>NW_024039517.1:0-631915 GCF_016077235.1 Cyprinodon tularosa | reverse complement strand
TTTTGTGTACTTGGCATTCAGTACCCATTCATATTACATAAAAGTGTGTCAGATCTTAGGTTATCTGATGTGGAAAGAATAAAAAACATGTTTTAAAAAAAAAAAGGTTAAAGTAAAGACAAATCTAGCAGTGCTGTGTTGGCCTTCGAGGTTTTTTTCAGAAATCATTAGTAAACAGACATCATCATGATTGCCAAACAACACAGCAGACAAATCAGAGATAAAATTTTGAAGGGGCTTAGAAAGTTCTTATGTTGTAAAACTACTTACAAGCTTTCAAAAAGTAAACAAAATCTTATGTTCAGATCAATTGATATTTTTTATATTTGAACTGCAGACCATCCTTCCATCACTATTCCCGCACTGGTTGATGCATCATGCTGTGTCATGATTTCAGCACTGATGCTGGTCTGAGCCTGCAAAGCATAATGGCGTCACACATTTAGGTTACGCTTGGCTGTAATAAACAGAAAGCAGAGGTAGCTAGCTACCACAGATCACTAACGGATTGAAGTTTTAATGCTTGTGTTACAATCAGGCAAGTTGTACTTACTTTAGCATGTCAACTACTATTAGTGATGATAAATGCCACCCAGAGCCGCTGAGGGACAAATGTGAAATCTAAGGGTAAGCCGGCAGCGGAAACAGTTGATCAGTCATGTGAGGTAAGTATTCACTACGTTAAACCTATTCAACAAATTTGTTTGCATCGCATCTCATGTGCATTTGCCTTTATGTGTTGAAAAAGTCAAAGCAAAAGTTATTGGATAGGTAGAAGTTACTGCTCAGTCTCCTTGTAAGGATCAAAGAATGTTGGATCCAGAATTCAAGGTGAGACAGGCAGTGGGAAAGTTCAAAGCTTTTATTATAAACAAACAGCATCGTGGGGCTGCTCGTCAGCTACGGGGGGAATCTCTGCAGAGATAGAAGAATACAGGTCATTGACTGGATGTGGAGTTGAATACAACTTGGAGCAAAGTCAGTGTCCTGATTCAAAAGGACCATTTATTGTTTTTACATGTACAGTGACCTTGAGTGTTTTGAAAGGCGCTTGAAATAAAATGTATTATTATTATTATTATAAAGTTCAGTCCGTTCACGGAGGAAAGAGCCAAATCCCAACCGGAGGTTAGTCTCCAGCTTGTGGTGGGCGCCCGCGCACAGAGTTCCTAGAGAGCGAGTGGAACAGGCGCCAGCCGACGCCGAGCAGCAACAGTGACCAAGGGGGAAATTCAAAGCCGGAGTCAGAAGACAAAGAAGAAGAAAACAGATAAGACAAACAGAACAGACAAGGGCAAGGCAAAACTCGGGATCCACAGGGCAGAAACAGGTCTCAATCAGGAAGACAGAACAGACTACAGAAAGCTAGAGTTAGTCTCACCAAAACGCTCGACTAACCTGGCGCATATGGAAGGCAAACACACAACAGAAATAGCAGAGGAACCAGGTGAAAATGATCGCTGTTAATCAGCCGCAGAACCAATTAGACCGGGGAGCAACGAGCAAAGGGAAAAAGACAAACCATCAGCGCCAAGATCATGGCCAAGATCTTTCCCAAGCACCTTTCTTGATTCTTTGCCACAATTGATCCCTTAAGTGAGAGAATACAGGCTATTCCTGCAGATTGTTTACAAACGATGAGCAAAAATTGCACCTTAGACAGCATTACAGCCTATGAAAGAAAAGGGCCTAATTTGAGTGTTATCAGTAGCAAAATACAATTAAAGAGTTAATGATGGACAGTTTTCACCAAAAATATGGAGTAACCCTCTTTTTGCCAGAAAGATGCTCCATTTAAAAAAAGAAAGTTATGAACATTAAACTTTCTTATCACAGAAGAAAGTACAAAATGGTAGAATGTGTTGGGAGCTGGAGAAGTTCCACCCTTCTCCAGCAGAGTCCGCCGTGGATCCCTCTGAGGGAGCCTCCTGCACAGCTGCAGCTCGTCTAGATCATCAGAGGATCCACTACTTAAGCTGTCTTCAGACCTTGCCTCAACGCCGCAGTGTTGTTCCAGTTGGTCAGCGCTTAAGCCTAGATCCTCAGAGTAAATCTATGACTTTCGAATCCAGCTTGGATTCTAACCCCTGTGGTCTGTTTTCCAGGAAACCTGTGCCTCCTCTGTGAAAGCTCTGGAAGAGCTCACCTGCCGAGCCGACCCTCTGAGCCAAACCTGAAGATTCACAGAGAACCTCCAAGCAGCTCTGGACTTGAGCTGGGTAACCCAAAGCCAAGGTCTGTTCTAATAGACGTGAGACGCTGAAGCAGCTACGGACTCTGCTGATGAACTCTTCTCCAGAACCAACAGTGACTCTCCCAAAGCTAACCTCAAGGTACAAATCAGTAGACTTCTGGAAATCAAACCTCTGTTGGCAACGCTAACTGAACTGTCTCTCACGCAGACTCCGGTGAACCAGAATCCAGGCCCCGAACCTGAACCAGAATATTCAAGTGTGCTTGTGCAAAATAAAACTGTTAAACTTTCATCCTTGTGTCCGTCAGTGGTGTTCTGCATTCTTGGGTCGCTTTCAGTGAACCCATCATGACAGAACACTGCGGCCAAACTCAAGGCCCAGCAGATCACCTCACCCGTCGACTGGAGGAGCAGGATGCCCAAATTCAGGGACAAACCCAAACGCTCCGTGAGTTTATACCGTCTAGTTGACTCTCATAACCAAATGCTACAGAGTTGTGCTAATTATCTGAACAGCGCTAATGCTGTACCACAACCATTTCCGGGTCCAGTTCCTCCTCCGAGGTCACCAGCAGTGACGTCATCAGAGTTCCGTCCTAGTCTCCAGAAAGATTTTCTGCAACATGAAAGATTGCAAAGGATTTTTATTTCAATGTCGGTTGATTTTTCAGAACTCCCCTGGCTGTTTTTCCATGGATCACAAGAAGATAACTTTCATTCTCTCTCAGTTAACAGGAAGAGCCTTGGAATGGGCTCAGGCAAGATTTGCCGCTGACGACAGCTTAAATTGCTACTACTCTGATTTCATTTCAGAATTTACCCAGGTATTCAACCAAGAAACTGACCAAACTATTGATTCTAGAGCTCTTTTCAATCTTAAACAGGGAAACTCTTCGGTGGCTGAATTTTCTATTAACTTCCGGGTTAAAGCGGCAGCTTCCGGATGGAACCAAAGTGCCTTGAAAGGAGCCTTTTTCATGGCATTATAACGAGCACATTAAAGATGAACTCGCAACCACCCTCGACGAACCTGCTACCCTCGAAGATTTAATTCGCCTCTCCATCAGATTAGATAATAGAATACGAGCCAGAAACAGTTCTAAGAAGCAGAGTACACTTTATTCTGCCTCACATAACGTGACTGTTTGTTCTCCCTCTACAGAGCAGCTGCCCATACAGAGGCCTAAGCCCCAGTCTCTAACCGTTGCCTGTTCAAGCCTCTCATTCGGGCGAAAGAGATGTCGAACCATGCAGGTGGGACACACAGGCTCACACCAGAGGAGAGACAAAGACGTTTGCTAAGCAAGCTATGTATCTACTGTGGTGAGAGTGGACACTTCATTGCTTCCTGCCCGGCTAAATCAAAAGCCAGGGCCAGCCAGAGGATCTGAGGAGTCTGGCGGGCCAAATAAACACTAAGAAATCTCCTCGACTGTTGCTGCCTGCCACACTTTTCTGTGCTAACTAGAGCCTTTCTTTCTCTGCATTCATCGACTCAGGCTGTGAATGTAACCTAATCGATTCTAACCTCGTCCAGCAACTCCAAATTGAAACTATTCCTCTGACTCAGCCTCTCAGTGTATCCGCTATTGACGGAAGAAGACTCCATCAAGTTACCCATCAAACTCAGCCCCTCGAGCTACTTCTGTCAGGTAACCACCGAGAGACGATAAAATTTTTTGTTTTTTCCTCTGCATGTTCCCCGCTGGTGCTCGGTTTCGAATGGTTGGAGAAGCATAATTCTCACATTAACTGGACCAAGCGTCACCTGGAATCATGGTCCATCTCATGCCACGAAACATGCCTTCGTTCTGCTGCCCCCTTGGTGGGGTCTCCTAGAGGTGGGGGGGAGATGGACTCTCCTGACCTTTCTTCAGTTCCCTCTGAGTACCATGATCTTGCCCCTGTCTTCAGTAAGGTCAGTGCGACGTCCCTACCTCCACACAGACCATACGATTGTGCCATTGAACTTCTACCTGGTGCTCCTTTACCTAGCAGTAGATTGTATAACATTTCTAAGCCCGAGAGAGAAACAATGGAAAAGTACATCAACGAATCACTAGCTGCTGGAATAATTCGCCCTTCATCTTCTCCATTGGGCGCCGGGTTCTTCTTCGTGGGAAAAAAGGATGGTTCCCTGAGACCTTGTATTGACTATCGAGGTTTGAATCAGATCACTATTAAAAATAAATACCCACTGCCTCTTCTCGCCTCTGCTTTTGAGCCCGTACAGGGGGCTACTGTATTTTCTAAACTGGATTTAAGAAACGCTTATCATCTCCTTAGGATCCGTGAAGGCGACGAGTGGAAAACTGCCTTCAAAACACCCTTGGGCCAATTCGAATACCTGGTTATGCCCTTTGGTCTAACCAACGCTCCAGCTTGCTTCCAGGCCCTCGTTAACGATGTTCTAAGAGACTTTCTCAACGTATTTGTTTTTGTGTACATTGATGACATTCTCATTTACTCCAAGGACCTCGATGAACATAAAAGACATGTCCGTCTTGTTCTACAGAGACTGCTGGAGAATAAACTGTTCGTGAAAGCAGAAAAGTGCGAATCTCACCAATCATCAGTCACCTTTTTGGGGTTTGTGCTCGAGGGCGGCCAGGTTAAACCATCTGAGGACAAGATCCAGGCAGTTTTAGACTGGCCAGTTCCAGAGAACCGCAAACAACTTCAAAGATTTTTGGGTTTTGCTAACTTCTATCGTCGGTTTATCAGAAACTACAGCCAGACCCGCCCTTCCCTTAACTTCTCTGACCTCTGTAAAACGCAGTTTTCAGTGGACTCCCGAGGCTCAAGCAGCATTTGAAAAATTAAAGTCATTGTTTTCCAGAGCACCAGTCCTCATGCAACCTGATCCAGCTAAGCAATTCATCCTAGAGGTGGATGCTTCAGATTCCGGTGTTGGAGCAGTCCTTTCCTAGAGACTAGAATCTGATCAAAAGATACACCCCTGTGCTTTCTTCTCCCGTAGGCTTTCTTCCGCTGAGCAGAACTATGATGTGGGTGACCGAGAACTCCTGGCCATTAAACTGGCACTGGAGGAATGGAGGCATTGGCTGGAGGGAGCTGAGCACCCGGTTCTTGTTTGGACAGACCACAAGAACCTGGCTTACATCCAGTCAACAAAACAAGCTAATCCTCGCCAATCCAGGTGGTCAATCTTCTTTTCTCGGTTCAATCTAATCATCTCCTACAGACCCGGATCCAAGAACGTGAAGCCCGATTCTCTCTCTCGTCTCTACTCCGTCGATCATCCCGAGACTCCTGAACCTGTCCTTCCGGCTTCATGTACAGTGGGAATGGTCAACTGGGAGATAACTAACCTCATCAACTCAGCCCTGGTCACTGAACCCGATCCAGGTAACGGTCCATCTAATCGTACATATGTTCCATCTTCTGTCAGGTCCCGTCTCATCCAGTGGATGCATGCCGCCAAATTCTCAGCTCATCCAGGAGTAAGTAGAACAGTAGCTCTCATCTCCAGACGCTTCTGGTGGCCCACTCTCCACAGGGACGTAAAGGAGTATGTGTTGGCTTGTCCCACATGTGCCCGTAACAAAGCCTCACACCAACCTCCCTCTGGCCTGCTTCAACCACTTCCTGTTCCCTCGCGTCCCTGGTCCCATATCGCCATTGATTTCGTCACCGGTCTCCATGTCTCCCGAGGTATGTCCACCATATTCACTATTGTTGACCGCTTCTCGAAGTCCTGCCATCTTATTCCCCTCAGAAAACTTCCCACGGCCTTCCAGACCGCCCAGGTTCTCATCAAGCATGTATTTCGGTTACACGGCATTCCCCAAGAGATCCTCTCGGACAGAGGCCCGCAGTTCATCTCCCAGGTCTGGAAGGCTTTCTGTTCTGCTCTCGGCTGCAAACCCTCTCTCACCTCTGGTTACCACCCCCAATCGAATGGTCAGACTGAACGCATGAATCAGCAATTGGAATCCACCCTTCGCTGCCTCACGTCCAACAACCCCGTGGATTGGAGCCAATTTCTGCCATGGATAGAATACGCCCATAAGTCCCTCAGATCTGCATCCACTGGACAATCCCCATTTCAGGTCAGTCTCGGCTATCAACCACCTCTTTTTCCCGCAGACGAGAGAGAGATTTCGGTGCAGTCCGTCAACCATCATATCCTCCGTTGCCAAAGGATCTGGAGGGAAACCATCGCCACTCTGAACCAGTCTTCAGAAGCGACTAAGCGCTTCGCCGACGCCCGGAGACGTCCCGCCCCCGAGTACTCCGAAGGCCAGGAGGTATGGCTGTCCACTCGAGACATCCCCCTCAAGGGGATGTCTCGAAAACTCTCCCCTAGATTCAACGGACCCTACAGGATCACTCGAGTCATCAACCCCTCAGCCGTCCGTCTCCAGTTACCTCAGTCCCTCCGGATCCACCCCACCTTCCACGTGTCCCAGATCAAGCCTGTCTCCTCGAGCCCTCTGTGCCCTCCGTCCGACTCCCCACCACCTGCCCTGGAGGTCGATGGACATCCGGCCTTCACGGTTCGCCGCATCGTGGACTCCCGTCGACGAGGTCGCGGATGGCAGTACCTCGTCCACTGGGAGGGCTACGGACCGGAGGATCGCCAGTGGGTTCCGGGCTCGTACATCCTCGATCCAGCCCTTATCGAGGAGTACGAGCGCTCCTGCCCATCAACCTCTTCCGGACCGCCAAGGGGCGGTCGTTGAGGGGGGGGTACTGTTGGGAGCTGGAGAAGTTCCACCCTTCTCCAGCAGAGTCCGCCGTGGATCCTCTGAGGGAGCCTCCTGCACAGCTGCAGCTCGTCTAGATCATCAGAGGATCCACTACTTAAGCTGTCTTCAGACCTTGCCTCAACGCCGCAGTGTTGTTCCAGTTGGTCAGCGCTTAAGCCTAGATCCTCAGAGTAAATCTATGACTTTCGAATCCAGCTTGGATTCTAACCCCTGTGTCTGTTTTCCAGGAAACCTGTGCCTCCTCTGTGAAAGCTCTGGAAGAGCTAACCTGCCGAGCCGACCCTCTGAGCCAAACCTGAAGATTCACAGAGAACCTCCAAGCAGCTCTGGACTAGAGCTGGGTAACCCAAAGCCAAGGTCTGTTCTAAGTAGACGTGAGACGCTGAAGCAGCTACGGACTCTGCTGATGAACTCTTCTCCAGAACCAACAGTGACTCTCCCAAAGCTAACCTCAAGAACCCTCAAGGTACAATCAGTAAACTTCTGGAAATCAAACCTCTGTTGGCAACGCTAACTGAACTGTCTCTCACGCAGACTCCGGTGAACCAGAATCCAGGCCCCGAACCTGAACCAGAATATTCAGTGTGCTTGTGCAAAATAAAACTGTTAAACTTTCATCCTTGTGTCCGTCAGTGGTGTTCTGCATTCTTGGGTCGCTTTCAGTGAACCCATCACGACAGAATGAGATGCTTTTCCTCATCTCCTTTCCTCTTCACTCAACACTGTCATCATTTCAACTCATCACCAGAAAAGGCAAATGTTTGAAAAAATGCTGTGACTTGAGTTATGTATGATATAAGAAACAACTCGAGAGATTTTCTAAAATTAAAGTTCTATGAATGTTTTATTCTGTATTTCAGCATTGTCTCAGTGCAACACAGCAGGTACAAGAGATTAAGTAACACTGGACAAATGCATCAGAATGAGGCAAACATATACGTAGTTCTTCTCATATCAGTGTGAGCCTGAAATTATTAGTACATGTATTTAAACTAATCAGAAATGTTTAGTCTTCATGCATGGTTACATACTTATATAAAACAAGAATGTGAGTCCTGCCTTTTAACTTTATGCTGGTTGTGTGTGATTACCTGCTCATGTGAAGCTTCAGGGCACAACAAAGGAGAGTTCCACATTAAATAAAAATGAGTAAAGTGAGGGAAGTTTTATTATTCATCTCACATCGGCATGCCCAACTCCCCAGCTTCCCAAAGGGAATTCTATGAAATTTCAATTGGCATCATTCTATGTGTCGGGTTTTAATGTCAATATCGCAGACAGTCTTCAACAGCCTCGCAGCCTCCCTTCTGACTCCAACACGGAACTTCAAAGGAGCAATTCTTTGAATCCCTCATTTTTGCATTAAAAATGTTAACCTTGGAGACATGCTAACTACCAGATCGCGTATGTTGCCGAATTCTAATGAAGAATTTGATCAGTCAGGACAAGAGAGAAGAAAGGACTTAACCATGCCCTCTGCCTGTCCGTCTGTCCATCTGTCCACCTGTCCAAAACTCAGCTTCATCCTTTAATAATACTTTAACTTCCTTTACCCCATGTTCAACACAGAACTCAAGATTTCTCTGTTTCTCTTGAAAATAATGAACATGGCGTGCATTTGCTGAAGAAAATCAGATGTGCACAAAGCAAATTGCCATGCATTATTCATAGTAATATACTGTGACTCATAAGCAAATGGCCCAGGATAAAAAATACCTTTTTTGATACAATTCTAATTCAAAAAAATGAAAAATGCAGCATCACAGAAAAGCTGAACTTTTCTTATGGGACTCTGGCGGCTGCTGCTCATTTAGCCTCAGGTGTGGGACTCTAATGGTTTGCAGCCGAGACTCCGCATGAGAGCCAATATGCTCATAATGATGCCAAAGCTTTAAAAGTTGGTACACTGGCAGGAATATATATGCAGGTGCTGCAGTTACACTTTGGTAAGCTCTGTAGTGAATGGCTTTCTATCCTCCAGCAACATGTGACAAGACGTGACATCCCACAAGACAAAAAAAAGCAAAGCAAAACTCTGTAATAAATAGGGCCTGGATGTTATGCTTCGCAGCCTCATTCCAGTGCACACAGCTTTCCCTGCTTACATTAACGGTAAGCCATAGAGGGAATCGTCATGTCTTACCCATTGTTAGAAACTTGCCTTTACAATGCCTGAGCAGATTATAATCAGTGAAGACAGCTACCTTGGATCTAATTATCAGTGTGTTGCCCTAAGGGTTTTAAAATTTCTAATACAGTAACTAGAGCAGCCTGTATGATCATTACTTAGATAATTCATTAATTAAGAGTGAGAACATTGTTCTATTGAAGACAGAAAATGGAGCACAGTTACAGAAGCCAGAGCAATAGTTGTTAAAAAAAGTACTGCTGTTTGGCTGAGCTGCAATGACGCTATCATATTACTGATATTGCAGAAGATATTTCAGCTTAAAAAGCAGGGAGGGGTGTATCTCCAGAGACCTTTGTGGATCGGACAGATTTTGCCCCATCTGTTACAGCTGATCACAGGCAAAGTAGTTTAAAATAAAAATCTGTCTGGATGTCACTCTGCCCTCATTTCATTTAAATTAAAGTCCTTCCAAAGACGGAAAAAAAAATCCTCTTTCCCCTCTTGCCCTCACTTAATATATGGAGAGGTTCAAATAATCCTTATAAAGTTCATTTTATGCAGCTGGGAATATCAAGAAAAGCATTTATACATAATGTGAGCCGTCCGTCTGATAGACCTGTAAGGAATAGATTATCATCATCTGTGCACATTTGGTACGCCCACACAGTCTCTCAATCGTCACATTTAGTGGGGGCATGAATGGGAAGGAAAATGTCATTAGTGAGAAAGGTAATCTGTTTCTTGAGAGGAATCAGAGATCATAATTGGATTTTCTTCAAGACTGCTCAAAGCTTTTCAGAGTCTCAGACCACTAACATATTAATGATTGTAAGCTGTCTGAGGTTGAGAGTGGGCTTAGTAAAAAATTGGCCTCCTCCACAGGTGCATGGATATAACTTTAGATAGCAGCGACTGTGCTGTTATGAAAAACCTCCCACCCCAAAGGTTTGAATTTATATGAATTCACAAAAGGCAGAGTCAGTAAGGAGTGAAAATAATGGGATAGATTAGACAAGAAAAGGCTATTGTATTATAAAGCAAAAAAAAAAAAAAAGATCTTATTCTTAAATACAAGAAAGGAATAAATCAGACATTATCTTCCTTTGACAGAATATGACAGCAGTGATTCAGCAGTGTTATAGTCGTCCAAATATCCTATTATTTTTTCTTATTTTGTAATATTTAAAATTAAAATGCAAACCTTTTTTTGTTGTTTTTTTCTGCAAATTTTTGGAGTATATCTCTGACAGCTCCAGGATGACATAGTTCAAACATAGTCATATGGGATGGAGAGTGTAAAAACTTTGTCTAATTTTGATGTATATAATTTTCATTTTTGTGTTTGATTTTGCACTTCCGTAAAAGAAAAAAAAGTACACTTTCTCTTTAGGATGGCAGCTGTTTGAATATAACATTATCTTATTATGCAAATCATCCTACACAATTTGGGCAAGAAGCAGAACAGAGCAACAAATTCTGTTAACTAGAATTAAGCCCAATTTACATGTCTTAACAGTATACTACCCAAAGTCATTATATGTTGGTGTTCTTTTTGCAACATCTTGTCTTATTCATCATTCTCTTTGGAGGAGTGGCTATAAGATATCAGCAATACATCAAACCACTCAGGGCACCAAATAAGATTAGTTTTATCAAAAATGAGGTAATTGGCACCTCTCTAAAAATGATTGGTGAGTTAGCATCTGAGGCAACTATATACGACGGAGTATTAGGGCCACACATGAAGAGAAAAAATATTTTTGCCAAGACGAGATTAAACTCGACATTAAAGTCGACTTTAAACTCGCCATTTCGAGAATAAAGTTGAAATGACTGACATGTTCTCAAATTCAGAACTGCGAGCCTGGGTAAGCATAGGGAAAGACGTTATTATTGGTAGGCCACCACTTCCTGTGATGATTATACAGTTGCAGCACGTCAAAGACTACCTTCACTCTTAAAACGCAGACTGCAGACTCTTTTCTCCAAACTTTGAAATGTCGAGATTAAAGTCGCCACGATATATCAACTTTATTCTCGAAATGGCGAGTTTAAAGTCGACAGGGCGAGTTTAAAGTTGACACGTCGAGATTAAACTCAACATGACATTTCAACTTTATTCTCGAAATGTTGAGTTTAATGTCGACATGTCGACTTTAAAGTCGACATGTCGAGTTTAATCTCGTCATGGCAAAAATATTTTTTCTCTTCATGTGTGGCCCTAATACTCCGTCGTAACTATAGAATCTCAAGAGTTAGCAAAATTGTTATCTTTATCTAATCCTTCAATGTTTATGATCCAGTTCCATGGATAAGGAAGTTTTCCCATTGATTTAGATGTGATTAACCTGCCACTGTTACAGGAATGTGCACCTCACGCTTTTAAGATAGCTGTAATTAAACCTTTTGTTCATGTTAATGATAAATCTTCCTCATGCTCCAGGGTTACCAGTGTAGTACCACAGGGATCAGTGCTAGGATCAGTTTTCTTTACTATATACATGCTCCGAATCGGTAGAATTATTAGACAGCATGGGATTAATTTTCACTGTTATGCTGATGATACTCAGCTACATCTGTCTATAAATGTAGATGAAGCCATTATATAGAATTGAGGCATATTTTGAAGACATAAAAACCTGAATGACTCTGAACTTTCTGCTCCTGAATGCAGACAAAACAGAAATTATAGTCTTTAGACCAGAGTCTTTGAAAAATAAGCTGATTAGTGAGTCACTTCGTGTAGGTGGGATTAAATCAATCTCAGATCATAAAACAGAAATGTTAGTGTTATTTTTGAACAGGATCTGTCATTTAAATCCCATATCAAAGATGGTTCTAGAATGTCCTTTCACTTCAGAATAATGAAGAAATTAGAACTGTCCAGGGGTGATGCTGGAGTTCAAGACTGGACTGTTGTAATTTTCTTAACCATCGGGAATTCCACAAACTGTGGATCAAAGCCTTCAGCTTATCCAAAATGCTGTAGCAAGAGTTCTGATGAAAAAAAAAAAAAAAACATAGCATATTTCTCCTATCATAGCTTTGTCAAGATAGGGTGAAAGTTGGTTGAAGATCCAAATGCAGAGATGAGGAGGTAGAGATAAGTTTTGCTGATTTAATGAAGGCGGCAGTGAAAAACAATAATCCAGGAAAAAAATACAGAAAACCAAAAACCATGACACGCCAGGGAAAAACACACAAGCAAAGGGAAACTGAACAGGAGGCGTATATATGGGAGAGAAAAACAATGGGAGGACTAATTATCTAATAGGGAGCAATTGTAGACAGAAGTAACCAGAAGGAGAAAAGGGAGACTGGCACAAGGGTGAAACAGAGAGCAACTCAAAAAATACAAGACAGCTTAAATGTCACACAAAATGGAAAAGAATCCAATGAACAAGAAAACACAGAGGGCCGGATTTATCAAGATCCAATTTTGCGTGCAGTAATTTGCGCTGGCAAGCTGGAATTTTGCGCGAGGGGCTTAACCATGGTTTGCGGGTGATTTAACAAGAGCGATTGCGTAACTGGTGGCAGGTGCAAAACTGAGACGCCCTATTTAAATGATGGTTTTGCGCGTTTTGTGGTTTGCGGCAAAGTAGTTTGTAGTTTGTACAAACTAGTGCATTAAGAAATTTAAATCTTACAGTGACCCCCAAAAAAAAAAAAAAAAAAAAAAAAATATATATATATATATATATATATATATATATATATATATATATATATATATATATATATATATATATATATATATATATATAAAAACCTTGGCAACCTTTATTCCCTAAGGTGGTATGTGGCTGAATTTCTACTTCACTGCAGTAAAAAAAAAAAAAAACAGGTATTTTGTATTAGCCTGTAGAAAAATGCACATACCAAATGGCTCACAAGAAGTGACTGTGGATTAGATTACTGCGCGTACGCATCCCCGCAGCATTGGCATGTTGCTCCACAGGCGTAGGGGGGAGGTCGGGGTTCTCCGGTAGGGCGTCAGGGCGACATGGCATTTAGAACGTCGGACAGCACTTCTGAAAAACGAGATTGGGAGATCCCAGCTCTCGCTGCAACCGTACGCTGGAATGACCCAGATGCAAAAAAGTGCAATGTTGCAAGGAGTTTTGTGATATCTGGTATTGCGTGGGTCCTCCTTGTGGCTGGCTCCAAATCCATTCGGAGTTCCCCCAACAGCTCCAAAATGGCAATACTGGATAGACGATATGTTTTGAGGATCGTTTCCTCGTTCATCTCAAAAATATTCACACGGAGTGAAAAGATGCGTTCTCTGCGTCTCCTTGCTTCATTTCGATGTCTCCTTCTTGCGACAATAACTGCTGCCATGTGTGCGCAATTAGGCATACAGACCATTTGCACCTTCTTTTGAAACGTGTTAAATATAGAGTCAGATACCGTTAGCAAAATTGCTTTCAGGTTTGATAAATCACTTTGCGAGTGCTAAATTGATATATTTACATGTTCTCCTCCCACAAGACGCACTTTTGCGTGTAAACGCCCCATATTGCATATTCATTGCAGAAAATGTACTAAATGGATAAGAGGCGCTATTTAGCACGTTTTAAAGACCAAATCCTTTTAGCACGCTGTTGATAGATCAGTTTGTACATTTTTTAGCATGCGCAGTGAAATAGCTCACGTTTTTATACACGCAAACCTTTGATAGATCCGGCCCAGAGTAACATAAATCAAAGTGGAACTGAAAACTTAAAAAACTAAAACAGAAGCGAGAACCATATCAAGTTTCTCCTCATTGGCTTTCTATTCCAAGCTCTGTCTTATATCAAAGATCTGATTGTAAAGTATGTTCCTAACAGAGCACTTAACTGTCGAACTGCAGGTTCACTAGTGGTTCCTAGAATTTCTAAAAGTAGAATGGGAGGCAGATCTTTTAGTTATCAGGCTCATCTTCTGTGGAGCTAACTAGCAGTTTTGGTCCGTGAGGCAGAGCCCCTGTCTACTTTTAAGGGCAGGCTTAAATCTTTCCTTTTTGATAAAGCATACAATTAGAGTTGGTCAGGTTATCCTGAGCTATCTCTATGGTTATAGGCTTAGACTGCTGGAGGACATTCTATCTCTTTTCTCCCATTCTGCAGTATTTGTTTTGACTTAAACAGTCCTAAAAATCATAAAGAATAATAATAGTGCACTGGAAAAACGATCTAGGAATAAGCAAAGAATTCTTAAATAAAGTGTTTTTAGCCGTATTTTGAGCAGGCAAATGAGATGATTTAGCAATGGGATGAGTATTTTAACCCTTAAAATAAGATTTTTAGATAAAAAGCACTTGAAATAAGACAATACAATTGCGTTTTCTTGTTTTAAATGTAAATTGTCTTGTTCCATTGGCAAAATGTCTCTTTTACATCCTCATTTCAAGAACAAAAGCACTTATTTTAAGAAAAAATGACTTATCTAGATTTGGATTTTTCCAGTGTGGCTATCATTTCAATCAGAGGTAGTTTAAGGAGAAACCCAACTGACACTTGTATTTCATCATAAGTTTATAACATAAACAAACTTTAATGTTAACATTATTTTCCTTTTCCTTTGTTTTATATTCCTCTTATAAATGTTCTGCTAAAAGTAAGACAAAATAATGCAACTCTGAGAAAAATGTACGCCGTTCTCACCCCTTGGGAGCTTGTCTGCCTGACTTTGTCTTTCCTGGACGACACCACCTGTGGAACTGGTTGACAGTTCCACACCTTTTGTATTTCTGCTTCTTTCTGTACATCTGCTTCTGTCTCCTTGAACACTAGGCGACCTATGCAGATGACCGCTCACACGGAGCCTGGTTCTGCTGGAGGTATCTTCCTATTAAAAGGGGTGTTTCCTCACAACTGTCACTCCCTCACTCTAGCATCGCTTTTGAGTCAAAGCATTGATGCAATCAGCATCAGCAAAGAATAAACCTTTCAAACTTTTTTAAATCTATCGCCTTGCACTCATGTGATAAGCGTTAAAATGGAGTCTTATTGCACCTATTTCTACAAAAAATTTTCAGCACAGCCCTGTTGTTTTTTATGTCTTTGCACCAAACAAATGCAGCTTCAAAACCTGCATTAAAAAGTACCTTTCTTTGCATTAAAATTTTTTCTCTCAATACAAATAAAAAAAACTAAACCTTGTTATGTGAATCCTAATTAAATAGTGTCCTGAACATTACAGCTGTAATTACTTTGGTAAAACCTCAAATCCATATCCCTTTGTTAGGCTCTACTTGCTCATGTTTTTTCACCAATTAAAGCACATATTGCACTGCGACGCACTTGGGTTGCATATTGAAAGTGCATGTTGCAGAACCGAAACATTAATAAACCACTGGTGTCTTAAACTCGGTCTCTTTAAATTGATTACACCTGTGGACTATTAAGTAAGTATCATTCACCCCTCATTCACACTGACTCTGTCATCCATGCATCTTTCATTTTAAAGTAGATAGAAACTATTCTAGTCAATGCAATGACTCCCACTATCTCCGATGCGCAGCAGTATAACAAACAGACCCCTTCCCTTGCCATCCATCCATCCATCCATCCATCCATCCATCCATCCATCCATCCATCCATCCATCCATCCATCCATCCATCCATCCATCCATCCATCCATCCATCCATCCATCCATCCATCCATCCATCCATCCATCGCCTGCTTAAATTTCTTAATTCAAAGGAACACCTACCTGCACTTTTAATTTATGTTTCTTTATTGGAGCAAACCAATAGTAAAATGAACTGCTACTATGCAAGTGGAATGCTTACCATCAGATTTTAGTGTATGTAAACCCATATAGAAAATTCATTTATTTATTTACCTTTTCTTTGTTTATGTGTTCCATTAATAGTTTCTTCTACAATTCAGTTTTACAATGTAATTCAACATCCAATTGATATTAGCAATTTATTATTCAAAGAAAAATAGCTTAATCTAGTCCTAGAAAAGACAATTATTTCAATAACTGTACTTAATGATTACATTTTGTGTATAGACAAACCAAAATATGTTTTTTTGTTTATCTAGAGCTCACAAGGCACAATCAGTGTGAAATTGCCACAGGGAAAAACAGGCATGCTTGAAAGCCTCCAGGGAATTTTGACATTGGGTTGCATATTCATTGCATCAGTTTTCTCATGTCTTTTTTAGTGAGAAGTTATTTTAGCTGACCTATCCTCACCAGTAGTCTGAAAACAAGTCAATTAACAATTTCAGTAACTCTGTAGCGACATGTCAACACTGGTTTTCTATTTGGAGCTTTATGTCCATTGACATAAAGTGATACATGTTTACACCTAAAGGTAGCTAAGCTGGTTGCACTTACAGCGTAAACATCTTATAGTTTTTAAACCTGTTTCCTCAAAGCTTCTTTTATTTTTTTTTTATCAAGAATCCAGCTCTAAAAAAATATTATATAACAATCAGTACCGTAAACATTGATCAGTACTACATTGAAAGGAAAGGAATAGTACACCCAAAACATAGCGTTCATTTTCTACTCACCCCCATGCTGAACAACACTCTGGAGTACTTTTTTGATATCTCAAATGCATCTGGAGATCTGGGAGGCTTCTTGCTGTCTGCTGACATTCAAATAATGGAAGTCTGTGGCGCCCGAGGCAGAAAGGTCCATAAAAGTCCACAAAAAACGTGTCAATATTCCTCCATACTGCTCGTCCAATGTATTCCAAGTGTCCTGAGTGGGTAGCATCCAGAATTTACTCGAAACGAAGTCATTTAGAATGTTTTTAGAGCATAAACAGTGGTGTATAGGATTTCCTAAAAGCGCGTTCACGACGCTACGGAAACCGCGGCAGACCAAACCAGATGAAAGTGCGCATTCAGCTCGGCAAAGAACTCATGCTCTTCCTTAACAATGAAGACTTCCATTATTTGAATGTCAGCAGACAGCAAGAAGCCTCCCAGATCTCCAGATGCATTTGAGATATCAAAAAAGTACTCCAGAGTGTTGTTCAGCATGGGGGTGAGTAGAAAATGAAGGCTAATCATGTTTTGGGTGTACTATTGCTTTAACTTAGTTTTTGGTTGAGGTCCATTTACTCTTAACTCACTATATGTGGAAGAACAGGCTTATAAGTTACCTTAAGAGACACTACGATCATCAACGTATCTTTTTTCACATCTCATAAACATGGAGCATATGCTCCACTGTTATATAGGTGCAATGTAAATTTTATACCAGTAAAGCAATGTTGTTAGTTAATCTCATGATACATACCATACCAACTTTATTTATAAAGCACTTTAAAACAACCACGGTTGATACAAAGTGCTGTACAATTTAAGAACACAACATAATAAAAGTAATTTAAAAACAGTTTAAAAACAAAAACATACACTTTGCAGCTGTTTTTTTTTAGCTAGCAATGATTCACTTACTCCAAAATGCTAAATCTTGCAAAAACAACAGGGTGAATTTATAGTTTTTCTAAAAGCAAAGAGTTATTTGAAAACGTTAGGGAAGTCAGGGAGCATTAAAATTAAAACCTCAGATGGTTAGGAAATCCTTAATTAAGTAAAAAAAAAAAAAAAAAAAAAACAGATAGCAAAATTAAAACACTATTCCCTAATTAAGCAGTATATATTTTTCCCTTTTACATTCCAGTGTTTCCACACAACAAAAAATGAGGGGTGGATCTGTAGCCACATACTACAAAGACATGATGGTATTTTCTCTTCCACAAAACACTTAATTTTCTCATGTTTTGATCTATCTAAGACATGTTTTCAATATGCTATCAAGGCAAAATAAAAAACAACCTGTATGTAGGTTAAGACTTCCTGATAATTTATGAAACTCTGCAAAAAGAGCAATAATCTCAGGTTTGCACAAGCCTTTATGTTAATAATTAACGCTCAGAAAACCTCCCCTGTTTTACTATTCTTCCAGTAACTTTAAAACTCTCAGACAAATGAGTGTCGGTGGGAGTCTTGCACAGGGGTGGACTTGCTGAGGCCATTTATATTCAAGGTTGATTACTTGTTGGATGTCATTTGCATTATCAGAGACTTAGCACTAATGAGACTCATGGTTTTAGGCCTTAATTGGATTGCTTCGCCACAGTCCCTTATTGATATTTGCATGCCACAGTTCATCACGATAAGTAATGAGAAGATTATCCACTGGAGGTATCCAATTGCAAACTCCATCTGTGAAGCAGAGGAAGCCCTGTCCGCGGTGGGTGTTCCCATGAGAAGCTGAAAAGGGACAATGGACAGCAATGGCATAAATGGCCATAAACACCGTACAGTGCAGAATGTGTGCTCGGATGGACTTGGATGACTCCACATATACTCCCTGTTTCTGTTTACCTTTTGAAGAAGCAGTTGTTGTTTACCTACTCCCTGCTATTATAGTTTCCAAAATAAATAAATGACTACAGGACAAGCCAACCAAAGCAAACATCTGCCTGGGAGTGAAGTATGGGAATTAAAAACACAGTAGCTACCTATGAAAACATCACCTGAAAAGAGGAATTTGCAAAATTAAAGAGTTGGTATTGAAAGAGGCTCGAACACCTTTATAACACATTTTTTTACATAAGACCTACGCTCTAACTAAGTGATGGAAAACACACACCAAGCCATCAATCATGCTCACAGGTGCCTTGCAGCATTATTAAAATTGATGTTTAGCCCTGAGCTACATAAAAAAATCAACAGTCGACTACAAACGTGTGCACTGCCTGAGGTATTCATACCCATTGAACTTTTGGACATTTCTTCACATTAAGACCACACTTTTGTAAGTGGACATTATATAGCAAACCAACACAAATAAGTCAAATATCGATAAGCAGAAAACATTACATGGCTTTTTTTTCCAAACGAAATCTCAGAAGTATGATGTGCAATTAGCCCCTTTTGATCTGATCTCTGTTTAATTGACATTATTGTATTTAATATCTTCATAAAAAAAAACAAAAAAACAATAAAACTTCTCTCTCTAGGCATGCAAAAATTAGAGCTACACCCCAAAGCTGTAAAAATAGACTGAGAGGTGTAAAAAAAAAAGCATGAATCATGTATAATTTCTCCTTTATTTAAAAATTCTGTCTAAAGGTGTTGACTGCACATCTTATGGATTCCTAAGCTTTTTTTTCATAAATAAATGTTTAACACACACAAACAAGTTTTAGTACTAAATTAAGATAATGTAAGCAACCAAAATAAGCAGTTTATGATTTGATCTGTTAAGGGATCTTTGCAATGCAACATTGCCCTGCTGCATAAACAAAGACTGTTTGACCTAAAGACACACTTTTATTATCAGATAGTGTCCTTTCAATTTTTTTGATTGACAATATAGTTTAGTTTTTGCCTCTGCTCTCCAAAGAATTTACAAATGACCTTTACTTATATAGGCAAACACTTTTTTCAAGTGGGAGACTTAAACGAATGTTTGCATGACATTCAGTCATTCTCCCATTCACACACACACATACTGTTGGTGGCGAGAAACATCATAACCACAGCTGCATTTGGGTCCACTGACAAAAGTGAAGCTACTGTACACAGGTGTCACCAATGTTTAAAGAGGCATTTCCCTTTTAGCTTTAATAAATAGTTATTCGAAAATTATAATTTGAAGTAACTCAGGATATCTTAATGCGATGTTTGAAATTGTTAGAGAATCTGAAAAATGTATGTTAGTGAGAGCGGTATAAAAGCAATAATAAAGGAATATCTAAAAAAAATCCAATACTTTTCCACAGCATAAAACATGCTGATTTAGTAGCTGTTTCAGTCAATTGCAAATAATTCCAGCATATTAAATCATAATGTTTTCATTGTGACACAAGACATTCACAAGCTATGGCATTTTACAGTTTTATACAAACATTTAAAATCCATGGAAATGCTAATTTGAAATAACATTGTGAAGTAAAGTTTCATGAAATGATCTACAGATGGTGCTTGTGCTGTAGGCATTAGAGTTTGAAAGGACTTTTTGGCAGGAATTCAAAGACTTAATTTTCTGTCACTATCGCTTGCTTATTTGCTTTCAAATTAGCTGGGCTTGTGTGTAATCAGCATTTGTCACTACTATCAGCAGATTAAACTTCATCTAATGGTGTGATTTCTTTGTATATAACATTTCTAATCTTGATGTAAAATGAATTTTAAAAGTTATAATAAAAATAGAAAAGTACATTATATAACAATGAGCTTACAAGCTGATATGGAATGGTACAAATAGTTGGATCTATGGGATCATGTTCTTCTGTTTTCTATTTAATGCTAAATTTGAATCAAAATGCATTCCAGGATTTAAATCCCAAGAATTCAGTTCTTTCTTTTTATGTTTTTGTTTACTTCATCTGCACTTTGGTCCTTTGTTCCCTTCCACATCCCTGCTGTTTGTCACTTCTGTCATTTTTTTTGCTCAGTCTTGTCCACAAATTTAATTCTCACATTTTTGCTCTCCCACTTCTGCAACATCACTGCTGTTGTTTTTGTTTGTATAAATACAGTTTGCTTTCTACAACCTCTCTTGCCAGTATTATTTCTCCTTTTCCAAGTTACTCAAAACTGGATAATTTCACCGTCCATGGCCTTTTCTATATATGTAAAACCATGAAAAGATTTAATCCAATTTAAGTCAATTAAAACGTACCTTGCAAGAGCAATGTTTTAAAAAAATATTTTTTTACTTTTATATGTTCTATGTTAAAATACAAATGTAAATCTTAATTGAGAAGTCACTTTTATCTTGATAGAAGTTTTACAGTAATTTTGTTATCACAGAAAAATGCCAAAGGTGTCTTGCTGTGATGTTCTCCAACCTCCTTGTCATGTCAGATATTATATGGCTACATTTGAAGGCATCAGAACATTGGTCTCATCTGACCTGAACTGTGAGATGGGAAGGAGCCCGGAGGAACATTTGACACCTCAGTGAATTTCATTACCATAAACTGGGGTAAGGAAAAGGCACACTTACACAGCATGAAATATACAGGTGCTGGTCATAAAATTAGAATATCATGAAAAAGTAGATTGATTTCAGTAATTCCATTTAAAAAGTGAAACTTGTATATTATATTCATACATTACATACAAACTCATATATTTCAGATGTTTATTTTGTTTAATTTTGATGATTACAAATGACAACAAATGAAAATCTCAAATTCATCATATCAGAAAATTAGAATATTGTGAAAAGGTTCAAAATTGATGGCCCCTGGTGCCACACTCTAATCAGCTAATTAACTCAAACCACCTGCAAAAGCCTTTAAATGGTCTTTCAGTCTAGTTCTATAGGCTACACAATCATGGGGAAGACTGCTGACTTGACAGTTGTCCAAAAGACGACCATCGACACCTTGCACAAGGAGGGCAAGACACAAAAGGTCATCGCTAAAGAGGCTGGCTGTTCACAGAGCTCAGTGTCCAAGCACATTAATAGAGAGGCGAAGGGAAGGAAAAGATGTGGTCGAAAAAAGTGTACAAGCAAGAGAGATAACTGCACCCTGGAGAGGATTGTGAAACAAAACCCATTCAAAAATGTGGGGGAGATTCACAAAGAGTGGACTGCAGCTGGAGTGAGTGCTTCAAGAACCACCACACACAGACGTATGAAAGACATGGGTTTCTGCTGTCGCATTCCTTGTGTCAAGCCACTCTTGAACCACAGACAGCGTCAGAAGCGTCTTGCCTGGGCTAAAGAGAAACAGGACTGGACTGCTGGTGAGTGGTCCAAAGTCATGTTCTCTGATGAAAGTAAATTTTGCATTTCCTTTGGAAATCAAGGTCCCAGAGTCTGGAGGAAAAGAAGAGAGGCACTTCATCCACGTTGCTTGAAGTCCAGTGTAAAGTTTCCACAGTCAGTGATGGTTTGGGGTGCCATGTCATCTGCTGGTGTTGGTCCATTGTGTTTTCTGAGGTCCAGGGTCAACGCAGCCACATACCAGGAAGTTTTAGAGCACTTCATGCTTCCTGCAGCTGACCAACTTTTTGGAGATGCAGATTTCATTTTCCAACAGGACTTGGCACCTGCACACAGTGCCAAAGCTACCAGTACCTGGTTGAAGGACCATGGTATCCCTGTTCTTAATTGGCCAGCAAACTCTCCTGACCTTAACCCCATAGAAAATCTATGGGGTATTGTGAAGAAGAAGATGCAATACACCAGACCCAACAATTCAGAAGAGCTAAAAGCCACTATTAGAGCAACCTGGGCTATCATAACACCTGAGCAGTGCCACAGACTGATCGACTCCATGCCACGCCGCATTGCTGCAGTAATACAGGCCAAAGGAGGCCCAACTAAATACTGAGTTCTGTACATGCTCATACTTTTCATGTTCATACTTTTCAGTTGGCCAACATTTCTATAAATCCTTTGTTTTTATTGGTCTTCAGTAATATTCTAATTTTCTGATATGATGAATTTGAGATTTTCATTTGTTGTCATTTGTAATCATCAAAATTAAACAAAATAAACATCTGAAATATATGAGTTTGTATGTAATGTATGAATATAATATACAAGTTTCACTTTTTAAATGGAATTACTGAAATCAATCTACTTTTTCATGATATTCTAATTTTATGACCAGCACCTGTATATAGATGGATATTTATATTATTATGCTGGGTAACTCTGGCCCTTCTTATACAGGGTGTCAGTGTTATAAGTCCAGTCCAGTTTATTATTGACGTGAACACCCA
Organism: Cyprinodon tularosa; assembly: GCF_016077235.1. Taxonomy (NCBI): domain Eukaryota; kingdom Metazoa; phylum Chordata; class Actinopteri; order Cyprinodontiformes; family Cyprinodontidae; genus Cyprinodon; species Cyprinodon tularosa. Next base: position 609,144 of record NW_024039517.1, on the reverse strand, counting down.
TGTATTTGAAACTCTCCACAGTTTCTATGTCCTGCCCCTGGATGTTCACGGGGGAGTGAGGTGGGGGTCTTCTCCTGAAGTCGATCACCATCGCATTGGTCTTACTGTTGTTAAGACACAGGTGGTTCTTCTCGAACCAGTCCACAAAGCTCATGTTGACCGATCGATACGCTAGGTTGTTCCCCTCAGCATCCAAAAGTGCGTAAAGAAGGAGAAACTCAGCACTAGGGTCCCAGAAGTCGTCTTGCTCTGTGCGCATACTTTCAGAATATCAGATACGGTATTCACTAATAGAAAAACATTTCAAAAAAACTATATAAAATAGAGAAAGTAGGAGAGGAGAACAGTGAAGTGAAGTAAGAGACCGTTGCATGCACAGCGCCATCTTAAAAAATATTCAATAAAATGTAATGGCTGTAGCCAAATCGGTTTGAATGTCCTTACAATTACACAGCAATCTTTGTAGATCACCTGTCACATGCCTACTTATGAAACATTATAAATACATTTTGCACATGGACCGTGTTGCCTCTTTTTAAAAATTTTTGAAGATTGGTCCCTTTGGGTTTGATCTACTTATTCGATCTTGAATTCGAATAAGCAGCACTAATTGCATGGGAAAAAAAGAATAACAAAATGCAGAAGTGGGCATGTTGCAGGTGATCTATAAAGGCTGCATGTGTAAACAGGTTTTTGTCGGCTCCAATAAAATCAGAAGAATCTGTGTGGTACTGGCAGTTTGCTTTCTTAATAAATGAATATTTTAAAGTTGATTATATTGATCATAGAGAGCAATTGTAAGAAAACAAAAAAACAATAATCTAGTTTGTTCAGGCTTGGAATCAACAAAACATGCAAGAGAGACCTGAGGAAGGAGTTTAAAAACCACTGTTATAGAGTAGTTGAATTATTTTGTACGTTTAACAAACACATTAAGTGTATTTGAAATAAAGTATTGCGTCAGTATTGCCAATACCAGACTGTATTTTACTTAGTATCCAATTGAAAAGGAAATTGGTGGTTTCAAAAATATTTAGGAATAGGATTAATGGTGCAGAATAAGTTCATGTTGATATAAAGCAATTTCTTTGAAGACATTACAAAATGTTTCAAATGAGTCTGTTTATTTATGATTTGAAGTTACAGTATTACAAAATTGCACTCCTAATTTAGATCAACACTTAAGATCCCTCGGTATGAGATTTGTTGTTCGCTTTCTCCAATTTTTTTTTTTTTTTTTTGTTTGTGGTTACATTTTTATTGGATTGTTTTGATCTGTAAGCAACTTGTTCATAGAACATTAACATTACCACGGTACACATAAAGCAGGCTGCTCAGTGGTAGCACTGCTTCCTTTCAGCAGGAAGGTTCTGAGTACGATTCCCAGAAAGGGGTCTTTCTGATGGTTTGCATGTTCTCCCTGTGCATGCATGGGTTCTCGCCAGGTACTCTGGCTTCCTCCCAAAGCCCAAAAACATGACTGGCCTCTCTAAATTCTTCTTAGGTGTGAGTGTGTGCATGAATGGTTGTTTTTCCTGTTTGTCTCTGTGTTGCCCAGCGATGGACTGGTGACCTATAAAGGGTGTACCCTGCCACTCGCCCGTAGACAGCTGGAGATAGGCACCAGCACCCCTTGCGACCCAAGCTGGGATAAAGCCTGATGGGAAATGGATGGATGGTTACACATAAAGCCACAGCATTATCTGTTTTAAACAATACACTGATATTATTAATTCCTATATCATATTTTTGCATTATGAACAGTTCTTGATTACAAAACAAGTTTAAGTGGGACAATATCATGTCAATGTCATGTTTTTTTTTCTCTCCAAACAATGTAATGTTTCTTCATTTTATGTAGCATGTACATGGTACATGTAATGGTACATGGTACATGTAAATGGTCTAATGGGCCAGCTAAAGTTTTACACCCCTTCAGCTGTTTTACATTTTGTTTAATTACAGGTGTGTTTCATTCCAATTTTCTATCTGATTAAAAGAAAATGATGCATCACTGGATAGTGGGGAAAAAAGAGTTTAATCCAATACATTTTATATGATCTAATGCAAACTAATGTCTAAATAAAAATACTTCTGCCGTAAGCTGAGTCCTTCCATGTGTAATTTTAATGCAAAGCAATGTGAATGCCTCAGGAGCTTGTTAATAGAATATTAAAAGGAAGCGTCATTGAGACCAAGGAACATAGAAAATTGCTAAATTTCGAGAGGCTAAAAGCAAATAAATTTTCCAAATTTTGAACATCTCATCAAGCTCTGTTTGGTCTATAACCAAACATGGAAAGGTCATCCTACAATGCCAAGGGATGGCATTCACCCCCAAACTGCCAGGAGAGGCAAAAAGAGCACAATCAGGAAAACAGGAAATAAGCTGCCAGGTTGCTTTGAGGAGCTGCAGATGCAGCTTTGGTAGGAAATCTGTCAAATCAACAAATCTGTCATGCCACAACAGAGATGGCAAAAGTACTCACTTTCCTTACTTGAGTAAAAGTACAGATACTTGTGTTAAAAAATACTATGGTAAAAGTGGAAGTACTGATTAAACTTCTTTACTCAAGTAAAAGTAACAAAGTACAGGCTTGTAAATTTACTTAAAGTATAAAAGTAAAAGTAGAAACCACTTTTTTCATGCCGTTGCCTACATTTTAAATGGATGTCTGCCAATAGGACTAGATCTCCGTTGTGTTCATTTTCAATCATCTCGTCGTCCATACTACTATGCTAACGCCACCGCCACCAAGCTGCAATGATTTGCAGCGAATGAATACCGCCGAATCTGTCGATTCATCTTGTAGGGGTGCGTCAAATGCAACGTATGGTATTGATGACATGAAAAATAATAACGGTAACTCCATTGAAATGATTCAAAACTAAAGTAACGAGACAATTTTTTAAAATGTAAGGAGTAGAAAGTACAGATATTTGTGTAAAAATGTAAGGAGTAGAAGTAAAAAGTCGCCATAAAAATAAGTAGTAAAGTAAAGTGAAAATATCAGAAAAATCTACTTGAGTACAGTAACGAAGTATTTGTACTTCGTTACTTCCCATCTCTGTGCCACAATTATGGCCTTTAGAGATATGAGAACAAAAAAGCTTTAGTTTTAAGAATGCCATGTTATGTTTGTAGTTTTAAGGCTTTTAGGGGACTCAGCAAACATTTAAGAAGATCAGAATGATCGATTTGCAACAGATATTACTCCAGTCTTCCTGAACTTGAGCTTATTTTTGAAAAGAGAACAAATCAGTTTTCAGATCTCCAAAGCCAGTATCAACACAAAATAAAAATTTGCTGTTGTAAAAAAGTTTAAAAAAATAAGAAAGGAAGACGATATAAAAAGTTGGTTTTCAAGTTATTATTAATACTTTGAAAATGTAATTTGTGATAACATTATTTGCATCATGGTCTTTCGTTCAACCTTAACAATTAATGTTAGAACTGATATTATATCATGTATGAAATCACTCTTTACAGCACAATTAGATCAACATGGCAAACACTGCTTTGCATGCAAAACAGCTTTGCTAGTCAAAATTTAGAGGTATGGGTAACCGAAAATTTCTTGTAAAACTTTTACATTAAGACTTGCGACAAATATGCGCCTGGAATTAAGCTGGAATTCTGATAAGGTTTTATTGTACAAGGAAAGTTACTCTAAATGATTACTTGTCTCTTTGTCTATTTCTTTGTGCTAGATTAAGGGATACTTCAATTCTAACAGGGTCTTGTTGAAGGTGTTATAAAATGTACTGAAAATGATAGTAATCAATAGCACATTGTAGATTTTAATGTTACAATATGTGCAGTTTCTACCTTTAAACATATTAATAGTATCAAAATCAGAGGTCTATTTCAAGAAAAGCAATTTTCTTTGCTTATGAACATTGAGCACAAAGCATCCACACAATATCATACAGCAGAAACTTAAATTAAACATGACGTAAAGCAGATTTTTTTTTACTTTTGGACACTACAGACAATTGGGATTCTCTTTGCAATTGCTGTGCAAGCTACAGTACGTAAGGTTTAGTCTCTCACGTGTTCAGCTGTGCTGCCTTATCCCCTGTTCAATCTTGCCTTTTGTTTTCCTTCATGAAAATAAATGAAATGGTGCAATCATCTGTAGAGGTGAGCAGAGCCCTCAAGACTGAGAAAGAGGCCTTCGGGCTTCTTCTGGCTTTTGCAGCACGTTGTCATGGCAGTTCAGTGAGACTGAGGGAGAACATTGCAGCTCAGTGCTGCAGTGGAATGACAATAGGAAAAAAGGTGTGGAGGGGATAGCTAATACCGAGTGCCAATCCAAACAGTGTCGTGATAATGTGCCATATGACAAAAATGTAAGAAAATAATAATACAACCAATTGATTAATATTGGTAAATCATGCATTTATACAGGGAAACATCAGTATGTTTGTACTAATGCTATGGAATTAAAAACAAAATTTTTTATTGTATTGTTTGGAGTTTTATCTAAACAGAAAATTATAATTTATGATTAGCATATTAAAACAACCTTTCTGATGATAAAGCAGAACTGTAGGTATAATGATGCCTAATGACGCAGTTCAAATGCTCTGCCCCTCAAACTGAATTCAGCTGCTAGATCAAAAAGTTTTATAGTTTGCAGGGGTCTTATAGTTCAACCTTCTTATACGGCTTTATTTGCTCAAAGGCTGCGAGTTTAAAGAGATAAGTAGCCAACCCAGGAGAGAGCAGTGAGGTCTTAATGAGTTACGTAACTTCCCTGGTGCTGCACATCCTCTGATGTAGCACCAGCCCAAGATTTGGCAGGACTTAGATCTAATCCATAGATAGAGGGAGATTTGAAGGTAGACAGGCTGAAATTCGTATTTGATGGCTTTCTTTTTCCAAGCTGAGAGAGATATCAGCTCTTTTAAAACAGTGACATACGTATGAAGTGACAGTTTTTTCTTCTTGATTTAAGCTTTTCTTTGTTTTCTTTTTCAACTTCTTTGTTGTCTTTTTAAGATATGTAAAATTGTTTTCCGATCTTTGGACACATTAAAAGACCAAATAAACTGCTAGAGCATGAACTAAGCTGGTATTTGGAGTGTTTTCAGTAAAAAAAAAAACATATTGAAAAAATAGAATTTTGTAAACACACAATCTACGTTTGCATGAGCAAAATTTCCCACATCCAATCTAAATCTTGGTTGGTCTAAAATTCAAAATCTCTGTTTACATGGACAATAAATATAAGTATCCAATCGTGACTTGTGTATACCAAGCGTTCGTTCAGATTAAATCATTTGAGTGTGTGCAGATCTGTTTAATTCTCCAGAAAAGCTTTAGTAGTAGAGGAAGAAGTTGCCTGTTTATAAACAAACTTGTACTTGTCTGTTAATTCTCAACTTTAGCTACTCTTTTTTGCCAGCCATCATTTCCAGCCATATTTTTCTTTGGTTCTTCATTTGTGTCTGTTAATTTAGTTTCTAACCTCCTAAGCACATTTCTACTGCATTATATTGGACATAGTGCTTACACATATGATGCACCAAAAATATATTTTTTATTACTGTAGGCAAGTACTCTATTCCTGTCCCTTACCAATGCTGCTGTAATTTTTTTCTTGTGTGGCAAATTTAAGTTGTCTTTGTTCTTATTGCAGTCTGCGAGCTCTAACATCTTTGGCCCAGTTCTAAGCAGACTTTAAAGATAATGTGACTCATGGGAATCCCAAAAAATCTCAGACAGAAACTTTTTTTCCCCTCAAAGTTATTTCTAAAAAAATGTGTATTCACACAAGTGCATGCAGTGCCTACAAAAATATGGCAGTATGTATGCCAGTCCTATTGTTGACACTGTGACATTGCCAAGAAATACCAGAAAAAATATATGCTGAGTGAGGGGCAGTGGAGGCCGCAGAAGGCTGGACCTGTTTGAATCCATAGCCAAATCCATAGCCTGGTCCTTGGAGGATGCAGCTGCTGAAATTGAACACACCTACAGTCTCACAGGTTAATTTAATCCCATTGACTTCTGTCTTTACAACGAATGGAAAGGGTGAAGTAATGTGTGTCATAAAGCAGTCTGCACATTTGTAGTTGTTTTATGAGGCAGAGTCACTGCCACCCTCCTCATAGTTAGTGTCAGTGAAAGTTACACAGACCCCCTCTGACCATGACAGAGATGTTATTCAACAAGTTTTAAGTGCACAAAGAATCACAAAAGTTATGAAAATATTTTATGAAGGTTGAAAAGTTACTTATTGTTGGTTTGAGAAAACGAAAGAAACACAACATCCAGTCTACTTCAGAGAAAAAGCCTGAAAAGCTAAGGAGCGAGATGAGAGGATGATGCATCCTGCTGATGTTTATGCATTCAAACCCTAAAAATCTGTGAAAACATGCTGTAAATTCACTGTTCCCTTTGTTGGGTTTCTAAATATAATTTCAAAGAAATGTATTTCATGGCTTGGAAATGCATGGAGTGTGATATATCAGAGATAAAGGAAATGGAAGGCTGATGTTGGCTCTCCCCAGGTTCTTTATTAACAAAGGTCTTTTTCTAGTACAGGCTTTAAAATATTTTTTTCAGAAATGACATACAGAGTTAAAATACTCCAAGGAAAGATGCTCACATCTTGATGTTCGTATCCAGAACAATAGAATTACACCACAGCTGCAATGGTGGATACATCCAAACTTCTTCCCTTCTCCTTTACACAACATTTTACATTGCATAGTGATTAAAATAAATACATTTAGACGTCTTAACAGATCGAATGCATTAGCATTGCATAAAGATCTCATCAACACTAGTTTATGCACATACCATTTGTCTTACACATAGCTGTCTCCTGTTTTGACAGTGCTGTCATTTACTTTACTGCCCTCCTGGAGAGTTTTGATGTACTTTTGCTGCATAGAAATGCGTAGCAGCAAAAAGAAGAATCAAATGCAGGGCAAGAAAGTCCACCATCTGGCTACTATCTGCTCCTCCTCTACTAGGGTTCTGTGTTTTCCTCTTCTTGTTTGCTGGTGGATACTTATATATGGAGAACCTGGACAGTCACTGAAAAAGTAAAAAAAAAAAAAAAAAACATTTAAATGCAATTTGAACTAAAATTTGAAAAGCATTTTCTATTTGCACAATTATTATATTACAATCCTTACCCGCAGTTGCAGCAGCCTTTTTGTCTCTGATAATATTTTTTGGATTTTGTATTACAAATCTATATTGCACTTAGTTTTAGAAATCTAAGGCTGTGAAAGCTATTACAACCTGCAGCTGACCTCATTAGCAGCTGCACAAGAATCATCAATATTCATCTGTGCAAAGGTAACAAGCAAATCTTCATTTTTTGGTCATAATAATTTTTTTTTCTTATGTTTTGTTGAGAAAAAGCTAGCTTTGCTTAAATTATTAAAAACACATGTGGTAATACTCTGCATTGAAATCAATGTGATGGCATGGGCTGTAAATGTTCCTTTACAGCCTAATAATATAAATGATAAAAAACATACTTTTCACCTTCTCCTTTATGGATTATTTTCACTTAAGTGCTTTTGAAACAGCAAAAGGCCATGAAAACAACTTCTTCACTGACAGCAAATATATGTTTGTGTCCCTTATTATTTTTCCTCTGTCAGTTGAAAGAGGCTTTAAAATAGCTTTGTCCGTTGTTGCCTGAAGTGATTTTACAGATTTGATGTAGAAAACAGATTTGCTTGTTGTCTTTGTCCTAAAGGAGCAATAAGCAATAATTCATTATTTTGAATAGAAATAACTCAAAAATAATGTGAAGAACTTAAGGTATTTTTTTAATGGAAACATGTGTAACAGCACATACCATATCTCTCTGATATCCTTCAGTTTATTGTAACTAGACAGGCCGGCCGCCTGTGTATGCATGTCCATGTGATTAGCTGACACTTCAAACTTAGCCCCTCACTCCCCATTAGATTCCAATGTAGCATACATTTCTTGCAGGGGAACTACACACACTGCCATCATAGTATAATTACTAACTAAACAGTCTGCTAACACCATTAGCCACGATCATACACCATTTGATGCTAATGGTGAAACACTTCTCTAATGGCATATTTACTCATTTATTGACAAATAGAATGGAAAATTAAGATCTCTTGTTAACAGCATTATAAAGTAAGTTACTTCTTCCCCAGACATGTTCCTCCAAAAGGGGATGTTATGTATGTCACTGTTATGCAAATAAGGACACACAAGGTGATAGGTGAACGGGGTAGGGGGAAGAGGGGGGGTAGGTCCACCTCAGTCAGGTTGCGACTGAAATGGAGCCAGATGTTATACATTTTTGTTTTGGTCTACAGACAGTCCTCAATAATGGACCTAGTGGTGAAATGTTGCTTATGTCTACAGTTAAGTTTGTTGATCAGGTTTATTGCCTCATTAAATACCTTAGGTAATGCCAGTAAAACCATCCTGCAATTTTAAAAGCTTTGTTAATGCTGGCTTGCATTTCAGCATGGGTGGAGTTTTGTTTTATTCCTTTTAACTTTGGTGTAAATAATTTAAAATTACTGTGACTTTTATGAATAATGTTGCTTCACATGTAATAACTTGCTTGCAGCTCGTGCTTTTTTTACTTCTTGGCCAGGACATCCTTGTAAAAGAGATTCCAAATCTCAATGGATTTCTCTCCTGGTTAAAAAAATAAAATACAAATTGTACAGCTGCCATCACATAATTTCTGCAGCCAGGTAAGTGCAATTATTTTTAGATTATTTGTCCTTACATAATAAGCAGCAAATAGTCAGACACCAGGTTATCTAGTAAAGAACCAAATATTTTATGCACAGTTTATTTTGCTTTGTGACCATGAATGCTTGTAGATTTCACGGTCTTGGACCTCTACCTTAGCCTGGTGTTCCAGTCCGAACTTAGTCCCGCCCACAAGGTTTGAGTTCAGGGAAGTTCGGTCTGGCTCTGCTCCATAGTAGCGCGAGTATGATCGCCCACTGTCAGGCGATCCAATCAAATTGTCAGGGCGGGCTTTATACGATGATGGACAGATGATCAAGAGTAACGTAATCAACCACGTGACCAAAGCGCGCTAGGGTGACAACAATAATGGCTGCCGCTGGAGAGTTTGGGTGAGTAGATTCTGCTATTAGGTCTGTTCTAGAAGATATCGACAGCAAGTTAATTTTAAAAGAGGAACAGAGAAACGCGATCAAGTCATCTTCCTATTCTAGGCCTGAAACTGCACGCTTTGATTTCTGTGGACAACAACTATGCCTCGCTTAACATACGTCACGCACTCCGTTGCTCTTATTGGTTGTAGGTCTATCCAATTGAGTGCAGAGGCATTTTTTTTCCTGGTTCGTTCGAAACACGCCCCATAATCACAGCTCTTTGGAGCAGTATCAGACTCATATTCTGACTAGAATTGAGTCGGACTACGTCAGGCTCTCTACGTGGCCCCTGACCAGCTCTGGACCATAGGCAGGGCAACATCATGGCCCTAAAGAAGAGGGTTCTGTAGAAGCTCTTCTTCCTAAGAATGCTGTAAAAGACCAGACTGTCCTCCAGAGTGCTTTTAAACTTTTACAGAGCCACAGCAAATGGTAAATGGCCTATTATGGCTGGCTCAAATGCCACAACAAATAAAGGGGAGTCGTGAGGACAAGTACACTTAAATAATATTTATCAAACCATTAACTCAACCAAGCACAGTAAACATAATCAATAATGTCAGACCCAGAGGCACGATGGACAGAGCGGCTCCAGGGAAAGGGAGAGCTTTTATAGAGAAAATGGAGCCACCTATCACTTCCCCAATCAGGCTTGCACACCTGATAGAAATGAATATGATGAGTAACAAAAAAAAAAGATCCCATGGGTCATCACAGGCCTACACCTATACAGCACTTAATCAAGTTTGAGGACCCTAAAGCTATTTTATATTCAGTCATTTACCTATTCACCTACACATTCACACACTGATGGTGTCATGCTATATTGTAGCCAGGGCGGCTCTGTGGGAGACTGACAGAAGCAAAGCTAATATACAGATGTGTCACTGGGCCCTCTGACCACCAACAGCAGGCAGAGGAAGTGTCTTGCCAAGAATACAAAGGCTGAATCCCAAACCGCCCCCTAAGCACAACCCCTTAACTTCCCCTGAACACAGGGGAAGTTAAGGGGTTAACTTCCCCTGTGTTAACTGACTTTTTTTCAAGGAGTTTTTTTCAACTCCTTGAAAAAAAAAAAAAAATGCAGATTATTTAAAAAAGGGCATCTCTTTAGGAATTAATGAAATGTTTATTCTTTGTCCTAACTTGTGATTTTCTGACAGTGTGACGAAGTTGAACCGGCAGAACATACATTGAATGCCAGTGTGTTAAATATAAGGCCCAGATCTACCACACCAAAGAAGACCCAAGGTGTAGGCATTGGATTTAAATAAAGTCACAAGTATATGATAAGATCAAATAAATAAAGTGAAATAGTTTATTAGATAAACTCAAAAATTTTAGATGAAACCAGCTTATTAGTCAAGGTAAAAGATTGATAAAGGTTAGGCAAAGAGACCATCTTGGAGGGGATGGTTTTTCCAGTGAGAGTAATTATCCAATAATGAAAAATATGTTTGTGCGAAATCCTAAGAAATCTTTGGAAGTTACCACTTGCCATTAGGATTTGCATCCACCATGTCTTCAGCCACGGGAAGGAAGCACATTATCATCATGCAATAGGAACTTTCAAATTGGATTTTTTTTTTAACAACAAAACCTTGCTTTTAATTGTCTGCTAGCATATATGTGGAAAAAGCTGCATTAATAACAGATTTTTTATTGAGTCGAAAATGCCAGTGATATACTTTGGAAAATTATTGCCAGTGTGTTTAAAATGGGTTTAAAGTCATAATAAAGCAGTGTTCCCCAGAGGTCAATTTTCTGTTGCATATCTCTGCCATGTATTTATCTAATGGGATGAGTATTCGGATGTGATATATATTCTTTTTTCTCAGTAACTGAGCAGATCTTCCTATCTCAGGCAGGGGCTCATTGCCACGGCCCAGTGGGACCTCAGCACTATGGCCTCTGGGGTCAGACCCATTTGGGATTTTGCCCTTGGGGGTCAGGGTCCGGATGCTCTTGGCTGCCCTTCTCTGGTGGGTGTGGCCATCCCCTTGTCTGCCCTCCATGGGTCATTTGGGGAGGATTTGGATCTGGGACTCGCATCTTCTATGTTGTCTTTTTTTGCTGTTTTGTTAAATTTTCTCTCTTTTCATGAATTATTTCCTGTCGCCATCTCTTTCTCTCTCCCTTTAGTTCTTATCCCTTCTTTCTTTACCGTGTCCGTTGTATACGATTTTACTCCCTATATAATTTTCAATAAAGTTTAATATAGAAGCACCAAGTGGAACCTTATGGTAATAATAGTCTGCTTTTGAAAACAAATCTGTTGGGATATCATCTTGCTCTGGGAGATTTATTCCCAGAGGAAACTTGGCGAAATATGACACACAAAAAAGAAGATGCTGTGCAAATAAACTGTTACAAATAATCTGTCCCTTTGCTCTCTTAAGTGGACATGGTTTTTGCATCCCCAACGGAAGCACGTCCAACTTTTTAAAGAAGAGGAAATTGATGTGCTTTTTTTATTATTTATTTTGAGACCTATCTTATATGTCTAATGGTACTTTGTTTCATTAGGCATATAGGCATATACGTACTTTCAAATTTGGTTGGGTGTTTAATGAAACATTTCTGTGGTGGGACAAACTCACAACACACATTAAGCAGAACTTTACGCAGACTTTAAAGTATTTACAAATAAGTACAATTGTTACATAGAAGGTATCATGCAGGAGTAGAAGCCTTTTAAGGAATTAATAAAGTTACAACAAAATTAAATCAGAAAGGTTTTCTTTGTATCTACAATAGAGGTACCATCAGTTAGTGATACAATGGTTCACTTAATTTGGAGGCAAACAATTAAATTTTCAGTTATGTGGAACTCTTTTATAAGAGTCAAAAGAAAATTGACTCAGTGGTGGTTATTTAAGCAAGCAATTAATATTCAGATATGTGTCCAAAAAAGCTTCTGCTAATTGATTCATCAATTACAGTTTGTAGCTCCCCCATTCATTTCAGCTCTTTTGTAGATTTATATGCAAGACAGCTAAAATCTTATGGGATCTGCCAGATCAGTCGTGACAAAATTCCATTTTGGACATTACAGCGATCCCCAAATGCTAACATATGTGAATGTTTTTTTTAATTATTAGGCTGCTTTTGGGGTACCCAAAATGGATGTCAGAATATATGCCAGAGATTTAGAATGTCCCACAATTAGAAATATACAGTTTGCAGCAACACTCAATTCTCCAGAGCTCCATGCCTGCTTGACTACACGTGAAAATTATGCCAGTATAAAATATTTTGAATGTTGCCTGATAAGAATGTATTGATTAAAAGCAACAATGGCTGTATGATGAAGCTCCGCATACTTGGTCTGCAGAACAACAGTTTTTTTGCACTTACTTTTAAATGCAATAACATTGTCCACAAGTGTTTATTTTTTCATTTTCAAAGGTGTCAGGGAATTTCTGCCTTCAAACTTAATAAATGATAACGTTGCTGGGTGTGTGCATGTGGTGTAAATGGTGTAGATAGGAGTCCATCTAAAATGGAGCAGATCTGCGAATAGCCACCAAGCTGAGGCATTCAGCCCACGTTGGACCTGCCAGGGAAAATAAAGTTCACCAGATCACAGTTCAGTCTTGCTCTGTATGTAATCAGTCAGTGGTGGGACCTGTCTGTCAAGCCCCTGACAGCTGCCTTTGCCGTTAAATGTGCAGAGATCAGTGGTCATCAGAGCCCCTCGTGTGACAGCCTCTAAACGAGGACTTTAAATTAGTTCCATGGGTGGTGGAGCATTTAACTTAGAGGCTTCTCTCCACAAACACATCAACACAAACACATGCTAGAAGCTTCTATTTTCATCACCACCTCTCGTTTCTCTGCTTTGGCTGTCGCTGCTGACCGCACACCGTGATTACATATCATTATTGACTCTTTTCACCTGATATTCCAGTTACTGTTTCAGCACTTTACTTTCCCACAATAGGAACCAAGAAAATGTAGCACTATGAGATGCATTAGTTTTTTAAAGGTACAGTGTGTAGTAACCACAGGGGTTTACTGACATAAAATGTTATTTATGATAAATTATGAACTGAAATTTTCCATCTTTATGATTGCTTTGCCTAAAAAATTTTCTTCTCTCCGCGGTCTTCTTCACTAAAAAAGTGGTCAATTCAAGATACGTTTTAATTTGTCTCCTGGTCAATGTGCTTGAGACAACAGTATTGAATAATTTATGGATTTGATGCTGCGATCTGAATATGAATGTAAATAAACCTCATCATCACTTGAAAAGACAGGTGAAGAAGACGTCACAGAGGCAATTTTATAGCTTAACATCCTCCTTATGTTGGAGGGGAGAGGCAGTGTGTGTGTGGTTGTGTGTGTTGGTGGGGGGGCTCATGCCGCTGCACTCTGCAGTCCAACTGATGTCACTGAGAATTGCACGTTATAGCTTTAAGAGTAAACTCTTTTTGTTTTTTAATTCGATAAAGTTAATTCGATAAATAAAAATTTACTGATGGCGCTGGTTTTGAAGGTGATAAGAAAACGGTAGCGGTGGGTGAGCCTGGTTCGAGGATGGAGAATTCTGCTAGAAGACCAAAAGTATCCAAAGTATGAGAATACTTTTGGGCAGCTGGTGATAGAGTAGTTTGTACACTCTGTAAGTCTTTACCACTGGAGCACAACCGCGATGCAAGGAAACACAAAGGAGTTGTTTAGGATGCTTCTGAAAAGGAAGAGACAACGTAAGTAACATTATGATTACTGTTTTAATGAGTAGTTAGCATGTACTTTTGTTAAATCCTGTGAAGTACGTTGACCGACTGTCTTTGGATGTTAAGCAGGCCCCCTCGACTCTTTGGTAATATTTTGGCAAACAACGTTGAACAACGCTATGCATGTGCATTGACAATAATTTTTGTGCTTTCGAGAGGGCACCAGACTCGAGTCATAGAGTTTATCGAATGAGCACATGCGCACACAGACACTGTACTAATGTAACGTTTTTTTTTTTTTACTTGGCATCTGTCATGATTTTATCAAGAGCTCAGACCCACATGCATATAAGCCAATCCAGAGAGACAAGGGAAAAAGTTTAACAGGTTTATTGAGAAATTTTGTGGAGTTTCCAGTGTTGCTCTGAACGCTGCTCAACCGGAACTGAAAGGTGAGGGGAAGACACTGCGGTTAGTTCAGGTTCAGTGGGAAAATTGATTCTCGAACTTGAAGAGGAGAAAAGGTAGGCAGACTCAAGTTTCCAGAGAATTGGTTTACTCTTAGACTCCAGTAGGTGAGGAATGTGTTCCGATGTTTGTCTCATACGGTGGAGGGCGGACAGGGTTACCCAGAATGCGGTTGCTTGTAGATGAACGGAGAAGACTGACTGCCACTCAGATTTCCTACAGTACTTGAACAGACTGTGGTGCACATGAATCCCTTGCTCAGTGTGAAACTCAAATGATTCCTCGGGGGAAAGTGGATCCAAACCTCCGGTTAGTATCTTTAGCTCACTTTGAAGCTCAGATCCTGCCAGGGAGAGAAGGTCCAAAAATCCAGTTTGCAGGGTGACTTCCTACCGAGAGGCAAAAACAAAAATAACAACGTTACGACTCAGGTTGACAAACACTCAGGTTGACAAAAACTCAGTTTGACTCAGCAAAACTCAGCTTGGCTAGAGTACCTGGCAAACACTCTGGCGCCGAGGTAGTGGCAGTCAGCAGCTTAAGAGCACTCCGTTAACGAGGTAACCCCTCGCAGGTGTGTGAGTAGGACAATCAGAACCAGGCGCCGCCTGGTGGAGGAAGGAAGACAAACACACAAAAACACAGACCACACAGACTGGAGTCCTAACAGCATCACTGTCCCAAGGTTACTCTGCCATACCCCAGCAGTGTATTTTTTGGGGAAATTAGTCGATCAGCAGTGTAGTTTTATTTTTTTAATTAGTCGACTAATCAAAAAATTTGTCAAGATATTAGCCAGTAGAAAATAAGTCATTAGTGGCAGCTCTGATTGGTCCCAAAAATTATTGAGACTTGTGGCCTCATTTTCACAGCTATCAGCTTCCAAATGCACAAAATATATCTAAATGTTTTTCTTTAATGTTGCATTGACCTGGTAATTTTGGTAATTAAACCTTGTTTCTTTTAAGAAATATATAGATAAACAGATTTTTCTGACGGTCTTATGTCAAGACTGATAGCTAGATTGTGGGGATCTAACAACTTCCTTCTTATATGAGCTCAAATATTAAACCTGCTTCAACATGCAATAGTGGTAAACAAACCCCCTCTTTCCTGTGTAATTAATAATGATAAGAAAAGTGGTGCAAAAACAAAAAAATTCCATCTATACTGAAGAAAGGTTTACACCTTGGCATGCCAAATGCTTTAAAGGACTGATGTAACTGGAGTGCGGGCAGCTGATTAGTTCAGCTAAATTTTTTAGCCCCTTTGCCACTGATAGGCTGTGTATAGAGCATTATAAAGAAAACCTTCTATATATGTCCTTTTTCTATATATGTCACACATTCACATTTAATCACTTAATTATTTTTCCCTCACCATCAGTCTCTATTCATGCCGTTGTTCTCAGTTTCCTTCTTACTGACTCCTTTTGAGGAACTCAAATATGTCCAAAATATAGTGAAAAAACCTCCAAAGCATAACGCTGTGGGGATAACCTTGATGAAATATCAAAACTAGTCATAACTATCTCTGCAAATAAACAGTAAAGGTCACTGATAAAAATTATACTGACTTGCTGACTTGATTACGGCAAGGATGAACCAGTACAACAAACATGAATAAAATCGACATGCCAATCAGAAGACAGCTATCCAACAAGGATGGTAACAATCTGCTGCTCAGTTTCTGTTACTACAACAGCTACTATTGTTATGCACAATGGATTCCACCCACTACAACAGCAGTCTAAACACAAAACATGATTTTCACAAAAATTAAACACTAAATTCTGAGATAGTTTCAGTGGGAGACAAATCGTCGAAATCGGGACACCTAATTACCATGTTCTAATGGCTTTTAGCCTAAGCTACCAGACTAAGTGCTAAAATGAAGCACATAAAACTGGACCTGTAAACACATCAATAATATCCTGACAGAACATAAACCAAGGAGCTGAACCTTCTTGAACATTGCACTTGCTCTCCAGACATAAACCATTGTATTTTCTACAGCTACACTCAAAGTCAATAACCTAATTTTAGATCAACCAACTCAACTTTAACATCCATTTCAAAGGAGCAACCTTTGCAGGTATATCAACAAGGAGAGCCTTTTCTCTGGGTTCTACTAGTCTTGCATGCCAACTCTTTATTTAATCACTATATGTTTTTTCCTCTGTCTTGGGTAAATTCAAAGATGACAGTGTTGGGAGCTGGAGAAGTTCCACCTTTCTCCAGCAGAGTCCGCCGTGGATCCTCTGAGGGAGCCTCCTGCACAGCTGCAGCTCGTCAAGATCATCAGAGGATCCACTACTTAAGCTGTCTTCAGACATTGCCTCAACGCCGCAGTGTTGTTCCAGTTGGTCAGCGCTTAAGCCTAGATCCTCAGAGTAATTCGATGACTTTGAATCCAGCCTGGATTCTAACCCCTGTGTCTGTTTTCCAGGAAACCTGTGCCTCCTCTGTGAAAGCTCTGGAAGAGCTAACCTGCCGAGCCGACCCTCTGAGCCAAACCTGAAGATTCACAGAGAACCTCCAAGCAGCTCTGGACTAGAGCTGGGAAACCCAAAGCCAAGGTCTGTTCTAATTAGACGTGAGACGCTGAAGCAGCTAACGGACTCTGCTGATGAACTCTTCTCCAGAACCAACAGTGACTCTCCCAAAGCTAACCTCAAGAACCCTCTAGGTACAATCTGTGAACGTCTGGAAATCAAACCTCTGTTGGCAACGCTAACTGAACTGTCTCTCACGCAGACTCCGGTGAACCAGAATCCAGGCCCTGAACCAGAACCCGTATATTCAGTGTGCTTGTGCATTAATAAAACTGTTAAACTTTCATCCTTGTGTCCGTCAGTGGTGTTCTGCATTCTTGGGTCGCTTTCAGTGAACCCATCACGACAGAACACTGCGGCCAAACTCAAGGCCCAGCAGATCACTACATCCGTCGACTAGAGGAACAGGCTGCCCAAATTCATGTACATGGCCTGGCTCTACGTGAGTTAAACACCCACATTGAAAGACAGAATCAAGCCATTCAAGGCTATGCTAACTACATGAACAGCGCTAATGCTGCGCCAGTGCAGCAACCATTTCCGGGTCCAGTTCCACCTCCGAGGTCACCAGCAGTGATGTCATCAGAGTTCCGTCCCAGTCTCCCTGAAAGATTTTCCGGTAACATGAAAGATTGCAAGGGATTTTTATTTCAATGTCGGTTGATTTTTCAGAACTCCCCTGGCTGTTTTTCCACGGATCACAAGAAGATAACCTTCATTCTCTCTCAGTTAACTGGAAGAGCCTCGGAATGGGCTCAGGCAAGATTTGCCGCTGACGATAGCCTAAATTGCTACTACTCTGATTTCATTTCTGAATTTACCCAGGTATTCAACCAAGAAACTGATCAAACTATTGATTCTAGAGCTCTTTTCAATCTTAAACAGGGAAACTCTTCGGTGGCTGAATTTTCTATTAACTTCCGGGTTAAAGGGGCAGCTTCCGGATGGAACCAAAGCGCCTTAAAGGGAGCCTTTTTCATGGCATTAAACGAGCACATTAAAGATGAACTCGCAACCCTCGACGAACCTGCTACCCTCGAAGATTTAATTCGCCTCTCCATCAGATTAAATAATAGAATTCGAGCCAAAAACAGTTCTAAGAAGCAGGGTACACTTTCTTCTGCCTCACATAACGTCACTGTTTGTTCTACCTCTACAGAGCAGCTGCCCATTCAGAGACCTAAGCCCCAGTCTCTACCGTTGCCCGTTCAGGCCTCTCATTCGGGCGAATGGGATGTCGAACCCATGCAGGTGGGACACACCAGGCTCACTCCAGAGGAGAGACAAAGGCGTTTTCTAAGCAAACTATGTATCTACTGTGGTGAGAGTGGACACTTCATTGTTTCCTGCCCGGCTAAATCAAAAGCCAGGGCCCGCCAGAGGATCTGAGGAGTCTGGCGGGCCAAATAAACACTAAGAAATCTCCTCGACTGTTGCTGCCTGCCACACATTTCTGTGCTAACCAGAGCCTCTCCTTCTCAGCATTTATCGACTCAGGTTGTGAATGTAACCTTATCGATTCAAACCTCGTCCAGCAACTCCAAATTGAAACCATTCCCCTGACTCAGCCTCTCTGTGTATCCGCTATTGACGGAAGAAGACTCCATCAAGTTACCCACCAAACTCAGCCCCTCGAGCTACTTCTGTCAGGTAACCACCGAGAGACTATAACATTTTTTGTTTTTCCCTCTGCATGTTCCCCGCTGGTGCTTGGTTTCGAATGGTTGGAGAAGCATAATCCTCACATTAACTGGACGAAACGTCACCTGGAATCATGGTCCATCTCATGCCACGAGACATGCCTTCGTTCTGCTGCCCCCTTGGTGGGGTCTCCTAGAGGTGGGGGGGAGATGGACTCTCCTGACCTTTCTTCAGTTCCCTCTGAGTACCATGATCTAGCCCCAGTCTTCAGTAAGGTCAGTGCGACGTCCCTCCCTCCACACAGACCATACGATTGCGCCATTGAACTTTTACCTGGTGCTCCTTTACCTAGCAGTAGATTGTATAACATTTCTAAGCCCGAGAGAGAAACAATGGAAAAATACATCAACGAATCATTAGCTGCTGGAATAATTCGCCCTTCATCTTCTCCATTGGGCGCCGGGTTCTTCTTCGTGGGAAAGAAGGATGGTTCCCTGAGACCTTGTATTGACTACCGAGGTTTGAACCAGATCACTATTAAAAACAAATACCCACTGCCTCTTCTTGCCTCTGCTTTTGAGCCCGTACAGGGAGCTACTGTATTTTCTAAACTGGATTTAAGAAACGCTTATCATCTCCTTAGGATCCGTGAAGGCGACGAATGGAAAACTGCCTTCAAAACACCCTTGGGTCAATTCGAATATCTTGTTATGCCCTTTGGTCTAACCAACGCTCCAGCCTGCTTCCAGGCCCTCGTTAACGATGTTCTAAGAGACTTTCTCAACGTATTTGTTTTCGTGTACATTGATGACATTCTCATTTACTCCAAGGACCTCGAAGAACATAAGAAACATGTCCGCCTTGTTTTACAGAGACTGCTGGAGAACAAACTGTTCGTGAAAGCCGAGAAGTGTGAATTTCATCAACCTTCAGTCACCTTTTTGGGGTTTGTGCTTGAGGGCGGCCAGGTTAAACCATCCGAGGACAAGATTAAGGCAGTTTTAGACTGGCCAGTTCCAGAGAACCGCAAACAACTACAAAGGTTTTTGGGTTTTACTAACTTCTATCGTTGATTTATCAGAAACTACAGCCAGACCGCCCTTCCATTAACTTCTCTGACCTCTGTCAAACGCAGTTTTCAGTGGACTCCCGAGGCTCAAGTAGCATTTGAAAAATTAAAGTCATTATTTTCCAGAGCACCCGTCCTCATGCAACCTGATCCAGCTAAGCAATTTATCCTTGAGGTGGATGCTTCAGATTCCGGTGTTGGAGCAGTCCTATCCCAGAGACTAGACTCAGATCAGAAGATACACCCCTGTGCTTTCTTTTCCCGTAGGCTTTCTTCCGCTGAGCAAAATTATGATGTGGGTGACCGAGAACTTCTGGCCATCAAACTGGCGCTGGAGGAATGGAGGCATTGGCTGGAGGGAGCTGAGCACCCGGTTATTGTATGGACAGACCACAAGAACCTGGCTTACATCCAGTCAACGAAACAAGCTAATCCCCGCCAATCCAGGTGGTCAATCTTCTTTTCTCGGTTTAACCTAATCATCTCCTACAGACCCGGATCCAAGAACGTGAAGCCCGATTCTCTCTCTCGTCTCTACTCCGTCGATCATCCCGAGACACCTGAACCTGTTCTTCCGGCTACCTGTACAGTGGGAGTAGTCAACTGGGAAATAACTGACCTCATCAACTCAGCCCTGGCCACTGAACCCGATCCAGGTAACGGTCCCCCTAACCGTACCTACGTTCCATCTTCCGTCAGGTCCCGTCTCATCCAGTGGATGCATGCCGCCAAATTCTCTGCTCATCCAGGAGTCAGTAGAACAGTAGCTCTCATCTCCAGACGCTTCTGGTGGCCAACTCTCCACAGGGACGTAAAGGAGTATGTGTTGGCTTGCCCCACATGTGCCCGTAACAAAGCCTCACACCAACCTCCTTCTGGCCTGCTTCAACCACTTCCTGTTCCCTCGCGTCCCTGGTCCCATATCGCCATCGATTTCGTCACCGGTCCCCCTGTCTCTCGAGGTATGTCCACCATATTCACTATTGTTGACCGTTTCTCGAAGTCCTGCCATCTTATTCCCCTCAGAAAACTTCCCACGGCCTTCTAGACAGCCCTCTCTGAGCGTATGAATCAGCAATTGGAATCCACCCTTCGCTGCCTCACGTCGAACAACCCCGTGGACTGGAGCCAATTTCTTCCATGGATAGAATACGCCCATAACTCCCTCAAATCTGCATCCACTGGACAATCCCCTTTTCAGGTCAGTCTCGGCTATCAACCACCTCTTTTTCCCGCAGACGAGAGAAAGATTTCGGTGCAGTCCGTCAACCATCACATCCGCCGTTGCCAAAGGATCTGGAGGGAGACCATCGCCACTCTCAACCAGTCTACAGAATCCACTAAGCGCTTCGCCGACGCCAGGAGACGCCCAGCCCCCGAGTACTCCGAAGGCCAGGAGGTATGGCTGTCCAC
The DNA here is from genome assembly GCF_016077235.1 of Cyprinodon tularosa. NCBI lineage: Eukaryota > Metazoa > Chordata > Actinopteri > Cyprinodontiformes > Cyprinodontidae > Cyprinodon > Cyprinodon tularosa. Next base: position 588,164 of record NW_024039517.1, on the reverse strand, counting down.
TCGAGACAACCCCCTCAAGGGGGGATGTCTCCGGATCCACCCCACCTTCCACGTGTCTCAGATCAAGCCTGTCTCCTCGAGCCCTCTGTGCCCACCGTCCGACTCCCCACCACCCGCCCTGGAGGTCGATGGACATCCGGCCTTCACGGTTTGTCGCATCGTGGACTCCCGTCGACGAGGTCGCGGATGGCAGTACCTCGTCGACTGGGAGGGCTACGGACCGGAGGATCGCCAGTGGGTTCCAGGCTCGTACATCCTCGACCCGGCCCTTATCGAGGAGTACGAGCGTTCCTGCCCATCAACCTCTTCCAGACCGCCAAGGGGCGGTCGTTGAGGGGGGGGTACTGTTGGGAGCTGGAGAAATTCCACCTTTCTCCAGCAGAGTCCGCCGTGGATCCTCTGAGGGAGCCTCCTGCACAGCTGCAGCTCGTCAAGATCATCAGAGGATCCACTACTTAAGCTGTCTTCAGACCTTGCCTCAACGCCGCAGTGTTGTTCCAGTTGGTCAGCGCTTAAGCCTAGATCCTCAGAGTAATTCGATGACTTTGAATCCAGCTAGGATTCTAACCCCTGTGTCTGTTTTCCAGGAAACCTGTGCCTCCTCTGTGAAAGCTCTGGAAGAGCTAACCTGCCGAGCTGACCCTCTGAGCCAAACCTGAAGATTCACAGAGAACCTCCAAGCAGCTCTGGACTAGAGCTGGGAAACCCAAAGCCAAGGTCTGTTCTAATTAGACATGAGACGCTGAAGCAGCTAACGGACTCTGCTGATGAACTCTTCTCCAGAACCAACAGTGACTCTCCCAAAGCTAACCTCAAGAACCCTCTAGGTACAATCTGTGAACGTCTGGAAATCAAACCTCTGTTGGCAACGCTAACTGAACTGTCTCTCACGCAGACTCCGGTGAACCCGAATCCAGGCCCCGAACCAGAACCCGTATATTCAGTGTGCTTGTGCATTATTAAAACTGTTAAACTTTCATCCTTGTGTCCGTCAGTGGTGTTCTGCATTCTTGGGTCGCTTTCAGTGAACCCATCATGACAGACAGTTTTTCCCTTACACTCTCAATTTAATTGTATGTTTACTTTGGCTCTTCATTACATATATCAACATAATTTTCCATGAGATCAAAAGTTCAGGAACTGCAAACCGCAGTCCCCACATGAAGTCTTTTACTTCAACCATTACCCAACCATATCATCTTTGCTTTTCATCAACTGACTTTCGGTCTGAACAATCTGGTCTGTTCCAGATTGACACAGATTTTAAGCCACATAACTTTAACAGCTGCCTATTTTAGAGAACCATTAGTGCTGAGGGGTAAAGGCAGTCCTGTGGTATTTTCCCTGCTTGTTTATGTCTGGATTCTCTCTACAGAGTACTTGCAATACAAAAAAAAGATATAAAATATTCTTTTCAAAACTATATATATATAAATATGTATTTTAACCCCCCCCCCAAAAAAAAAAAAAAAAAAAAAACACCTTCGCTGTGTACGGGTTTCTGCCGTAATTTCTATATAGGGCGCTAGACAGCGGTTTACGCAATTTTAAATGAGTGTCCGAACATCTAGTGGATGAAAAAGTGGACTCAAAATTTCCCAAAATGCACCGGGAAAAGTAGTGATCATTCATGGTCACTAAATGATTAGATATATCCAACTTTTCAAGGAGAGTTCTCCCTACAAAACATCATGGGATTTGCTGTCACAGTGGCCCACTATCGCCTACGGCTGTTGCTACCCGACAGCGGCAACACATAAAAAAGATGCTGCAGTCACCATGTAGAGAGGCATAGTCATGTGACCAGCGTAGAGCGAAAAGTAGTGATCATCTGCCCGAATGGTCAATTAACTGAGTTTACTATAAAGTCCACTATATATTCCCCGCTCTATATAGTGATTGAGGGGTTTAGGGATTAGGGCAGATGTTTGGACACAGCCCTTGTTTTAGTAATATTTGTTTGCTATATTGAAAAAGAAAAGCACTACATATTGTGTTACTTGTTGCATCTTTAAAAACATAAACCTTTTTACATTACATGCAATTACATACAATTAATTATTTACAAAATCTTACACTTAATATTTTGGTGTTCAAATAGTAATATTTTTATTCCTCTGTTTTTGTTTCCTGTTTTTGTTGTTGTTTTTTTTACTCTGTGATAGAAAAACCTCAAACTAAGAAAAATGAAAAAACAAAACAAAAAAAAAAAACATAAAAATAAATCCCTTATCTTTATTGTGAATTGAAATGCAGTGTGAGCGGCACACAGAAGAATAAAAGAATAAACAAAAAATAGATTTTCACTCTCCACTTAAAAGAAACCATGAAGAAGATTAAGAAGGAATCTCCCTCTTCGGCAACCATGTGCAAAATTCTTTTAAATCTAACTCCCTGTGATCTGCATAAACTTGGATTACATCGCATTGAAAGGTAAAAAGAGGCAATCAATCTTCTTTAAAGGTTTTAATCCTTTATGAAATAGATGGGATTATTTCTTGGTCTAGGCTTTATGGGCAGGGTTTAATTCCTGTGGGGTTGAGCGCCTGCATTGTGCAGCACCCCTCCTCTCCATGACTCCTTCTCACTCTCCACCAGTGGGATCCTTGATTTATAGATATCATTTGACCTGTTAAGGCAACAGTCTGCCAAAAGCCTAAGATTAAGTGCCAATGTCGAAGCTGACAGCCGTTCCTGCTGCTAATTTTACATGATCTATGGGGCTAATACCTGTTCTTCATTCACCCCTATATGTTCTCTGGGGGGTCAGTGAGAAACTGTCCATACTTTAAGCCATCAAGCTGATTTTAGAACATTTGTGGCAAAAAAAGAAAGAAAAAAAAGTACTCACTAAAAGGATGACTTTACAAGGGCAGTATAACAGGTGCTTAACTTCAGAGCCATGGCTGAAAAATTCAGTAAAAAACTTGAATGCAAGCTATGTGTAGCTTTAAACTTGATGCATCTGAACGACAATACCATATTTTAAACCTATGCAGATTCATAGTCTAATGTTTTGTTGGCATAAAATTATTAGTAGTACAATTAAAAACTCAATGAGATGCTCAATACAAAGTTACAGAAACTATTAGGGAAGACATTAGAAGGTGTTTGATTTTTACTACTAGATTAGGTGCCAAAAAATACAGTAATAATGTCAACTCTTAGATATTTTACTCATAGTGAGTGAAAGTTATAGAAAAAAATATTGCACTAAACTGAGAGGTTTAGTCTTTGAAAAGTGCATATAAAGCTCAAACCTGTGGTTAAAAAAAGTAACAGTCATTGTTCATTCCGCTAGAATGATTTACAATCGCTGAGCACTCTAATAGGTATGCTCTAGTACTATCAGGTTCCACACTCTTGCTTTTTAGCTTCCCTAATCCTTTGTGGTGTAGATTGAATAAGATGTTGAGAATTGAATGAATTAATGTTCATAGTTCAGAGCTAGCTTACCGTTACCCTTTCTATTATGGACAGTATTTATGAATCAGTCCTTCTATGCTTGTTTTTTACATATGCTTCTGTCGCCTAAATCTACAGGATGTTTCTTTCTGTTAATTAAAAGTGTTTTCCCTCTCCACTGTCTCTGTATTTAAGCACAGTGCGAGGGTTTGCTGTAGAGTCAACGACACAATGCAATCGAATGTCTATTGTTCCCACATGCTCATCCAGGAGAAACGAATCCTGCAAAGTCATTGACTCAATGCAGTCAGCTGGTTCTCCTTAGAAATAAACTCTGAACCAATCTGACTGGTTGAATTGTCTCTGTAAAATGCCTCATGAGATGATGTATTTTGTAAATTAGTGGTATATAAATAAACGGAACTGAAATTAATCCAAATTGAATTCACTAATTGTGTATTCTGAATTATGTTCAAAGCTGAGCCATGAACAATTATTAGTTAATTTGCAATATTTTTTTAGGTGCCATCATTTAAAAAGTAGCCATTGATTGCTGTTGCTGAGAATTTGTAACTTGTGTTAGATACATTTTATTTGCTACTGCTGTATTTCCTTACCTATGCTTTAACTTATAGTGGCTACATTCTTAATACAGAACCTTTGTTTTATAAGTTTTAGTTTTGACAAGGAAATAATTAACACATCTAAATGGAATAAGCTTTAGAAAAATTTGGCTAAAAAGAAGTTTGTTGACACTTTATATAACTGCAGTCAATATAAACCCCCTTATTAATAGATCATAAGTGCAGACAAGTTTAAGGTAAATTATTTTTATTTTTCTTTTTTCCCCTTTGAAATGTTATTTTATTTATAAAAAAAACAATAAACAAGCAATACAAATTGCATGTCAATTGCAGACAAATCTGAGGTTTCATTGTTATGATTTCATAGGTTGGAACATCCATCCATCCATTTTCTGTCAAGCTTATCCCAAGTGGGGCCCAAGTAGTGCTGGTGCCTAACTCCAGCTCTCTACGAGCGAGAGGCGGGGTACACCCTGGACAGGTCGCCAGTCCATTGCAGGTCAACACAGAGACAAGCAGTACAAACAACCATTCACACACACTCATTTAACCTAACAGTCATGTTTTTGAACTGTGGGAGGAAGCTGGAGCATCCGGAGAGAACCCACGCTTCCTTAGGGAGAACATGCAAACTCCATATAGAAAGACCCCGGGCTGCAGATGAGAACTACTCTACAGAATAATCAGAATTTACAAAGGGAGAATCTCTGGCAGGTTTTAACAAGGGACTGGATTCACAAGCTCTTTAGTTAGAGCTTCCTCAGGGCCCAGGCGTTTGCTTGCTTTGTGTTGCCATTTTTACCCTCTACCTCTTCATGTTATGATATTCCTTGGTTTTGATTCCAACCAGATTTGTCCTGCATGTAGTTAGTATACAGGTGTATAACAAAGAAACTCCTACAATCCAGACCATTCATTATGGGACTCTCCTTCATCCATTAGTAGACTCTCTAAAGTCTGAATACATGACTGAATACATCTGCATGCCTCTCTGTTGCCCTTTGATGAGACTGGCTACTTTTGAACATTTTATGTTGATTGTAAGTATTCTGACTTAATCTTATTTTTTATGTGCTGGTTACACAAAAGGCTCAATTATTCTCACAAGTTGGTCAACTTTATCAGCTACTGGACAAGTTTGTAGAGTAAGGGTAATAAAACAATCACAAACAGAAGAAAATGTCATGTTAGTTAAAGGGAAGTATTTCAAAAGTAGCAAAATCGGATGTTAGGTTTCCCACTGATCTTATCTACAGAGATTTTATTAAGACCAACTCTTACTGAGAAACCAAATTCCAGTTCCTTGCTTGTGCACAAAAAATTGGTAATTTAAATTTAATCTGATTCAATAGTTTGACTAATATCCAAGTAAAATGCTTGATTTGAATATGATGAGAAACATAGTTCAATCATTTAACAAAACCCCTGTATATGAGTATTATTTTGATTTGGGTTGCAACGTCTCAGAATATGAAGACAGCTAAATTCATTGTTTAGCTCAAGGCACCCTCAGTTAAAAGTATGCTCATGTCTTGGGCGCTTATTCTTGTTTTGTAATAAATTGTACAATCATAATGGGTTTTGTGATTTTACTTTGTAACCAGGCAGTCATAACTGAGAGTTACATTTACGTTTTTATTAAATTTTAAAGAGGTCTTTGTTTATCATTAATGTGCTAGAGATTTAAAATGAATACTTTTAACAGTGCTTAAACAAAAAATGTAGCATATGGATTCGTGACTAAAACCAGTTAGAGGTCCCATTCATATCCAGTCTGTAAATGATGTGACTGTCACAATTAGGAGACAAAATTGACATTGTTCCCTGGTTTAAAATCTTTCTTAAAAAATTCACAGTTATATGTGTGACCAATATAATGAAAAGATTTTCTAATAATAATAGCTGATCAAGAATTTTTCAGTGTTCAAAGAGGAAATTTTTTTAACCGTTGTAAAAGATTAGGGATGACAAGGCTTAAAACTGTGTTTGACAGATAGGATATGTAGACTTGAAAAGGCTGGGAAATAAACTGATTTGACATAAAAGGGAAAATATCAAAGTACAATATTTCAGACTTTGCAAAGGTTCTTTGCCAAAACAAAGAGACTTGTAATGATTTTGTGTGAGCTCTTAAATTTGTATTTGTTGGGCTTTTGCTCGTAAGACAATGTAAGAAAGTTTATGTTTACCAAGGGGATTTTTATTTCTGACAATTTTCTGACAATTTAGCCCTTTGTTGCATTATGTTTTATTGTATACTAACTGTCATTAATACGTTTATGTATTTGGGTGTATGTAGGTCTACACATCTATTCATACAGTTGTCTGTACTTTTACTCTAGTAAAGACTCTAAATACTTTTGACACCTCTAGCCAGAAGTCACTTTGATTGCTAACGCCTGTTTGACAAGGCAAGATTTTTAAATGATTTTCGGATCCAAGAGACCCATGGCATGACAGTATCACAGATTTGTGTGTGGTAACTTGTGTGGTTTACAAACACAAGCACAACACACAAGAACATGATTTCATAAAAAAAAAATAAAAAAAAAAATAAATAACATCAGATGTGAGACAGGACATCACAAATAACCTCTGGAGAACAAATGTGATTTCTGAGTTAATAAACAAGCTTAAAATGGACAAATTAGTGGTAATGCTTTCTGGACTAATCCTAATGGTGAAACATATCATTACAATAAGAGTTGGTTAAAGGAAAGGAGACTGTGAGCAGATGCTCCACTTACTAACTGTTGAGTTGTGTTTTTTTTTTTTTTTTTCGTTTTTCCCTTAGGAAATGCTTTTTCATTGGCTACTTATTACATTCAGCAGCCGTTGTCCTCGTCCTTGGGGAGAACTACAGACTCTGGGACATCAGGCCAAGACAATACAACATGTTAAATATCCCCAATCTGAGGGCGGAGCGGTCTCAACATTCTTTTAAGTGGACCAGATCACACGTAACACACCACAGACAGCAGGGTTATCTCATAAGATTATTTAAAAAACTATGACGATAATCTGGTATCTTAGAAGAGGAAGACTGAGGCAAAAATCTCTGGTAATTATCTTGCCTTGTGAACCAGGCATAAATAATCCTGCTATGGAGAACAGACTCCTGGTCTTTTTGTCTCCTCTGATTCAGAAACTCACAGCAATTTAGTTTGCTTTAGCAGATTCATAATGACTTATCTGATTGTAACCCAGTTTCTGCTGACAAATGTGATGACGCTCTTTTTTTCATTTAAGTTGTAGACTTATGTTTTTTGGATACACATGTATGTCACCCCTTATGATCCGGCTTATTATATGTCAAATTGTGAAATGCATGTCTAAAAGTAAAAGGCAATAATAGCTATAGCATTTTGCCATAAAATGCAACAATCGTATGATTGTTTAATAGAAACGCAGAGGTACATGAAGCACTCTTCTGTTGAAATTTAAATAAAAAACTTGTTATGGTTCCCTCCTTTGAGTTTTTAGTTTTCAGTTATCTGTTAACCTGTTTTGTTGATCTTTGGTTTATTTTCAATTTTTTTGTATGTTTAAGCAGTCTTTGGTTGCTCTCTGTTTTCCCCTTGTGCCTGTCTCCTTTCCACTTGCTCCCTTCTAGTCACTTCTATCCACACCTGCTCCATATCAGCTGATTCGTCTGGTTGTTGCTCAGTCTCCCATTGATATAGCTCATTTTCAGTCATTGTTCGCTGGTTACTTGTTGTTGTTGTTGTTTGTTGCTTCCTCGTCTCTGGCTCCCCACCAACCTCACCCCCCATGTTTACACCAAATAATACAATTAGCTAACAGCATCCTTTGAAAGTGTAACATATGGGCTTTAAGATTTCATAAACTAATATCCCACAAATGAGGATCAGTCTATATTGTTTTGTAATCATATCATTTGTTTTAAAGGTGTTTGTCATTAAAAAAGGTTTATTTCCAAAAACTCTAGCACATTCAAGTAGATACACCTAAACTGCTTCATACATATACACAAATGCAAGTCACTTCTAATTAATGAACATTGAGCATAAGTCTTGTAGAAGAAATCAATGTCTTGTTATGAAAAAAAATGTTTTGTTTTAGCTGTCCCAACAGAGCCAATACATCTAAAAAGTATTACAAAAAGTAAAACACCACAGTTTGTGTGTCACAGAACTTGACAAGGCAACGAGCAGAGATAAAAAGAAATGACATTATTTATGCTGTTGACATCCCATGATAATAGCACCTTAGACAAACACTGAGGCCTAATGTTAATGACTTCCTGTAAATCCATTAAAATCCTTTCATAACAACTGGGCTCTTTTATGAAAATCCAGAAGGCCTATCTCAGAGGAACATATTGGAGAAAAGCTGACACACTGTGGGACCACAGGGAGTCACTGCGAGGTGTTTAAGTAGCTCTGAATTATGCTGCCATATCCAATTTATAAAGATGGGTACAGAGAAGCCGATCCATCTCTGCCAAAACAATTCCCTTCAGCCTTTGCACAGAAATACATTTTCTTTAGAACACTCCATATGCAGAGATAATCAGAGCCAATGTCAAACATGTTGTAGTTGGTCAGAGTGTTGATGTGGAGAAAATAAGGCACTAGTATGATGCAAGAATTTAGAGCTTTTAATCATCACCATTATTAAATACAATCCAAGAGCCTGATGTGTTGATGGATGAAATTAAACATTTCACACAACTATTTCAGAGAGCTAAATAAATACCTTTTTATAACTAACTATGAATTGATTTAAAGAATGCATATTAACATAAGGGCTGCATGGTGGTACAGTGGGTAGCACTGTGGCCTTGCAGCAAGAAGGTTCTGGGTTTGATTCCCGGCCTGGGGTCTTTCTGCATGGAGTTTGCATGCTCTCGCTGTGCATGCATGGGTTCTCTCCGGGTACTCTGGCTTCCTCCCACCGCCCAAAAACATAAACAACTGACTAAGACAACACCATGATGATTTACTATACTATATAACTACAAAAAAGACGATCATATAAAATTTTCTTCTGTTATGTTTCTACAATTATATAAATAAGACTGACCAGAAATGCTAAATGCATGATCATATATTCTTAGTACATCATCCAAAACTGAATAAATATGACTAAGTTTTTTCACAGTGGGCATCACAAAATCTTCTTTGAAAGAGATTATGTAATATTAGATAACTGTTAACTGAATAATGAAAACAACCATTTTGGTTGTAGTTCTGTATGTCCATGTAGGTCAATATCAACCCTCTGTGCGATATCAAGGAACACATATGTATAAAGCATATTGGACTCTGACAGGACTGCCCTCTGGAACCTGTACTTTTTCATACAGTAACTATTATAGACAGAATTTTCTAGCTACAGTTAGGGGTTAGGGAGGGGTGGGTTGGGGAACCATAGGATTTTTTTCTCTGCTTTTTTCAGATGATGTGGCCCTGCCAGCTTCTTTTGGCCAAAACCTACAGCTTGTACTATCTAACTGTATCTTGGGGTCTTGTTTTTGAGTGATGGGAGAATGGATCAACAGAAGATTGGTAAATTGGTGTGGCTGGCCCTGTAATAAAGAGACTGCAAGTCCTACGCTCACATATGGCAATGACAGGGACATGACCCCAACAACAATATCCCGTTTACAAGCAAATGAAATGACCTTCTTTCAAAGGATGGCCTGGCACCCCAAGGAGGCCCAGGAGACAGCATAGGACATGTAGGAGGGACTTTGTCTGCCAGCTGGCCTTGGTCATAGCTTCCCCAAGAGGAGCTGGGGGAGATGTCTGGGAATGTCTGGGCATCTCTGCTGAGACTGCTGTTCCTGCAACTTCGTCCCAGATAAAGAAAACCAAAAGTACTAGTACATATTTATGAAAAGCTGAGCAGAAGTATGATTGTTCTAAACACGTTAAACTTTTCTGACTTAAAAAAAAATGTGATTTGGGTGTTTGCAAGGCTGTACGTTACAGCAGAGTCCCACTGAAAGCAGTTTAAAAGGCACTGAGCTTTGCATTATCAAAAGATAAAAAAATTGTCTCATTCACTAAACCAACAAAAGAAAGTCTGGTAATTAATAGTAAAACTCTTTACAAAAACTGATAATACTATAAACTGGCTGTGTGTTTCCTGGACGGGGCCGCCTTTTACAGCTGCTTTTTGTATCTCTGCTTCTGTCTCCTTGAACCCCAGTCGGCCTCGGCAGATGGCCGCTCACACTGAGCCTGGTTCTGCTGGAGGTTTCTTCCTGTTAAAAGGGAGTTTTTCCTCTCCACTGTCGCTACAAGCATGCTTAGTGTGGGGGATTGTATTTGAGTCAATGAGTCAATGCAATCAACTGGTTTTCCTTAGATAGAAAACTTTGTATCAATTTGACTGTATGATCTGGTTGAACTGTAAAGTGCCTTGAGATGACATGTGTTGTGAATTTGGCGCTATATAAATAAACTGAATTGAATTGAATTGAATTAAACTGTCATTTTAAAAGCCTTCTTTAAGGTCAATTCTGATTTCTAAAATCCCCAAAATAGTTAGTTTATAGATAGTTTTTGTAACACTTTTACTGTTTTGGCTGTCCATCACCAGGTCAATTTTGTGTTTTTTTTCAGTTCTCACATAACCAGACTTTATTTCTGTGGGATGATATTAAAACAAATGTCTGTTTGCTTTAATGCCTGTTTCATCTTTTGAACATTGTTCATTTCAAGGATGTAATGCAGGAAAAGTTTCAATTTATACATGGATGTGATGAAAGAGACGGAATGATATCACATTCTGGGCTCCGTTTACCTTGGGTGTTGGGTATTGAATACATTTCAGCACAGAACTGTACCATTGCTTTCAATCTAACTGTTAAATTAAATAATCAATAAAGTAATTGCTTATTTAAAAGTATATAATTTGGGTAGAATTTGCCATTGTTTTCAAATCAGTACGTCTTTGTTTCAAAACTTTCTTCTCAAGGTACATGACCCCAAGCCCATAAGCTGCCTTCAGGTTCATTGTCTTATGCATCATACTCTGTTTCAACTGCTAGTTTGCACATTAGTATGTATGAGAGTGAAGTATATGAAAGAAGATGAGGATCCATGCTTTTGGAACCAATATCTCTGCAATGGAGTCAGATTTCCACACAAAATCCAAATTGAGCCCAACTGGCTTGGGATGCCTTTGATATAAGAACAGGGCTAATCCCTTATGCTCTCACTGCTGCCATGTCTTCATCCTCGCAACCAGGTGCCCTTTCATTAACCTTTGACTCATACTGGCACTGTGTTTGAAGGGTTTGGTATTAAATAGGCTTATAGCAGATAGCTGCTGCTGCACCAGCAAAAGGGCTTACTCTGTTTCCCACAGGTCTTTTGAGGTGTTGAGCAGTACAAAAGTAGCATTATGTAACCCTAAGTTACCTTATAGGCCTAGTTTACAGCCCAAAACGACTTCTGTAGCAGGTGTCACACTGATGAATACAAATGACAAGTCAGCTGTAGAACTTATTTGACAGTTCCTATGACCCTCGCTTTTCATCAGCTATTTTATCCTTCTTAACTTGCTCTGACCATTAGGATAACACCTCCTTTGTGTTTGTTGAAACTGCATTTCTCTGCTTTTCTTGATGTTTTTGCAGAGTTAAGTTTCTTGATGCCTGACAGAAGCTCATTATATTTTAGACTTAGAATTTCAAAAGTCATTAACAAAATGTAAAATATATTATTTTGACAACTTCATATACTTAAGATAGGGCAGGAAGTTTTATGTAATTAGTTACAGAAAGCTAGTGGGCTTTTAGTAGAGGTTGACTGTTTTACGACTGTAGAAGAATACATTGCTATCCCTGACAGTGTTTGAAACAGCCGCTTCCTCTTCTACTTCTGTTTGGAAAAAACTGTAACTTCTGAGAGGGGTCTGGCTGTGAACCTGCACTGTCAGCACCCTTCATCGTAGACCTGCACAATGCGGTCTCCTACTCTGTCAGGAACGGTTTATTGCGGACCTTGTATTCGAAGCCATCTGAAATAACGCGTATGTGCTGCTGGATTTTATTAGAAGAAGAAGTATTTTTTGTGAGGTGAGTGCTCACCTCAGCTTAAATCTGCCTTTTCCACATTTAAAGACCAAGAAAACAGTGTTTTAATCTTATAATTTTTTGCTGAGCCAGGAAGTCACCAAAGAATGCTAAGATACAGCAAAGGCACTGCTGGCCTAATATGCCACAGTTATGCATGATGTATATGAGACTGGACGGATAAAGCATATACAGGACTGAGGGTGTAATGTTACGATCAAAGTTGGTGGGTATACTATAAGGGTGACCTGCCTGCCTGCCAGGCGAATATTCTAAGTGTAGTTTACTATAGTATGAGTATGTGAATAGTTCCATCTGAAATTAATGAAAATAGTTTTAAATGGTCATTGGGTCAGATATGTGGCAGGTAATGTTTGGTGTATTGAAATGTCTTATCTGTTCCTGTGTAAATGGGTTCGGCTGACATTAAAGCACAGATTTTTGATATTTGTGACAATAGTGCTGCTGAAACTCTTCTAAAATATATTTAGCACACAGACAAGTATTAAGAAGTTTGGCATCCATTCTTTGTTTGTCAACTGTCACAGGGGCCAGGTGACAGAGCGTAAGATGAGTGAGGGGCAGTGGCAGTCGGAGAAGGCTGGACCTCTTTGAATCCATAGCCAAACGCTCCAAGCTTTTTATTTTCACGCCCCAGATCCTTGGAAAACGCAGCCACCGAAATTGAACACAGCCATCATCTCAAAGTGACAGATCCAGTAATGTTATACCAATAGGTGGGACTCAAGAGCAGTGGGAGAGAGAGAAAAGAAAAACACTAGTGAAAACGCTCTGAACGCAGACCACTGCACCAAACCACCATTACTATTGGCTAAAGCCAGTTAGTTGAAATGGGCGGGGGAAAAAAAGAATTATTGGAGAGTTCCTAAGCACAGGAGAGTTCCTAAGCAACTGTGCAAAAAGAACACAAAGGCCACTCTCACTTTTCAGAAGTTAAATGTTAACTAAAATGAATGTTTTGGAATCTTCTATTAGTCTGAGATATTAAATGATCTGAAAAAGGCAACTTGTGCTGTTTAGTTTTGCTAAAGGTAAACAAATGTTGATTTCCCTTTTATTGTCTTTGTCTGATCAAAGAATGTCTTTGACCTGAAGAATTTAAGCATAACAAAAAGGCAAAAAGAGAAAACAAATGTAAGAGGACGAACAATGTCTACAAGAATGTACCGGTATATGCCACCGCATAATATCATATTCCTTTCATTTTAATCAAGTTTTTCTATATTACATTCTTCAAGAAAATGACTACACAGCATGATGAATATAGGAACAAGCTGCATTAAAGGTTCAGATGGAAATGTCTCAAGATGAAATCTGTGTTTTCATCAGCTTTGCCCTCCTTCTAACCCTACATATTCAAAGCTCACTGCATGTTTTTTTTTTATCTGTTCATTTTAGCTCAGTGTTCTAGACGAAATTATTTATTGATAATGCAGCCATTAGATTTTTTATGCTTCAATGAAACTGTCACTCTGAATGTTTCATATTCTCTTATGGACTTACAATATTGCTGTACATAATGAAATAAAACCAAATTCATTAATTGCTCACTTTGGTAATATTCTCAATCATACTATGAATATTGTCATATTTTACTCAAGCATTTTTATGTAATGTTTTTTTTTTGGGAGCTATTGATTACACTAAATACTTAAAGCAAGTAATAGTGTTAGACTACTTTCATTACATGTCTCAATTCATTACATGTCTCAATTCTCTCAGCAGCATACAATTTTTTTCGCATATAAAAATCTTAGCTCTTATTTCTCTGTAATTGGCTACATTTTTTTAAGGTACCTGTTTACATGCAAGAGCTCTCAATTGCATCAAAACAGGGATCTCTCTGGTCTTTTGTGATAATAAGCCATTTTATCTAACAATAAAATAAAGGTTGCCATAGATTAAACTCTTTGATGTTGAACAAAACATCCATGTCTTTAAACTTTGTTTTCATGCATATTCTAACATAAATGTATTTGTTAGTGTAACACATCACATCTATCCGTCCGTCCGCCCATCCGTCCGTCCGTCCATCCATCCATCCAAAAATAATATCCATCTCCAAGATGTAAACTTTTGACCTGGTTGCTGCTTCATAAAAACTATAACAGCATGAAATTTCAAGTCAGTCAGACATTATTGAATTAAGAAAACAAGAGATTCTGGTGAGCCTCCAAGAAAAAGAATATATGAAGCTTTTAGATCTGCCTTAATGGAATTGAAATGATGCAATAAGAAGCAAGTCCATTGGAAATCTTTGAGAAAACATAAAGATCCAACAGAACTCTCAGTCTTCAATTAATATTGTGAATGAAAAATGTTTTATATACATATGTGTATGTATATATATATATATATATATATATATATATATATATATATATATATATATATATTAGGAAAGAAAATGTAGCTGTGAAATCTGGTCACTGACCTTTGGGAATCACAAACTGCATGAACCAGATGGCAACTGAGGGAATTTGATAGTTGCAATTTCATAGACAAAGATGGTTGATTTCTTTAGAGAGCCACAAGAAATATTCCCTAAAGGTGTTCTGTCATACAGTGTCTGTTTGCTATTTTTACACTGTAATTGATATAAAAGTCAGTGGGGTTCTACTTTTGTTCAGCTTCACACTGGGTGACAAATCTTTGGGGTCTGACTAAACATGAAATAGTTCTTTCAAACCAACAGTGTTTGCAGCTGTTCCCATTTGACATGTATGATGTATCACTATAATACAGAAGTGATGGTCACAGCGATAAACTAACAGTTGTGTCTGCAGAGTAAAAAACGGGAGACAAAAGAATTTGCAGCTGTATCTGGAAGGCTCCAGTCCTATAGAAAAGGATGACTTTAGAAAGTGAACTGTATTTTAATCTCTCTAAGAATCTTTCCCTCCGGCACACAGAAATCCTCTCTGTGCTCTTTCCCATTGTCTCTGCTTCACTGGGGCATATGATAGGAGAGGTTTCAGCAGTGTCCCAAGGTAGCCGATCTTTGAGAGATGGCAGGCCACAAGTTCCATTTTTATTATGATTTATTCGAGCTAGCCAGTTTTCTGTAATAGAAATTCATTTCTATGAATGCCCTCTTTGCAGAGTCAGTTGGTTACCATACTGACCATCTGCAAAGACTGGAAAACGAATGAGACTGGGCCCATTTGGCAAAATGAAAGAAACCTTTCTTAATGCAAATATATGCCAAGCATGAAAATGTGAAAATGGTTCTTAAACTCTATTTAAAACTTTATGGGCTTATATTTATCCAAAGGTACATGTAGGGTTTCTTTTGGTGTAAGAAAATTTCTATAAGATTTTTTAAAATAATCTTGATTTAATTACATGTTGAATTAAATCATGAAATGCTGTGTTTTATATTTAATTTTCTTTTAATATGCCATGTTCATTACTCAGACCTTATTTATATCCTTTCACATTTTTGGGATAAATATATACGAATAACATATATATAATATATAATGTTATAATATAACATATCTGTGATGTCAGACGGAAGTTTGTTTTCGCCTCCCATCCGATAGGTACATATCGATACAGTTTAGCATTGTGACTCAGTTTATCCTTCCAGGGGGTATAAGGTCCAGGCTTATCCAGTGGATCAGGAAGGCTTCCTGCTGGAGAACAAAGACAAAGCAAGCTTAGACTCAAAAAGACAAGGCTAAAGGTTAGATTCAGCTAATCTCAGTCTGGCTATACTATCCAATACTGGCAAACACTCTGGCCTTGAGGTAGTGACAGCCCGCTGCTCAAATACTCCTCTGATGATGACCCAACGAGCCGCAGGTGTGCGAGGAGGCCCAAACGAGCACAGGGCACCATCTAGTGGTGGAAAAAGAAAACACAAAAAACAACCCACACAAACTGGATTCCTAACAGGACCTAGGAAGTATAGCTGGAATAAAAATAGCTACAGCAAAAATAATGCAATCAAACAATCAAATATCAACATTAAAAGACACTTATAAAGGTCATTAAAATATATAAACAAATAAATTTAAACTACATTGTAAGCTTTAACAGGTTAAAAATAAATGTTAACTACATTTGTCCAGATCATTCAGTCTAGTTTAAAAGTCATTTTTATTACCTGTATATTGAAAGCAGCTTTTACCTTGCAACAAACCTTTTTTCACATACTCCAGATATAAAAGCAAATGGAAGTAGACAATTTTTTTTACCGTATTTTCACGACTATAAGGAGCACTTAAACGTCTTTTTTTCCCCTCAAAATGTGCGGTGCGCCCTATGGTGCGGTGCGCCCTATGTGTGTTGTAACTGCGACTTTTGAGACCACCTCATTGAGGAGATGATGAAAGAGTGGCTGAATGTAAGGAGACCAGGTGTTTTTTTTCCACTCATCACCATCGCTGTTAATATGTAACTCCATGCGTGCCCATCTCACAGCTGATGTGAAAAACATGGGGAAACAAATTAACGCTGTGCTCGCTGTTCAAACCGCTCGACATCGGTGTGAACCATACCCAGCAGGTGCAGCAGAAGCAGCGAGTTTACATGCAAAGTGAATGGTTGACGCGCGTATAGGCGCAGCAAAAGGTCCTGCAGCGCGTTTTGAGCAGCAGGAGCGTTTAAGCATCTGCCAACACGCTGCTGCTGCTCGAGATGGAAAAATTGAAGTTTTGCTGCTGGAAGCGCCGCATCAACGAATCAGAGAAGCTGATCTGGGAGCTGACAGCGAGACAGACACAGCGCTCTGATGACATATGATATTAACGCAAATGAAAAGGAAAGCGTGGTTGAGGCAGGTGTATGTGAGGAGAACAGGTGTTTTTTTCCACGCATCACCATCGCAGTTAATCTGTGACTCCATGCGTGCCCGTCTCACAGCTGATGAGAAAAACATGGTGAATCAAATGGACGCTGTGCTCGCCGTTATCCCGGGAGGTCTGATAAAGGAACTTCAACCGCTCGACATCGGTGTGAACCGGCCGTTCAAAGTAAGGCTGCGAGCGGCGTGGGAGCGATGGATGACAGACGGAGACCACAGTTTTAGGATAAGTGGAAGGCAGCGCCGGGCAAGTTACGCCAGCGTTTGCGGATGGATTGTAGATACTTGGACTAACGTGTCTGCTGGCTCTGTTGTTCAAGCTTTTGCAAAAGCCAGCATTATTTCTAAGGAGCCGCCCGGAACGGAAAGTGACTCTGACAGCGAAGAAGGGGAAATTGGCATGTCTGATTTAGCGCAGCTGTTTAATTCAGAAACAGAGGATGATGACTTTGATGGGTTTGATTAATACTTTGTAATAAATACATGAATAAAGCACAATCATACTCAGTTTTGCTCCCGCTCTATTTTTCTCCCTGAAAACTTAATTCAACAGCAGCCTCTGGGCGGGTCTCCTCCTCTTCACCGCGGTGGCTGGCAGGTGTTTTTTCATCTAAATAATCTAAATCTTGCAGCTATATTTGCTGTGATCAGTGGGAATAAAGTAGTTTTAATATGTTTTTAAGTGAGAAAGTCCACCTGAAAACTTCATAATTGCAGTCAGTTCATCCAGATTATCTATTTCTGTTGGAGGCGCTCACACCCCCACATACCAGCGGTGCACCGACAGTAGAAATACCTTCACCACCAGGATACCGGTAATAAAAGCGAACATATTCCGTCGGCAGGTTTCAGGATTTTAAGTTAATTTAGGAGTGATCACAGCTGTGTCGTCTGCGATGTGTCTGACTCACGGCCAGCACCCAGGTTTGATTAATACTTTGTAATAAATACATGAATAAAGCACAGTCATACTCAGTTTTGCCCCCGCTGTATTTTTAAATATGCAGTAGAGGTATTTAAAGGTAGTAGAGGACATGTACCTGCATATAAAAAACGCGCCCTATAGTCCGGTGCGCCTTATGTGTGTGTTAAATACAGAAATGGGACACATAACTGAGAGTGCGCCTTTTAGTACGGTGCGCCTTATGGTCGTGAAAATACGGGTATTTCTTTTTTTTTTTTTTCTTCTTTACTTCTTCTTTTTAAATGTAGGATTAAATGTAAAATGGAAACTGATTTTGTGTTTGAATCCAGTTTTCACATCTTGATGATTGAACAAGCTGAACCATTGTTTTTTTTTTTCACTTTGCAAAATATTGCCTACTATATTAACCATTTTATATTATCTTCTTTTGACTCTTAATATTTTGGTTCTAGGTTTATTCTTGGTCAGTAGCCATGCTTGGTTTAGTAATTTTCTTGTGTTCCCGCTAAGATTATATACGTATGTATTTTAATTAGTAACCCCAGCTTCTAATTCATATTTGCACCACAACTCTTACATGTTCTGTATAGTAGTTTCACTATGTCCTTGGTTCAACAGTGTCACTACCTGATCCTTCCCGGAACCACGATCCGTATCATCAGCTCAATTGCACCTACACAACCAGATATAAATAGTAAGCATATCAAACTATAATGAGTTAAAGGTTAATAATGTATTTTCTGAGAAAATAAATGCCTTAAAATCCTTTCTGTTTCTTAGCCATCCGTGCCTGATCTATAATTCTATGCTTCTTCTTGGAGCTAACATTTTCGGTTTTGGATTTAAAGATAAATCTTATTCTTTTTGAATTTTATGTTTTCCTTTTGTGTCAACCTTATGGTATATAGTGCGTAACCTAAAGAAAGGAACAACTAAAATGCAGATTAAACATGGTTTAATCATATTTTCCAAGACTACTCTGAGCCAGAGCATCTGAACAGGGACACACAGTGTTTGATTCAATAATGTGACAGATACAAGTGTATTGTCTTATTTAACTGGCTGTTAAATTATCGCACTGTTTTCCCAGCTGTGAACGTAACACCTCGCCCCATTGATGTTGCCCCGCGTTTCCTATTTAATTATTAATTTATTTTACTACACTTAAATGAAATAAATGTTATTTCACAAATTTTATAATCAAAAATTTTTTATTGGAGCAAACTGGAGCGGAGAGAAATCTTCGCTCCAGTCTTTGACTATAAAACCGCTCTGAGCTTCACCATATTTCTTCAGCTCCGCTCACATGCTCTGCTCTGAGCATGTCCGATGATGACGTCAGACAAGCAGTTTAATGGAGAAAATTTACAAAGTTTCAAAATTGTCTCAGAAAAGTCATAAAACATTTTTTTTTTGTTATTTGTAATAGCATTCTTTAGTGAGTTAACAATAGAAATAAGTAATTTTAGCACTGTAATTCAAGTATTTGTGAAAACCCAGGTGTATATCTGCGCAAATGAACTGTGGTATAGATCGTGTTTCAGGAACGGATCTGGTAGTGAAAATCAGTCAGTCTCTCTCAAATTCTAACTTCCTTGTTTTCTTACTCATGATTAGTCAATGTTAATCAATTACTATTATTTATTTTGAGTTTTTGCCAACTTGCCTAACTTCTGCCTGCATTTTGGTTTGTCAAATCATGACAAATCATGAATATTCTAATTGTGCGTTATGGGTTAAGAAAAACATTTAAACTTCCCATAGAACCAGTCACTGTGTACACTATTTGTCATGATGGGTGCACGGAGAGTGACCCAAATATGCAGAACACCACTAGACGGACACAGGAGTAAAAGTTTAACAAGTTTATTTTGCACAAGCACACTGATATGATTGGTTCAGGTTCGGGCCTGGAAACTGGTTCACCGGAGTCTGCGTGAGAGACAGTTCAATTAGCGTTGCACCTTGGAGTTTGATTCTTTGATAGTTACTGATTGTACCTTGAGGGTTCTTGCAGACAGCTTTGAGAGGGCTACTGTTGGATCTGGAGAGGAGTTGATCAGCAGAGTCCGCAAGCTGCTTCAGCGTCTTACTTCTATTACTGAGCAGACCTTGGCTTTGGGTTTTCCAGCTCTTAGTCCTGAGCTGCATGGAAGTTCACTGTGGTTCTTCAGGTTTGGCTCTGAGGGTAGGCTCGGCAGGTTAGCTCTTCCTGAGCTCCACAGGGGAAAAACTGGTTTCCTAGAAGACAGAGACAAGGGTTAGAATCCAGGCTGGATTCAAAGTCACAAAGATACTCAGAGAGTCTAGGCTTAGGCGCTGACCAACTGGATCAACACTGCGGCGTTGAGGCAAGGTCTGAAGACAGCTTAAGTAGTGGATCCTCTGATGATCTGATGGGCTGCAGCTGTGCAGAAGGCTCACTCAGGAGGATCCACGGCGGACTCTGCTGGAGAAAGGTGGAATTTCTCCAGCTCCCAACAGTACCCCCCCCCTCAACGACCGCCCCTTGGCGGTCCGGAAGAGGTCGAAGAGCAGGAACGCTCGTATTCCTCGATCAAGGCAGGATCGAGAATGTACGAGCCGGGGACCCACTGGCGATCCTCCGGTCCGTAGCCCTCCCAGTCGACGAGGTACTGCCAACCGCGACCTCGTCGACGGGAGTCCACGATGCGACGGACAGTGAAGGCGGGATGACCATCAACTTCCAGGGCGGGTGGTGGGGAGTCGGAAGGTGGGCACAGAGAACTCGAGATGACAGGCTTCACTTGGGAGACATGGAAGGTTGGATGGATGCGGAGAGACGGAGGCAGTTGAAGACGGACGGCAGATGGATTGATGACCCGGGAAATCTTGTATGGACCTATGAACTTGGGTGACAGTTTTCGAGACATTCCCCTTGAGGGGACAGCCATACCTCTTGGCCTTCTGAGTACTCGGGGGCGGGACGTCTCCTGGAATCCGCGAAGCGTTTGGTAGTCTCTGATGATCGGTTGAGGGTTGTGATGGTATCTCTCCAAATTCTCTGACAGGGTCTGATGTGATGGTTGACTGACTGGACCGAAATCTCTCTCTCGTCTGCGGGAAAAAGTGGAGGTCGGTAACCGAGACTGACCTGAAAGGGTGATTGTCCGGTGGAAGCAGATATGAGGGAGTTGTGTGCATATTCGATCCAGGTTAGATATTGGCTCCAGTCGATGGGATTGTTGGAGGTGAGGCAACGAAGGGTCGATTCCAGCTGCTGGTTCATCCTCTCTGTTTGTCCGTTGGACTGAGGATGATAGCCGGATGTCAGAGAGGATTTACAGCCGAGTGCGGAACAGAATGCCTTCCAAACTTGGGATATGAACTGGGGGCCCCGATCCGAAAGGATCTCCTGGGGAATGCCATGTAAGCGGAAGACGTGTTTCACTAAGAGCTGGGCTGTCTGGAAGGCCGTGGGAAGTTTCCTTAGAGGGATGAGATGACAGGATTTCGAAAAACGGTCAACAATGGTGAAGATTGTGGACATACCTCGAGAAACAGGGAGGCCGGTGACGAAGTCAATTGCTATATGGGACCATAGACGCGAGGGAACCGGAAGTGGCTGTAGCAGGCCAGAAGGAGGCTGATGTGTGGCTTTATTTCTGGCACATGTGGAGCAAGCCAATACATACTCCTTGACGTCTCTGTGAAGGGTTGGCCACCAGAAGCGTCTTGAAATCAAGGCGACGGTTCTACTGACCCCCGGATGGGCGGAAAACTTGGCAGCATGCATCCACTGGATGAAACGGGATCTGACAGAAGATGGCACATAGGTTTGGTTAGCTGGACCGTTACCTGGATCGGGTTCTGTAGCCAGGGCGGAGTTGATTAGGTCAGTGATTTCCCAGGTAACCACTCCTACTGTACAGGAAGCAGGAAGGACTGGTTCAGGCGTCTCAGGTTGATCGACTGAGTAAAGACGAGAGAGAGAATCGGGTTTGACATTCTTGGATCCGGGTCTGTAGGAGATAATGAGATTGAACCGTGAGAAGAAAATGGACCACCTGGATTGACGGGGATTGGCTTGTTTGGCTGACTGGATGTAAGCCAGGTTCTTGTGATCCGTCCATACTAGAACCGGGTGCTCAGCTCCCTCCAGCCAATGTCTCCATTCTTCCAGCGCCAATTTGATGGCCAACAGCTCACGGTCTCCCACATCGTAGTTCTGCTCTGCGGATGAAAGTCTACGAGAGAAAAAGGCGCATGGATGGATCTTTTGATCAGTGTCAAGTCTCTGAGATAGGACTGCTCCAACACCAGAATCTGAAGCGTCCACTTCGAGGATAAATTGTTTAGATCGGTCAGGCTGTATTAACACTGGTGCTCTGGAAAATAAAGACTTCAATTTCTCAAATGCAGTTTGTGCCTCAGGTGTCCATTGAAATGTGCGTTTGACAGAGGTCAGAGAGGTTAAGGGAAGAGCTGTCTGGCTATAGTTCCTGATGAACCGACGATAAAAGTTTGCAAAGTCCAGGAATCTCTGTAGCTGTTTGCGGTACTCTGGAACTGGCCATTCTAACACGGCTTTTATTTTGTCCTCAGATGGTTTAACCTGGCCGCCCTCGAGCACAAACCCCAAAAAGGAGACTGAAGACTGATGAAAATCGCACTCCTCTGCTTTTACGAACAGCTTGTTCTCCAGTAGTCTCTGCAACACAAGGCGGACGTGTCTTTTATGTTCAGAAAGGTTCTTCGAGTAAATGAGTATGTCGTCAATATAGACGAACACGAACACATTTAAAAAGTCTCTGAGAACATCGTTCACGAGGGCTTGAAAACAGGCTGGGGCGTTAGTTAAACCAAAAGGCATAACTAAGTATTTGAATTGACCCAAGGGGGTTTTGAAGGCTGTTTTCCACTCATCTCCATCTCGGATCCTAAGAAGATGATATGCATTCCTCAAATCCAGTTTAGTGAAAACAGTTGCCCCTTGAACAGGTTCGAATGCTGAGGCGAGTAGAGGAAGTGGGTACTTATTTTTGAATGTAATTTGGTTCAAACCTCTGTAATCGATACATGGTCTCAGGGAACCGTCCTTCTTGCCAACAAAGAAGAACCCAGCGCCCAACGGAGAGGAAGATGGGCGAATTATTCCAGCAGCTAGGGACTCGTTAATGTACTTCTCCATGGTTTCTCGTTCAGGTTTGGAAATGTTATATAATCTGCTGCTAGGTAGCAGTGCTCCAGGTAATAGCTCAATAGCATAGTCATATGGTCTGTGTGGAGGTAGGGACGTAGCACTGACCTTACTGAAGACAGGAGCCAAGTCATGGTACTCGGAAGGAACAGAAGAAAGGTCAGGAGAGTCCATCTCCCCCCCACCTCTAGGAGGCCCCACCAAGGGGGCAGCCGAACGGAGGCATGTCTCATGGCATGAAGTAGACCATGACTCCAGGTGACGATCAGTCCAGTTAATATGTGGATTATGTTTCTCCAACCATTCGAAACCAAGCACCAGGGGAGAGCATGCGGAGGGAAAAACAAAAAATTTTATTGTCTCTCGGTGGTTACCTGAAAGAAGTAGCTCGAGGGGTTGAGTTTGATGGGTAACTTGGTGGAGTCTTTTCCCATCAATGGCAGATACACAAAGAGGTTGGGTCAGAGGAATAGTTTCTATCTGTAGTTGTTGGACGAGGTTTGAATCAATTAAGTTTCGTTCACAGCCTGAATCGATGAATGCAGAGAAAGAGAGGCTTTGATTAGCACAAAACAAAGTGGCAGGTAGCATCAGTCGAGGAGATTTCTTAGAGTTAGTTTGGCCCGCCAGACTCCTCAAATCCTCTGGCGGGCCCAGGCTTTTGATTTAGCCGGGCAGGAAGCGATGAAATGTCCACTCTCTCCACAGTAGATGCATAATTTACTCAAAAATCGTCTTTGTCTTTCCTCTGGGGTGAGCCTGGTGTGTCCCACCTGCATGGGTTCGACATCTCTTTCACCAGAATGAGAGGCCTGAATAGGCAGAGGGAGAGACTGGGCCTTAGGTCTCTGTATGGACAACTGTTCTGTGGGGGAAGAACAAACAGTCACGTTATGTGAGGCAGAGGAAAGTGTCCCCTGACTTCTTGATTTGGAACTGTTTCTAGCACGGATTCTATTATCCAATCTGATCGTCAAACGAATTAATTCCTC
Organism: Cyprinodon tularosa; assembly: GCF_016077235.1. Lineage (NCBI taxonomy): Eukaryota > Metazoa > Chordata > Actinopteri > Cyprinodontiformes > Cyprinodontidae > Cyprinodon > Cyprinodon tularosa. The sequence continues at coordinate 564,216 of NW_024039517.1, read as the reverse complement.
GAGGGTAGCTGGTTCGTCGAGAGTTGCGAGCTCATCCTTAATGTGCTCATTTAATGCCATAAAATAGGCTCCTTTCAGAGCGCTTTGGTTCCATCCGGAAGCTGCCGCTTTAACCCGGAAGTTGATGGAGAATTCTGCCACAGAAGAATTTCCCTGTTTTAGGTTGAAAAGAGCTCGAGAGTCAATAGTCTGATCTGTTTCCTGATTGAATACTTGGGTGAATTCAGAAATGAAATCAGAATAATAGCAATTGAGACTTTCATCGGAGGCAAATCTTGCCTGAGCCCACTCCAAGGCTCTTCCTGTTAACTGAGAAAGAATGAAAGTTATCTTTTTATAATCCGTGGAAAAACTGCCTGGAGAGTTCTGAAAAATTAAACGACATTGAAACAAAAATCCTTTGCAGTCTTTCATATTACCAGAAAATCTCTCTGGTAGACTTGGGCGGAACTCGGATGACGTCACTGCTGGTGACCTCGGAGGGGGAACCGGACCCGGAAATGGTTGTGGAGCCGGTGCGGCATTAGCGCCGTTCATGTAGTTAGCATAGCTTTGGATAACTTGATTTTGCCTTTCAATGTGGGTATTTAACTCACGTAGAGCCAAGCCGTGTCCATGGAGTTGGGCCGCCTGTTCCTCCAATCGACGGGTGAGGTGATCTGCTGGGCCTTGAGTTTGGCCGCTGTGTTCTGTCATGATGGGTGCACGGAGAGTGACCCAAATATGCAGAACACCATTAGACGGACACAGGAGTAAAAGTTTAACAAGTTTATTTTGCACAAGCACACTGATATGATTGGTTCAGGTTCAGGCCTGGAAACTGGTTCACCGGAGTCTGCGTGAGAGACAGTTCAATTAGCGTTGCACCTTGGAGTTTGATTCTTTGATAGTTACTGATTGTACCTTGAGGGTTCTTGCAGACAGCTTTGAGAGTGCTACTGTTGGATCTGGAGAGGAGTTGATCAGCAGAGTCTGCAAGCTGCTTCAGCGTCTTACTTCTATTACTGAGCAGACCTTGGCTTTGGGTTTTCCAGCTCTTAGTCCTGAGCTGCATGGAAGTTCACTTTGGTTCTTCAGGTTTGGCTCTGAGGGTAGGCTCGGCAGGTTAGCTCTTCCTGAGCTCCACAGGGGAGAAACTGGTTTCCTGGAAGACAGAGACAAGGGTTAGAATCCAGGCTGGATTCAAAAGTCACAAAGATACTCAGAGTCTAGGCTTAGGCGCTGACCAACTGGATCAACACTGCGGCGTTGAGGCAAGGTCTGAAGACAGCTTAAGTAGTGGATCCTCTGATGATCTGATGGGCTGCAGCTGTGCAGAAGGCTCACTCAGGAGGATCCACGGTGGACTCTGCTGGAGAAAGGTGGAATTTCTCCAGCTCCCAACACTATTGGTAAATAACGACCAAGAAAAACGTATTATACATCAGTAAGGACAAACTTTCATATTACTTATTTCTTTTCAGTAGTCATCACACTATCTGTTTATTTTAGGATTTCATTGATTTTTGTTGTTAAACACAACCACAAAAAATTATAAATGATAAACTAAAATCTAGGTAACAGTTCTACAGACAGAAGCTTTAGACTTTCTGCCATTGCACATGTGCAGTAAGTAAAATTTATGTGCCAGACAAACCCACACAGTGACTTGCAATGAGTGCCAGCCAGAGCTAAAAAGGATGGATGTTTGAAAATGTAATTACTTTAAATTTAACCACTCTGTCATAGAGACAGCTGCTCTGTCACTATCCTTTAGTTCTTCTGCTTACACTGCTATCAGTCTGTATTTAAGCTTTTAGTGTTATTTCATGCTCTGTCATACCTCACCTCATCAAAAGTTAGCTTGTTTCTGGGTTTAACTAAAAGCTTAAATACTAAAATTACTTGATAAAACATGAGAACGAACAACACAGAAATGATCTGGTTTAATACAACATACGTAGGGTGAGATAAGAAATAAATATATCCGTCATAAATTGTTCACTGCACAAAAACTCAAACTACTAAAGGTTAGAATATTGATGTCTTTATTTTCTAATAATCCATTATTAAGTTTGTAGATATTTTATCTAACATCTATGCAAACACTACACACTACTTCAAATAAAACACAAAGTAGATAAAATAAATAATTTGGGAAAAAGGAAATTGGCTCTAAAAGTCTGTTCAAATAATTTATCAGGGAATGTCCAAGTTAAGCAAGGTGCATAAATGCATTTGGTGATGTCCGTTCTAAACAGCAGCAGTTATATATGAATACCAATTAATTCAGATATCTCAAATGTTGCCCTGCGATGGACTGGCGACCTGTCCAGGGTGTACCCCGCCTCTCCCCTATTGACTTCTGGAGATAGGCACCAGCACCCCTCGCGACCCAACTCGGGATAAGCGTACTAGAAAATGGATAGATCTTAAATGCAATTAAAGCGGTGTTGTTTCATTCAGCTTACAGTGTATAATGACAACGGGTCACAAATGCATTAAACAGTACTGTAATGATTCTAGCCCATCTGCGTGCTCTGCTCTCGCTGTGAGCAATTAACTCTAGCTGCTGTATGCTGCACTGCAGTGCAATCACCAGCATGTCTCTCAACTGTGCTCAAGCAGTTATAAGTCAGCCTATGGGAGGCAGACGGGGCCAGATAATTGCAAGCCAACAAGCAAGTAGTATCCAGCACTTCATGTTACCTGACCAAGTTCTTGACCACGTCTTTTTGTCATTATTGAACTCCTTCAAGCCACTAACCTACATCTCTAATTATAGTAATCCCATCCTTATCTCATAGTAATAGTCATTGGTGGATGCGCTCCTGAAGTCCTGAGTTCAGAATATAAGGTTTAAATTCTACTCTCGTGTTTCTGGCTGAAAATTTGGGTGATCTGTCTAGATCAGGGGTGCTCAAGTCCAGTCCTCAAGAGCTACCATCCTGTAACTTTTAGATGTATCACTTCCCTAACACACCTGAATCTAAAATCTCAATCCCCTCATTTAGCTCAGCAGAGGCATGGTAACAAGACACTTTAGTAATTTAGGTGCGTGAAAAATGGGGTGCATCAAAAAGGTGCAGGATAGTGGCTCTTGAGGGCTGGATTTGAGCACCCCTTGTCTAGATCATTACAAATAAAGCATTGCAGCAGGATGATTTAGCTTAGATCGTACTTAAGGCTCAGTTAGGAGTCAGGCTTTACTGAGACAAAGATTCATAAAACCATAAAATGGCTGCCTCTAAACCATATTGTCAAAGAAGGTAGAGTTAACCAGACTGGGGACACACAATGAGTTGTAAAGCTCATAAAATGGCTGTCCCTACACCACATGACCACAATGGCATCACAATGCTATCAGCTCATCTTCAGCACATTAACTTCAGGACAAAATTGAGAAAAAAAAGAAAGAAGAAAACTGCAATCGCAGCCAGTCACACTCTAATCCACAGACACACTTCACTTTTTACAGCAATCAGTGTTTGAAACTGAAAACATATGTGACAGGCGATGGCAAAACTATGAACAAGTCTCACGAGGGTCATTTTGAGTTATTTACAGTTTCTCAAGGAGGGGAGAATAAGCTTTCCAATAATATCAGACATGGAAATCGAAAAAGAATTGAAGAAGATATGACCTTTACTCAAACAGATGTGGGTATGGAAATCAGTCATCTTGTCTCAAATACTCAGGTTGGTGTTTTCTGACGAGTGAGCTTAAGTTTTTTAATGTCAAATTTCACACACTCTTTTCTCAAAAATATATGTTTTTTTCCTCTTCTCCATCTGTGTTCTGCCGAATTGTTCCTACTTTACTTGAAACGCAACATATATATTCGGCTCATTCAAGACATGATAAAGTGTATTATTATAAACATCGCTCAGTTACGGCTGAAATCGTGGCTGTTATGGTTACAAAAAGCACAAATGATTTATCTGTAATTTCAAATGGGTGACTGGTCCGGTGTGTTTTAGATTGGAGTCTGAACCTTACCAGAATGACTTAACGGGGCATAAGTCAGTCTGGCTTGCCAGGTTAATACATTTTTACTCTCAATTATGGCCATCAAAAAAATAGTAAGAATAACAATTATTCAAACTTACTTTACTTGTTTGACGATGAAACTACTTTATATTTTAGATGTTCTCTTTTGTAAAGTAAATCAGTGGAAATTTGAACAGAAGTCAAATTTCTTGGTGTTGTGCACTAACTTCACTCTAATTCGAATTTAATGAGATACGACTACTATTTGCTAATTGCAAAAACAATGAAATGATTCAGAGACGAAAACTCTGAAATATGATAGGGTTGTGCTATAAATAATGATAGTAATATTGGACATTGAGAACCTATGTTCATACTGATATTTAACATAACCATGGGGTTAGGAGGATGGTTTGCTCACAGTTCAGACTCTCCGGCTGCCAAATCGTCCCCAATGGTGCCCAAGTCCAAACTTCCAAGGCACCCCCACAGGACATGCATTCCTGCACTCTACGGTTTGAGGAGAAAACTCAAACCGACTTTCATCAGTCTGGAAAACTCCAGACGGATGAAACACTAAGTGGACCTGTTGGCCGACATCAGAACCAACTTGTTGCAGAACAGAGGTCGAGAGATAGAGGTCTTGAACAGAAGTCAGGGAGATTTTTTTTTTTACTAAATAATTGTTTCTTTGATAATTTTATGTCTTTACTGTTGGTTAACGTAAGCTAACAAAATTGACCCCATGGTATGCCATGCTAACATGTTTGAGCTGTTGTTTATAAAGCTAGAACAAGCTTTATTTCGATAATGTTTACACACGGATATGATGTTACCAGTTATATGTTTCCTAAAATGCTGTTTTGTTTTTTTTGACTACCAAATTATTACCCAAAGTAATTTGATGGGAACACTCATGTCTGCTAGCTCTATCAAAGTAGGCTAAGAATAAATTAAATCAACTCAATCAACTGAATTGGTCTCTGACTAAGCAAATAATTTAATACATTTTTTTTTTGCCCAATAATGTTTTGCTCACTCCTTAGATTTTCATTTTGAGCAGATTCCAATTACTCCAAATTAGACAAAAGCTAATTTGATCACATTACACATTCTTCAAGATAAACCTTGGTTCTCAAACATAAAATCCATGTTGAACTGTAATATCTCTGCATCATTTTATTGATTATGATTTTCAACCCTGTTTTTCCTTCTTTGGTTACATAGTAGCGTAGTTTAGTTGAGTTTCACTAGTTTATTCAAGAGTTTTTAAGTGAAATATGTTTACATTGGAACTAAAAGTTTTTTGTAAATATTCATATTTTAAATGGAAGTTGTGGGATTTATTTCACATTCCCCTGTGAGAAGAAACCCATGGAGATTAAATTAAATATCCCAAGGCCAGGTTTAGGTGTGCAGGATCAGGTAGCAGAAGCCTCCACCACTAAATGCGGCCGGATCCTCTCAGCACAGGTCTTTTATGACTTCCCGTAGTTTCAGGCTCTTTCTCTGCCTGGGTATTAGTTGCCTTGATGATTTTTCTTTCATTAAGTTTTTTAACTATAATTTGTTTGACCTGCTACCAAGACTTTGCCTTGGGAGACCCTACCAGGAGCAGTTCAGAAACAGACAACTTTCTCTGAGATTGTCTGAGCATGGAAAACCCTCCACAACATTTAAGTGGCAATTCAAGGATGGGAGGAAAGCTTCTAACAAAGCCCAAAGGTTTTCAATATTTTCTTTGTGTGGTGTTATTACTGATAAGGTATAGAAATGCTTGGGTATGAAAGTTGATTGTTATCATTGGAATTTTCTTTTCTCTATCAGATTTGGGATTTGGGTCTGAGGGACCTTTTCAACTCTCAGGAAGTAAAGTTGATTATTAATCTTTTAGTCTGTTTATAAAGTAAATTAATGTATCTCCATGACAATGCCCAGGGCATGCATATTTTCTCCTTCCCACTAGTACTGCTTGACTGCATCCCGAAGTTGTAGTCAGTGTTTTGCAGGCCTTCAGGTATTTTCAGCGTTCATGAGGTCGGAATTCAGTGTCAGCTGGAGCAGCGAAAGAGCACTTAGGACTGCCATAAGCCTCTTTGTAAATGTCAAATGACAAAATGTGAACTGTATGCAGTAATGGGGGGGTTGAAAGAAATACATGACAAAACGTGTATCATCACAGTGTCACCACTTCTGGTGTGCATGTTTGTGGATAGAAAAGAGCTGTGTGTGTGGGTATGTGCCCTTGTTTTTAAAAAAATGTGGGGCCTATTTTCAGGGAGAAAGACACATTGTGGGGACCAACTGCTCCTTTTGGAACCAGATGCCTGGTCCCCACATGGGGAATTACTGTTTTATGGATCAGGGGTCATGTTTAGGACTAAGGTGTGAATTGAGTTTAGGTTGGGGTTAGTATTAGGTAGCTACCCATAATGGTTAGGGTTAGGGTAAGGGTCACTGTTAGTCTGTAGAAATTAATAGAGTCAATAAAAAGGCGTGTGTGGGTGCATGTACTTGTTTATATTACCTATTTAGGACAATTTTGGTATATTTATTTACTTTCTGAGGACCAACAGGGAATTTGGGGACTAAACGCTGATCCTACTGTGGTGGACCTCAATATTTAATGTTAGGGAGTTAATCCGAAGTATGGTGTGAATTCACTTTAGTGAAGGTTATGATTAGAAATATACTGGTAATGGTTGAGTAAATGTCAGGATTAGGTTTAAATGCATTAACTAAAATGGATGATAGTCAATGTAAAGCCTTCATATGAAAGCAAATTGTAACTTGTGCATGTTCTTGTATTTGGGCCCATTTTCTAGAAAAATAGCAAGTTATGGGGATCGACAGCTCCTTGTGGGGTCCAATGTCTGGACCAGATACGGGGAATTGCCGTTCAAGTGTCAGGGGTCACATTTAGGACTATGGCGTGAATCCAGGTTAGTTTGCAGTTAGGGTTAGGTATGAACATATAATGGTTAGGTTTAGGGCAAGCAACATGGTTAGATTGTAAAAAAATTATGTAAGTCAATGGAAAGGCACAGCAAAGATAGAGAGACAAGTCTGTGGATGTGTGCATGTTCCAAGGAAAGAAGACATTTTGCAAGGAGAAAAGCTATTACAAAAAAATCTTATATTTTATTCTGGGATTTTTTGAGCAATTCACTCTTCAATTCTCTTCATCAATATATTATATTTTATATTATTATATGTATTAGAGTATGTATTTGCTGCTGCTTTGCCTTGGGAAGAAAAACATAAAGGAGGTTTTTCTGTCCCTCACAAACTGATGTTTTCCTGAGTGAGAGGTTCTGCCAGTGTGGTTGAGTGCCTGCTGTCATGTTCTCAACTGGGATGTCAGTCATCCTTTGTGTTTAAGTTCAATGTGCTCATTTACTGTCAGTCAAGCTCTAAGCATATGCTTCACATTTTTCGGCTTTGTTGCTGCCAAATACAGAACAGTACAATATAAAGCACCTGCAGATTAGAAAAAAATATATAATGCTATTATTTGAAGCTGATTCCATGGATGAGCCCTCAAGGCAGGAACAATGATTTTCAGGTAATTCTGTTAAAGGGCCATCAATCATGATTGTAGTGTTTGATTCTGAGTCTGTGTATTTAGCCAATGCTCTCACCCAAACAAGGGACAAAAAATGTATATGTTTAGAAAAACAATATTACACATCACTCTTCTAGACAGTTTATATGATTTAAGTGGCAGAGGGCAAGGAAAAATAATGGAGAAATACATGAATAAAACATTGGCATTTGGAAAATGTATAGATATGGTGGATGTGCCTTATGTAAATATGCAGAACAAATATCATCCAGGGTATATACATAAATGGAATCTTCTTTAAGACCAGGCGCTGCGAGGACATGCTTTGAGAATGGAAATCTCATTAGTTTGATATCAAATAAAAGCAGTCATCTGGAGGGAAATGGCACTGAAAGTGCACTGAGAGAGAGCACAAGACACAGAGAGGAGAGTGAAATTTGTCTTTGAAGTCAGTGATATTTACAGAGAAAATTTATAGCTATTTCAAGCTGTTTTCATTCTCAAAAGTCAGCTGGTTGGGTTTTTGGAAAAAAAACTGCTTCGGGGCCTCAGGGAGTCCTCACTCATCCCAGGGTGTCAAATGCTGATATTTTGTCAGGACCCCCGGTGTCCTCTTGCTTTCGTGTCCCAAATATGATTCTCTAGCAGATGATTGTCCAAATATGATTCTCTAGCAGATTCAACAGCAGATGCTTGGATTCAGAGAATGTATACATAAACAAGCCATATTATCAAGACCATTACGGTCATGGTCTCTGGGTGTGCATGGGTTGCTGATAAGTAAGGACAATTTTGGCACATTTTACTTAAGTGAGGAATTTGAAATAAAGTTAGGATCTTTTACTGTTTCTTACTTTATTGTCTTAGGTTTAGGACTAAGGTGGGGTTTAGTTTTAGGTTATGGTGCGGCATGTACCAATAATGGTTAGGTTTAGGGTAAGTATCATGGTTAGCATGTACAATAGAAAGGGTGAAAAATGAATGGTACTCAATAGGAGTGTATGCAAGGTCCTCACTTTGTCTGTAAAACACAGATGTTTGAGTGTGTGTTTGTGTGGTGTTTACTGGAAAACACTGCAAACTGAAGGGTTGTACTGAGCAGATTACTGCAGCAAACCTGAGCCTTGTTATCTGGATCACCTGCTGAGGCATATAAGGAGCTGGCTGTTGATCATTCCTGATCTCACTCTCAACCAAAGTGTGTTCCATTAGAGCTCCTTTCCTTGTATCAAGACTGTTCCCTGCCTCAAAGCTGTCTCTGCTTAAGTACTTGCTTCCCTTCATCTTAGCCTAGATCTCCTTTCATTGCTATCATCTGCTTGCATGTCCACCCTCAAATGCTACCAGCTGTCACACTCTTGGAATCCTGGTCCATCCCTCAAGCTTTAGGGCCCAATCTCGCACGAACCCTGACCACTAATCCTCTGTTTGCGTGTTCCCGCCGATGGTCCGCCACATTAAGTGCAGCAAGTCTCTATGTATGGGGAGGGATCAGATTAAAGCTAAGATTTTGGTCAACAAGGTGTTCAGAAATAGGCTTGTCATTACCAGTGACGGTTAACACTCAAATAGTGAAATGCTCCCAGCTGCTCTCATGGTGCTTGAGGAATGAGATTGACCAGCTGATGAGCTGCACCTCTGGGAAGGTGCAGCAGGTTATATCACGCCCATCCAAGCAACCCACCTCTAGTGGAGAATCTGAAGAACAAGGCACAGAAGAAAAACACAACCACATTACTTGATTCTCAACTACAATGTGTTGCCCCAAGCCAAAAAAAACAAAAAAGCTACAATTTCAGATTTGATGACTGTGCTTCCCTGGTTCAAACTTCAAACCTACAGTAGGTAAAATTAAACTCTAAAGTGAGTATAAGTTGACCACAGTGCTCTGTGCTGTGTGAGAGTTTACAGGTCCCTCAGATACAATAAGGAAATATTGATTTACTCTTCTGACCTATTGGCTGAAATTGTGCCATAATATGATCATGTTCTCATTGTGGGAGATTTTAATATTCATGCATGTTGTTTGGATAAGCTGATTGCTCAAGGTTTTTAAATCGTTATGACTCTTTTGATCTGAAACAGTCTGTATCCGCAACCACAGAGACACACTCTGGATCTTGTTTTATCTCACTGAACTTTAGAAATTTGTGATGTTGATTGGACAGATTATAACTCTTTTTAATTTGAGATTTCTCTTTCTTTTCTCTTGTTAAAGTGTTTTCGATTATGTGATCAGGGAAGTAAAAGTTAAATATGAACCATGGTTGAATGAAATAACACGTGCTGTCAGAACAAAGTGTAAGAGAGCTGTGCATCAGTGGATAGACCTCAGGTCTTATATGAAATATTAAAATCCAAATTGAGTTCATATCATAAAACGTTAGAGATGCTAGGAGAGATGCAGTTTTCTACTATTTTTCAGGAAAATTGTCACAAGCCTCTTGTGTTATTTAAGACTATTGAGTTCCTTATTCATGCTCCAAGGATGGTCTATGTTGAGCACTCCCGGTTAAATTTGTAAGGAATTTCTACATCTCTGAGGAAAAAGTAACATCTCTGAAAGCTCAGATCCCCTTTCTTTCTATGACCCTTCTACCTCTGCCCTTTACCCTGCAGCCTTTGACAATGAAGCCCTTTCAATGGTTTTTAATTATGTTCTTTTAGCAGTTGAATCTGGGGACTGTTATTATTGTCCTATTGGATTTAACTGCTGTCTTCCACATGGTTGACCATAAAATATAAATTTCTCGTATTGGGAAGTGTGTGGGTGTCAGGGCCTCTGCCTTACAGTGGTTCAGATCCTATTTTGCAGAACAAACTTTCTTAGAAAAATTGGGTGACTGTGTCCTCTGCTACTCCTATCCAGTGCAGGTCCAACAGGGGTTAGTATTAGGCCCTGTTTGGTCCAGTTTGTATTCAAATAGAGAGTGATCTCCATGTAATGCAAAAGGAAAAATTATTTTAATGTTTACCGGAATTTTCCAATCAAGTATAACAGTTGATAATGAGCAAATCATACAGAGAAGCAATTCAATAAAGGGACATCCAGAAAGCTTGACCCTATTTTTTTTAATCTTCTGTTTTAATGACTATTACATGTTTTATCATTTTAATCACTTGAATGGTTGTAATTGTTTCTTTAAAACTCTTAATCTATATTTTAGCTTGTCTTTACTTTGCTTGTCTATTTGAATTTTGCTGTTGCTTTCAATTGTAAGTACAGCACTTTTATGACCATTGTTATTTTAAAAGTGATTTATAAATAAAGGCGTATGGTATGGTGAGTTATTGCTAAGAAGGGAAATAACTTGACTTTGTCTCCTTTACAGCACGGATAGTAAAATTACCTATTCCTTTCCTTTTCATGTGTTTACTAAATCCCAACATAATGTAGCTCAAATGCATTATTAGGCCCTCTGCTCTGCTCTACCTTTGGATCAGTAGAACTTTTTCAATTAAATTTATTTAGCCAATTCACAATACATGTCATCTGAAGACACTTTATAGAAATAACTAAATTAGGTCATACAGTCAGGTTGATTAAAAGTTTTCTATCATAGAAAAACAAGCAGATTGCATTGATCTACAGTCCAATACTTAAACTTCAGGCTGCCCGGAGATAGTTAGCTGACTTTTACTGTAAAACACAAAGTTGTGGGCTTATTTACAGCTGTTGATCATCATAAACGAAGTGCATTTGTTGAAGCATTATTATAAGTAAGAGGTTAACTAATGAAAACTTATGTTTCAGCAGTCAAGTCTTGTTTGTATTGGAAGGTTAATTTGTCTCTGAAAATTTTTTGGTGAGTAAACAACATTTACTGCCTCCTTCGTTTCTTGATGTATATGTATATTTACCGACCACATTTGCATCATGATTTATATTCAGTTGTCTCAGAACATATTCTGCTGATGACAAAACCATCTGACAAGATGCACTTGATGAGGTAAACCATGGCAGTCAATCTCTACAATAACATTTACATAACACAGTCTTGTGGTGATGTGCAGATTAGAATCAATTATTATGCAACATGAGTGATTGACTGACATGAAAAAAAAAAGTTTTTCAGGTCATTTGTCTGATATACTTTAACATTATTATCACACAATGATTGTAATTAAGGAATTATTACATAATTTGCAAGACTCCATTGAAATGACAGTGCAGTTAAAATGGAAGACTACTTCAACTACTATAGAACCCCCAATATTTAAACAAAGTTTTTTGAAGTTAAAATCTCATATCAAGCAGGGTGTACAAAATCTGCACAGGCAAATTAAAAGTGTTTGTAGTTTAAAATACAACGGTCCAACACCCAGTAGAGAGCAATCTGAGATTTTCTTAATGGAAACATTATCTAGGAAATTTTTAAGAATTAAAACATTCTTTTTTACTCCTGTTCCTATGTATTGCTTCCTTTGCAGTGCTTAGAACTATGAGAAACATTTGGGGTTTCATTATTTCCATATGAAGCTTTTTGATATCACCATGCAGGTAAAGTGATCACAGATTGGGTTGGCATACTCTAGACTTGCTGATTAGACTTAGATTAGACTAAAACAGTGCAAGAGTGCATGCAGTTAGTTATCACGTATACTTCTTCTGCAGTTGAGATACTTTAGTTTCAAAAATAAAATGAAACATTTGGGACCTCCATTTGCTGTGAAATATTTTCTGGAGAGAATTTTTACTCTAGTACAATTTGAAGAGTAAAATTTGAGGTGATATTGGCTCCATTTTAACATCTGAATTACGTTTTGTGAAATCACATGACTGCTGTCTTGAACTTACATCTATGTTGACTCCCAATCCTTAAGGAATTATACCATATACATCCACTACAATAAAGGAGGAGATTTCAACTGCTAAATCCCACTACATGGCAACCCAGATATTATCTGATTGTAGAAGCTCCCAAATTACAACCTCCTGTTTTATTAAAATACATGTATGTTTATCAACTATATGTAACAAATTCATTGACTTCTTCAACTCCAGAACTTCCAGTATTCATCACCAACTGTCATCTACTTGGGATTCATTAAGCAGCAAACGTTTTGTACTGTCTACCACAAGGCCGTCAACATCAATATCTTAGTTTCAACTTGTAACAATAGCTAAAATGTCTTTGCATATGAATAAATTCAAATCATCTACCTGCCAACTTGATCCCATCTGTAAAAAAAAAATTCTAAACATTGTCTACAAATACTTTGCCCTCTTATAACGTTATTCACTCCTCTTTACCTATAGTTCCTGTCCCAGCCCTTTTCAAATCAGCAGTTATCATCCCGGTCTTCAAAAAACAGGATTAGACACGAATGACCACGATAACTACAGACCAATTTCAAACATCCCATTCATCTAAAAACTTTGGAAAAGGCTGTTTCATCTCAGATTCAAAAACATCTCATTTATGATAGCCTCTATGAAGAATTTCAGTCTCGTTTCCGATCACTTCACAGCCCCGAAACAGCCTGGCTCAAAATAATAAAGGATCTTCTCATGGCAGTTGACTTTGACTCCTTACCATACTCATCCTACTTCACCTTTAGGCAGCTTCTCCCTTATCACACTCTTTTTAACAGTTTGTCACTTAAAGGTTTTCTCAACTTGGTGCTTTCCTGGTTCATCTCGTTCCTCATTGAACTTTTTTTACTTCCCCACATTGACTACTGCAACTCCCTTCTTTTTGGTTTACCTGACAAGTACATCTATAAACCCCAGTTGGCTCAGAATGCAGCTACCCTTATCATTTCCAGAAGCACCAGGACTCATCACATCATTGCTGCTCACCTTAAAAGCTCTCCATAACTTGGTACTGCCCAGCCTCTCAGACCTCCTGACCATTCACACCTTGCTGAACTCTCCGCTCTTCCTCAGTCTCTCTCCTTTCAATTCCACCTCTACAATTGTTCTAAGAGCTTTCAGTTGCTGAGTCCTTCACCTTTTTGAGCTCTCTACCTCAAAAAAACTGTCAAATTCACTCAATCTCTACATTTAAGTCCCATTTGAAAACCCACCTTTTCAGACTTTCTCACACTACATACCTGGTTGATGATTCTATGGTCTTTACCCTGTGCTTGTTATATATATTTTATTGAATTTTGTGTAATGCAAAATGTATTTTCTGATTTTATTGTATTGTTTTGTAAGGTGACCTTAAATGTCTTGTCTGAATACCCCCCCCCCCCCCCCCCCCATAAAAAGCTTATTATTATTAATGTTATTATCATCTAACATTTGTAATTCTGGAAGACACAGCTTAGGAGGGTTATTGTTAATCGATATTGCCTAAAAGCTACAGCACTAAGGCTGATATGTTGCTGAACCTGCTACAACCCTCACAAGAACCAAAATGTTAACTGTCTTTTCTCTTATTTATCAAAAAGCTGTGGTTTCAGTTTAACATTCTCTACCCCATTTTAATTCAAAGGCTAATCACCATCATTGCCTCTAATGTCCAAGACCTCACCACATGTAATATAACAAAGCACAAATTGGGACATGTTGTCACAACCTGAGATGAATGCAGAGGGCAACACTTAATGTTGATCAAGGTGAGCCATGGAGGAGGCATGCTTGTCAGGGACCTGTCTGCATCCCAGAGCAATCTCTGTGGTGAGGAGATGGAGAGAGCAATGATCTAGAATCCATCACGTGCCACATGCGAACTGAGCATTGATAGAGGGGAACTTGTCTCCCCCAAAGTAAAAGTTCCACAGATTTTAGAGGTTGTGTCTTTGTTTTAAAGGGAGTAACAAATAAATATAACATGTCTGAAGAGCCAGGAAACCTTTGTTAGAATAGAATAGAACTGTATTGATCTCACAATGGAAAAATTCACTTTTGACAGTAGTTCTTATAAACAAACAGATACAGTGCATCCCGATACATACAGTGGATGGTAAAAGATAAAGAAGGGGAGATTTGTTAATCAGATGAGGAAGGATGAATGCAAAAAATTGTAAACATACAATTTAGTACAGAAAAGGCTCATCCTTTTCTGTACTAGGAGGTAGGCGCTGGGCATGGTCTTATTCAAAACTGACAGTCAACTGTCAGCTTTGTCAAAAGAAAATGAAAGTGTGATCTATGAAGTTTAGGCTGTGAATGTAAAATAGGGTGTCTTGTTTTGACAATTAAAGGATCTATTATAAGATTCAAAAAGGATATAGTTTGAAAAAAAAAGACTGTTTGCTTAAAGAAAAAGAGATTTAGTGTATATGAAAAAAGGAACAATTACCTGAAACACTGACATCAAAAGTGACAAGAGAACATAACAAAATAAAATTAAAAAGCAGAAAAGTCATACTAAAAAATATGTTGTGCACTTCAAATATTTATTTTTTAAAGGTTCTTCATTTTTCTAGTTCAAAGTAATACAGAAATGTCTATGGGTAATTCATGACATTCATTATGTTCAACATTTTTTGCTGAAACACTTCAAGCCTTAAATGTGCCCATATAAATACACAAACACACTTGATGATCGTCAATATTGCCAGGATTCCACATCAGACAACTGGCACCGTGTATATTAATTTCATTTACAGAACATCATACATCATCCAGATGTAACAAAACTAGATCAAAGAAAGTAATTAACCACCAGGGGACAGTTTCTGGTGAAGGAGGAGAGTTTGAGAATAAGCGAGTAAGTGAGGACGATGTTAAACATAGCTGTATATATCTCTGTAGCAGCTGCTCTACACTCTGTGTTTCCTTTTAACTTATAACATATCTTTTTGAATACATTATTCCATTAACCTAGGTTTTTCAGTAACTTTTTCTAGAACCTATTGGATAGTTGGAATAACAATCAAAAAAATACCAGGGTGTATTGATGAATTATTAATTGATATGCTGCTAAATCTGAAAGAAATCAAGAAAGAAAGCTTAATTTTTCTTGGACTAGTTTTCAACATTGAGGTTGTTAATATAGTCAGCATTGTTTGGTAAATGTAGGAGAGGGCCAGCTCAGATGGAATGGAGTGAAAACCATTGTTATTAAAGTCATCTCTGTTTCCGATGGGTCCCTGTGAGAGATTGAGATCTGAGAGGCAGAGGATTGATAAAGATCGTAGATTGATTTGGAAGTCTGCCCCAGGATTTAATTGAATTTTAACCAAGTCACAACATCTTAGATCTAAAAGATGACCCAAGTGACACTCAATTTTTCATTCTGTTTCCATCAGAATGCCCCTTCTCATCCTCATTCTTTGGCTTATTTATTGAAATTCATTGTGTCCATTAAATGAGATTGAATGTCATCCAGAACTCCCCCGCTGGCTGCTATTTGCTGATTGATCTGCTTTGGCAGAAACTAAGGTAGCTCTATGGTACATTTTAAATGTTAATGTGAACCTTTTTAGATTGTGCAGTGTCAAGTCAATGTAAAATATGACTGGTTACATTTTAGATAAAAAAGTGACCAACTACAACAACATAGCTTACCTTTTCACATGGTTGCAAATAGATAAGTCATAGTTTGACAAAAAAATTACTACAGTACTGTGAGCTCGAAAGAAAGAAATTAAACGCATTCATTAGGCAGGCACTAATATTTAAGATAGTGGTCTCAAATTCAAGCCCTCAATACATGCTAGTGAGGTAGTTTAGTAACTTCATTCAGGTGTTGAGGGAAGGGACACAATCCAGGGCTATTTTCACACTACAGGTCTTGATTCTCCATCCAGATTTTTTATTTTTGTTTTGCATGGTTATTCCTACTGCTGCTTAAGGAGACTGTGGTCTGAATGGTTCATGGCCCCAACATGACCTGCTTACAGTATGCAGGACATCATCGATGTCTTACAGCGGTGCACTGTTTACATAAATAATATCTGATGTCTGTAACTCTGTGTTGTTATTATTAGAAGTTGTTAAACAATATGGGCTAATAATATCATGCTCACATAATAAGATGAAGGTAAAAAATAATAATAATAATAAAATGCACAGAACTTTTTTATGATGGGTTTTTGTGGAGCAGGGAAGGCTGCGACGAAGAGGAGTTTGTAAAGAAACTGTGGCTGGATCCATATATAACCAAGACAGGTCAGTGACGTTTGAACAGTTTATTGAACAGCTTGTTTTGAGAGTGGGACTGAAGCTGAGCGGAGCAGACAAGCTACAGGTAGACAGGTGGGCAGGTAGTGTGAAGCTTCACCATTTCATGATCCAGAGGAAGGCAGACAGTTTATGCGAAGCTTCTCCGAGTTTGTGTTCCAGAGAGAGGGGAGCAGGCAGTCCGGCCAGACTGATTCAGAGATCCAGGGTTCCAGAGGCAAATTTGTAGACCCTGGCTGGCCTGACTCGGGAGATGTAGAATGTGGAGTGAATCCTCATCTTCTGAGGCAGGCAAAGACGGACAGCAACTGGATTGACCACCTTGGAGATGGGGACGGGTCCAATGAACCGGGGTGCCAGCTTCTTGCAGTCCACCTTCAATGGTAGGTCTTTAGTAGAGAGCCAGACCTTGTCTCCAGGTTGGTAACACTGGGCTGGAACCCGCCGGTGGTTAGCATTCCAGGCCTGGACCTGGGACGAGCGAATTTTGGCTCTCCTTGCCCTCCTCCAAGCGCGCTGGTATCTGAGGGCAGGCAGACGAGCTGACGGCATCCTGGACTCTCTCTCCTCAACGGAGAATACTGGTGGTTGGAACCCGTACACCATGTAGAAGGGCGAGAGGCCGGTGGAGCAGGAAGGAGTAGTGCTGATGGCGTTTTCCGCCAAGGGAAGGTTCTGCGCCCACTTAGTGGGGTCAGACTCACAGAGGAGACAACGTTTAATCTCAAACTCCTGGTTCATCCTCTGTTTGCCATCCATCTGGGGATGAATACTAGACGACAGGTTAACAGACACCCCTAACATCGAGCAGAACTCCTGCCAGTAACGGGCAACAAACAGGACCTTTGTCGGACACAATGTCAGCCGGCAGTCCATGCAGACGGAAGACTTCCTTAGCCAGGGTGGTGCCCATTTTCTTGGCAGTTGGGAGCTCAGATAGAGGGACCAAATTGACCATTTTAGAGAATCTGTCTACAATGGTTAGAATGACAGAGTGACCCTCAGAGACTGGCAAACCTGTGACAAAGTCCATTGATAGATATTGCTGCCTGCTTTGGCACTCTTCACTAGACAGCTTGCTCCCCTCTAATTGCATGGGTTCGGGATCAGCTGTGCTGAGGAGATTTTTTGGGGAAAACCACCACCAGTGAAGAACACTAGTACCGCAACCACCATGACAGAGAGCACCTAGAGTGAGGAGACTGTCCACATGCCTCTTATAGCAGTTGCACCGGCAGGCCCAGCCCCTGCACCCACAACCCAACAAAGCGTGATAGGATTAGCCAAGCCCTTACAGCCAACATCCAGTTTAAAATTTCCTGCAAGGCGCTGTGGTAATGTATTGTTCTCCTGATCTCTGGCACCGGCTTTGTTTGCTAGATGGCAGTGGATGCATTATGTGGGGACTGATCATATTTTGTCTTTGGTTTGTCTGAAAGCAGTCAGAAAAAAAGTCATACCTTGACACAAATTTAAGAAGGACAACTCCTTCCTGAATGCTGGCTTTTAAAATTGGGGTAAAGCCACTGAAAATGTTTTATTGTGAAGTTTAATTAATAGTGCATATATTCACCTGAGGAATAATTAATGTAATTAATGATGTATGTGTGTGTTACAGACCCTGGTTGTGTGCACTAAAGTGTATATGACAATAGAATAGTAAATCTCCAGCTATTTATTTATTTTCATCTATTGTATTTAAAGCCTATTGGCTTATAGATATTTTGTCCAAATATTCACAGCACCCCCTGTTCAAAAGGAATTCAAGCGGCCCTGTCAAGACATGCCTTTCATGCGCCTGGAGAAAACACCACTCATTGGGAAATGCTCTGAGTGGCTGATTTGAAACCAGAAGCTTTACAGGATGAACCACATTGGCAGGGAAAACTGTGGCTTGGTGACTGTAGTGATACTGTTTTATCTCAGCTACAAATGATGAACGTTTCAAACTTCTTGTCCAAAAAACCTGTACTATCCCTCTGATATTCTGGAAGAGAACCTAACATAACATTTGTGCAAATTTAAGCAAGTAAGTAGTCTCAGACACACTTTTCTGTTATTCAAGCTGTTTATAATCTAAATTGCCCACTAAACAATGCCTGAACCTCCTTAGACCAATCTAGCTCGGGGTCAAAATGGGTCCTAATGGTGATACAAAACCCCTGTTGTCTTCCAGCTGTGCTGTCAGAGTGGGACAAGGAGTCAATGATTGATGCATTTCCCAGACTGGTGGATTGTTCCACTGAGTTTCCTCTTGCACCAATAATGGACACATGATGGAAACCCCTGTCACCGAGCCATGATGGGGAATGAAGATTGATAGTGTCTTGGATGGAAAGTGATTTTGTTGAACAGGAAGTTAAGAACATTTTTGCAGTCATTATTTCACACAATAGCAGTTTTTAGTGCAGCATTTTTAGGAGCTGAGGATGAAGTTTTACTCTTTAAAAATAAGGTTTCTATTCTCCGTGTTTTCTTTAGTTTGAACGATTGTTAATTTTCTAAAAACATTCATAGCTTGTTTTGTCACTAAATAAGGGTCTATACATCACGGGGTCTGTTAGTCAAGAGGATTATCCTTTTAAACTTCTGCTTCCATAGGATTAAAGATATAAATTACCAGTCAAATGCAGTCAGAAACGTGTCATGTCAAACAAGATATTTTGAAACAATTTTAAGGTTTAGATTAGGTGATTTAGGTAGAAAACATTCAGAAAAATTGCTACTGGCTTCACATTTATTTGGAAACCTACCCCACATACCGCAAACGCTGGAGAAGCCCCCGCCACGTCCCGCCTTCAGCCGTAGTCTTCACTTATGGATGACGAGCTGTCAGTAAAGGCTGATCTCGAGCACGATCCCGAGCGCGCATGGAAGGCGATTTCGTGCATCTGTAATTTTGTTGTGTGTGGTAGATAAACCAGGAGCAGAAGTAGTTTAACACACATGTAGGTATGATTATTTTGCTTACGGGTGTTTTGAAACAAATGTGATGCCATACCTTTCCTAGCCATTGATTTACATGTTCATTCATCATTAGGTCTGACTTTGGGATACTTAGAGAAATCACTAGAAACCCACAACAATGTATTAAGCGTATTCATGCCTAATTTTTTATGCTTAGTATAGGTTAGTCTAGCCATAAACAGACCAAATTATGATTTGTTCAGAAAGGTTGATATAGCCTGTGCTATGTACAATGATCTGGGAAATTGCATTTAAATGAGCCAAAAGACTTCCAGGACTGTGCATTTTATACATCTAAAGGTAAAGTCGGATGTCGTCCTTAAACACAGTGTCATTACAGCATAAAAATGAAACAAAAAGAATCAGCATATGATCTGCTGCCATGCACAGTGATGAATAAAGGGTGATTTGGGCAGCAGCAACTCAGTGTAACTGCATTGACAGTAATAGACGTTTCACTTAGCCATTACTGATTTATTGATTATGGATTAATAATTACTGATTATTGATTAAATATAAACCAACCCTCTAAGAAACTGAATAAATTTTAACTACAGCGATTATGTTCTTTAATTTTACTTGATTAATATGTGAAATATGCCTTTTACCATTCACCATTCTGGAAAAAATGTCTTTGTGTTAGCCTGAAACACCACAGGAAACAAAGATGAGTAAGGTTGGTTTAAAATTTTTAAAAGGTTTTATTCTGCTGTGGTATCTGAACAAAAAATTGCACATTGTCCGTTTACTCTGAAAGGTTCAACCCTTCAAAATGAATCATTGTGTTACTACGGTGCAATGAGTAAAATGTTGTTGCAATGTTTACTATGTGTTCTGGAGCGGGTGATGCTTTTGTAAAGAAAAGCTAACACCTAGCTACTCATTCAACTGACTCTCTGCACTTCAGCTGGGTGATTTTAAACTGTTAAAACTGTTGACTAGCTTGCCTCCAAAGCTATTCCTTGTGTGTCTTTAGGGAGAAGAGGCGTAATGGAAACCATATAGAAAGCAGGTACAAAAAACAGTGCTGGGAGTAGAGGGGTTTGGGCAGATAGTTTAGAAATGTCTCTTACGTAAAAAGAGGAAGGCAATAATTTATTATTCCATCTTTTCTCAAAAATCAATTACATTAAAATGCTAATCAGGAACATTATGAATTTCCTTATTATATATGACTCAAATATTTATTGGGTGTCGGTCGACATCTCAAATTACTTCATCCTTAGTTAAATGCATAAGTTGCATAGCCTACTGAGGCAATGTCTGGTGTCCTGTTTTTTTTTTTTTTTTTAAAGACAACCCTTTTCTATTCTGGCACTGACTCTCCTTTATGTTGTGCAGTACCAGTACAAGTGTGAAACATTCTGTCCAAAGATTATATAAAATAAATTCACCTCTGGTAATCAGCAACACAGATGATAACAACTACTGGTATAAAGCAGCATTTAGATGAGAGATGTGCTGCAGTGAAAAGACATCCAGGAGGAAGACCTGTCACCGGCCGGAGTAATGAGGCCACACAGAAACAAGGATTACAAGGAGACAGATAGCTGGCTGTGGTTATTTAACTCCCACAGAGCAGACTACCACACAGTCAGCTTACATTTCTGTCACACTGGTCCCATCATAGAATAATGATTATACACCAGTTAAATAGAGGCCAGTGAAAGCCACCTTACTTGTATCTTTCTGGAAGAATCACTCTTTTACCTTGATAGACAATGCAGTCCTATGCTCCATAAAAAAATGCTAGGGAGCCTTTGATCGTGCTAAGTAAAAATTTTCATCCAAAGCACATTTAGCAATTAGAAATTCAGCATATATATCTTTTTATTCAATAAAACAGTTACAAAGGGAATATTTGCACATCATTTTATTAAAAATAACTATTTATCCAGCAACTAAAAAGCTTACCAATAATGAGTAAAGTATTGTAAACTGTTGGGGAAATGCTTAACATCCCTTGCTTTAATAATGGTGAATTAATTATTTTGCCTCCAAAAATATAATGTATTAATTTAAAAAAACACATATTTATCCAGATCCCTATGTTCTGAATATAAATAAACACCCAATGTTGTTGTAGTGTGATATTGTCTAATGTCATTAGAAACAATACCTTGATGATGTGATTTTTCATTGAAAGGCAGAGTTTCCATCCTTTACTATTTTATTGTTTGGGATTTTGGTCTGGAAAATAGAGTGATTGTTTATTGTAATGCCATTACACTATGGCTACGTTCACACTGCAGCCTGAAGTGACCCAATTCAGATTTTTTTGCCCATATGTGACCTGGATCTGATCTTTTAATGGCAGTCTGAACAACACAGATCCGATTATTTCCAATTCGACCCAGGCCACTTGGCTATGTGGTCCTTAATCCGATATGAATCTGATGAATCTGACTTGCTACGCAGAAGAGGCAAGAAAAACAACAACCATGCTAGATGATGATGTGGAGAGCAGTATTTATGTTTAAACATATTGAAAAGAATGAATTTTTATGGTTGGAAAAGACCGCTAGATGCGCGCCTGCACTACCATCCATACAACATAGAGCACGCTGGCCTGTGACGTCATTACGTCCTCTACTGCCCATGCAGGACACTTGCGTTGTATGACTGCAGTTCACACAGGAGATGACATACAAGTCGCATATATTTAGAAATATGAACGGCAACGCAAAAAAAAAAAAAAAAAATCGGATTTCACAAAAAATCGGAATTGAGCATTAAGGTGTGAACTTAGCCTAATTGAACTAGATCAGTCAGATTGGACTAGAACAGTATTCGGCCCTGGTAGCCGGCGCATGCGGCGCATGCGGATGATGTCATACACACTCCGCTTTGTTATTAAAAAATATAATTATAAAAAATATAACCGCAGATGTCTGGGGGACAGTGATTCACCTACATGTAATTAATGCTGGCGTACCATAAAGAAGGAGCTTGAAGAGGATCAGATTTCCTGTGGCACATGTCGGATTGATTTCACACATAAATGACACCCCTCAACCAGTTTTTTTGTGTTTGCACTCTTCATGTTCAGCAATCTGCTTTGTTATCCTCTTTTTGGAAAAACCCATTTCCCGTTCAAGGCCGGTTCCTGGTTCATAGAATCCCCCCTCTTGGTTTTTACAGTTATTTGGTCAACCTGTCAAAAAATACATAAATCCTCTCTCTTTTTCCCCTGGACCTGCTGTCTAGACTTCTTTACATCCAAACACTATAATTTATCTGCCTTTCCTCCCTCTAACAATCCACTGTCATCTCCTCCTGGATGGAAGAAGAATAGATAGACTAACCTACATCAATCAATTCAACCTATATACTCACTTCTTCCATGGTAACTCAAGTATTACATCAACAGTAGGGAAACTGATTATTCCATTATTTCCAACATATATTGAACATGTAATTTATTTATTAAACTTACCTTTCCGCTTCACTATTATCCTGTATTTAATCTTGAAACTCCAAAAAACAATTCCTATACTTTTGTTAATAAAATGTTTAAACCCTCAATTGTTGTCTTTAACTGTTGAGCACATTAAGGTCTTAAAAAGAAACATTTTGGTTTGTGATTCTCATCGAAAGGCTCTCTAGGCCTACAAATGAAAAGGTGGGTGATTGTTTTTGGAAACATTTGCATAGAATTTTTTTTTCTCTTCAGGTTATGTCAAGTACTTTATCTAATTTCCTGATAAAAAAAAACTCTTGATTGACTAAGAATTATTTTACCTATTCCAAGGGCAATCAATATAAGTAGCTCTTAACTTTTAATTGTATCCTGAGAGCAAGTATGAAAGACTTTTAAAAACCAGTTAGGTTCTTTCAGCTCAAAGAGTGGGTTTTTTCTGTACTGGCTCACTTATGCATACAACCTTAATTAGCAGCAAACCCTACTTGAGTAAAGCTTTTAGCTTTCTTAAATTGCGAAATGTCACAATGACATACTGCATAAAACAGAGACTCTTAGGCAAGCAACAGCTGCAGAGACAGAAGCAGATTTAAGGGTTTTATTCACAGAAGATATGGAGGGTTTGGGTTTTTGATGGAGAGTTTGGACTATTGACTTGGACAGAAGCAGTGCATGAGAGCCGGAGTAGTTTGGGTCCTTTTTTTTTTACAGTGGATGGTCTTGTGTTGGACAGAGGGTGGACAGGCAGACCGATAGGTCCTTTAAAGAGTCAACCCAAGAGGAGACAGTTCCGGAGCAGCGATAAGATGTAAGAAACGGACTTGAAGGTGGGCTTCAGGTCTAGTTTTGTGGAGGATGAGAGCAAGGAAAAGTTAAGAGGACACACTGGGAGCTTAGATTGCTGGGTCTAGCAGATTTGAGACACTGGTTGAGACAGTATGAACTCCAAGAATCAATGCGGGCATTGGACCAGTTTTGTGAGGGTTATGTTTAAAGAGGGAAATCTGAGAAACAGGGGAGCTCCTTCAGTAGGGAAAACAAAACACCGAATTAGTCCCTGATGGTTGCCAGAAACATGGAGGGAGACTTTATCAGTCTGTTGAGTACTGCCATCCAAAGCAGCCACCCTCAAAGGAAGGGGTACTGTTTTGATCAGTATTTGAAGTTGTGAACTAGAGAGGGGTATATAAGATTCTGTTCAGAACCTGAGACCAACAATGCTTGGATGGAATAAGTAAGCCTTGGACGAAAAGATCAGCAGGGAGGGTCAAGTGGAGATTGTTAGTCTTCTTGGATCTGTCCGCCAGAACCCCCAGACTTACTGGCGGGCATGGGCTTTCGGGCGAACCGGACAGGGAGAGATGTAATGTTGGGGTGACCCACAATAAAGGTAGCAACCTGATGACAAGCGGTGGTTACGTTCTTCTGGACTTAGCCTGGCTCCTCCCAATTGCACAAGCTCAGACTGATTCAGGATGGGAGAAACAGATTGCTCAGGGCTGGGAGGAGGCTGTCTGCTGGCAGGTAAGGATGGACAAGAATTAGAGGGCTGGAACTTTTCTGTAATTCTATGATCATATCTGATGGAGAAATTAATTAATTCATCCAGAGAATCTGGTTCATCACAACATGCCAGCTCATCTTAAAGCTTTTCATTTAGTGTGCGTAAGAATGTAACCTTAAGGGCTGGCTCATTCCAACCTGATTCTGTTGCAAGGGTCCAGAAAATCAATAGCAAAGTCTGCCACAGATTTGTTACCATTTCAGGCTCCAGAGTTTCTTTGGGGTGGATTCTTCACTGACCTTGGGACAAAAAATTTGTTTAAACATGTCAAGAAACTGTTGTTAGCAGTAATATGTTGGAAATCTCTGATCAATTACAGACTCAGCCCATTTAAATGCCTGATCTCTTAGTAATACAACAATGTAGTATATTTTGTTGACATAATCAGTGAATGAACGTGGAGAGCAGTTAAATAGTAAGGTGCATTGAACCAAAAACCCCTTAGATTTCTCCAACTCTGCTGAGAAGTAATCGGGACTGGGCGTGATGTCACGGTGCGTCGGCAAGGAAGAGGAAACTGGACCTGTCAGGACAACTGCTCAAGTTGTTGGCAGATCATATTAATTATTTGATATTGCTTACCCAGGAGGATTCTCTGTTTTGATACCGCAGTCCGAAGCTGCGCTGCAGAATCTAACTGGCCAGTTGGTTCTGACATGCTAGGTTAATCAGAGACTCACCACTTACCACTTAGAGAGTGGAACCAACTTGCAGCTTGGTCCGGGAAACAACTTTGATATAAAGGACCCCGCTGATTGCCGACAAGGAGTACCAGCTGGAACCCATCAGCCCACTACCCTGTAAGTAAACAAACCCGCAACAAACTAACTCACAATGCTAGCTCCTGGACTCTTTGGTATGTACAACCAAAGAAAGAACCTTATTTAAACAGTTTATTTACTTGGATATGCAAAAGAGCAGAGGGAATTCTGAAAATAAGTGCGGGAGCCAGGACAGAGATTGGCAAGTTAGGAGAAGTCCATAAAGCCCAGAGGGAAATGTGTTAGCAGGGTTGAAAGTGGAGAGACTCATCTTTCAGGATGTCGAGGCATGTGTCGAGGCATGTATCAAGGCTTGTTTCATCTAGGGGAGGAGCTGAAATCGATGACATCCGAAGCTCCATTACCACCACACCAAGTGACTACATTGGAAAGTCGTTCAGATCACCTGCGATCTTTGACAGGCATTTAAAAAACCTCAGTTTTCATTCAAGATGTGGGAGTTTGTAGGAGAGTTGTGGTCAGTTGAGTTTTTCAGATAGAGTTTTGACATACTCTAATAATACCAATCTAGTTGGTTTAAAACTATTTTGATAAGATCAAGTGATATAATGATCAGAAATTGACAAAGCCACTAGGTTTGGTTGTATTACTAGTGTTGAGTCGTATTACATCCTGAGAAAACAGTGTCGGCTGTTGGGGTTTGCCTTTCAAACAAAGTGTTCATTTCGAAACCCGGCCTGGGTCTGTTGTCATTAACCAGTATTTTGGTCAAAGTGGCCAACTTTTGCCAATACAGATTGAAAAAAAACCCTAACCAAATTAGATTTGTTGTTTTAACCAAAAGATTGGATGGACTCATAACTTCCAAACATATTAAAACCAAACACTCTGGAAAAACTATTATTTTTGAATGAAAATGACTAACATAATTTCATTTTGCTCATCATTGTCCAAGTTGCCAAAGTTGCCACCGTCTGCTTAAGCTTATGCCCCCTAACAGTACAGAAAAAAAATAGTATATCGTAAGAGATTGATCTTTTCTAAGACAATTTACACACACAAAGCCTTACAAAACATACTATACACATCAATCTGGAACAATTTTAAAGGGACTTAAAAAAAAAATAAAAACTGGAAAAACGCAGCACCAGTAGGTGGTGTTATGTTCACATGAAGCTCCACGAAAGCAGTGATTTGTTGAAGCAAATTAGCCACAAGGTTCCATGACTCATGAGGTTTCATCTCACCCTCACTAAGGAGCAGGAACCTGGACAAATGCCTCAGGGGGGAGGATGCAAGGAAAGTCTTTGCAAGAGTGGATCATTGAGATCTCTGGACATGATAAACATCTGCCATCTACATAAGGTAACCAAAACCTGGCCAGCACAGATTGACGTAATGGAACAAACCTGGAACCAATCAGCCTGCGACCCTGTGAGAGGAAACGGAGAAAAACCAGCAACCAGATGCATTGCAAGCTCTAGCAACCTGACAGTCAAAATATTTCTGTCTAAAAAGTTTGGACTTGTCAAAATCCAAATAAAAACAGAAGTCTATCTTTTACTTTATAAATAAAATAGTCTTCCATTTTTATCAATATCCACATCTATATAACTTTTTATTTGCGTTCACCTGATCAGCATTTCAGAATAAAGTTATGTGTCTAAATTTGCCGACAGACTGGATCTAAATCGTTTTTGTTCTTTTACAAGATCAAGGAATTTTCTTGACAACAGGGATGTCAAGAACTGTCAAAATACATTTTCACTAGAATACAGCAATGTACAGCAATAAGACTATAGTTTTAATTAGACTGTGTTGAGATTGCTTGATCTAGTGCTCAAGTAGTCAACTGCAGCCTGGTAATCAGGCATTGCGGATTGATATGATAATCCCAGGGGCACAGCATGAAAGAAAAGGCTAACTCTGCATTGGGAGGGCTTGTGCCATGGATGTAAGCTGGAGATATATTTCTGTAGTTAGAGTCCTTTTCAGGCCTTGGAGAGCAAATCGGGTTTTGAGATGAGAGCGAGAAAATGGTGGAAGAGAAGGAGAGAAAAATCATTCCTCTCATACAGATAATAATCGTGGGTGCTGCAGGTTTTCACTGAACTCCAAGAAAAGGGCTTTGAAATGAGAAATACAAAATATAAGATGCATGCAATTTGGTATACTGTATGTTATAAAGGTTTAGGCAGCATTATTGCATCTAACCTTAAGCACAGAAAAGGTGCCAGAAAATTATGTAAGAAAAAAACGGAAGATACCATAATATGTGAGGGTTTTGGTAGAAAGAACTAAAATAATAATTTAATAGTTTAGATAAAAAAAAAAAACACAAAACAAAACAAAAAAAAACTGTACAGCTCCAACCTGTCATCGATAGAAGCACAAATTTTATTGTATTTTAATTTAAGAATTTCTTTTTTCTCAATTTTGTGGGAATTAGCTTTGCATGATCTACTTTTGTGATTAGGTTTTATACCTTATTTAAAAGATATAGTATGTAACATATTTTGCTATTGCATTAAGCAGTAAAAAAACAAACAAAACATCTGTCTCTTACAGTATTAAAATAAAAACATATATGTTTGCATGACATACATACAACCAGCCGCCTAAGTTTAGGTCTCTAAAATAATCCTTATATATTGGACTGTAGGTTTGAAAAACAAAGTTATTGAATAATAATAATAGAAGATTGAAACTGTTGGACCTCAGTCTTTTGCCTAAACTGAATGAGCATAATAAAAATGGGTAGATTCCAACTGGTTTGCCAGTTGGAATCAAGATTGACAGGGAATGTGGGACTTTCTTTAGTCCTGTGTCATATCCTTAATTCATTTGGGCACAAGATACTCATTGGGACTGTCATTCATAGTTTGGTGACACACATTCTATATCTTAGGTCAGGGCTTAGCGGAGCGCGTTTTAGATCCGGACTCACCTACTAGCAAATCCGCACCCAGCCTGATTTAAAACATTTATAAATTACAGCATGTTGTCCAATGGCAGTGTCTAATTTCACTTGCGCCTCTTCTCCTCTTTGTACGGTAAAGCTCTACGGAGCGTCCGGCACCGGGCTGGACCTGACACAAATTAGACAATGAGCTGAAGGAGAAGACGATGAGAAAAAGGGAGCAGAAAAAGTGTGGACTGTTGGAAGAACTGCGGTGAACTGGTGACAGCAAAGCTAAATGGCGTGCTTGAAGATGACCCTGCACATTTTGAGTATGTTTGGCTCAAGCTACTGCTGTGAAGCAGGGTTCTCAACATAATGAAAAATAAATATCGATCCAGGCTCAAAATGAACACCGTGATATGTGCTTAAGAATGGCTTTGTCACCATTCAAACCCAGGTTAAAAGCCTTGCAGGGTAGCCTGAAGCCATAAAGAGAAAGAAAAAAAAGAAAAAACTGTCAGTTCAGGTGTTTTATAAAATATGTGAATCAGGGAATTGTACCAAACCGGATGATTGTTGTTCTCTACTTCAAAAAACACTTTAGATTTTTTATTTTATTTTATTTTATTATTTAAAAGGTAAATGTATAACATGGATGCATAAACACCTCATTTTATTTCAGTGTTAAATTCTGTTTAAAGTAACTGATTAAAATGATAAATGTCTCTGGACTTTTACTGGTTGTTGATTTTCTATATTCGGATCCCGCTGATTTTTAATTGGTTACCCCTGTCCTATATGATATAATGATAGTGTGAATCAAGCCAAATCATGCTCAAACAGATAACTCTGCACATATATGGAATAAATTCACCACAACTTCCATTCAAACTCTTTATTTATTATTTAACAAAATCATTC
Organism: Cyprinodon tularosa; assembly: GCF_016077235.1. Classification (NCBI taxonomy): domain Eukaryota; kingdom Metazoa; phylum Chordata; class Actinopteri; order Cyprinodontiformes; family Cyprinodontidae; genus Cyprinodon; species Cyprinodon tularosa. Next base: position 535,106 of record NW_024039517.1, on the reverse strand, counting down.
AGATCCAAGTCAAAAATATTTCAGTTTAAAACTTGCTACTACAACTTGTAAAACTTGACTAAACTAAGCTACTATGTACAAATAAAAAGGAAAACATGGTTGAAAAAGCATAATCAATGAGATAATGCAATAATATCAGATAATACCATTAATTTTATGTTTGAGAACTTAAGTTTACCTTTAAGAATTTGTAATGTGAAGGAATTAGCTTTTAACTGATTAGAAGCAATTGGAATGTTTTCAAACCAATTCATGATGCAAATCCAGGAGGTTAATAAAACATTATTTGTTCAAATAATGTATCATTGAATGATTTGCTTGATCAGAAGTCAATAGCCTTTAGTTTACTGATTCTTAGCCTTTTTTGAGTGATCCAGCAGACATGAGGATTTCAAATAAATTACATGTGGTCATAATTTGGTAATGAAAATATAATGAGTGTATGAGAAAATACATTAACATTATATCAGTGTTTAAACCATTAGTGTACAGTAATAAAGCTTGTTCCAGCTTATAAACAACAGCTTAGACATCTTAGTATGACGTTCCATGTTGTCCATCTTGTTATCTTTGTCTGTACTCAGCAGCTATCATGTTAAGTGATCAAAATTACATATTTTCTATCTGAAACATCTGTCCCAACAGGTGAACAGAACTAAAAACCTATGCTGATGATACTCAAAAACTCAAGCCTTCAATTCTTCTACTCCAACTTCTTTATAAACGTGCATTTTTCCTTAAAACTTATTTAACTCCTTGTTTGTAGACTCAGATGCCAACATAGTGGAGGAATGGTGCCTTTAATTCTCTAAATATAATTTCCAAGGCTAATCAGCACTTATTTAGGTAAAGAAAGACATATCTAAGACCTAAAACAAATGTTCAACACAATAATGGAATCAAAAGAACAAGAGAGAAACACACAGACAGAAAAGCAGGCATTATCAGAGCATTTCTGACAGCATGTACCAGGACGAAACGGCTTTGCTTCAGAGAAGGCTGCCTTGACCTTTTCAGTATTCATCAAGAGATTGCATCTCCGAGCTCCTAAACCAATCAGCACTGTTGAATTTCCAGGTCAGCGTATCCTCCTTGAAGCAAAAGGTCAGCATTGAGGAAGTGGGGTCCATCATAACTTGGAATGGCCAAGAGGTTTATCTACCTGGCAAATGACATATTACCTTACTGCAGCTTAAGTCCTCTTAAGTCAGTGGCTGAACTACTTTGGCTGACAGCATGAAAAGGGGCTTTTCATCAAAGAAAAGTGCTGCTTCAGAGTATGTCAACTTTGATTCAGAATAAGATGATATACTGTATTTGTTGACTACTGCAAAAAAAAAAAATCCCCTTTTTATATGGATTATTTGAGAAACTCTGAATATGTTATTGCACTACTAAGATGAATAATCTGATTTAGGATCAAAGGGGGGATGTTAAACAACTATCAGCAAGTTTTTTTTTTAAAAAGATATTAGATTTAGGCATTCCATTTTCAAGGAACCACGGTGAGAAAGTTGAGCTTCAATAAGTTTCTGAAACTGTAACTCACCACACATATATGCCTGAAAGTGCAGATGCACAGAAAACAAGCTAACGGGGCGAGGAAGTAGGACGGCCTTAACGTAGACATATCACCAGAATGAATGACACTTAGTAGGACCACTTATTTAGATGATCCACCCACAAATAAAAGACCGTCCTCTATACTTTTAACTTGTATTTTTTTTTTTTTGTGTTCTCTTTGCTGTTATTTTGTATCATTATAGCTCATTTTACTTTTGTAAGTAGGTAATTGAAGAACCTGTACTTGTTAAGTTTACTTACTGTAAGTAAAGATCAGTTGATACTTTTTTTATGCAAGTGTCTATAATTTTACTTAGCTAATGAATGTTAGTACTTTTAACAGCCCTGAATAAGGGAAGTAAATTAAGAGGTGAAGAACTGAAGGTATTTATGCTTTTAATCCAGTCTGACATGGTTCCATTGACCTACATCAATAGGTGTGTACCTTCCACTCAAACTCAGAAAGAGCAAAGAGGTGAATTTTAAGTGTACAGAGGTTTGTAGGTGTTCAGTTTTATCCATCATTGCCTCTGCAGGTAACAGAAATAAAACCACAGGTTAAAATGTCAATATTTTTATTTTGTTAATTGTCCCAATTATATCGTATCTGATAGACTTTGTGTGATACATGTACACTTGCACCTTAACCCTTATTTATCTTGATATACTGTTTATACCTTGATATACTGTATATATATATTGTTTATTCTTAATGCACCTTTTTCCTCCTTGTTTGCACCTTCTTTAATTACTATACCAATACAGTATGTGACCAGTGAATTTCTCCACTGTGAGATCAATAAAGCCCATCTAATCTAATCTAATCTAATCTAATATTTATGCAAACAGTACAAAATACTGAAGGGAAAAGGGTCTAAGAGTCCATTCAAAGAATCTTTAAGGAATCTCCCAGGTAATTATTCTTTAAAATAGCAGCAGGAACATGTGAATAAAAATGGATGCAGAGATCTAAAATGCAATCAGAACAGTTACGTTTCTTTCAGTGTATAGTGAATAATGACAGATTCAAAATGCATTAAAGAGTAGCAACATTGTAGCAAAATGAGTTAGCTCAGCTAACATTTGGAATCCTGCTGCAAGGCAGGGTGGGGCTAGGACATGGATCATAAAAGCTGTCAAAATGGTCTCAATACCGTGTGACCAAAATGTGGTAGTCAATAGCTAAAATGCTAGACGCTCCCATTTAGCACATTAACTTTCAGGACGAAAGAAGGAAAGAAAAAATTAGCACATGTGAAGCCACTGGAACGCTCATTAACACACCTAATGAAGTCAGCATTCAACAGAATTCAATAAAACGCATACATACACATAAAAACTACTGCTCGCCCAAGACAGGGCCTTTTTTCTTGCCCATCAGATGAACATAAAAGGAAGGAGGTTTTACTATGTGTTGATTCAGTGGACGGGGAGGGAACAACATACGGTTTGGGTCTATCTGGCCTATTCCAGTCCAAAGGCCAGTCCTCAGTCCAACAGGCAACTATATTGCATAGTTTCCAACTATGAAACACTTGAATCAGCCTGAGGCTAAAACAAAGGAATTTTTTGGGCTTTAATCAGTTTAGTCACTTACGGCCAGGTCAGGAGCATCCTCACTGACGATGCAAGTCATGGTTGGTATCAGCTGTCTCAATAGCAGTGGGCACTAATGGCATGGGGTGGCCCGGTCTCAGTGACAGCAGCAGGAGAATGTTGTGATCAATAGATGAAAAACTCAACACTTTCTCTCATCTGCTTCAGCTGTAGGATTGTTTTAAAAGTGTGATGTCAGAGGGTTGGTCTGCATCTGTCTAAAAGGGATGTGCATCACAGCAATTCAATCTAGCTCCATTGGTCTTAAAAGGACATGCACTAGCAATTTGGCCGGCAGCATTTGTTTAAAAGAGTGTGTCAGTGTCAGCCAAAAGTTACAGCTTAAACTGAATATAAATTAAACCTGCCTGCCAATTCTGCACTTTCCCTTTTCAGTATATTCCCATCTTTTGCTATGTGATGTATAGTCTACACACTGTGTTTGATTGTCAAGCAGTCTGTAATGAAAAAGTGTGAAGGAAAAAAAAAAGTTAGATAAAGCTTATACTAACACCCGCCCAAAGGGCTGGAATAAAAAAAAATCCCGTCAAGAGCGATTTTCTCACATTTTTGAATCACAGCTCGAATGATGATGTGACCAGGCTGTGCCTTAAGAACAGAAAGACAAAGTGGTGATGACAATTCAATTTAAATATAAACATAGCGAGAAATAATATGGTAATGAGGTGTGCCTTGAAAGTTGTGTTGAGTATAACTAATGATCAGAGCAGAAAAGGAGGATATTTGATGAGGATCTAAGTTTTACTTATAACTTGCTAGCAGTTGGACATGGAGTGATCGCTCAGAAAAAAAAAGATACAAAAAAAAGACCATTCTCTATATCTCCTAGACATGTACAAATGAGTCATTTGTTAAATGAATGCCTCTATAACTCTATTGGTAGTATTAAAGCTGACTCACAAGCTACAACTAGTAGAATGGTATATCTAAAGATAAAATAATAGTTTGAAGGGTTCTGTCCTTTGAAAAAAGGACAGAAACCTTGAAACTTGTTTATTTTTAACACAACACTCAAAAAATACAGCGTATTTTTCTGTTTTTTTTCTTTTTGCATTTTCGTATAATCAAAGACACCCCTTATATTTGGAGCTCCACAGTACCTTCTACTGAAAAACCTGATGTGGTAGATGTTTCCATTTATAAAAGCAGCTAAGGTGGGGGATGAACCATGCAGGGCATCTTTGAATTTTACAGAATTGATCCAGCTCCATGAGTTTTGATTTGTGAGGCAATGACAATGATGACTAGTGTATATCGTTCTGTCCAATAACTTCCAACTCTAATTGTAAACTACCTTTACAAACTTAAAATCAGTCAATATCTCAGATATGTCATATCAGTATTGAAAAACTCAGTGTTTTCTTGATCTTAAATGCAGACACAAGTTATTCAATCATTCAAAAACCAGGGTCATTAATACCTTAGCTGTTTAGTTGTTAGATGAACATTACTTTGTGCATCAACTGCAAACATTTGGATGTTAGCCTCATTGCTTACATCTGTAATATAATTTATGTAAAGACTAAATAACAGAGCCAGGTAAAGGGGTAGGTATACAGTAGGGCGGGCATACAGTATAACAGGTCTTTGGGGGACAACGTGTCAGTTTGTAAATTGTAGAAGATTCAGGAGACATACCCTAAAAGACCTGCACTTCTAAAAGCTAAAGTTATGTTTTCCTAATTTTAGACTCAGAGGTGATGGTGATATTTCAAAAGAACTTGACACCTTTTACATGTTGATGTTTTTTAGTGTTGGACTTATGTTTGTTTTGACATGGTGTTGAAAACCATGGACTTGTTTTACTTCCACTTCATAATTCTCTCTACTTTTTGTTATTTTGTGGTTAAATCCCACCAGGATGGATTAAAATTTGTGGTTATAACCTGACAAAATGTGATAAAGGTCCAGAGGTTTAAATACTTTTGAGATACATTGCAGAATCTTAAAAATAGAAAGAAGGCTCCTCACATGAATATGTGGTGTGGAGGATTAACAGTTCTTTCAAATTTAAGTTTTGGTGTGAGGACTGTCTTTTTTCATTCTAACTCTCACATTTTCCTGCTACAGTACATAGAGGTGACTTCCATCATGATAGTGTTGAGGATCATAACTTACAATAAGGGTTCAACCTTTGCCATAGACAATACATTTCTGCTCCATATTGGCACTAATGGTCAAGAATAGCTACTAATACTCTGCTGCTGGGTATTTAATCACACAATCAATCTTACCAGTGAGAAAGGCTCCTTAGACACACTTGGCAAGAACATCTCTGCCTGCAATCTCCACCACATTTCTCCCGTCAATGGAACAGGAGAATTGGCAAAGAGGCAAGGAGGCAAGGTGAGTGGATAGAAAGCAGAAGAGAGGAGTGGAGATGGTGAAAGGCAAGCAGGAGGCGGCGGGGGTGTTTAATCTACTGATTCAATTCCTGCCAATGCCCGTCACTCTGCCTCTCTGTCAGGAGGGCAAATGGAGCATGCAGCCAAAAACACTCGGACCAAATCACATTTTCTCTCAAATTCTCTCCCTCTCTTGCTGTCTCTGTTGCATCTCTATATCTATCTCTCACTCCGTCTCCCATTCTTCTTATTTCTCCCTGTTGCATTTTCCACTGATTTTCTTATCTACTTATTTATTGAATAATATATCACTCCACATGTGTACCAAGAAAGCAAAAGTTTGTAGACAAATGCATGCCATAGTGCTTGAAGTTTTAAATATCACAGAGTTATCTTCATTTATGCAGAAATAATTTAAAGATCATTCATTGGCTTTTGGTACCAGGTAAGTATGCCCTTTTCAACCACTAAAACCTTATGAGGTGCCTCTCTTCTCTTCGTGTCTTGAAAGTTGAATTTAATGTCCTTTTTTTTTAACTTAGGCACTGTAGGAAAGATGCTTCGAGTGTCTGATTCTATCATTATTGTTTAACAGATCACATGTATTAAATTGGTATTTTTTTAAGTGATTGCAGACCTAATTATTATGCAATGTAAGGAAATTGACTGATTTTTGTTTTTTTTACATGTTGGTGGCTGTCAAATTCTTTGTATCCTTTTGCAGTTCATTGAGTTCTACATTGTAAGTCATTAACCTTGCAAGGTAGGTTGTCAAGGTGTCACACTCTCAGCTTTGTTATACGTTATCAATCTGGGCTTGCTTCTATCGAATCCAATTGGAGAAAGAAGAAACATTCAACAGAGTTTACTAAGTTGTACCAAAAAATGGTTTTAGTGAATAACAGTAACAAATGAAAATGTCTAAAGCAGGAACCATGAAAAAAAAAAAAAATACAAACGATTCTGGCAAAGATTAAATCTTTATATTATACTTTATGTTATACTTTATATAACCTTCTTCCTTTTTATCTTCATTCCACCTTTTTTGCCATTTTTCAATTTCTTTCCTCTTAATAAATGATTGTCCTTCCCCTTTCCCTAAAGGAATTGTAAAAAAAAAAGAGCCCGGTGGGATCGAAAACATTTTGAATGGAAATCAATGGGGAGAAATTAATACATTTCTGGTCCCAGTCGCTCTCTGTCACTGATTCCAGATATGCTGGTTGTGTATTTAAATTGTTTTTTTGTTTTTGTTTTAGTTCCTCTTTGGTCAAAATCTGGTCAAAATCCATCAATGAGATCGCACCAAACAGGAAGTTAAATGCACAAAGGATCCGGTAGATTTCCAAATAAAACACATCCGATCTTAACCCATGATCCTTTTTTTAAACTAGTTTAATTAGTTTCTCCCGTATGCCACGACGTAATGCATTGATCTGAAAATCAACCTCAGACGCAACGCACGCAGTGGCGAGGGTTTGATCCGTCAGATGGAGTTAAATCACAAAGAATTCAATGTTGAATCGGGGCGGCAGCTAAATGCTAGGCGATGGGTAGCAGCCAAAACGTTGCAATTTCACATAATCCTGACGAGATCCAAAAAACGTAGCAAAAACTAGCAAGCGGGTGATTATGTATGTTCACTAAGTAAATATTATGTAAATAAACCCTACACTTCTCGCTATAAATGTAATCAACACCCATTTAAATGTGCTGATGAAGGTTCTCAGTCATCCAGGTCATAGTCATCCCGTAAAAATTCAAAAAATATCCACTGGACTTGGTTTTCAAGATTTGTCGTCTTCAAATCTTGAAAACCAAGTCCAGTGGATATTTTTTGAATTTTTACGGATGACCCATTTAAATGCAGAAACTGATTGAAATTATTGATTTTCCCACTAAAAGTTAGAGAAATCTCAGCCATGTTTATACCAAAACGTTTCAGTTTCACATTATCTTGAAAAATCTTTGCAAGAAACGAACAAGCAAGTGAATATGTACATTCCCTGAGTAAATATTCTGGCAACAAACTATACATTTCTCACTAGAAATGTAATCAAAACTCATTTTAATGCAAAAACAAACTCAAGTTATTAATCTTTCCACAAAAAAATGAGCGAATATCGGCCATTTATATATATTTTTTTCTTCTCCCAGCTGGAATCTTGAAAGTCACGTGACTAGGACGTAAAACAATAGAAAGCGTATAGGCAGAAGAAACGTAACAGTACCACAAAAAATGGCCATTGTGGACCAACGTAGTGGGGGTACATTTTCCCATGAGACTGGGTTGCCTCATGCATAGAGAACAATTTAGCAGCAGTCTGACTAGTTAAGTTTCACCTATGCTTTTATTGTGAAATGCTGATAGCCACGCATTTACAGGAAATGCTATGGGGTTACAAACGACAACAGCAGATCCAACTGAAAGATCTGAGAGGCTGTTGAAAAAAACAAAAATGGGAAATATCCACTAAATAAGGTAAACATGCCCACTCATATTCAATTCCAGCAGAGGAATGCATATATTGTTATGCAATAACGGGACACTCTGAAACAGCAGCACTAATTGGCCGAAATAAAAAAAAGATTGTTCCTTAAAAACCAAAGCAGCAGAAAGAACTGTTTTAGCTGCATGAATCATGTAGCACTGAAAAAATAGACAATTTTCATTCAATTTAGAGCTTAACGGAGTGATGGTTGACCTCTTTAATACCCCACCCATAACTTCACATGGGTGGGGTATTAGCGTCCCACAGCTGTTTTATTACGGGGCCCAGGGTATGTATCGGAAATGCAGAGCGGTGAACTCTCAGCTGGGATTGCGGCAATCACCGTTGACATTGCGCTCGATCTGAATGCACCATTAAACCTTCACCTTAAGGGAAGCAGACTGAAGACAGCTGGAAACTGCATTGTTTGATTTTTCTTTCTTTAAATCATGGTATTTGTTGTCGGTGTTTGACTTACAGCAATAGGAAAGAACAGTGATAGTACTCATTTGTAATAAACATGACAATCCTAAATAATAATAAAAGAAATAAAAAAATTGCTATATGACTTACAGGACGCACCATAAAGGGTACATTTAGTCTATTTCTTGTTCAAATTTTAGCTAATTGTATTATTACTCATACATTCAGTGGATTAGTTATTCAGTTTTCCACAGATGTAAAAGCAAACATTGAGACTGTAATTAGTCAAATGTTTTTCACAGTACCATCTTTTTATGCATACCACCAGTGATAAATCATCTCCTCCCAGCTTACTGACTTGAGACATTAGCCGACATGCCCTATGTTCTGTCTTTTTCTCTGCCCTCCTTTCATCTGCGCAGAGCCTTAGGCTGAGAAAGCCGCTGTGCTGGTATAAGCTTTGTCACTCCCACACTGGGCTCCTGGCTAGCCAGGCAGCTATCTCTTCAGTCCTCTCATTTACACCCAGCATAATTAGGAGTTTCGACCTTAAAAAAGCTGATAGAAACTATTCCCAGAGGATTTCACACTGGAGCTGCCAAAGCAGCTAAGGGAATAAAGTCAGATGCAAACTTGCAGCATGTGAGACTTTCTTGTCTGGGGAAATTTCAGAATTATACGACAGAGCCACAAATGAAAGCGGAAGGCTGTATTTTTTTAATATTTATATTTTTTAATGCTTAACCCATGTCAGTGATTAAATGGCAGTTTGGGCCTGACAACAAAACAAGAACGAAATTGTGTCGGAATGCTTTACTAGCAAATAATCTGAGAGGACATTACATTTAGAGCTAGATTCTAGGAATCATTGGTGGGAGTTTGGAGATGAATGGGGATGAACTTGTATAAGCAAATTAACAAGCAACAATCCGTATTATTATGCAACATTTTGTAAAACTCAGGGTTGCTGGGCTTTTTTAATAAATTTATGCATACAATTATGTGCAGACTTGTTTGCACATGCAACCAGGAACAGATAGAACTGCATGTATTAAAGCACTAGAACAGTAGGGGCATTTTTTTTTTTTCAAATTTTGCCCTTAGGAATGTACAGATAATATTGTTATGACAGCACGGCAGAAAAAGCAGATTACAATTTGTGGGATTTTTGTGTATTTAAACTCAACATGAATACTTTCAGCACAAGATTAAGCTACTGTTTGCACTGATTAACATTTTATTAAGTGGTATAAATACACATGCAAATGTTTTTACCTGCATTTAATTCATGTGTCATCCCAAAAGCTGACATTCATCAAGATTTAATGGTACATTGTTCTTGTTTACATACTGTCTTATTTATACAGTGTAACAATACATTTGAACTGGTATTTGTCTGTTTTAATTGTTTTAAAGTTCTAATGTCTCAGCTACACAGTCAAGCAAAATATATAAAATTGTTATTCATCTAAAATATAGAAATTTTTACAGTACATTTTTATAATTTTTTCTGTTCATTTAGATTATTTTCTCACCCCAACAGCTAACACTTTAAAAGTAATGAAAGGCTCAAAGGAAGCTTTAATTTCTTTTGTATGAGTTCATGACCTTTTTTATCATGCATTTTTTTCAACAAGAGAGCAGAAATAAGAGGAAATCTATTAGCTGTCAAGGATATTATTCAATGTCCAAAATAGAAAAACATACACTGTCAGGTGAAAGATTAAAAAAGTGACCCTTTATTTCCCACAGGAGCTCTTACGTCCCATCTCTCTTTAAGTCCCACCTCCCCCAAAATCCCACCTGAATAAACTGTCATTGCTGAGACTGCAACCTAGAGGATTGGATGAAAAAATCCCAGTGAAAGACGAAGGGACGCCAGCACCTTAGAGTCTCTATCACCTTGAGAGGAAGGATTTTATTCCTCAAGCAGGCCAACAGCATCTAGGAGATTTCTCAAGGACAGGAAGAGGATGGTGGAGATATAGTGCGATTGACAGATTTAGACAGTACAGTGTCCTTTATACGAACACAATGGAAAATATGAACACATAAGATAAAACTGAATATTCTCACATAATTTAAATAGAACTTTTGTTAGAGTCTACCATACAGTTCATGCCGAACCATGAAGGGATAAGTGACTTCACATAGATATTTCTTAGCAAATCACTTTGCAAAAAGTACAAAAAACCTTTTATTTATTGATTCTGCCTACATGGCAGGTCATTTGAAAGTATCTTCTTTTACGTATGTTTGCTTCTCTCTTGTCAAACGTTTTTGCTTTCATGAAATTACGACTACAAATTTGTCATGAAGTTTCTTTTGACTCTTGTCTAATGTAGTAAAAAAAGAAAAAAATCCATATGTTTGTATAAAAATGTAACATATTTTTAAATTGTTTATGGACTCGTAACATTGAGCATGTTTCTCTAGTGCACATCCAAAGGTAGGAATGTTTCTAGCATCTCACCGGTGTAATCTGATTTGTGCCTAATTGACCACTAGTCTGACCAAAGGCAACCTAGAACTGATTTCATTGCAAATAACACATTCAGTGTGATCGGATTATTATCTTTTTTTTTTTTTTTTTTTACATAACTCTTGTTCATTTTTACCAAAAGTATGTTGACAAAAAGAAAATGGAAAAAGGAGAAAGATGTGATCTGATTCAGTCTTTAAGTACTTTGAGCCAGTCTTTTGGGACCCAGCTGTGCTGTTAGGTCATTATCTTCTTAAGCTGGCCTAAGCATCCCCCAGTCAAACAGTTGTTAGTTTACCATCAGGGCTAGGAGAGGATGTCAGAGGCCAGTGGAACTGTTGAGCTGGAATTCCCTCACTTCACGGCTTGTTGCCACCACCTCTGTGACCAACAGCGCAGGGCACATGGCTTTGAGGAAGGGCACAAAGAGCTCTATGTGTATGTGCTTGTGATTGATGTCTGTGTGAGGTTTACAACAGGGCTGTTGTACAAGTCACAGAGCACATACACATTGTGCATCTGTCCTCTCTAATTAATCTCTTTGTAGCATAATTAACCAAATACCCCAAAGGTGGATTACATCCCAGTACCTACACACAAAAGGTTTGCATGCTCCCCAAAAACAAAATCCGTGTTTTATCTTTTTCCTCTTTATCTATGCAAATGAGAACCCAAAAAAGCCTAAAGACGTTTTCAAATTAATTCATTGAAAAGTAAAGTGTATCAGCCCAGATGTGTAATTCATAACACACACCTGTTTACTTAATAGTCACTCTTCCCTCACTCTCTCTTTGCTTTGTATTCAGCCATCTTCCTTTGCCATGCTATAATTATTCATAACAACGGCCTTCAATCCACAGTGACAGAGCTTCATTATGATGAAGTGGGCTTTGTTTGAGTTTGCACAGCGAAATTATCTGAATAAAGAAAAAATATTTGCTGTGTTTTAGTTTTTTTTTTTGCCATTGTTGCTGCTATTTAGAAATGCCAGGATACTGTTAAATTAGTTCTTACTAATTAAGAAGATAATTTAGTTCCAAAGGCTGTGTTCTTCATTCTTCATACCAAAAACATCAAATAATCTGATCTAAAACATATTTTGCAGTAAAACCAAAATAATGTTTAAGTAGGGCAGAAAAAGGGAATTACTAAAAGCCTTGGCAGTGATAACTGCTGTGCTAACTGGCTTCGTCGGGTTAACTAGCAGTTTTTTTTAAGGTAGATTAAAGTAAAATGCATGTCTTCAAACATTCCAAAGGATTTAATCAAAAACAGCATTAAACTTATGATTAACCCTTTAACTGACAGGTCCACAAAATTGTTCACCATCTGGTCATCCAAAAGCAGGTTGCCGGTTGACAAGGCAGTTACAGGGTTAACGTTCTTGTATGTGCTAAAGATATTCCTTCAAAATACTAGATGTTCTACCTTTAATACAAACTTGTCTCCTCTTTGCTATTTTCTTTAAATGCTTTAAGCATATACATCAAAAGCAATGCTGATAAAAGTGCTGACGATGTTTTTAGGTGGGAGCTTTTCAAAAATTGCCTTGTTGGTGCAGTTATTAATTGTTACTAAGCAGTTTTTCCTAATATTTATATGGGTTTTTTTATTTGTGTTTTACAACTGAAAGAGTAACAATAAATGTAAACTCACAAGCTGTCAAAGAGGAACAAAAATACAAATCTAAATGCTATATATCATCCCAGAATTAATAAGTCTGCTTTGATTATATGGCAAACACGAACCATGAAACAATCTGTTTTTTATTTGGTCTCAAAATAAATGACATGCGAAGGAACTGGGATGAAGCTGCTAATCTGAGTACCATAATGGTGTTTAGGCCAAATTGCATCGTATATTTTTAAACCTTAACCAGAAAATTTTAGCGATTAGTTGAAATTTATATCAGAATGTTACCAGAAGATTTGTCTTATGAATCACAGTTTCTGTTATTTGGTCATTTTTACTCTGGTGAACAACAGACAGACTGGGCTTAGTACAGGGATCCTCTAAATCACTTATACTGATTTCCTCTCACTCACTAATCCAGATAAACCATCACTTTATGAACTCAAACAGGTCTGGGAAGCTCCAGATTTCCGTTGTGAGAAGTCATGTGTCATGTATAGATCCCCAAGTAATTACACTTCCGCAAAGTTAAGCAGCTTTTTTTTTTTTTTTACACATTTCTCAATTTGGACATGAGAAAATGGATACATGTTTTCTGATGTAAAGTTCGAATAGAACTGAAAAGGGAGCAGTGCCACTCAGCAAACGGACAGCAAACATTATGTGGCGCCCGGGGAGCAAGGTTGCAGTTAAAGGTTTTGCTCAGGAATCCAGAGTGGAGACTGTGAGGGGTACTTGCAACCTTTTCAGAGCACAAGTGCACTGCTCTAACCACTAGGCCAACACTCCCCAAAAGCAAATCCTCACCCCCAAAAGAGTGTTAAGAGGTATAATACAGTTTTTTAATGATACTTCCACCTCTGGCCAAAACAAAGAACTACAGCACTCTTCTTTTTGTTCTTGTACTCTAGATCACGCTACTTTAACCTTTTTTTCAGTTCCCATTGGTGTCTGAGTTGAGTTGGATTGTTGCTTCTGAGCACCCACATCCAGTGTTGGGAAAGTTCTCTTTCTACATGAACTAGTTCAAAGTTCAGTTCACACATTTTAAAATGAACTAGTTCAGTTCATAGTTCATAATTCAAAATTTTGAACTAAGTTCACAGTTCCAAAAAATTAACTAGTTCATAGTTCTTTTTATTTTTTTTTCATATATTGCTCAATTGCCCTCTGATGACATGGTCAAAAAAAATTTTTTTATTGTGGCCACGAAGTAGTATTTCGTGCGCACGAAATACTGCTTCGTGGCCACGCAATAAGTATAACGTGTGCAAGAAATACTTATTAATAATATTATCAGTCCTGGACAACCGGGTAAGCAAAGATTAGTAAGATTTGCTTACCCAGTTGTCCAGGAATTATATTAATATTATTAATAAGTATTTCGTGCGCACATTAAACTTATTGTGTGACCACGAAGTAGTATTTCGTGCGTACGTTATACTTATTGCATGGCCATGAAGTAGTATTTTGTGCGCACGAAATACTACTTTGTGGTCACAATTAAAACATTTTTTTGACCATGTCATCAGAGGGGCTCAGTACAATTGCACCATAGCCTACTGTAGAACCACAGACAGCAATTATTTTATCAGTTGTTACACTGAAACTGTGCGTCAGATTTCATCTTCATATCCAGTTTTGAATCCTTATCCAACCAGGGTTTACATTAGCATTGAGGGGACAGCATTTCCCCATTTTTGTTTTAACGCTTTGTTGCTGTCCATTCTCTTCACTATACACTAGTAGCAGCTGCAGCTTTCCCCCCTACAGTATATTCTCAAAAACATCAGGAAAAATGTGCTGCTTGAATGGTCTTTTTTATGAGGAATTATTAAAAGAAAAACAGGAAAGTAGTCTTTAAGGTGCAATTTTTTTTTTTTATTTTAATTTTTTTTTCAATTTGAAATTCCATTTCAGTACATACTAAAAAGGAATACTGGAATCCTGGAAAATTATACCAGGCAGGTTTAAGAAACAAGTTACATGAATAGTAAAACCCTCAAGAACATTTTACTAACACAAACTGAGGGACCAGGCTGAGGTAGGAATTTAAGGTTACTGAAGTGCGGATTTTTTTACTGAAAGCCGGCGGGCAAAGTTTGCAGAGAAATGTAAGATTGTTGCCATCATCCTCGCCGACCACCTGCTCATAAAACTGTTCTAAGTGATCATACTGCTGCTTTTTTGCATCCACGGTCGCCTCCATGCTGCTGTGGCTTCCACGCTGCATTTTGTTTTGATGACGCACGCGGCTGTAGGCTACAACACTGGTAGCTGGTGTTGCCAGATTGGGTGTTTTTCCCGCTACATATGAAGGCCTGTTTACGGTGTGATTTAGCCGGGGTTTCGCCTGGAGAGCTCTATAGAAATCTGGCAACCTATTGAACGGAGTTGAACTGAGAGAGCGTGCCGTTCACAGACACCAGAATGAACGCGTTCACAATAACGTTCATCAGGCAGTAATACACTACGTTCAGTTCACGTTCGCCCAAAATATGAACGAGTTCATGAACTTTCGTTCAATGAACGCGTTCAGGCACAACACTGCCCACATCAGTGTTGAATCTGACGATTGTCTGGTAGGTCAGACCCATTTAGACATCACATCTGCCGAACAGATCCAGCCCAAAGTAAATTAAGGGAAATTGGCTTCAGGCTAATAGATGCATCAGCACTGAACTACTGAGGTGTCAGGCTGCTTATCAAACAGCGTTTTAGTCGTGAAAAAGTGAAAATTTACATAATGTCTATTTAACAAGCTTATTTCTTGCAAAACACGTAATCACTGCCACCAAGCTTATAAATATAAAGCTGATTATTTGTAGCTTCTATAGAGACATTTGCTAATAGAACTGTTTGAAATGAAAGCTAAATAAGCCTCATATTTATATATATATTACTACATGAACATTTACATAGAATAACAATAAGATTTCAAGAGTTTGTATTTGTACTCCTTCTGGAACTGCTGCCCTCATTGGAAGGGTTTCAGTGCTCGGATAACCCCGGAGCCCAAAGTCATTTGTTGTGGTCAAGCTTTCAAATCTGGCTTTGTATCTGTTGCACTGAGCTGACTTACTGGTGCTAAGTTAAACAACAGTGAACAACTTATTTATTTTACCTATTTTTGCAGCAACAGATACAATGATCTGCCAAACGAGAAAATTAGTTCACGCATTGTCATCTTTCTTGTAAATGAAATAATTCAAGATAATATGACACTAAATGTCTCTCCATACAGTATGTAGGGGTGTGGTCTGGTTTGACAAACTGATTAAGAGCAAACGTTATGGGTGAATCACTTCATGCAGTGTCTATAACCACCCATGATATTAGATAAGAACATACATCACCCCCTACACCACTCGGCTTCCAATGTGACTATTGCGCACATGTACATTGCAATGACGATGCTCAACTAATATACATGATCTTGCAGCGACAGAGTTGTACACCTGCACCTTAAGGTAGGGGAGAGGCCCCTGACTACTGTCCTGGCTTATGTGCTTGGCTGCATTACAGAATACAAGTTCTTGCACCTCTCTGGGATTACAACATTTTATTGGGGGACTTAGATAACAGTGAATGGGATCAACAGGAATGAACAAACATCTCTTTTTGACTTGTTTGCAGGTCAATGGTTGTCCATAATAAACACCCTATTCAAGCATAAGGGTGTTCATCAGAGTACTTGGCACAAGGACACCAAAGAATTTTGTAGTTGTGTCCTCTGACCTTGTGGCTGAGCTTAGGGAGTCTGAGCGGACCATGTTATCTGGCTCGTTCATTTAATGCGGCCACTCTTAGCCATGGCCATAAGGTCTACAGTGCCCGACATAGTGACAACCCCCCCCAGCCTGGTGGTAGACACCAATAGTTAAGAGTGCTGTCAAGCTAAAGAAGGAGTACTATCAAGCCTGGGTATGCTTCTGCCTGGGCAATTGCAAATGCAACAATTCGGGCCTGGAGGCAGCTCTGAGAGACAACGGAGAAAGACTTTTGGCCAGCCTCAATGCAATTATGGACAACTATCTAATGCCTTCGGAATGGGAAGCATTGCTTGAGTATTTGGAGGTCTGGGTTAGCGAGAAAACTTCAGGTGTAACCATGAATTTCTATGACCATGCAGCTGGATTCATTCTTAGCAAGGCTAGTTATTATGGTAATGTACTCTGAACGGTACACCTAGATTTCAGGCATCAGCTTGAAGCTTTATTGTAGTCCATACATTATTGAAATAACAATTCTATTTCAATTATATTCTATTTCAATTCTATTCTATTTTAAATATTTCAAATATTAATTTTTTTTTCTACCAGCTCCCAAGTCCTCTACGTGCATGAGGGGTATGGGACTTTGATTCCACCACCGTGTTTATCTTTTCATGTTGTTGTGATATTTTACCAGCAGATTATGAAAATATTATTAAACAGGACTGGAAGTGCGCTGATGAAGTTTCTCAATCATCCAGGTCATAGTCATTCCCAAAAATTTAAAAACAATCCACTGGACTCATTTTGAATTGAAAAAGTTTCCTGGATGGGAAACAAACGTCTTCAAACTTCGAAACCAAGTCCAGTGAGTTGTTTTTCATTTTTTTGTGGAAGAATTGGAAGTTGTACTTAGATAAGATTTAATTTAGATCAAAGGTAAATTCAAGTAATTATAACAAGTAATAATAACAAACAATTTGCTCAATTGTTAACAGCTTACCTTTGTGGCAGGACATCTTGAACTGGCTGGTAAAATACAAGATGTCTTCACTGTGCATAAATGTCAATAACTTGGCTAATAATTCAAGCAGAGTTATTAATCATTAACCATCAGAAAATTATTTGTCTCTGTCTATTTGATTTCTTTAACAAAAAGGTGGGATCTGTCTCTGTGTGAAAAATCAAGCACTCTACAAATAAACACAAAGTACTGCAGGTTAAAATATTGATATCTTTATTTTGCTCATAATCCCAATTACAGCAAAATAAACACAAGGTAAATTAAAGCTTACAAAAAGGGCAAAAAGATCTAAGAGTATGTTCAAATAATCTCTAAGGAATGTCCCAATTTAAAGTCAGGTGCATTAATGCATTCGGTAAAACAGCAGCAGGTACATGTGCTTACTAATAGATGCAGAGATCTTACATGTAATCAAAATACTGTAGTTTTATTCAATTTACAGTGAATTATTATAGTGATTCAAAATGCATTAAACAGTAGCAGCATTGTCGCAAAAATTTGTTAGCTCAGAGATAACACTTGGGATCCAACTACAAGGCGAGGTTCAGCTGAGACAATGGATCGTAAAAAGCTGCCTCTATACCATGTTATCAAAATGAGGTAGCTAGGAGCTAAAAATGTTAGCTGCTCACATTTAGCATATTAATTTCAAGGATAAAGGAGAGGACGTCAAAACTAGTTGTTTTTATTTCTACTTGCATTTAAATTTACATTAAGGAACATATTTCTAATTATAAAGAACAGATTGATAGTGATTGATAGTGTTTTGTGAAGAGGTTTCACAAAGATGAACAACTCTTATTAGCTTTTTACAGTGGGAAGAAATATCAAATCCCCATCAGCTAATGGCACTCGATCAGGGAATTACACATTTAGCCCATTTGACAAAAAATATCATCAGTTTATTGGAAAAAAAATATGGCATACATAAGATTAAAAATGTACAACCACCTTTTCACCACAGTTGAAAAAGCTTCCACAGCATCCACACTTTCAACCTGTCTGTTCAATGCAAGGTTCATTCAACAGCACCATAGTTCCCTGAAAAGTGAATGTGTGCAGTAATGAGTGGAGAGGGCAGAGTTCAGGACATGTAGACGGTTGATCTGTATTCTTAACGAGCAGTTAGGTCTCTGGACCCCTCTCCTGGGTCATACAGATCACACACAGCCTGCTGCTGCAGTTGCTGCATTGCAAACCAAGGCTCTGGCACATTCACAGGGGTAACAGAAGTAAGGTTGAGTATGGTGATAATGTTCTAAAGGCTTAATCTAAAGATCTTTTCTTACAGAGTTTTCATCAGTGCCTTGAATTTCTCATTAGAGTAGTTTACTTGGGCAGAAATAACATGGGAGTGTAAAGAAGGCTAAAATCATGCCAGCTGCGTAAGCATAAAGTTACAATAAATGGGTCAAATGAGACATTGCTGATTACCGGCAGGTACTGGAGTGAGTGTGGGTGTTTTGTTCCTAAACTCACTGTGGAGCAACCTATGGGTGTATTCACGCTGGCTGCTGTTTCCACCTCAGTCACATGGAGTCTAAATACTAGACCTAACAGGACCCTGGAGAATTTCTTACAGCAACACACATGTAAGACACTCTGATGAACACATTTTATGTGTCAGATTTACATCAGAAAAATATTATGAGCTTTATGGCTTTTTTTATATTTCCTTCTGGTGTAGTTTGTTGAGAGTTTGTTTGAAAAACAGCTTTTCGGTTTACCTGATGTCGATACAGTGCCTTGATTATGATTTTCCATATTTTTTTCACAGTTTTGATCTTAAAACTATGAATACATTTCATATGGATTTGAAGTTATAGCAACAAAGGCACCACATAACTAGGAAATGGAAAGAAAATTATTAGGATGAGGTTAATGTTGTTTTTATATATCTTTTAATCTTGGAAGTAAAACACTACATTACCATCTATTGCTATGATTAAGGCTACAGCTGTGTCTTTTTAGCAATTCTGCGCATCTATAGTAAAAAAAAAGGTCCATTCTTATATGCAATTTATTTCAAAATAGATAAGTCTCTGTCATTTTGAATTGAGAGCATTAGCTGTTTCAAATAGTGCTACAGATTCTCATTGGATTTAGGTCTTAAATTTGACCAGGCAGTTCTAAAACATGATGCCGCTCCTCTGGCAGTTTTTTAAACTCATTGTTGCTCTGCTTTTCTCTCAGAGCGTTTGTACTTTAACCTCTCAAATGTTTTCTTTTAGAGGATATTTAGCTTTTTCCTTCTTCCAAACAATTCTTAACAGTTTTCTGACGTAATTTAAAATTTTTCAAAAGTGCCTGTTCCTTTAATGTGTTTGTTCCAAGTGGTTAACTTATTTTTGAGCAGATTAATCTTTTCATTTCTACATAACATAATGTTTTATTTCATGTTAACAAGTCGCTTGAGATCTTCATGAAATGCATTGGAGTTTATGGTTGTAATATGACAAAATGTAAAAAAAAAAGGACATTTGAAAGGTGGTGTCTTTTTATTCTATTCTATTTCTTATTTTTTGATAAATTAATCACCCAGCCTCTGTTTCCCTGCATTTATCTTTGTTAACAAAGACCAGTCATAGTTCCGCCATACCATTCATAGTTCCGCCATACCAAACACCAGTCGTCACACCGACATGTGATGCATGGTCCCATATTGTGTCACAAACCTTAAAAAAACAATATATGAGTTTAATAACGGAGAAGCTATTAGTCAGCAGTATATTTTTTCAATATATAAACTATTATTTTTGGAGAAATGTTTATTTAAGAGCAACTATGCAAATGATCAAACATCTAGAAAAAGTACATTATATTATATTAATTTTCCATGTGAATCCTAGATTGTTCATGCTTCCTTGCATTTTCTTAAAGAGTGCTTTAAATCAGTCCTACCTGTCATTATCCATGCTGGGTCAGATCCGGACGTTTGAAAAAGGATTCAGGGAAAGCAGAATAAAGCTTTAGCCTCGCTGCATGCAGTTAGCCAAGCCTTGTAGCTAAACCAGGTCCTGGAAAAAGACCGAGTGAACCGTCTCCATCTATCTTTTGGACTGCTGATTCAATTAAATGTTCGGCTGATCAGGTCCAAACAATTTCACCTCCAGCCTCTCTTAGTAAGTTTGCTTTAAGGGATTTCACTCCTGCTACTTGACCTGTCAATCAACCGCACTACGACTGTGACAACAGTTCCGGTCAGGTCTCCTATACTTCTGTATTGCAGAGGAGCTACTGCACATGCACAACTTTTAACGAGAGTAAATTGGCAAATATTTTTCTGCCCTATGGAGGAAATATGTCACCAATCCGACGAAAAATGAAAACAACTTTACTCATCATCAAATATTAAATATTTATCTTACACATCCAGAAAAAAAAATATATATATTTCAAAATGTTTTAATCTTATAATTTAGTTTTAATTTGTTTTGTTTCTTTATGTCTTAATCAAGGTCATTGGGTGGGTGGGGCAGCACCCTAGCGCCCTCTATTGTACAGCTGCCACTGGTTTTTAGGCTAAATCTAGTTGGTTCATCATATTCTTGATTCAGTCCAGAAGTAGTTGTTGAAAATTGGGCTGTGTTCAGTCGGTCTGATTTAATCTGTATTAGTCCAATAATAGATGAAAAGTCTTTTCAGCAATCTGAAAATTACCATCTTTTTACCTTTCACCTTTTTAACCAAATGTAGATGTCATTTGGATGTAAATCATGTTGTCTTTTCAAACTATTTTTGTTCAGAGGCCAAATACTCATTCCCAAACTGTCAAATACTGATGCTTGGTTAAAGTCCCCTGCACATCAGTATGTGAAAGACGGGGCATACATCTCTCATTATATAGTGATGTGCAGGGTAAATGACAGCTTACAGACGTTTAATAATGTGATACACACATGACCTTTGCCACGTGCCATATGGTAGGCCAATGCTTTATAGCGATTTTCTTGACTAGTGTGCAAGAGAACTATATTCCGCTATCTTACTTTTGCCCTCTTAATTATTTTTTAAATCCTTATGATCTTGCAAACAATGTTTCATGACACCACCTGGCCTGGATCGAGAATTGATACCAAACTGTTTAAATCAATGCACCTAGCTGACAGGACTCCCTAGGCAACAGCTGGCAGACTAACTGCTCAGGGAAGTCCTTGCAAGGATCATACACTCAGACACTGTGTGGTGGGTGTTCTGCTAGAGAAGAAATGACACAAGGCACCCAACTAGACTTTCCTTCGTTTGGCAAGATGGTACAGTTGAACGATAACACAATGGCGTGTAGGAACTGAAGGTCTTTGTTATGTATGAAATGTAGGAAAATAAAAATAAAGATGAATTATAAAGGAAAAAAAACATCTAAGCAGGTCCCAATATGCACATAGTCCACTCTAATAAGTGGTGACCTTAATAAAATATGATTAAATATAAAATATGATTTATTTATATTGTGTGTGTGTGTGTATGTGTGTGGGGGGGGATTGATCTGAGTATGGTCTTGCCATTTACAGAGCCTGACGCTTGTGGTTTGTATTTTCAAGCCACACTCAATGGTATTCAGCACTCAACCACTATGTTTGGGGTCTTTGCTCTGTTTGGATTTTTTTTTTTTTTTACGGTGTCCTGTCTGGCAATGTGGCAATAAGAATAATTGTCAAGATGCCAAAAATAGCCCACCAGATTTAACTATCACAAGTGTAGCAGTATGGCAATTGTCATATTGCTCCACTTGTTTCATGCATATAAATTGCTTTATTATAATTATGCAGGGAGTTTTACAGTTTACAGTATATGGACACTGCAATGTAAATAAAACTGGACAGGAAAAACATAAGAAGAAAAAGAGAGAAAAAAAGAGAAAAGATGAAAGAAAGAGGAGATAGAAAGGAGACAATGACAAAACATTTTCAGTCTGCTTCATCACCTACAACAAGATGCAAAAAAAACAGCACAACCGAAAGACATGGTACGAGACATACAATAAAGTAACACCTAGATCAGGCCAGGTCTCCCTCGAAAAAGAGATTTTATCTCAAGGGACTTCCTGGTAAAATAAAGGTTAAATACATTTTAAAAATACTATCGCTGAAGTAGTATTATTTAGTCTGACATGTACTCTATGTTACCTGAAGATATGAATGTGGGCTTTCTGTATGGAAGTGAATCTCTTAAGTACCTAGAGCCAAGCCCCTGTAGTTGTTTGTGAGAGTAACTCTCACGTTCTGTTTGGAATTTAGTGAAACTTGTGTTTTGTGGAACTGTCTGCATGGTACAAACATTCTTTCACCTACGATAAAATGACAACTGAAAGCTTTTTAAAAGGTAATCAAAAAACAAATACTCCTCCGTAGTACAGCTTATGCAGCCTTTTCTAGAGCATTTCTCCCAACCAAAACAGAAGTCAGCAACACAGTGTTAGGTTAGGTGGAGGACCCAAATGCAGAGATAAGGAGGCAGATTTGACAAGTTTCCAAAATGAACTGAGGCAAAGATCCAAAAATCAAAAAAATTACTAAAAAACAAAATCTAGGAGTCGTCTGGGGAAACACACAATTGAGAGGCATGCAAACAACAGAGCAGGAAAACAACAGAGCAACAAAACAACAACAAGAAACCAGTGCTGAGTGTAGGCTCTGCTGCTCTTTTAACCCGAGCACTCTGATGAGAATGACGAGTTCCACTTGTGTAGACTACCCAGGTTCCCCATAAAGATCCTCTATTGAAGAGATGCATAACTCACACAAACACACTGTAAACCTGAGACACATTGAATCTGGAAATATGTAGTCATGGGAAAGTTTATTTCTTTAGATTTTAACTTCATGCATCAATAAATCTGAAAGCATTACATCTGCTTACTTAGAAATAATATATTTTGTCTCAAGGTCAGATTCTTTTGATAAATCTGAATTTGTGTTCTGTGGATTTTTTTTAAGCATATTGTTTATGCGGCATATTGTAGATGGAAAAATGTATTTCCTATAAAGTCCCTTAATAATACTTCCTTTAATAGATGTAACTCTTTCCAAAGTTTTATTTACCATTTTTCTTTTTTCATCAACTGTCTGTAACTTGTTTGGATTAACCATATGTGGTGAAATTCACAGCACTTTTGCCAGGCTTTAAATTAGAGACGGAAACCTTGTCTAGATCAGAACAGCATAGAACATTAAGCTGTGTGTTATGATCGTCTTGTTCTCCTCTTTGCAAAGATAAATAAAATGCTTACTTCAGTGAATTACCATCAATTTCCTTTATTTCATTGGATTGCATAGTTGAATATTTTTGACACATACATTTACCTTTTGAAAAATAATTCTAGTCTATCCGATTTAAAGTTAGTGAGATGAAACAGCTCATTAGAAAAAGAAAACTAGAGTAAATCCTGTATCCTTTAAATTCAAATTCTTTCCAATATTTCAGAATTTAACCCTTTGCCATTAGCCAGCACTTCAGACAGGACCCTAACTCCTTCAACAGCGCCCATACGAGGCTCCTCAGGTTCAGCACTGGACAGGGCCTGTGGTGACTGCACAGTAGGGGCAGACAAGGCGCCAGCCATTTCAACACTACACAGTACCACCCCAGACTAAATCAGGTTCAGCACTGGACAGGGCCTGTGGTGGCTGCACAGCAGGGGCAGACAAGGCGCCAGCCATTTCAGCACTGGACAGTACCACCCCAGGTTAAATCAGGTTCAGCACTGGACAGGGCCTGTGGTGGCTGCACAGTAGGGGCAGACAAAGCGCCAGCCATTTCAACACTACACAGTACCACCCCAGGTTAAATCAGGTTCAGCACTGGACAGGGCCTGTGGTGGCTGCACAGTAGGGGCAGACAAGGCGCTAGCCATTTCAGCACTGGACAGTACCACCCCAGGTTAAATCAGGTTCAGCACTGGACAGGGCCTGTGGTGACTGCACAGCAAGGGTAGACAAGTTAATTGTTTTGGCTGAGGGCTTCTGGGGGCTGCACATCACTCAACCTGTGAAACCCGTCCATCAAATTCTTTCCAATATTTCAGAATTTAACCCTTTGCCATTAACAAGCACTTCAGACAGGACCCTAACTCCTTCAACAGTGCCCATACGAGGCCCCTCAGGTTCAGCACTGGACAGGGCCTGTGGTGACTGCACAGCAGGGGCAGACAAGGCGCCAGCCATTTCAGCACCGGACAGTACCAACCTAGGTTAAATCAGGTTCAGCACTGGACAGTGCTGAAATGGCTGGCGCCTTGTCTGCCCCTGCTGTGCAGTCACCACAGGCCCTGTCCAGTGCTGAACCTGATTTAACCAGGTTTGGCGCTGTCCAGTGCTAAAATGGCTGGCCCCTTGTCTGCCCCTGCTGTGCAGTCACCACAGGCCCTTTCCAGTGCTGAACCTGATTTAACATGGGGTGGTACTGTCCAGTGCTGAAATGGCTGGCGCCTTCTGACCCTAGGCAAACCCTGCATAAATCCCTGTAGCTGTAATTGAGCATTATGACACTATTAGAGGTCCTCTGCCAACTTATTTCAACTATGATTTAGCTTCTGGAGTAATATTTTTTACATAGTTTATTCTATTTTTTATTTGTTTTTGGTTTGTATTCATTGTCCATCACATAACACCTTATCTTCTCTCCCCTCTAAGAACTATTATTACACGTTTAAAATGGTTTCATTATCCATTTCACTCAAATGTTTCATTTTAATTTGGTGCAGCGATTTCATTGCTTCAGTGATCTTTCTCATCTCATGGCTCAAAGCCACCTTCTGAGCTCACTCTTGATATAGTGCATCACAGCCCTCCCAGTTTTCTCACCTTACCCACAGTACACTGTGAAAGCCTGCACATCACACTAGGGTGTGATGATGGCCCACTCAGTCGCACAAGGGCATTTCAGACATCATTGGTTTAGCATGCATAAAATGGATACCTCCAACAGTCCACCCAAGAGAGACCTCCTCCCCAAAATACACCCATCACTGATTTCACCCTGAAAGGATGAAATGATGCTGTGAAGAAACTGACAACATGCTACAAAAACAGAGTGAGGTTTATATGGTGTCAAGTCAAACTTTCTGAAATTTTGGAATGACACAATTTTAAATTGGTTTAAATTTCTCAATATATATGGAATGCTGAGGAAATACACTTTGTTTTTCATCTTGAGATGAAATGAGTTTCTGTTCAGTAACACAATTTTAAAAGAAAAGCAATCACTGTAAATATTTTAAGTAAATAGCAATGCCTTTTCAACCAAAGAGGCTCTCTAACAATATTTCTTGTTTATGAGCATTGATGACAAACTCCAATAAACCTAAGGTTATAAAAAGGATAAAAACAATATGCCAGTAGAAGCAGTAAATAAACGTTATTCTAAACAAGGGATGTATTTGTTAAATAGCATTTTTAGCAACAAAATTCAAGAGAATAAAAAGTAACAAATAACATGATTATGTATAGTAAATAATGTTAAAGTGACTGAGGTGGTTTTTATCCTTGAATACCTCAGTGGACCAAAACCTATAATGTCATTTGTGCATCAGATTTATGCATGTACAAGAAACAGAGAATGCAAAGGTTACCGCTTGGAACTTCAGTATGTAGGCCCATATAAGAAAATGCAGTTAATTGTCTTTTTTTTTAATGCCTTGAAATATTTCTAATTAATTACCTAAAATTAAAACATTAAAGTCTTGTCCCTATTATTTTTCTCTTCAAGATAAGTGTAATATTTTGATTAAATAACCTTTAAATAAACAACAACATAACAATCTAAACAACCTTTGAGCCATATACATATGGCAAACCCGATAGTGCATTTCCTCTGCTTTGAAAGCAGGCAGCCATAAACTTTGCCATCCTGTTCTACTTTGTATTTAAAATATCTTTTTTTAAATTGTTCTCCTCTTCATCTTTATTTTGGTCGGTTACAGCCTTTTGCTTCAGCGTATTAGCTACATGTCACCAGATTTTGCTTAAAAAGTCCAAGTAAAAAAGTGGGGCTTGTGCAACAACACAATAGTAGAAGCCAATAACAGTAATGTTGTTTTATTGGCTACAACAGCCAGTAAGTTTTACCTGCTGATCACATAAGTTACCCAGACTTAGCGTGTGGACTGGTGCCATTTTTATGCCCTAGATCTGGAATTGGAGAGTAGAATTTGAGTGAGAAGACCTGGGATGTGTGTACAGTTGAGGTGATGACAACAAGTTAGTGGTGTTTGTTGATTTACAGACTAACAGACACATTTTAAAGGCTATTCCCTGTGATAGGGGGAGCCAGTGTAACAATTCTCGAACTGGGGCGATGGGCTCTACTTTTTTAGTTTTATTTAGGATGCATGCCGCAGCATTCTGGATTTACCGAGATGTCTGATCAGCTTTTTGGGTAGGCCTGTGAGGTCAGCATTGCACTGATCAGTTTTGGTAAAAGATGAATGCAGGACCTTCTGAGAAATTTGTCCTGTTGTGCTGGAGATGTTATTAGTCACCCGCGCACTTATGGTAAATATGTTATTGTTTATTTTAATCTGAGTAAGGGGAAGCATGTAGATATTGAATAGGAGGGAGCCTAGGCTAGACCACAATGCCTCATGTAATTTTTTGGGTCTATGATGTAATTATTTACTAATAGGAAAAAGTCCTTGTCCTTCAGTTAGGAATGAAATCACTCCAGTGCTTTACCAGGAAGGCCAACCAATTTTTCAAGGTACTCTATTAAAATGGAACGATCAACAGTATTGAATGCTGGACTAAGGTATAATGATACCAGCACCCTGGTTCTTCCACAGAATGGATTTATACTGATGTCATTGAAAACTTTAACAAGGGCAGTATCTGTACTGTGGTGAGCTGGAAGGCACTGAAGAGCAATGTTAAAAGGTTGTTTAACTATTGAAATTCAGCTTTTTTATAATAATTTTATTGATAAAGGGGATGTTTGAAATCGACCTGTAGTTCTGTCGTAGCAGCTTGTCCACATTTGTTTTTCAAAAGTTATATTTGATCATGGTTTTAGGGCCTATGACCTGCTTTAACCCATTAAGTGCTGAGAGAAACTTTAAAGCACATACTGACCCTTGTGTTCAAACCTCCCCAGGCTAAAGCTCTGCCTCAATCATCGTTTGATCGTGTCAATGTGTAGCGTCATCTTCAAAGGCTCCAGACTTCTATCTTTCAAAAGCACCACATGTAAATCTGCTTTAGTATCTAAGCTGATTGAACACCCACAATCATTTAGTCTCTTTCACTTTGGTGCAAAGCTGAGGAGAAGTATATAATCACAAATGGAAACCTACACAGTAATCTGCAGAGAAAGAAGACTAGCTTGAAAACAGTGCTTTATTAATTAGCCATGCACACTATGGTAATATTCATGCAAACAGTCACAAAGTAAAGCAAAGTATATTATATAAATTTAAAACTTATTCTGTAAGTAATTGAAGCAAACATGGAAACTAGAACTACATCAAGCATACAGTACTAACAATCCTCTTTGCATTTCTCTGCAAATGGTACAATGAAAGCAGCATTCTACCTTGCAGGTGAGGAATGTAAAATAATTCCAAAGCATATATTTGTTTATCAGGAATCAGTCCAAGGTTGATTTGGTTTTGAATATATATATATATATTTTTAACAAAAGGTAATGTTTAAAGTTTTAAACAGCTCTTATGGTAGCTACTGTATGTGGTCCAGCTCTTCCTGTTATGTTGATGATGTGCAGCAGCCCTGGAACCTTTTTTCACAAAAGCTGAATTCATTCCCCGGATAAAAGATAAAGCTAGTCTCAGCCTGACATGAGGAGTGCATCCAGGCTTTAACTGTTCCACAAACGCAGAACCAGTCTACAGAGGTGTGGCTACCTAAGGCCAGGTGTTCCTCATTAAGCTAAATGCAGGTCTACAGTTTTCTTTAAGAGACCATGAAGAGAATAACAGATGCATCAGCAAACAAAAAAAGAAAAAAGAATTATGGACTAAATACCAAAACAACCAAAATTAACTTTGTCTTAAATAAATGCCATAAATTAAGGAGTTACTAGTCTTTTTTCTCAAATGAATTGCTAACTTGAAAATGAACTGTGGAAGCCAATAAGGTAACTTATTTAGATTTCACAATTTATAGATTAATATTACATTGCTTTCCTGTCATTCAGTCTTTCTATAATATTCATTCTTTGCCCTCAATGTGGGATACCTGGGACTGAATCATGCGAATGTGAAAAACTTTATTAAACAGCAGATATGATTTTTTACTTTTCTGTTACAACATCCTGTTATCCCCAGAATTATATCTTACCAATACCTGTAGGGAATCAATTTTTAAATAATGAAAATGGTCACCCATATCTTCCAAAATTGCTTTTCTGATGTGTAGCCTAAATCATTTTTACGTGCAGAATTGCAAAATCCCTCCTTGCTGTATTTCATTTTTCTTTGACCAGTAAAGATTATAAAAATGTGCATATTACAAATATATATTTCTGATGTTGCTGCAAATAGTGTCTCTCCAAAGATTTTCATCATATCCTACTGCATACAGGAACATACCTCTTGCAGACAATCTGAGCCCAACGCTACGGGCATTGTTCTGTTCTGTGTAGTGCTGATTTGGGATCCAGCTGTCCATAGAGGAAACATTCATACTGGTAATTATTGGTAAATGTTCAACTATGGGCATTTATAAATAACTCCCAACACAGCAATTTTCTATCAAATTTCCTTTTTTTTATTTAGAACAACAGCTGTCAAAAACATATTAAACGGGGTGTACAGTAACAGCATCACTGACAAAACTCACTGCTTTGATACATACAGAAGTTATTGTATGATTTATTTTAACATTTTATAGAGGAACAGGTGATTTACAAGAATATAAATTGGTTGGTCCAGATTTTCTGGCCAGTCCAGCCCCATTAGATGGTGATCCAAGAAGTAGAAGGAGAGGAAGAACTTCTGATGGATGTCACCACTGACTGAGCATGGGTCCATTTCACAAAACAGGTTCACTGAAAAGTGTAAGTTTTCTAAACCTGAAATCAGGACAACTCTGAGTTCTCTATTTCATAAATTTAGCTTACTCAACCTCTGTTTCTGTTGCCATAGTGACATTCTCCCCAGAGCTAACCTGGTGGGGAGGAGGTTTTGTTCAGTCAACTAGGAGTGTTCTCTATCTCTGCACTCCTTACAGCCAATCACATTGTTTTATTTCCTGATTTTGTCAAAAGACTTTTGTGCTAGTTGTTTGTGTGCAATGAAAAAAAAATTATTTATTAGGTCCATCAGACACATTATATTTAAAAACAAACATTGAATGCCTTTTTTTGACGATCCTATTAAAGAATGATCGGCATTTTTTTTCACATAGAATAGAATATTCATAGGGAGAGGATTCTACAACTAAATTGACAGGATACAAGATTTATTTGTTTTTGGTTGTTTTATTATGAGCTGCATGCAGATCTTTTTTTTACAGTATATGAAGAACTACAGAAATTATTTTCAGATTACGCATATATAGATTAATTCATTCTGCAGAGAAAAAATTAATTACTTTAGGATTAGGATTAAGATTAATTTGGTGATAACAAAGTAGCTCACTGGTACTGTCAGTAGTAGGCACCATCTGAAGCCATTATATGACACCGATAACCACTAATAACAGCCATTTAATAGGACAATAACATCCGAAGCAGCTTTAAGCAGCCAGTTAGTATTTACTGTTTAAAGTAACGCCGGATCAACGGCCTGCCATAAACACTGCATAGAAACTTTCGCATAATCTCTAACAGCAACCTTCTCCTTAACCATCTCCCTCTCCTTTGCAGCTGTAACACTGCCATTGTAAGACCAAAGACTCAGAGTTTGCAACCTTAAGCTAGATCAAATTAGATTTGAGTCTGAGTTTGTTAAATCTGCTTTGTGAAACGGACCCTTGATACGGCACCCAGGTTTGAGTAAGCCTGCCTTTAAGCCTGGTCGGGAGCAGTCTGGCTGCACAGAAAACATTTTGAGGAAATCACTAGTGGTCTGTTTTTTTGGCTGTATGATTTACTAAGATGATACACACTTTTTAGTTGCAATGATCACAACATATCGTGGTATCATCTCCCCGAGGCTCTGGCACACTCTCCTAAATAACAAACTGTTTTTCAGTCCATTTCTATTTAGTGATGAATTTGTTTGTTTGGTCCTTTGTTTTTTTCATTGCTGTATGTTGTTTGAGTCAAGTAATAGAGGAACACTGACACATCTGTCATGCAAATCAGATTTTTCAAAACCTTATCCTCAATACCCAAAAGTAACATCTAGCAGTTTGGCCCATCTTTATTCAATATCTTGCATTCAAATTATTTCCAGCTCAGTTTGTGTTTGTAAACATTTCTATTTTTTTAAGACAAATTTAAATATCTACAATGAATTAGGAGCAATAACTAACACTCCAACACTATTTGCCCTTTTTTTTGGTAACTATACTGTCGTCATCATTTTACTTTTACTTCTTTATTCAGCAGTAGACAGTATGACACATGTCACCAAAATTGTTATTTTTTCTAACATTAGTTTACAAATAATGTCTGGAGTTTGGTCAGATATCTATTATCTGACCTTTTAGCAGATATTTACCCAAAGATCTGAAATGTGTTATTTGCAAACCACAAAAAAGAAATATCAAAGCTAATGACAAACATGTTCGCAGGGGCTATATGGCATTGATTACTGCATCATTAAATGCAAGGGGGAATAGTGACAGAGGGAGGAACATTAGGGGCAATCTGACTGTATGATCTAGTTGAATTGTCTCACTTTTACATTGAGATGACTAGTGTTGTGAATGTGTGCTATATAAATAAACTGAATTGAAATTAAATTACTACAAACAAATGTTTCATAAACAAATAGTGAGAGTTTGAAAAGGGTCTGTGTCCAACTGAGTGTCCTTTCTAATTCTGATTAAAAAATTTCAATTAACCCATTTTCTGCTCCACATCTTTCCCATTACAATCAAGCTGTGAACCTATAGTAATACACATACATAATTCAATTCAGGTAATTTGTAAAGCTCCAATTCCCAGCATATCAATTAAGGCACTTTATGGAGTCAGTTCATTCAAATCATCCAGACAGATTGACAAAGGGTTTTATCTGAGGAAACTTAACCTATTGCAATGAGTCAGTTCCCCTTGATGAGCATGGGAATACGTACACTGCGTAATTGACTTTGCAGCAATCACTTACATTGAACATGCATGCAGTGAAAGTGGAGAGGAAAATCTTCTTTTAGTAGAACAAAATCTCCAGCAGGACCAGGCTCAGTGTGAGTAGCCTTCTCTCATGACCCACTGAATGTTTGACAAGACAGAGGCAGACACACAGGAGGAACATAGAAGTACTGATCCATATATACTGTCCATGTTTAAGAAGGTAATAGTACACTGGCTCCTTACATGGCTTTGTCTAGGAACAAAAAGAAATTGATAGCTGACATTCAGGTCAAAAGTATTAAAGTGAGCAACATACAGTAAGTCACAGTAAATCCAAAAACAGTTAGTATCCAGTAGTAAACATAACCAGTTCAAAAATCTATTACAACAATGTTAAAAGGATAAATTCTTACATGTTATTTCACACATTGAAATAGAAAATAATAAAAGATTAATATTATTTACACAGAGGAGTTTTTTTTCTAATTACGCAATTAAGTAAAGAAAAGAAAAAGAACAAAACTTGACTTGAAATTTTTACACACTACTAAAACAGCTAAGAAAGAAAGGTCTATGAGTAAGAATATGGAGTCAAAAAGGGGTCAAATGTTTTTAAGCTTATAAATCTTAGTTGACACTGAAAAAATAAAAGTTGAAACAGAAAAAATATAAATTGATATTGAATGTCAAATTTAAGCTTATAACCTGAGAAACTACAAAGGCAAACATAAAGTATTAAAAATTCAATCAAAATTCTTCCCCTCAGCTTGGAAAAACTCATAATTCAGTTTAATATTTTAATTACACTTTTATCATGGAAAGATGGCATTTCCACTCAAAATAATGCAATGAAGATGAATACCTTTAAAAGATGTTAAAAAAGGAATATACGCTCCTGGTGATGTTTTATGTAGCAGAACCTTGACATGAAGATAAATACAGATAACATTGACTTATAAGCAGAAGAGACTTTGGTCATTGGAAATGAATGTGTCAGCATAATTCGCTTGCAGACACAGCAGTTGTAGCCGATTTCATCAAGAGGTGCTAGTTATGGGTTAGCTGCAGAATGCTACATCCTAACAGGACCGCAGAGAAAGAAAGTTTCGCCACATAATATATTGCCAGTTGCGTATTTCTCTTGTTAACATCTTTTAAATGTTTCAATCTACATTGCAATATTTATGACTGTGACAATGTAGTTTGTAAAAAAGAAAACTTACCTGGTTGGCAGTGTCGTTCGAACCACTCTGTCCAGAGACCATCTTGCTGTGAACTGACACACACTTTACTTTGCAGTCATGGGAAAGTTTTGCAGTTTAAACATTAGCATTTTATTTTTATATATATTAACACTTTCTGAAACAATGATTAATGACATGTCCAGTGTAAATATCTTTAATAGGGTGACCAAACGTCCGTATTTCCCGGGACATATCCGTATTTCACGTCCTGTCCCGGGCGTCCCGGGTTTTTTTTTTAGAAAGTGAGGAAATGTCCTGATTTCACTGCGCACGACGTTCCGTGTGACGTAATCCCTGAGCCGCGTCAGTGCGGGCAGCCCTGCTCTTAATCAGAGGCTCTGTTCGAAAACCTGGGCTGCATCCTCCAAGGACGCGGTCTACCTAGACTTGATCCTTCCAAGTCCTTGAAAATAAGGAGGCCGGAAGAGTTTAGGCTGTGAATTCGACCAGGTCTACCCTTCGGCGGGTTTTACCGCCGTATGCTCTGTTGCTTAGCAACCGTGAAAGTTGACACACAAAGCAGGAAAAGAATGAAAACCGAAGTTTTCAAAACTGTTTGTTTATTTATTTATTTTTTAAAAAGTTAAAGTGAACAAAGACTACACTCACAAGAATCCAGAGTGGAATAAAGGTTCCAACCACCGGGAGCAGGAACAAATCAAATCAAATGTAATGATAGAAACCTTAGTCAGTTAAATAACCTGCTGCTGTCATTCTGCACATCTCTGATGTTGCTGCTATTTTCAAATATCCATTACCGTAAAAATGTCCATAGCTGCATATTGGTTATTAATTCTCCAGTTTTATATAGTTAAAACACTTTACAGAATTGTATTTTTTATATTTCAACTCTTCCCTATTATGTTGTTCTTATAAATTTTTCTAAGGTCCTCATTTGTGTGACCATTTTCAATAATCTTTCTGCTGCTGTAAATTTGCCCATTGTGGGACAATAAAGGATTTTCTATTCTATAAAAGGGTTAGAAATATATAAGTCAATCTAAACAATGTATGTACAAAATATATCTGCAAAATCTACAACAAAAAATGCTTAGTGCACAACAGCAATAAAAAAATATAACTCCTATCAGATTTATAGTTCCCACTCTGCAGATCTATTAGAATCTGTCCTTAAATTACAGCCAAACTCATTTACACAGTAACAGATAAAAACCTTTAGATAAATCAAACATTACCGCCACATATCTGACTCAATAACCATTAAAACATCTATTTTCATTCATTTCAGACGGAACTATTCACAGACTTGTATTATATTAAACTGAACTTCCAATTTTCACCACTGTTCAGCGCAAAGTAACATTTCCTCTGATCACGGAGCAAATCCCGATGATGAGACATTATTTCTTTCATTGTGCTATTTATTCATTACAGGAAATGTTAAGCTGTTTGATAAATACATTTTGAATAAAATTATCGTTTGTTATTGGAGTTATTGCTGTTGATTTTTACTGAAAAGCATTTTTAATAAATCAACTGTAAATACAATGTTATTGTAGGATTACGTAGGCCTATGTTAAGTGAATGCATGGCACAGACATCTCTATGCATGGAAACAGAGATCCCCCCCCCCGCCGCTCCAAGCTGTCCTGGTTTTCCGAAATAAAAATATGGTCACCCTATCTTTAATGTAATATTTTTCATAGGATTTTGCATAAAAAGGCAAATAAATGCTGCAGAAAATGTGCTCACCAAGTAGTTGGAGTTCAAAACTGGAGCGCAAAACTTTTTGGCCATTGACTTTCGTTAAAAGTTGTACACGCAGAGTAGCTCCTCTGCAATACAGAAGTATGGGAGAGCTCAGGACACAGAAGAACTTCAACCTGAGGTGACAGGAACTGTTGTCACAGTCGTAGCACCTCAGATTGAAAGGCTGAGTCTCTGGACTGAAATCCCTTAAAGCAAGCTTACCTAGAAAAGCTGGAGGTGAAACCATTTGGACCTGATCAGCCGAACATCAAAATTTATCAGCAGTCCAAAGACATTTGGAGACTCTGTCTTTTTCCAGGACCTGGTTTAGCTACAAGGGTCATAAAAAGTGGCCCCTTCTAAGCTACACCTATAAAAAGGGTGTTTATTGATTTTAGTTGGTCACACGTAAAAATGCATATAAGAATGAGTTTTGTCTGCCTATTTATCACTGCACCTACAGAGTTATGATGTTGAAGCTGTGATTTCCATCAAAAATGCATTATGTCTCAGTCAGTTAGAGAGAGACCCTAGAAACAGGAGTACTGAAGAACTGATTGTTACTTTAGTACAGACAAATAACCAGTAGCTCCTGTTTATAACGTTGGTTTTCAGCTGCTTACAGCAGGACTGTCCATATTTCCCACTTTTCAAGAATCTGCTTTCCTTTTAAGAATACAATTAACCATCATCCATTCTCTAAATATTTTTGAGTAAACATATCTGAATTGCATGTTCCTCTTTGACAACATTAAGCCTTTTATTAGATGGCTTACAGTTAGTGTTGCACCAATACCAGTATCAGAGGGGGGTTCACTTAAAATGGTGGTATTTGTATTGGCGAGATACCATCTAGAGAGCCAAAGGTTTATTCAACTATTGTCACCCATTCCAGGTAGGCAATAAAAAGTTCTACTGGATTCACTTTGTATTAGTCTTTTTCCTGCTTCACAAAGGTAGACAGCAGCTTGACAAAGTCATGATGGAAATTATTTTACATCAAGTAGTATGCAGTTCTTCATAGATACACACACATCAATTTCAAACAGAAGGTATCGTTATGGTATTGGTATCAGCCAGTTATCGGTATCGGGGCCAAAAAATTTAATCAGCGCAACCCTTCTTACATTAGGTGTCATTTTTAACAACATTCCCAAGTCCGCCATGCCTAATTCATCATAATCACTGTGATGACATTAAAAGAGAGAGAATCTGCTGTTCCAGCAGGGGAAGGCAGTTTCAATTTCTAACGAATGGGGATAGCTGATTGGTCAGTTCCTGACTAGCCGCCATGACTGATCAATAGGTGGACTCACCTCAATGGTCTGTTAGCTTTAAACAGTTTAAATCAGACAGTAGTCAGGTCACATCTTGTAAATGGGTTCTAAGGGCTGAATATGTTGTATTGCAAAAGAAATAACCTGAATATCTTTTCACCTTTGGTTTGAGATTATTGCCATTGTCTGTAGAACGATCCAGGTCTACAAATGATCACTTAGAAGGTATGATGGTCCGAATTAGCCATTAGAGGCTCAGAAAAAAGTTATGATAGTGGTGTTGGGCAATGGGGACACACTTCCTTTTATTACTCAACAATGAACTCCAGAATTTTATGAGGCCCATGGGCAATCAGAAGATGCAAGACATTTCTTTAGTCACATAGACAGATTTTGCTTTGCAGCTAATGTAAAGTGAAGTGGCATAACAGCCAGACTGAAGATAAGGTGGGTAAGAAAATCTCTCATAGGTTTAAAAAGCTCAATTTTTTTTGCTTTTATTAAGTCTAGATATTAATTAGATGTAGAAATGTAGAAATTATCCTCTTTTTTAATAGACCAACTGCATTGGAAGTACAGGCTGATTTTGCTATTCGTGGTAAGTAGATGATTTTTCAAATTATTATCCTTACATAGGCTAAAAACAGAGGTACGTGCAGTTTAAAAATGGTATAAAAAATGTATTTGCATATTTTTTGGCTTCGATTGTGCATTTATCTTTGGTTTTAGCCATCATTTATTTGTGGGAGAATACAACAATGAACAACACAACAGCAACAACAACCAGTGACAGAAGAATGACTGCTGAGATGGAAACCAGGATCAAAGACATTGATCTGCACCCTACTATCTCATCCATGTTTTTACCCTCTGTCAAACAGGTGCCGAGGGGAGATGGATTGTGTCTGCCGAAACAGTGGATTAATGGCAGTCGGAGAGCAGAAAAGAGGGGTTCTGGCTCCACCTTAGACCCAGCCACGTGATGTTCTCCTCTGGGCTGAATAGAGGCAGCAGACTTGTTATTGACAAGGCTTCCAAAAGAAGGAAGAGGTGCCAATGCCTCAGGGGAGGGAGCAGATTGCGAAAGGAAAAACCCTCCATCTGTGTACATACAGGCTCACAAATACAGACATACAAACACACACCTGCAACCATCATTTCAGTATACTTGTAGCAGACATTATGATAGATGTTTAGGATGTTTAATGCTGTCACCTCTGTTAAGACCTACTGCTATATGAATTGAGCTGCAGGGATAGTATGTATGTGTATATGCACTGATGATAAAGAGAAACTCAGAATGAAGTATATGAACTGCTATTTGCATTGAGGTAATGACATAAACATGGCACTTTTTAAATTACTGTTGACTTACGGTATGGTTATGGTTTTCAACTGCAGAAGCTATTTTTCAAACATGGAGATAAATTCTGTAAACACACTTTAATTGAAAAGAAAAAAAGTCTAAATCATTTCTGATATCACATCAACGCTAATGGTAAGACAAATGGCAGGAGCTCGTTTATCTCTGCCAACAATAACTCAATTAACTGTAACAGAAACAGAGTAAACATTAAAGCAGTCACACTTGATTGGTATTCCAAGTAAACTTTGAAGGTCACAGTCCAAGAGCTTCTCTGCTTGTGAAGTGTTATGGATTCAATCTCTGGCTGCGGGGTCCTGAGCGTTGTAAGGAGGGACAACAGAAAGGCTTGGTATGCTAACAGCATCCATCGCAGCACGCCTTGCCTGTGAAACATCTTTGACAATTTTGCAATGCTGCACAAGGGCTAAGGTTGGTTTCTTTAAAAGAGATGCCTAGGAAGACAAGTTTTCCCCCATCTTAGATTAATGAGTACTCAAATGCAAGCAGACAGCAGATGAATTAACAGACTCATCTCTCTTTCTCTGCTTTCGTCCCCCTCCAAAAATTAATTTTCTACTAAGACTCTGTTGTCTAATTAAAGGAACTACATTGTGAAATGTGTGTCCTAATATCACTGCTTAGTCTTTTTCACTTAAAGAAATAGTACAGTGACTGCCAGCACCCTCCTCACCAGTCCAGTTATTAAACAAAATATCTGCTGATGTTTTCTATGGAAATATCTTGTGAGGTTTATCACACATATTTAAACCAATGATGTGTTAAAATTATTCTTAGAATCTTTACCCAATTTTCTTCACAAATGTAAGTTACACATAACAGCTTAGGCTAAATTTTACCAGAATAATCTGTTGAATGTATATGTATGACTATTACACTTGTAAAATAATGCGAAACACAATGATTAAAGGACGGCTGCTGTGGTTTCTTGTTAATTGTACATGACAGCTTGTGATTCACAGATACAGAAATAGTACGGTAGCAATTTTCACAAGTACAGTAGGTGTGAGGATCACACAGCCTGTGACTTTAACCTAGGGCTATTTTAACCTCAGCATCTACTGTAAGAAGAGAAAATAAGATAGTCTGGCACTAACTGCAGTTAATATGGTCTATATGTTTCCTTAGACTTGAAAATTCAATTCTCAAAATATTTCAAATGGAAAAAGCTTACACAATAAAATAGAAAATGTTTGGGCAATATCATTAAACAAGACAGAGAAATTAAATTAAAGTATTTTCTATGAAACTATACATATTTGATTATGGATATTATTATTATTATTTAATTATAATAAAGTTAATTCATGACAAGAGGATGTTTTAGATCATTTAGATTAATGACTACCAGCCTTCAGTAATTATAATTAACATATCTGAACATCAGTTAACAAGTGTTAACTTAATTTACCATAAAATCTGGATATCTAAACCAGGTGAAATTGAAATTATGAATAATTATTTATTAATCAAGCCACAAGAAATTTATCTTTATAATTAAGCGCTGAACTCGAAAGAAGTAATTATGAATTTTAGAATCCACCGATCTCTGATATATACTAAACACAGACTTCCTGTTACTATGAGGAACGAAAATGACAAAACCAAAAATAAATATACAGTATCAATAGAAAGATACACATATAAATGTATAAATGCATAAATATATAAAAATAGATAGACAAATGAATGTATAATGCATAAATGAATCAATGAATAAACAAAAAAGGCTTATTTTACATATTTTTATATTTCTCAATTGTATTTATTTATGTATTTTCTCCTTTTTTGTGCATACATTTATGTATTTATTCATTCATTTACTTTTATATTTATTTATTTCCACATTTATTTATTTCTACATTTATTTATCTATTTATTCCTACATTTAGTTCTACATTTCTTATGTTAATGAAGTGGGTGGTTCTAACATTTGTCTTCAGCACGAAGAGTGGTGCGTATGATCCTATCTACTGCTACTGCATAGCAAAGGCCTAGACTCGAGAATGTGAGCTCTTATTATAGATAATTTGCCAGATGAAAAGTTATTTTCTCGGGAATCGCCAATGGTTTAAGGTGTGATTCATTTACATACAGCTTTACATCTTGTGAGGGTGGAGATAAAGCTGAGTGAGTGAGACCTGAGCGCATGCAGAGATGAAACCAAGCACACGCATAAACAAAATTGAGCATGTACATAAACGCCGTTGACCACGCAGCAGACAGGATTTGAACGAGGGTGTGTGAGTTTAAACTCTACACATCATTCTCACTGTGCTCTCATACTGGTATCACATAAAGGTGTGTTAAGAACACTCAAAGCAAAGCTTATGTATAACCTCTTCCCACGTGGACTGCAGAAAACAAAGGGCATTTTTAAGTTGGTTTCCTTCTTAGTTCTGTGATGTCAGGGCTACAAGGCATGCTGAGAGCTGTAGTTTGTTTCTTTGATGATCTCACACAACAGCATGGATTAATTCATCATTAGTAAGTGTATGTTTCAGACTAATTTCAGTATCTGAAGCTATGTTCTCTAAACTGTTAAATATTTCAATTACCAATGTCATAATTTAGATTGGCTAAGCAAAGAAAATGTTGTCCAGTCTGCTGGTATTAATAAATCCTCTATGACTAAGTCAGTCCAAACTACAATTGATTTGGCATGTTCTTTAGTGGCACACTCTGAGTGGCACACTTATATGTTCTAAAGAAAATGGCC
Source organism: Cyprinodon tularosa (assembly GCF_016077235.1). Lineage (NCBI taxonomy): Eukaryota > Metazoa > Chordata > Actinopteri > Cyprinodontiformes > Cyprinodontidae > Cyprinodon > Cyprinodon tularosa. The sequence goes on along the minus strand of NW_024039517.1, from coordinate 495,288 downwards.
CTATTTTAAGACCTGTCGGCCAAAAAGTAATTATTATTTTTTACTGACATTTTAAGAACATGCATGTGTTTTAATGTAGTTCATATTAAACCACATCTCTTTGTAACCAGCACTAAAAAAAGGGTGTTCTTGGTTTTAAAGAGAGATTTTGTAAGTTTTTCAAAACAAAATCTTTAATATAGCCTTTCTATTTGACTCTTTACAACTAAAATATTGTTTGATAAGCAGAGTGACACCACAGTAGTTCAGCGCAGATGCATCTATAAGCTTGTAGCTTGTATTTTCCTGAATTACTTTGGGTTGGAAATGCCCACGCTGTTCTGTGGATGTGACGTCATGCTCGTGCATATCGAATGGTTACAACTTAGCAAACAATAGAAGCGTAGTATCAAGATGGGTTTTGTGGCCACTAAGAAGCAACTGGCATTCAGTCCAACTCAGACACCGATGGCAACTCCATGCCAGGTGAAAAAAGTAAAAAAAAACAAGGACAAGCAGTGTTTTGCAGTTTTGTGTTTGGGCTAAAAGTGGCAGTAAGAATATGTAATGCCTCTTTACAGTATTACAAAAAATATATTTATAAAAATATAAAATTTTCTGTGAGCAAGGATTTTACTGAAATTATTTTTTTTTTTTATTAACCCCAAAAGAGAATTACATGTTGTTACTTCTAATATTATAAAGAGAGACAGAGACAAATTTAAAACAGATCCAAAGAAGCATGTGATTGAAAACATTTTGTTTTTACATGAAATGTCATGAAAGGTTGCTAAGGGTGGTCTGTCATATTCTTTATTTTAATTCTTTTCTACCCAATCATCTACATGATCTATATTTTAAGATATATTGTACATAGCATATTGAACATCTCAAAACAGTTGTAATCTTAAGATCCATTGCAGTCGTCTAGAGTTCCAAAATAGTGGATTCTTGTTTTTCACAACACCACAATGTTTGCTGACACTAAAACCATTAATGTATTTATTAAAACTGTACAAAACTAAACAAAAGATTTAGGTAAAATTAGTACATTTTACTGTTAATTTAACCCGAAAGTACAGAAGTAAACAATTATTACCCTTGACTCTGCACCTTCCGAACACAAAAACATGTTTTACTGCGTCAGTAAATATGTTTTTCCTCCTCAAATTTATTGACTGCCTAATTCTTTTAAATGTTTCAACAAGTTTATTGATAATGATTTTATGTAACATTACCAAGCTAATTAGACCAATTTCACCTGAATTTCAAATTCAGTTTAGATTTTTTTTTTTGTAGTTATTTGACTTTAATACAGCATGGAAGTATTGTACTTTGATTTTGGACAATTTAATGCTCAAGATCACTCAAAAGTTACTTAGTATATATTTTATCTGTTTATTTATTTTGCGGAAGAAAAACTCAACTTCAGTTCCTCAACAGGCCCCAAATCTAAAGTGATTACAGAGGGCTTGTGACCAAGATTTGCCGCTGACAGGAGATAGCTGCAGTAAAGTGAGAATGGATGTGTGGGTGGAACTGGGATTGGGACTTAAACAAATTACAGACAAGGCAGAAGCATGGGCAGAGGGGTCAGCTGGTCCCTGATGGATCGTTTTCTATGAACAGGTGAGTGGACTTGGAGTACTTTTTCCACCGTCTCCAATTGCCCCATTTATCTGTGTCTTGAAGAAATACAGATGTGTGAGAATAAGAGTTTGGAGATTCGAGAGTTTTACATAGAAATTTTAACCAACTTCAGTGTACGTATGTGCATAAAAAAATCCAAATGATTTTTTGCAAAGAGGTCATTTTCAATTGGGAATCTCTCCTTTGTCATGTTGATAAGGCTGCATATTTGCAAGATAATTTCTACTTTCAGCCATATCTAGCACAGAAGATAGGTCTCACAGCTGTTTTAACTGCATTCTCTTCTCCAATGATCATGTTTAGATGAAACATAGACATTAGTTCTCAATGTCCAAAATTTTTATGGTTTATGGCACAACAGTGGGCTCTAATGAATATGCTACATTACATTCAACATTCTTAATGCACCTGATGCATTCCACCTGGGGATACACAGCACAATTTTTGCCTTTCTTGGGCCGATTCTCCAGTCGTGCAGGAATTTTTTAGAGCCAGCAGAGTTTCAGCCCCATTGTGAGTCCTGTGTCATGTAGTAAACAAGGAGTAAAGGGGGTCAATCAGTCTCTCATGACCAACTCCCCATGAGCAATCGTAAGGTCAGTACAAAATCAAACATTCAATCAGACGTAGGGTGTTCAATTTGATTGGTTGCAATTCGGCTGCTGTTTGAGCAGGAAGGGCCATTTTTAATGGCTGCTACTGAACCAGCCGGGATCCCTTCTTCATGAAGTTGGCCCCGAATCATGGTTAAAGACGCATTTTATACAACTCCAGTCACTATATCGTCACACGATTACATCAGACATGTTTGTAAATGAGGAGACATCCATGGCTCGAGGCATATAAAAATATTACATTGTGTTTTCAGATAAATTCACAAATTTTTGTCATGTACTGTACATAATGAAGGTAACTTTTTTTCCTGACAGAGGAACTGTCCTAATTAGATAAACTACCTAGGAAAACATTAGCTTTGACACATAACAGGAAGGTAATATTAAGGTTTAACAGACTCACACACCAATAAAAATAATCTTAACTAATGTTACAGAAGTAAAGATAAAAATTATAGGATCTGAAAATGGTCTTAGGAAATCTCTAGCAAAAGCAAAACAGTAAAAATAAAAACTTCTGGTGGCACAAGAAGTGCAACATATGAAGTTAATTCTTAATATGAGTTCACCATCAACCAACAATACACACAGACACGCACATGTGTATTGTACATCTCCAGGCCACATCTGTCATCCCTTCCTCTTATTCTCCATCTTTCTCATACAATGCATATACTTAAAAATGTTAATGGAGAAACTTGTTTTTGACTAATTCAAACAGACCCAAACTTATGCATTCCACATATTGTATAATAATAAACCAGGGAGCTGCCATGGAGGGAAATGAATGCATGTCTTAAAATTAGAGGAGTTTCAAGCAGAAGCATGTTGCTGAATTTTTTCTTGATTTTCTGTTCCGGATAGGGACATACCAGCTGTAAGCGTAGAGCCCAATAGTTCTGTCATCAGCAAATAAAAAATGTAATCTATAATTACAGAATTCCATAATATATAAACATGTAGCCTAAAAAAATTGGCAATTTCTTTTAAATAATACAAATCTAGTTATTTATTGAAAAAATAACAACATAGCAGACTCCTACATTAAGTCTGGACCACTTGTAGATGTTTTCTTATCTGAGAGAAGAGTAGAAATAGTAGAAAAATGGTAAATGCGATATTTTCTTTTAAATAACTTGAAGGAAATATTTAAGAACCAAAATGTTTGCAAATCTGTTTGCTTGCATGGGGCTCAATGCTATGAATGTTGAGGAAATGTAAACTGTAAAAACAAATGAAACATCTCTTATGATTCAAAAATTTTAAGCTAAAATTATGATCATGTACCTAAATAAGACAAACTTTTGTCACAGTCAGAAACAGAGACAATATTATGTTTTTCTAAACTGCAAAAATTCCCCTTAGATTGATGCTATGTGTAGTGGTTGTTGAGAGTGTAAAAATCACACAACAGCTGCAGTTAAATGTCTGTTGTTCAGTCATTGTGAAAAAAAAAGAGTCATTGCTATAACTACTAATTATGATAAACCATATAAGGAACTTATATTACTTAATAGCTTGACCTGCAGATACCTGATGATCTTGAAAGAACTTGAAAAGTAAAATGGGCTAAATACCTGTGTAATCTCATTGTAGAAACTGCTCACACATACTGTATTTCCTTGTGTTATGACATCTGCTGGAACTGTCCTCTGTAGCAAAGCCAGGAGCGTTCCTGCTTCCTTGTCCTTCAGATTTGATTCTGCCATTAAAGTCTAGTTGCCAAATGTTTTCAAATCAACAAAACGTGTTTTCAACATGTTTTGTCTTGGAGGATTAATATGTCCAGATTTTAGGCAAAATTTGGTAGAATTTGCCAAATGACTTCATTGCCTAATCTCTATTATGTACCATCTGCTCATAATTGCAACAAAGTCGGCAAGAGAGACAAATAATCAACCAGACAAAAAGAGTGAAAAAGGACACATTGTATTTAGAAACTGCAAATTAATCTAATGGTATTTTTTTTTCTCTATTTGTGTTGTTCTTTAAGTTTTCCAAAACAGTTTTAAACACTATGGTACTCTATAACCTACATGGAGTCATAGTATAAGATCTTCACTTCTTAAAGGTTTTGTTTGCAATTCACAGAAAAAATGTAAGACAAAAAATAATACACATCAATGCACTGAATTTAAGACAAAAAACCATTATATTTACATAATTCTTTAACTGTCAGGGCATCCATTAACAGTCTAGACACAGACTGATTGACTTGGACTAAAGCTGCTACTAAAGGACTGCTGCACATGTGTGTTTGCTATGTGAATTTGGAGAAATGGTAACACCTATTGCTTCCTAAGAAGAGTGTGAATATGTTTTCAAAGTTATCAAACAACCCAGAATGAGTGTGTCATTTGTTTATGAAGGGTCTACACGTAGCAACAAAATCACTAAGTTGGCACCAGTGGTCATAAAGTAAAGGTCAATTTTAATTTCATTTTTTGGTTTGGCTTTGAAGGCTCTTTAGTCAATAAAGTGTATTTTAGAATTAGATTTCTGCTTTGTAAACAAACAAAAGGTTATTAGCGATTTATTTACATTATATGTCATTATGATCAGTAACTATTCTTGCTCTAAAAGACTTACACCTCCTCTTCAGATAATGTAAAGCTCTTCAAAGGCCATATAATTCATCAATAATGCAACTTAAAAAAAGGTAAATCATACGCAAAGTGGTATTTCACTTAATTCATAAAGTCTGATTAATCAGCAGCCTTTATCCTTTGAAAACAACTTTACCCGCCCCCTCCACAAAACACCTACACTGAGCAACTTTCCCTGGAGAGTAAATAAATGCCCACATTCAATGATTAGGGACTGGTGATGGGAGGCAGACCACAATCATTCAGGGTCAAAGTTAAGACAAAAAGGCTCTTTTAGCAGCTATCCTGCACAGCCACAGCAAATTTGCTTTTACAGCAAAGGCTAAAACTTTATAACAAGTCAATCCTCAGTATATGTATATAAATACATATATATAAATACATATATATATAGACTTTTGATGCAACCACTAGCAGGTGTTTTCTCTAAATCTACGTTTTCTTTAGAGGGCAATACTGTAAAGCTTCCCCTTAAGAGATTTAATCCAGATTAGATTAAAGTAACAATTCATATTTTAAACAATGATAAGTGGCTTTTATATATGTTGAAGGTTTTATACAGGGGCCAAATTATCAACAAAGATAAGAATAATAACTAACTTAAAAAAAAGGAAAATGTGTTGATGCTCATCCTAAAAGAGGCCAATGCACAAAGTAATGACCTTCTCCTATTCTGCCTTTCCAGCTCAGAACTCTCCTCCCCCTGATCCCTGGCACACATCAGCAGAGTTGTCCCTCGCAAGCCTCCTGTCACACAAAATAAATTGCCTTGGTGGTGAATGGGTCAAAACAACACAGAGATGTCATTATTCCACTGCAATTGATCATATCTTGGGAAACACAAGTCAATAGATTCTATAATTGCAATGTCTCCAGTCCCTCAGAGGTTCTTTTCATGAGAGCTGCTTCACATCTTGCACTGTCCCTGAGATCAAACTATTTGCAATCCAAAGAAATTAAGATTATTATTACCAAATATCATGCCTTTATTACTATTATATGTTTTTTACATTTTTGGATGGAGAGCATTGATTTCATCCACCTCATTTTCTCTATCAGCTTAAAATTATTTATGGCACTGGGGGCTAATGCCTGTCTCTACTTGCCTATATGCTTGTGAGGCAGACTGCATACTAGACAGCTCAACACAATATCACATACATAGAAAACTTGACAAATAAATATCCAAGTTAGCAGTTACATCTAAGTGCAATTTACAGTCTAGTCCTGTTTTTTGACTGAGCATGGGAGCCAGATTTAGTGATTTAACTCCTACATAGGGAAATTCTCATAAAAAATAAGATTGATACTTTATGTTTTGTAAAGCCTTTATTCATGTTATTTCCTGTTTGAGTTAATTAAGTTTTTCTAGTTAAGCACCATCTTTATTTGAAATAAAAGAGTATCTTACTGACCAAATTCAGATTAAAAAACAAAGTCCATATATTAAAAAAAATTGCTCTCTCCCCCTCCCCTTATCATCCTGGTTGCCTCTCTTCAGAAGCTGAGGTCCTCTACCAGAGGCTTGGGAGCTTTAGGGTTCTTCTCAGTACCTTAGCTGTCCCTAGAGTTATGCATTACTGGACTGAGATCTCTAAAGTTTCTCCAGGTATCTGTTGAAGCCATTTTTCCAGTTTGGGGGTTACTGCCCTGAGAGCTCATTTGGCCACATACACTACAGTTGATTTCACCTTCCAGGCTATCTTTAGTTCTGTCATGAACCGAGGACAGATGGACCCAGTATTCAAGGAGAGACAGTCAGTAGGAAAGTTCAAACGTTTATTAAATAAAACAAAACAAGAAGCGGAGCTGTGGCTCTCGGACACTGCAGGCGGGGGGGCGGGGCACCGCCCAATCTCAGACAGTCTATGGAGGAAACACAGGTAAGTGACCACGATAAACTGATATATGATTATCTGGGTTGGTCACTTACCTGGTTTAACAGTCCAGACCATGAGTGTCCCCAGTGCTGCAGTCCCAGAGGTTATGCTGGAAGCTGATCCTGGTCAGGGATCCAGAACAGACAGGAACAGACAGAAACAGGCAGGATCCAGATCAGACAGGAAAAGAAACAGGTGGCAGGATCCAGACTTCCATGCATCCACAGGCTTCCAGGAGGGTTCAGAGTCTTACTGGGACCAGAAGCATGACCAGGTGGTCACGCACAGGAGCAGACAGGATCAGGTGCAGACAGGCAGGCTCAGTGGAAGAGGGTAGCCGAGACGGGACGTAGGAAATGGAACTTGAAGCAGGACTTTAAATTGGTCTCCTCCCTGGAGCCAGGCTTACTGAATAAAAACTGAACCTCCACCCATAATGATCCAAAAACCCAGAGGACTCCGTGGGGGAGGAACAGTGGACGATCAGGAGACGAGACAAAGACAAAAACCCTCTTTCCACTGGCAGCTAGGATCCATAAAATAAAACTGAACAGAAAGACTGACAGAAAGACGAGCAATGATCTGAATGCTCAGGCTGAACTGAATATAAACTAGAGGAAACAGCTGAAAGGAATAAATTATAATTGAGGCAGGGAGGGAAAAACAACAGGTGAAAGGAATGACTAATTAAGGGAGAGCAAACAGGCCAGATCATGACAAGTTCTTTCCTGAGGCATTGGTATTTTTCCAATTTCTCATGTTCTTATTTCCTAATGTTTCCATCATCTGGGATGGTCACATCATTATGCCCGTCCTTTTCTGCTTATCAACGATAACAATGTCTGGTTGTTGGCCATAGCTGTTTTGTCTGTTTGTATCGGGAAGTCCCACATGATCTTAGCTCTTAGCTCCATCAACTAGGTAGGTGGCTCCCATTTTGATTTTGGGGTCTCCAGTTTGTGTTCTGCACAGAAGTTTATGTACAGTATACCAGCAACTTGGTTTTTCCTTTCCTGACAGTATCTTACACCCTGCTGTGAGATGGTGGATTGTTTGTTGTTGCATCTGGGATCTTGCCTTGTATGGTAGATCTGGTACGCTATAGTTCTGGTGCCTAAAACCTACTCCTGTGCTGTCACAATCATGGCTTCTGTACTGTTCTTCAGCTCTTTCTAGCCATTGGTAGGATTTTGTCATATAAGCCACTTCAGCTATCTGTAAGTGGTACATCCCATGCAGGGTTTTTTCCTCCAATGATAGTTTGTCCAGTTCCTTCGTTCACAGCGCCCACTGTCTGAGACATCCCTTGGGACCATGTTCCCAATATATTCTTGAAGCTTTAATGTTTGTTCTTCAATGAAGGCACTGATGCTCACTAGGCCTCTGCCTCCTTCTTTGTGCTTAGTGTAGAGTCTGTGGATGCTGGAGTTTGGGGTGGAACAATCTATGCATGGTGAGTAGCTTCAGCTATCAGTGGCCTGAAGTTCTTCATTAGGCGAACTTAATATCCCAGCAGGGTATCTGATTACTGATAAGGTATAGCTGTTGACTGCCTGGACCTTGTTATTACCACTGAGCTGACCTCTCAGAACTTGCTTTCCTTGAAGCCTCTTCATGGTTGCCTTTTGCCTGTGCTATTCCAATGTACTTGTAGCTGTCTTCTACATTGGCTATTCTTCCTTCTGGGAGATAACCTTCGGCGTGGACTACTTTCTCTCTCATTGTCACCATCCAGCAACATTTCTCCAGCCCGAACAACATTACAATATCACTGCTGTAGATTCTGTTGGTGTCACGCACACTCTTAGCACACAGCTTGATGTCATTCATGTGCTCAAGGTGACTGAGAGTGGTCCCATTTCTAAGTCTGTATCCATTGCCAGTCTTGTTAATTATTTGGCTAAGGGGGCTAAGGCCTTAGCAGAACAGTAGGGGGACCAAGCATCTCCTTGGTATGTACCACATCTGATGGAGATTTTTGCAAGGTTCTAGATCTTGCCCTTAAGTGTGGTTTTACACAGCCCCATGGAGATTGTGATGAAGGCTCTTAGACTGCTGTTCATTTTGTCTTTTAAGTTTCTAGTAATACTTTGAATTATGTCATGCTGTGTTTTCTGGTTCATTTATTTCCTTTCCATTTTGTGTCATTCCAGTGTTTTTCTGGTTGTATTTTGGCACGTATGTATTTCTTGTTTACTCTCCGTTTCCCACCTTGTACCATTCTCCTTCCACTAGCTCTCTTCTAGATCCTTCTTTCTACATCGCTCAAAATCAGTTGATTAATCCAGTCATTGTTTTGTTTAGCATATATACTTCTCCTATGCAGTTAGTTTTTGCTGGATTTTCTTCATTATTTCATTCCGTAGGTTTATTCCCCCCTCCACAGTGTCTTCCAGTTTTTGGTTCCTATGTTTCTTGTCGACCGGTCCTGGATTATTATTCTGTATTTTTGCTTTTTCATAAAATTTTGTAAGAAATCCTCTCTGCCTCTTCTGTCAGGAATGCAGTTTGTGTGGGTTGTGTTATTGTGTCTTTCTCCCCCTCTTCCACCAGGTGGTGCCCTGTCCTTATTGGTCCTCTCACACACCTGCAGCACGTTGACTCATCACTGAGGACTATTTGAGCCTTGGACTGTCACCACCTCGGCGCCAGAGTGTTTGCCAGTTTTGGGTACTCTAGCTAAGCTGAGTTTCGCTGAGCCTAACCTAGTTTTTTTGTCTTTGCCTTTTCGGCAGGAAGCCTTCCTGCAAGCTGGATGTTTGGCCTTCTCCCCCTGAAACTTCCCTTTCCTTTTCCAGTTCCGGTTCACCAGTTCACTCTGTTTCCTGAATCTAACCCCACTGGTTTCATCAATATATCTGTTCAAACTTCTACCCTGGTTCTCTGAGTGGTTTACTGCATGTGGGTCAGATCCCTTAAGAAAGTCATGACATCTTCATCTCTGCATCTTGTTCCTCAATAAGTATCCACTAATCCTGGCAGTATGTGTGTGTTAGAACAATAGATTTTGGGTCCCATGTGGGATTTATAAGCTTAGCTGCATCATCTTTCAAAGAATATAAGAATTACCTCAAAAGTTTCCCCTATTTTATGGTCAGAAAGACCAAGATGTCCTTTACTGTTGTGTGAACTTGAACACATTACTATATTTTATGTAACTTTAAACTTTACCTAACACACTACACCATCTTTGGTTTTTGTTCAGATTCCCCAGTTATATTTTGATAACATGCCATGCAGTCTGCATACAAAAAGGCCAGAAAGAATTAAAGCCTCAGACATTCCTGAAGGCAGATTATTGATAAGCAATAACTCGTTTTGTTTTATTTTCAGGCCCAGGGTACTTGGTCAGAATATGCAAAAATCTGCTGGGCAATCATCACACTCCGTTGTTATCTAAGTACACCTGTATTTCATATGTAGGTTCCAATGGAGAAAAAGATGGATTGTTACCAGCATGCATCCCAATACAAAACATACATCCCACAAAATTGATGATAGAAGTTTAGGCACATTATCACCTCCCCAGTATCCTAATTAAATATAGCAAGTGATTATTCAACACTTGCAAACAGGCACAATGACATATTCACATACTACACTGTGTGAACATCATCAGTCCCTAATGTAACCATCTGCTCAACTCTGAGCTTCTTTTATGCATAAAATGCTATCCAATTCTTGGCAAGAGGCCCTCACTCACCGTCTCTTACTGTTCACACTAAATAAATAGGTAACCTATCAGAGCACATGAACAGACTTTAAAATTTAAAGAACAGCTAATACAAAATAACCTGCCCAACTAATGGTCTTCCTTTAACATGCTAAAAATGAAATAAAAGGTGCCTGTGTAACAAGAAACATAAAGAGTTTCTCAAGGATCTCATTGGACTAAGGCATAGAAAGTGATAAGAAATGCAAAAAAAGATCTGAAGTGAACTTTTATTGTCATTTTGTATACAGAGTGTATACAAAGCAAAATTTTCTTAACTACAGCTTTCAAACAGTAAATTAAAATGTACTGTCTGAAAGCAGTAAATTAGGTTAAAGGGGTTTCATTAAGCACAAAACATTGACCTATTTTTAGAACAGTTTATCTATAATAGATCTATTGGCTCTAAATATATCATGTAAAATATACAGTGAAGTGTTTTGAAATGTTATTCATAAGTCTGTTTGATATATGATGTTGCTAAGGACAGTATGCACACAAATCTCTGAATAGAAATTACTCTGACGCTACCCGCTTTGATTCTTTCTTTAATTTATTTAAATTTAAACCAGTTGGTAGAGATTTGATGTGTTACCAACACTTGCCAGGTGAGACTTTCTAAGGTGCAAGTTCAAAATCGTGAAAGGTGAGAATTTGATCATTTTTATGCCCTAAATTACTAACTTTCATGCTGTATCCTAATTGAACAGTTGTTCCAATCTGAAACAACGGGAGAGCTCTGTATTACTTTTTGATGTACTATAAAGGCCTTTCTAAATAAAATGCTAAATGTCCTTTCATTTGAGAAGGGGATTTTGTACTGCTGAACAAAACATCTGCTCTTTTTCATTTGATCCCAGGCCAGGGATCTCTTTTTTTCTCTGGTTAACAGAAGGAATCTGACAGGTTCAGGTTTCTGGAGTAGCTTTAAAACTCTTAACTCCAGCTGTGGTTCACATCTTGAATATTTATATCCACGTTATGAAATTAAGCTTCACAATTATTATTTTTTTATTCCTTCCAACTAACTTTCAATTCATATGTCTGAAAACAAAATTCCGAGAAACCCCAGCTTCTTCAGCAGTTACCTGTTGGCAGGTTCTCACATGATGACGTAGGCCATAAAATTGAAGTAACAGGATATTTTTGTAATAAAAATGATTGTATTGGTTTAGCGTAAATTTAACGTACAAAACAAATATTAGGTATTAATGAGCTTTTAATTAAACCTATCATAAATGAATCTTCGAAATAAATCTCTATGCTGAGGGAATCTCTATAGTATATATGTTTTGCTTTGGGAAAGTAATTTCTAGATAAATTTGTTTCAGTGAAATTCAAATTAATTGAGATGCAACTATTTTTAAACTTTTTTATGTAATATTACAGATATTACATAATTACCTGTGTAGCTTGATTTGGTATTTAAATCACGATAAACCATCACATGGTCTAGAACCAGACTTTAAGAATTTTCAGTGTTTACGGTACGATTTCATGATTAATTCATTTTCATTACTGTATACATATGGTACACTCTGTAGAGTTTTTCACACAATACCTCAGCTATTTTAAAGCCTGAGGCTAAACACCCTTACCCTAAACTACCTTTGGAGCTGAAAGGTTTCTTACAGGGATGGCAGTAAAAAAATAATAAGTGAATTTAAATACTCTGACAGTTTTACGTAAGCCCAGTCCTGTCATTACAACCTCTGTGGAGGGGATACACACTCCACATGGCTCTCATCAGTTAAACATTAGATGTGGCATCCAGAAATCTCTGACAAGCATAAAATTCTATGTGCCATCATGATTATTCTTATTACCTTATTTAAAATTATTTGAAAGTAAGAACTTATTCAGATGTAATGGCATTAACACCCTTCGAATCCCTCTTTAGCACCTCCTTCAACTTCAGCACTTCTATCAGCGAACTGTTTAATCTGAAACTCAAGCCTCGGGTTGCAAAAGTCACTCTACATCTTGTCAGGACAATATTTTCACTGCCTTTTTTTCCCAGCGGCGATGACCTTCTCATGTCTCTCTGATCTCTGCTGCAAAGACACCGAGCCCATGTTGACAGGACTGCAAAAGGCAGCCAGGCGTATCTTAATCCAATCCAGCTCTCCTTAGCTTTGGCCTAGGATGTCCAAGGTGATTCTGGGGTTTGCTCTGCACATAACAGGGGTTTTCTCAACCGGATAGACTTATCAGTCCAAAGGAAGGATTGTAGCAAAGGCAGTGAGGGTTTAGACACCTGACAGAGCCAGAGCTCTTCTTTTGTTTCATGTTACATAACTAAAACTGCCAATTTTATTTGACCTTTCTCAATGATGATTACAGGCTGTGTTCGTAGAAGTGTGAACACTCATCAAGTTTGCATTTCATCAAAATGTTTTCATGAGGAATTATATAAAACATGCACATTGGGGATAACAATCATAAGGTAATACAATGGGTAATATCTTCCTAAAATGGCTTAAAACAAGAACATACTGCTTGCTGTTTTAAATTATAGACTTTTTTCATTTGTGGTGTCAATACTTGGTGAATCTAATGAATGGCGTCGGTAAAGATTCTCAGTCATCAAGCTCATAGTCATTCCAAAAAAGTTAAAAGACAAACCATTGGACTTTGTTTTCCAAGTGTGAATATGTTTCACCTCCCATCCAGGAAGCTTTTTCAATTTAAAATGTCTGGATTAGCATTGAGTTCTAAGCTTAATAGAGTAACCCAACAAAGCCTTGATTTGGCTTAGAATTTAATGATCCGGATGAAAAGTATATATCTGTGCCTGTAATAAAACCATGTAGCAAATGCCTTTTCCTCTTGCCTACATCCATTTTTTACCTCTGTGAAACTGCAATGTTAATTTTCGATGGCTAATTTTTTTAGAACTCTTTTTCAGTGGAGCTAGAGCCACAATATAGAATACAATGTAAGCCACAATGTTTGTACTTGAAAATGACAGCTTAAGGTGTGTGAACAGCATGCCTTACTTCTGGTGGGCCAGCCTGTGCATCTTTCCTGATCCCTCCACAGATGGAGAGGTTTGCCCCAGGAAGGAGGAAACCAAACCAAGGATATGAAACAGGGATGACCAGGCTCCCATCAGAGAACTACGCAGGAACTAAGGGCTTTAGGGATGTATGATACAATAGATAATTAGTCAGGAACATCTGTTGAAGGGAGTTTGGCTGTACCTCATGGGCCATAGATCTTACAGCACACGTTGGATTAGAGTGATGAGTGTGCAGGTCGTTCTTTTTTTTAATTATTTATACATATCAGAGAGATCATTCTTTGATTTGTTATTTTGTTAACAAAAACATTTTAAAATAAATTAAAAGAAAAACTGATTATAAATCAGTTAAGAACCACTTGTTTAAATAGAAATAAACATTTAAAACAAGTATAAGGTTAATGACATGTGCTCCATTTATATACATTTATTTAAATTTGGACATAAAAGTGCCCAAATAACATAACAGAAAGGAAGTTAAAGTATTATCTCCCATGTTTTTTTCATATAATAATGTATTTCAATTACCTCTTAGATGTTATCGGATCTTAAATATACAGTGGTGAGGTTTTTTTTTCCCATTTTACATTTCTTATTTTTTACATGTTTGTCACACTATATTGCTTTTAGAACATCAAACAAATTTCAATGCTAGTCAAAGACAACACAAGTGAACATAAAATGCAGTTTTTAAATTGAGGTTTTTATTATAAAATGAGAAACAATCCATACCGACATGGCCAGGTGTGATTCGGGTAATAATAATTTTGTTTTCTATGTTATTGTCCTCAAGTTAATGCTTGGAAATAGAAAACCCAGTCAGCCCAATACATTTGCTAATATGGAAACAAAAGCTACTTTATACATTTTGACCCCTACAAGCTTTACAGTCTTATATTGCAACAAATGAATTAACCTTTTACTTTTGAAAAAATATTAGGTTATAAATCCATAAAAGGACCATTTTAAGGATATTCAGCTCTAATGTGTTTATATTCATCCAAACACCATCATTAAAAGTCTTAGATGATCAAGAGTTTGCATTTAATTATGGCATAATGTTTACTGTAAGTGAAAGTTCAGTTTTCTATAGATCTAAGGTTTTTTAACAGTTTGAAACATTTTGCTATACCCTAGTAAACAAGTGCTCAAATTGGTGTGTAAGCCTCAGCTGTTTCCTCTGTATTTGGCTTTACATGCGCCAGCTACAGTATGTATTCCAGTTGGCTCATGATGAGAATCTTTTGCTGTGCAGTATGCTCGATTCAGTTCTCCTCATCCAATAATTTGCTTAATTGTAGCAGCTAAATGTGTTCTCGAGCAGAGAATGCCAATTTAAAATGAATCAGCCTACCGTAAGGTGCAGGTGTAAACTGCTCATCTGGATTTCAGTGAGCAGTTTTCAAAAGACAAACAAAAAAATAACTGAAATGTTTTGAAAAAAAAGAAATAATTGCTCTAAAGTTTTTGCTTCAATCAAAAGTTACAACAAAGTATATCAAAAACCAAAATTATTTTTTTGTCTTTGTAATGAGCTCTCTAAATTTCATTAAATCTTTTTTTTTTTTTTTATTACATTGCTGTAACATATTTTTCCTAAAAATTAGATTTGTGAATTTATGGCCCTTAAAATGTTAAAATAGTTTAAAAAAAAAATCATTATAAATAAAGTTTAACTTCTCTAGCAGTTCCATCACTTGCAATTAAAACCATTAACTCCATCTTCAATTAAGTTTGTTTAAATTTGAAGAAATAAAATAATATAAGAGAAATATAAGAGAGGAACTACTGCTTTAGGTGATTTAGGCAACAAGAAACAACTATCAGTCTCCACCAGGAGGGGAGACATCCTATGGATTACGCATCATGTTGTGCAAAGTCTTCAAAGATTGTGTGCAGTTGTCTAATAATTATAAAGAGCCAACATGTTCCAATATTGCATCTGCTACGGAAATCTGACAGAAGCTCACTTCAGAAATGTTCAACCATCTGTTTAAAAAGCAATCAACAAGGCAGGACCTTAAGAACATTCAACACACCAATAGTAGAAAAAGGTTAAATATCAACTGTTAATCATTTGTTTAACATTTGGCCCAGTTATAAACTGTTAAACTTGGCTGGCTAGCTGAAGTTCCTGTTTGAACCCAGGCTGCAGGGAATGAGCTGCTGGTGTGGGTCCTTAGGCAAGACACTTCACGCTAATGCCTGCTTTGGGGTGTGGCCACCTAGTGGTTCAAGCCCCACTCCCACAGACTGCCCCTCTGGCTCCCAGGGCAAGACCCTTAACCCCACACTGCTCCCCAGGTAATGCACAATGGCAGCCCACAGCTCAAAAGCAGATGGGTTTAATATAGAGGTAATTTCCTTGCGCTTTACTTGTGACAGTGTAATGACAATAAAACATGGGTTGCTTAAAAATTAGGCACAATGTGAACTTGAACTACAGTGATGAGTTATGTAGCATAAAACCTGGATCTTGGAGCAGTAAATGGCAGTAGATTGATGGGCCATTTAGTCTTTAAACAAGTAAATAAAGATAACCTAATTGGATCATTATCATTAACTCCTCTGAAATGTCGCTCTGGAATAACAACCTGCTTGTTACAATTTGACTTAACTTTTAACATTTGTTGGGAAATAAGGTGAAAAGTAAAAATGCAGAGTTAAGAAAATTGTTCCAAGGAGAAAATAAAATGCAGTTAGGAATCCATCAGAATTTCATTTTGCTTGTCTGCCTCTCCCTGCCTGCCCATCCAGATAGACATCACTTCACAAACCTCCCTCCTATTAACACATTCGCCAGCTGCCAGCAGAGGAAGTTAAAATTTGCACCTTTCCATCTACTCTTCTTGCCTGTTGACACCCACTCAAACTCCCACCTCTTTTCCCCTTGTTCCTCTGCTTCGTCTGCTCCACAAGTTCCACAAAAGATCATTTCCTTTTCAAATTACAGCAGACCCTTTCACTGACCCGGGGCCATTCAGATAATGCAGTGTGGGAGCTGAGAGCGTCTCTGATGAGAGAGAAGAGCAAATGCACCGGGCAGCACTAATGTCTTGTCAACATTATACTTGGAGACTTTATCTATTGGATCTCCATTGAGCAGTGCGGTTAAGTCCGATTCTTCTGCAAAGCTTTGGTCATAAAGAAAACAAACTTAATTTTTTGAGGCTTTCTTTGCAGAGAAGTAGCTGTTAGTGTACATCAAAGTACAGTATATGATGTCGTAAACAGCCAGAATAAAAACCCTTTGATAGGATACCCTGACAGAACGTGTGAATGATTTGCCAAAGCAGCTTGCTGGCTGTGTTGTGATTCATAAGCTTATCGCCTCTTAGTCCAGTCAGGCATGACAAACACAGAGAGGAGGACGTGTCAGGTACATGGAGAAAGGCTTTGATATTAGAATTCAAGGCATCTACGTCTTGCCTTGAGCAGGATAATCCCATTATACCTCGGGTCACAGCAGTGCACACACACAAAGATGCACAGCTCACCTCAAAATAAACTGCCTTTAAGTTGACTGGTGAAATACAAACAGCCATCAAAATACACCTCACTCTGCACCAAAACTGAATTAGAAACGGCCGCTTAAGTGAGAGAAGTAACTCGAATATTAAGAGTACGAACCTCCTTATTAGATTAAATACAAACAGCAAAGTTTTTTCCCAGACAAACCGACAGTTCATCTGGCTGTTTGTAAGATCGAGCGGTTTTTCATTACATTCTGTCAGCTTTCATTATCAAATGAGAAAATCTAATTTTGCCCAGTGTATCTGACAGTTTTTCAGAGTAATTCATCCTGTCAAGAAGATGCCTTGGCAGACCCAGCAGATGGTGTTTATGTAAGTGAGCATTTTGTGTTTCAGCGTAAATATTTACAGTCTTAGACCCTTTGACTTGGAATTTCAAAGTATTTGTAGCTGTCATTATTTTTATTTAATGCCAAAAAAAGCCTTTTACATATTTTAATACTACATTTTGTGGTTTGATAAGTATAAAATAGGTTGTGATTGTTAGCATTCTTTGAAATCAAACAGTCTAACAGTTTTTATAACATACAGAAACCTGCAGGTGCAAGATGAGCTTGAGCTTATGTTTTTTTTGTCTATTATTGGCCTTGCAATAAAACTGGATTGGTGAGTCATTGTCATCTCTTTCCAGAAAGATGTGAACCCATCCCTGACCGCAGCTAGAAAATACCATTTTACTAATATTATTTTCTGCTTGAGATAGTCGACTAGGGGATTCATTCCAGGAAGGAGTCATGGGAGGGTTTTAATCAACAGCTTTGGAGGCATCAGTCTGTAAAAAGTGAAATGAAATCTGCTATAAGCTAATAACCCTTGTACTATATCACACTTAATATAATTCTATTAACAGGAGACATACTAGAAAAAAGTTTAATATGCAGGATGATTTAAATGCAATTTTCTTTTAATAAGGGAAAAATAAATGGATTTTATTTATTTAATTAAATTAAAGCTGCTGTTTTTAGGGAATGGCCAAGTAAAATGTATTCTGCTGTATCCACACTGCAAAAAAATGTATTCTACATAAGTCATTTTTTCTTAAAGTAAGTGCATTTTTTCTTGAATTTAAGGAGGAAAGTGTCACATTTTGCCAATGGAATTTACAATTTACGCTTAAAATAAGAAAAAAACAATTGTATTGTCTTATTTCAAGTGCATATTATCTAATTGTCTTATTTTAGGAGTGAAAATACTCATTCCATTGCCAAAGTATCTCATTTATCTAATCAAAGTAAGGGCAAATATACTTAATTTAAGAAAATTTTACTTATTTCTAGCTCATTTTCCAGTATATTAATCCATATAGGTTGAATGTATTGGCAGAAAGATTTTCAGAATGAACCTTTTAATTTAACATGTACTTTACAGTACTGTACTTAGATAAGACTAGGCCTGTCATTAATGTCAATATGCCTATGGACTTGGCAAAGGACTTTTTTTTTTCATACTAGGATGAAGCATATTAGAATTTCTTATTTGCTTGTCAAAAGTCGTTTAAGTTCTTAAATCCACATTACAAAAGTAAAAACCTTTCTGATCCCAAAATGTGTAACATTTAAATCCAATCATCATGATCATCACTGCCATATTTAGTAAGCAGTTCTATTAATGCAATTGTATTTTCTTCTAGGTTGGAATAAACAAACTTTTTGTTTAGACTTTATTGATAGAGCAAAAGCAATAGTGTAAGACTCTTTGGTAAAATAATCATGTTGATTTAATGGAACGATTTTTTATTAGCTGATTTATTGAGTTTGGTCTTATTTATCTCAGCTTAATGTCTATATTGACATGTAACATACACCTTTAACTTTTTTTTTTTATTACATTATGTTCATATCCAAATATATATATTAGTAAACTTGGTAATATGTGATTATTATTGATACCGTTTTTAAAGGCAATTCAATGCTTTTCCAGCACATTTAAAAATATACTGTATATTTATTGCTTAAAAATGAGCTTTGTTAAGCACCTGTGTTTGAGGGCATACTGTTACATGTTACATTTTATGGGGAATGTGAATGCATGTTAGAGATTTTGATGTAAAACAATTAAATTATATTTAAGACTACATCAACCTGGTGTCTGCTTCTGCAGCTATCATATAAATCACGAAAATCTTTTACATAAATGTGGGATAAATTCAAGATTTAAACAACCTTGAGTAAAATCCTTAAAGTTTCATTTGGGCTTTTTCCTCAAAGATTTACCACAAATCTGTGTCATTATACTGTACAGTCCATCAGTTCTTTCTAATGCAAAAATTAATTTATAGTCATTGTCACAATAAGGTGAAGTTTTTAAACACGAATAATGGAAGTTGTTTTCCAAAACTGAATATGAATGAATATAATTTCAACAGCAGTAACCTTCTGACTTACACGCACTCTGTGATCTGTGACCTCTCTCTAATTCAGCCACTGTTGAGAATGACAAGCACAAGTTAAAAGAAGAACAAAGATAATGCTAAACCTCAGATCCTCTCTTATTTTGAAGCCAACTTTATGCAAAATCCATTCATCTTTTTTGAAGGTCTTTTATGGCAGAGCAACAGAACCCAGAGGAGCTCCTGTATGAAAAGATCTTTCATTATTAATAGAATATTAGCCCACATTAAAGCGGATGACTGAAGGATTGTGTTTCAACACTGCAGGGGCTGTAAAGTGAACAGAGGTTAATTCTCTGATCCAAGGGTAGATTTGTATCATTGTTTGTAGATAGAGATTTTTTTTTTCAGGGGAAAGGAATCATGTCTCCCCTTGCTGCTCCTCAGAGCACTGTGGTAGATTGCCTGGTCTGATTAATCTTAATGAATTATGCAAATAGCCTTTATCTCAAATGATTTAGCAATGTTTCTGTATTGTTTTATTAATGCACTTTTGAATTACTCTGCATAATCACGTAGCCTTTCCTCAGCCATTTGCTGTTTGTAATTCATCGCCAGCTCTTTATTAAATCCATGGTGGTCTCCGGCGAATTGCAAGCAGGAATGAGATATTAGTCATTACTGTAATTTAATGATTTCTAACCAAACAAGACGCAACCTGGATTGCTAACCATAGCAACTCCCCTCATTTCTCTCAGTCAGCATCAGTCCCATGGCTCGGATCTTTGGGGGTAAGCCTTTTACGTTTAGCTTAATTAATTATGTTTAGAATAAGAAACATTATAGAGAATGTGCTGTTTCAATTACAGGGAAAATTGAGTTACAAATTATAAAATTTACCATAAAGTGTTTTTTTTTTTTTAAGTTAAGACACCAGTGTGATAAAAAGAAGCACCGTTCCTTCACTTGTCTTTATCAGAGCGTATTTATCAGAATTTTCTATTTATAAATGGATGGTTGGATGGCCTCTATCTTGCTAAGGCAGCTTAAGTATAAATTTGCATGTATTTTCTTATCAGCAAGAGGGCTTGCCCCTTTCAAAGTGTGACTTCCTGTCTCTAAGGTGGTTGTGACATGCTGCTGAAATATAAATAATTCCCCAACCGTTTCCTTGCTCCCAACAAGCTTGGTTTCCACAGAGAAGGAAATGGAGCCTCATGTTGATATTGATAATGATGGTAGCCACATTATATGCGTAAGAATGGACAGGCATTTGATTTGCCCTTGGATCCCACTGATGCAGCGGGTTGGCAAGGCCACCAGGACTTAATAATCCTGTTCCATTCATGCATTATCTCCCACCCTCCTGTCACACAGCACAGCCTACCTCCATCAGAGGGTTTTACTTTGTTTAATGCCACATTGTGCTACTACATTAAAGGACATTATTCAGAACGACGAACACAGCTGAAAATTGGGATAAGGTGATTGGTAGCTTATTTGTATATATATATATATATATATATATATATATATATATATATATATATATATAAACAATTAAAACAAAAACTTAAACATAAAACAAATAGGATTACTGGGATAACAAAAGGCAGTTTTCAAAATGCCATTTCAATCAATATGTAGAAAGCAACCAAAGCAAACTGACTCAATTAGAAAAATAATAAAATACTACATAAATGTGAAAAATAATAGAATAAGAATTTATCTAATTTTATGAAATAATAAATTTCATAATAAATTTAATGTGAATAACCACCATTTTGGATAAGCTGAGTTTACTTTCTTTAGTCACTGCCTTGGTACTAGCCTTGGTACTGCAACAAAACATTTACTGATCTACAGTAAATCGATTCAAGCACAGCATGAAATGACAGCCATTGAGATCTATGAGTCTTTGGTTAACAAATGATTTTCTGAGCCTTTAAAAAAAAAAAAAAAAACAGTGAATTTTTTAATCCACAATTTCAGAAAACAGCTGGATCTTTGCTGAAGAGGTTGTCCAATCCCAATGACCTAATAAGGCTACCAACAAGGAGTTCACCAAAGATTACTTTAAAGGTATAGTGGAGGATGTTCTTTTTCTAGGTAGGTCATCAAAATAAGTGGTGTTCTTAATTGTCAGTCATTCAGTTGATATGTTTACATAAGGCTCATCCCCATTTTCACCAAACCCTATGCCGAGAAATACGTGGCTGCCGAGATTTACCTCCCCTCTCGCATACTGATGTGAAAAAGGGATTTTAATATCAACAAAAATGGTTTTTTAAACATATTCTTAAAGTTTTCATATTTCTTATGTATGGATCCTGAAACCCTAAAATCTGGGTTTTGGTGGACAGATAAAGTCAGATTTTACTTGTATGGAGACAATTTTTAGTCAATGTGCTACAGTAAGTGTCCTATGAATATATACTCTACTCAGTAGATAGCATCAACACAATTCTATATCATTTCTGACAAAACATTAGGAATATGTTTAAAAGTTCCCTTTTTGTTCATATGTCAATTCATTTTCTCAATACGCGAGACTTTAGGGCAATTCACGCTTTTGGGTCAGGGGCAGGAATTTCTCTGCATTTATCCATCCAACAAAAACTCATAATTTTAGGGCATCCATGCATAAGAAATATAAGAATATTAAGAATATATTTTAAAGTTCTCTTTTCATTCATATTTCTATCAGTTTTCTCATCATTGTGCGAAAGGAGAGGTAATTCTCAGCAGACTGGTATTTCTTGGCATAACACCTGTTTGTGAGTCTAACGTGGAAAAATTGCACATCTTCTTTTGGAAAGCAAGTTTTTATGAGTGATGCAAACAGCAACTTTTAAACAGAGCGTGCACAAGGCGAAATGGGCTTGTGCACACTCTCGAATGCATTTAATAGGCGTTTTCTCTCAGGAGTGGGTAAAGGGAGCGCAGTTTTTTTTTTTTATTCATAAAGATCCTCCACTATACCTTTAAGAATTGACCCTTATTATGAGACTGTGCATAATATCCACTAACAAGGCAAGAATAACTGCTTACCAAAAAGAATTAAAAGATCTAGCACAATTTTAGCAATAAATATATAGATGATCATTAAGACTTTCCCATTATAGCAACAAACTACTCTGCTAAGGGATAGTTTTTGTTGCTTAATATACAAGTTTCATAATTCAAATCTGAATTTACTAAGATTACTTTCGTGTGATCTTTAAATTCAAAGAATATTTAACATTCAAGTTTAAAAAACAAAACAGGAACAAAAGATTGGGGATGCACTTTTTCCCATTACTACATGAATGTATCCATGGAATAGATTTGAGAAATCTATTCTTGTAAAGTCTGCTTATGTGAGGAAAACTGGTAGGATGCATTTTCCCTTTTCTACTTTGTCCACATCCTATTTCTGTATTTGCTGATTTTCACATTTCTGTTCCACCATGAGATCAAACCTGATTATCTTCCAGTGATCCTCCCCCCTGTTTTATTTGCCTGAACATTTGCTTAACATGCTGAGCTCCTGCAATCCAACAATACAACACAGACTGCAATTATTCTAAAAAAAAAAAAAGCAATATTCATTGACTTAGATTTATTGAGATAATGTTGACATTTGTAATGAATAGCAGTCACCAGGCTTTGAAATAACAGATACCATTTAAGCATTTTGCAGAACACAGCTACGTTGACCTTTAATTACTTTTTTTATTTCTGGGTGTTTTTATTGCACGTGTCTTTTCAAAGTGGACTAATCATCCTAATAAAGTTTAAAAGAAGAAATATCAGGCTTTTCTTTTTCAAATGAACAAAAGGAAACAGAAGAGACATCTCCTCCATAAGGCTAAAAGGAATTAAAATGCGTATGACCTCACAAGAGCCTCCACAGAGATATGCACCAAAGTCCCAGGGCTTCTTGTAGCAAGAACATGACACAAAAGTTTCACATCACATGTTTTGAGGGTGATTTTTTTCACTATCTTATCCAGTTTTTAAAGTCAATAAATAGATAACATCATTGTTGGGTTTTGAAATCCATTGGATTAGAAGTATATTACAAAGAGAGATTTGGTGGGCAGCAGAGTAGAGAATAAGCTACTGTTGATGCTAGACAAAAAGTCAAGAATCTGTTAGGGACTGTAGTCTCATGTGAGTTTCCTCATACATTCCATCTTTTCATTCACTGGAATGTCTGAGACTAATGTCCGTATTGGTCCCTGGTTTCTGCCAGTCCATTAATTCCTTGGGATCCAAAATGTCCTTCAGGGATGATAAAAGACACATCTTGGGTCCATATATCTTTGTTCTGGAAAAATACAACTATCGGGTAACCTGGAAACAAAGAGAGAGAAAATCATATGTCAGGGTGTGATATAAGACACATACACAAAAGCCATTTTCTTCTTTTAACAGCAGTTCAGCAACTTGATTAAAAGCTGAATAGTAAACTCCGAACGCAGGATTGAGGTTTTGTGTTCTAAGACCTTTCTTTGCATTTTGCTCAGGTGTTTTCATAAAAACAAAACAAATCTGGCAAAATGTGTTACAATGCAAACATATGTTTTTTTAACCATTAATATAAAAAAATAGAGCATAATGTTTTAGGAGATCTGTTTGGGTTGGATGTTAAATTGTTTTAGAAAAAAAGTCATCATTCAATGTATATTTCTAAATCTACAATTGACTTTTCTTTTTAACTTATTGGAGGTGTCCAATAATATAGCTGTTTGCCTAATTTTCATCAGTAAGCTAATTGCCAGGTTTTAACAAGGTATTAGGGATTTTTCTTTTCTTATTTTAAATACAAAAGTCCTTTTCCAATGGCAGATCAACTTACTTACCAACTGAAATCATGATCAAATAAACTTATGTAAAAAAAAAAAGCTTTACATACTTTTAGCTAATTTTCGGTAGTTTGTTTGGTGATATCCAGACCAAAAAAAAAAAAAATGCCATAGGCTAAATTATGAGCCATTCTTATCAAATCCGAGACAGGCAAGAAAGAAAATTGCTATTGTTGGCCACCCAGGTCAGATCTACTGGTTATTTATTCATTTTTATAAAATATCTCATGAATTAAGATGACCTCTACCTGGAAAATGGTGTTGGAAAGACAGTTAAACTGAAATAAAGTTTTTAGGTTGGCTGACAGGGTTTATTTCTAAAATATATATGACCCTGGTCATCAAAAGACAAAAATATTATTTGGTTTAAAATGTTTTGCTTTGTATAATCTTTTTTAAAGACAACTGTTTTACATAAGGGGAAATATAATATAATCGCTATGGTGCTTTTTAATAAAGAAGAAGAAAACATTTTTGTTTTCTTCTTCTATTTTTGCAGTAAACAAACGTGTTTACTGAACCTCCTTCAGCAACCAGTTAATTCATAGTATAACATCTTCAATGGCATCTATCTGGCCACAATAAAATGTTTAAAATGCAACTATTTGATTAAATAAATAAATAATTAAAGCATCTCATAGATGTAATTATTGATATACCATAAAGTACTCCCTGATGACAGCTACAGTACAGTAGCAGCCATTCAAAATGGCCCTTCCCATTCAAACGCCAGCCGAATGGCAGCCCATTTCCCTGCAACTCCCAGCAAAATCCCTTCCGACTTCCACCCACTGGAGTGACCACCTCTTGCATATTTTTTTTTACTCTGACTCCACCCTTTCACCGAATTACGAGATTTGACCAGGAGATTATGCTTCTCTTTAGATCTTAATGTCCACAAATCATGACAGAAAGAACATTTTAGTACTATTTAGTACTATATTAGTATTGATGTTTAAAAAGGAATTGTAGGGGACCAGCCAAGGGCCCATCAAGGAAAGTGGGCTGATTTTAAATGGCTACTGTATTTGACTCATGTTGTTTTTTATGACAACTACAGTAAAGTACAACAAATTACCTTTCGTCTGTTTAACGTTTCATTCAAAAGCAAGGCCAAATGATCACAATTTGTAAAAATAACCATAATTTGGTTCTATTCCGTTCAAGTGGGGCATGTAGATGAAGTTGCAGTTTCATTTTCTGTGTTTATTGACTGACATCTTGGACTGCAAAATATAATAATAAAATATTTGTTCCTTATCTGTGCAGGAAAATAAGATGGTCTGTCAGTGGAAGCTTTTAACCTTAAAATAACATCACAAATTATGTACTTGATATAAAATAATAGAGTACGGTCTTTTCTTACTTTAAATGTAATATGTAGCATTGCTACATATGGACTGTGGAAGATTGGTAAACGTCAGCATCAGACAGTGTTTGGCTGTTGACGGTTCCATGCAGTGTGTAAGGTGCCCTTTTGCCTCTAAGGTTTGAGGAAATAAAATTCTCTCTTTCAACTGGCTATGACTCTGACTGACTTTTTAGAGAAGGAAAACAAGGCACTCAAGGAGAAAGCAAAACAAAATTTTACATGACACATGTTTGTTGAGTGGGGGCACCTGCCCCCAAAAATGTCTGTGCACGCCAGTGTTTGTTACCTACACCCCGACCAAAGTCTGATTTTAAACTACTGGATTATCTTGTGTATGTAGACACTGTTAAACCAATATGGTCATCAAACCTTAATGTTGCATGTTTGCTATTAGAACAAGCTCTTGATCTAATGCTCTGCTACCATCAGCATATGTCTCTCTGGTAAATGTGTGGCAAGTTCAAGGCATGCATATTCCCAGCTGGCATGTTCATAATTCAAACATCTGTGAGATAGCAAAATCTACATGGCAGAGACAAGTCAGTTCTAATACAATCTGCTTCATAGTGAATGACTTTTAAAAAACAGGAAATAGTATGCACCGCATAAATATGGTATACTGCAGAACTGGTCTCTGGAGTTTTCATAAATAATAATCTACAATGCTCAAATAAGTAAAGGATTGTTTACATGTTTTATTTCACAAAAGGCTATAAAAATAAGCAGATCACAGCTGAGTTGTTTCTTATGGGTTGCCCTTTGTAAATAGAAGCTTTAGAACACAATAAATCAACACACACCAGCAGGTAGAAAAGATGTTCCTATGAGAGTGTTTGGACATTATGGCTGTTCATTAAGCAGTTGCTGGGGTGTCACCAGTCAAATCTGTATGCCATTGCCACAAGCAATCAGTACTCTGAGTACAACAATCCAAATTTCTACACAAGAATAATTTTATGCTGTTTACAGGTGCCGCCAATGACACTGCGCTCACTGTTTGGGGAGCCACAATTTAATTTTCACTTCCATGCGACAATCCTCAGGCATAATGGTGTGAGAGAGGATATGGAAATGATTTTATCTCACTGCAGTTGCAGCAGCAGGTAATGGAAACTGTGTAAAAAATAGGCAGAAATCTGTTTCATGGAAATTCTTGTACCTCGGTTTGGTTAAATCTTTATCTGAACATTCTTTATCATAGGTCTGTCATTATCAAACATGGCTACTTTACCCTAACACAACAAAGATGAAATATTTACTTTATGAGCATTTCAAAAATAATTTCTCACATGTATAACAGAAATGCATCAAATCAAACCCATCTAGGAAGTTAACAGTGAGGGATTCATGTGTGTCTTATTGGGGGATACTGCTCACTACACACACTAAAGATATCATGGTGGAAAGTAAGTCCAAATTTGGTATAAAACCATTTTCGGGTATACATTACAAAAACAAAGACAATTACCTACAGTAGGTACTTTGACATGGACAAAATTTTGTACATAGCTAGAGTGACATAACAGGAGCTGGTCAATCTAGAGGTACCAATATCACGAGCAGAGAATAGCAGAAGTGGGTAGAATTCCCCCAAAATTTTACTCAATGAAGAGTAACCCTACTTCATCATAATTTCCCTTAGGCAAGAATAAAAACCCATTTAGTAAGAAGACTACTTAAGCACTAACTCATCTGATATTTATAATAATGTAATTAATTCAGACAAAATGTAAAGTTAAGTGCAAAATTCTGTCATTTTAAAGGCTATAATAAAAACAACACAAAAAAAATTATGTAGTGTACATTATATAAATAATCAATAACAATATTTATTCCTTACTTTATATTAGTTTGGACTCCAAATGTCATGCTAGAGTTTCTAAAATGAAAACAGGTTTGTTCTTTATTCAGTGAGGTTAACCACAATGGATGGAGCAGCCATATACTTTACTCAATTAAGATAAGTGATATTGTATTAAGGTATTACTCATATATTGCCTACAGCAGTCTATGGGCAAAAGTTGAGATATACTATTAGGTGACCAGTCTACTGTAGGGCAGCACAGACATTAGCCTGAGTGTCATGTTTTTTGGGCTGTGGGAGGAAGCCAGAGTATGCGGAGAGAACCCACCTATGCATAGGGAGACCATGTAAACTCCATGCAGAAAGACTCTAAGTCAGCAACTGAACCCAGACCTTTTTGCAGCAAGGCTAAAAAGCTACAAACTGTGGCACCATACAGCCTGCAGAAAGTTATTTCAGTCATTTTTTTTTCAAAAAGTACTCAAGTAACTGGATGATAGACTATTGAAAACAGAAAATGTCTCATCTAGTCCTCTAGAGTCAATGTCTCACTTTTGGATAAATCCCTGTTCCAATACACCAGAATCAAATGTATAGTTTATCATCCGACTTATTAAGAACTTGAGGAGGTAAATTGATTCTGAACACATTCTGGTGTCATAAAGCAAGAAGTGTCAAACAGTTGCATAATTCAGATTTGGAAATTTGAATTCTGAAAATATGCATGTAAGAAAATAATAACCCAACAAAGACCGGACAAAGAGATGATTATGCTGTTATCCAACAGTGACTATTGATTCTTGTGCCAAGCTAAGTGTATTAATAGATTCCAATACACAGCTCCTGAGGTCGGATCTTGTATTGTTGCTTTAACAACTCAGTTCCAATGTTTGACTGACAGTTAGAACCTCTGGCCACTGCAGTTACTGCATGCACTCAGTGTTTTAATTGTGGCTTTTACTGCTTCTTACAGACCTGCCAGCTCTTTGAAAATTGAATCATTTATACAACCGCTGGTCTTCCATTGTATCAAATTATACCTAAATTATTTATGTGTGTTTGACCTACAGCATTTGTCAGTTGGTTTAGCATAGTTTTATTTTCCATTAATTTAATGCAATTACCTAAATGTAAAAGTTGAATACTTCAAAACATGAAATTGCAGCTGCCTTAACCATTATTTCAGAGCAATCGAAATAACAACGTACACTATTACTTAGTCATGTTAAATGCTGCCTTAATTATTTGTAGTAAACATTTGTCTTCCATTGCCTTTCAGATCAGATCTGTCAGATTTTTGTCTCTTTAGAAAACATTCTAACTCTATTTAGATTTAGCGCTGTTTGTTGATAAGAGGCTATATTTAGTCTGTCTTTGGAGACTGTTAGATGTTCCATATTTGTTGTTGTTTAGCAGGTACAGGGCATGTTTTCATAGTGTATTGGAAAAACATTTCCTCCATACATCTATCCATCAATAACATTAACACATTCTCCACAAGCTCCATAACACCTGTCATGTAGGAGGTATGTGTGGCTCTTTTGCCCTCTGTCCCCTGATTGATAGGAAGTGAAATGTAGGAGCTGCTGGGGTTATAATTCTTCACATTACCAGCAGCAGGACTATAAAACTAGCTGCTCCTAGAACATGTACAGAGGGAAGGAACAAACAGTTTATCGGGCAGGAGCTACAGGGTGTTAAAATGTCTGATTTATTGGAAGGACTTCATCAGAGGAAACAAAAGAACAGTTTGGCTTTTATTCATTTTGAACACCACTCAGAAACACCTGGAAGGACTGATTTTCATTACTAGATAAAGAAAATGTTGAAAGTGACGAGTTTCTTTTCATGTGAAAAATCTATATTTTGAACCACATTAATGAGCTCCAATTTATCTGCAAACAAAAATGCTAAAAAGAAAACAGTAAAGAGAGCCTATTTTTTAATAATCTAATTCATACTGTGTCTCCAAGTATTATTTTGAAACCCCCCATTGTTTTTATTTTTTTTAAGCACTTAGCAGAATCTTTAGAGGCTTTGGAGATGTTTGTGTGATTAAAATAAAACTAAAGCCCAAAAACTAAAGTACAGCACAGACTATGTGGCTGTATTTGTTATTCTCAAAGGTATCTTGATATTCAACCAGCAGTTATTTTATGTGGCTTTGATAACAAAAGGAGTGAGTGAATTTAATGTATGTAGGGTTGTGGTTGCAGCGTATGTAATTTTGGAGAACTTTACTTAAGTTTTTAATAGAACTATCTCTGGCTTTGGATAAAAGCTGGCGTAATTTTAACCTGGCTGACAGACAGCCACTAATAGCTCTTTTATATAAGAGAAGGGAATATGTAGTTCATTCTGATTAAAGGTTTTGAACATAATCACCTAACAAATCATTTTGAATAATCAATTTAAGGTAATTTTTAAAGTGCCTCTTAACTGAAGCTTAAATTTCAAAGGGCATAAGTGTTCACTGTACCCAAATCTTCTGCTTTTGCATGGTTAATAAGGAAAACTTCTGTTTTTGCATGCAAAATAAAGGCAAAGCTAGTAATAGAAGTGCTAGAGTTCAAACCATCCGTTTGTGCATTTATCAATCTATAGTCTGTACCTGCCTATTGTTGCAGCTGGTGCCCATATCCTGTGGGCTTGGAGGGTTTCCAAAATACCAGAAAGGAGCTTAATATATCAAGCTCTGCAGAAACTGACTCCAGATTTTTAAGTATAATGAAGGAAAATTTACAGTAGAGCTTTTCTTTGCAATAGAAAACTGGAAACAGGACTGTGGATTTGCTGATATTATTCCAACAGATAGGTCACCAGATACTTCAGATGCTGCATTTAACAGTAGTATGTCACAAGCAAGACAACCAAATGCAATTAAGAAAATCTCTGCAGAATCCAGCCAGGGTTTTATTCTTCCTGCAACTACTGCTTTAAACTTTCAGAGGCTCTGATAAGTTTTTATTTGAAATTTCATCATTTAGCATTTGTTCTAATTGTTTTAAACTCCTTTCTCTACCAAATTTAAATGGTGAAGAATAACATCTTTTGCTCCTGTATCTGAATATGATTTTTTTTTTCAAGGCTTCAACTATCTATCTCTTTTCATTGGTTGGAATTTATATCTCAGTGAAAGATTCCATAGAAACAGGCACGGCATCAGCATTACACTGGAGACTGTGAGCTCCGTTTTCAGGCAGCCCTTCTGTTCATTCCCCAGAAGGATGTTAAGTGTACAGGAAGTTTAAGTACATCCCTCTGGCAAACACAAGCTTTCCCTTGCTGACTCTCTGTGGGAGGCAGTAAGGCCAAGAGCATGGAGCGACCCCCGCTGACTCCCTAATCAATAAAAGAGTCGAGGTTCTGAAGGGTTCTACTAGCCACCTGGACCCCTGCTCATCTGTGCCTCTGTTTCTGCTTTCCCATGGCTGTAACAGAGGGCATGAATTATTAACCTGGCTAAAATAAAAAGCTCTGCTTCATCCAGGCCTCCTGTACCAATGAATAATGGATGAGGCGGCTCAACTACAGCCGTTTGGCGAGTCAAACAGTGGACGATGATGGATGAGGAAGGGTCCTATGTTTCCCCCCCAACCACTCCCACCCCCTCACCTACCATCTACTTTTGGTCCAGTTCATCCAAAAAAAAACCTGAACATACATCCTGACAGCCTCTATTAATTTAGAGAAGCGGTTTAGCTTTAGTCCTGCTGCACTCTGCCAACACATCCCACTCAACAAACATGTGTCATGTAAAATTTTGTTTTGTTTTCTCCCTGAGTGCCTCGTTTTCCTTCTCTAAAAAGTCAGTCAGAGTCATAGCCAGTTGAAAGACAGAATTTTATTTCCTCAAACCTTAAAGGTGAGATTGATTTTCATGAAATGACTCCATGTTAGAATTTGTAAACTCCTGTATGCATTGGGAGGGGTGTGCATCTACTGTATCAACAATAGCAGTGAGCTGTTTTTCCTAGTTTAACTGTTAAAGGCTCATTTTGCTTGAAGCATGGATATTACCGTGGAAAATGTCTTTATCATAGTTTATCATAGTCTTTATCATAGCCTGTTCATGCCGTTCAAGAGCTGCTGTCATTTCTTTCCTCAAGTTTTTCTACCATCTGTTGCTAATCCAGATATTTATGGGTTTCAGAAATGATGAGATGTCTCTAGATCTGGGGTGATCAATTAAAAGTCAGCTGGGTCCGAATAAAGGAAATCAACAACCAGTAAAGGTCCGGAGAGATTTTTAATTACAATCCATTACTTTAAACAGTATTCAATACTGACATAAAATGCAGGTGTTTATGCATCCATGTTATATATTGAGTTTTTAAATAAAAAAAATATAATTTTTTTCCATTTTATTTGAAGTAGAGAACAATATTCTTTCAGTTTGGTATATAGACAATTTCCTGATTCACTTTTTTTATAAAACACCTGAAATTACTGGGAGGGGTTTTCTCTTTCTTTTTGATGGCTTAATGGGAGAAGTGGGCTTTAGGCTGCCATGCAAGGCTTTAAACCTGAGTTTGAATGGAGACAAAGCCTCAAGCACATATCAAGGTGCTCATCCTTGAGCCTGGATCGATATTTATTTTGATTATGTTCATCGGGCTCAACCTGCTTCACAGCAGCAGATTAAGCCAAACATACTGAAAATGTGCAGGGTCATCTTTGAGCACGCCATTTCACCATTCTTTCACCAGTTCACCGCGCTTCTTCCAGCAGTCCACACTTTCTCTGATCTCTTTTTCTCATCATCTTCTCCATCTTTCCTATCGCCCGGCTTGCCACAGCATTGCCTGTTGTGTTTAAAAGTAGCTCGCAGCCGCAACCAAGACTGACAGCTCATTGCATAATTTGTATCATGTGCAGCACTGGGTGGGTTTACCACATAGACAGGAGAAGCAGTGCAAGTCACGTTAGAAACTGTCGTCGGACCACATGCATTAATTCATAAATGTTTTAAATCAGGTCGGGTCCTGATTAGCCAGCAGGTGCGTCCAGATCCAGACACTGGTCCGCTTATTCGTGACCTCTGCTCTAGATGTTTACATTTGCAAACCCTCACCATCAGGAGCTGCTGCTCGCTCATAATAACAGATTTTTCTATGGGCTCTTTGCGGAAAGAATTTCTGCACGGAGGGGAGTAGAAGCCCAAAATGACGTAATTTGGCCGTGAGGACCTAGTGGACGCCTCAAGCATAAACCAAGCTTTTTGGTTTTTCTCTTGCTTTAGAAATGCTAATAACTAAATGTTCGCTCTTCAAACAAATCAATCTCTCTTTTTTTTTTTCTTGGTACAGCCAGGAGGTTTGATGGACGGGTTGGGGGGTGGTGGTGTTGGCCCTGGCGAACGGTTGGCTCGCAGGCCTTGCCGCCTGTCCTTGTCCCCCGGGCTATGGTGGTGCAACTGGCGGGCCCCCCACTCACCGTGTGGGCTCTCAGGGAACGGGGGTGCCTATTGGACTAAATGGCGGAGCTGGCTCTCTGGGAGTGCAGTAGGCCTCCCAGTCTTTTTCTCCCCTGGACTCAAATCATTATCTTTAATAAAATATAATAAACCAGTAAATGCAATACATTTAGACATCTACTATAACCATAGCTAAACAGACAGATTAAGTTAATTCCCATGTTTCTTGAGTTGTAAGCCAATAGTATCAAGTAGGATCAACCCACACCTCACAGTCTCCCCTCACTCTCCACTGCATTGATCAGAGGTTAATAAAAACAAAACAATACATTGTCTTTTAGTGTTTATTAGTGGCTTTATCTTTGGCCATTATATGTTGGGGATATTTTTACTTCCTAAACCCTTAGAGAACGCTGGATGTCATTGTAGTTTGTGCAAGGCATCTAAAGCGTAAAAATAATTTAACTAAATATGAACAGAGTAAAAAAATAATCCCACCTTTGTTGTCTTTACTTTGTTTCCTGTACTGCAGCTCCATCCTTTGAGATCTGGTAGCACTTTACACTCTTCTCCATCCATGCAGGGATGCATCTGACACCACCACTTCTGTGCAACTATTGATGCTGTGATGAAAACAAAAGATGCAAAAAAGACAAACCCTTTATACTAAAACTAATTGTACCTATGTTTTATTTTCTATGGAAGTAAAGCACAGTTCTAGTCTCTGTAGAGCAACAACAAGCTGATTTGACCTCTGTATATTTCAAGGATTAAATAGAACATCTTGGTTTCAGGCATCCATGGAGATCTGTCAGTCCTGCCCAAGTGTGTTTTCATGTCTGAATTACAGACACGTGTGAATGTCAGGATTGTGAGTGTTGTGAGCAGGTGTGCGAAGAGTGACTTTGTGCACTGTTGAGGGAGAAAACATGCAGTCAAGGTCTTATGCTGCTTTGAAGAAGCCTACAGGGGGAAAACACTTTCCCATGACATTTCTAAAGTGAGAAGAAAACTGTCAAAAATCAAGCCCGGTCAGAGCAGTTACACTAAAAGGAGAAGATGGGGATCGATTCACCTGTAACTGAGGACACTGCTGACATGATATTAAATGACCTGGCCATCCTTCTGCTCTGATGGATGTGTCTGTTCCAGCCTCAGCACCAGACAACAGGGTTAGTGAATGAACTGCTAGGGGATTTCATTTAGAAAACTGAAGTCTCAATCAACATACAGAGCAAACAAAGGACACTTTGTCTTCTATGCTGTAGACTTCACATGCACAAATTATCACCAAAATGCTTGACTGAACCTTACTGACAGGTAAGACAGCTTTGCACTATGTCACACATTTGTAATCTCATGCCATTCTGGAATCATCACTAGATTTGTAATGAGAAGTCTGGCATACCGTCTACACAAGATGGAGCTGCTCTTGTTGTTCCCGCCACCTGTCCAGGGAAGCAGGAGCATTTGACAGTCTGGGATCTTTCTTCGATCTTGTTCTTGTTGCAGCATCGGTGTGCAGCAATTACCTCACAGGTTCCTGCTTTCACGTGTACTGGAAGCACAAATACAAGCACAGGTTGGAATGGCTGTGGTAGCCTTTCACACCATAGTTATGCATACTAACATTGCAGTTTCTTGCAAAAAATTATGTTATAAATATTTTAAATGGATTTTATACATTAGAAAAAAAGTTGTGAATAATTTCAAAGTTGAAAGAAAATAACACAAATCAATTGTAATGATTTAATAAAATGTAAATAGGACTTTGTGCACTCTTAATAATTGGCTGAGTTTAAGGAAATGCTTTAAACTTCTTTGATCTCAGGGTGATTATACACAACACATTCTCATGCATGCCCTAGCAAGAGAACAAAAAGGGGTAGCTCCTTTTTTTCCCTTCAAAAAATGATTAAATATGAATTTAAAAACAATTTTAATGGGATTTTATATATAAAATATCATTTTTTTCCCCAATAAAATATTTCCAAAATACATTTGTCTGTGGTTTGTGTTTTTCATGTGAGATAACGGAAAAATGCCCAAGGTATTTGAATACTTTGAATACTTATGGTTTGCATAAATTAGTGAGTTTTTCAAATAAATGTCTTTTTCTTTGATTTTGACTTTTTTTTTTATATTTCTTTTATTACATAGAATACCACAAAATGAGAAGGAAAACTTTAAAGGAACAATTTCCTTCCTTTAGATATCAGTACAATGTCTATATGGTTAAACCCAAGGCAAAAATTGTTTGACATGAAAAGTAGACAAATAATATAATTCCCCGATTATGTTCTAAACAAAAGGTCACAGGAATAGTCTGACCCTGCAAGGGTTAAATCAACTTTTTATGTAAAACAACTAATAATCTTTCTTTTTCAGGTCCTGAACCTGTTGGTCCTCAGAAAGTTAGTAAATAGACCAAAAACGGTCCTAACTCGGTAACATTCACAAGTACACGAGACCTACTATCCTCCACAGCTTTTAAGATACTGTACTAAGGAGAAAAAACTCCATCAGCAATTATTGCAGCTGACACTGTTAAGTGTTCATTTATCATAAGCAAGCATACAGAGATATTGGAGGTGAGGGTAAAGCTTTAACAATATTTTTTCAAGAGTCTTTAGTTATAGTCTTTTTGACGTGTGTCAAAGTAACACACATTGTAATAAAGTTGATAGATCCATGTTAACAAAGAAGTCTATAAAAACTTCAGTACACAGACACTTCAGTAGCCTCACAGCTCAGAGGGGGGAAAAAACAGATTACTGGATGAAAGATTTTATTCATACCAAATGTGGAGTGTATATAATGCTGTTTGATTATGTGCTAAAGATTCAATAAACTACAGCAAACTCTGGGAAGGTGCCTCTTTTCTAGTCATTGTGCAGACACAGTTGGAACACAGCTTCAATCTGTTTACTGCGTTCTCTTTTCTCTCAGTTTATGCATTATTGCGCATCAATCATGTAAGATCAATCTAAGTGTTTTAGTCAAAGATTAGCCATGCATACTTTCAGTGAACTGTATACATTTTCATTTTTATAAGTTTTACTTCTTTTTCTTTGTATATGCTGGTATACCTAAGGGATATAACAAAAAACAAGCATTGAGACAATAACCAAGGTTTAGACAATAGATTATGGTGATTAATGAATGGTACCCTGAAAACTGTACCATCTTAAAAAAAAAAAAGATAATACATTTAAGGCCTTGCACCACTGAATGCTTATAAAAAAAACCAGGACATTCCCCTTGTGCAAAGGCCTTGGTTTCATCCCCAGTGCAGCTCCATTTGCTCATATACCCTTGACCAACATGCTAAATCCACTGAACCCTGCATCCTAACCAAAGAGAAGCTCTCAGTGGGGATGAGACCAAAATAAATGCCTTTGCATATTGTAAATGGACCTCATAACATCACTGTTATAGACATTAAGCTAGATTAAATAAAGATGAATAACACATTAATTACACAAAGCAATGACAGTTATGATAGTGATTGTTGCTTTAAGCAATAACAATGGCAAGGTGAGAGAAAGAAAAAGCTAGAGGTTTGACATTCCTTTCAGATAAGCCTTAATTATGTCTGTAAAGATTTTCAATTTGGAACTTGACTTGAAAACAGATTGCAGGGAGCCTCCACCTTCCCATTAGCTGGCAATCCAGAATTCTCATCTACAACATTAAAAACATTTTGCTCTCGATCAATGAAGTGCTATTCACATTCCCACTGAAAGCAAGACAACAATTACCAATTGAGTGCCTTTCATTGAACAGAAACTTACTAATGCAAAAACAGGTCAGGCTCTGTGCTCTTGATGTGATTATCTTTAAGCCACCAACATGCCCCTCCATCAAAGTTACTTTCAAAAGTTGGTAATATTTAAATAGAATATTCACACTTTGTTTAAGGGACAACTAGACAAGGACAATAGGCAATTACGAGAAGTGCAATAGCTCCTAATTTTCCTTTCAGTCAGATATACACAATGTCATTTGAAAATAACAAATGCACATTAAGTTACCTGAAAAATGAAAAGCAGACCTGTGAAAAACTGCTCGTCAACAAATGTCTAACATTATGCTTTTGTTTGCTTTTTCACCATATTTGAATGTTAGTTGAAGTTACAAAATCTATTGTCAGATA
The DNA here is from genome assembly GCF_016077235.1 of Cyprinodon tularosa. NCBI lineage: Eukaryota > Metazoa > Chordata > Actinopteri > Cyprinodontiformes > Cyprinodontidae > Cyprinodon > Cyprinodon tularosa. Next base: position 458,365 of record NW_024039517.1, on the reverse strand, counting down.
AAAGTTATCTGAGTAAATAGAAAATAAAAGTGTTGCTTTTGAAATTATGATTAAATGCCTAAAGATAAGAAAACTATAGATGCCAACCTGGCTTTCGCCCCAGTGCTCACCATTACCAAATCATAGAATAACTGTGACAAACATTCCCCTTCAGAATTTTATAGTGAAATTAAAGCTCATGGTTTTTCAAAGGCAGGAATCCAAAGATCCAACTAATAATGAAAAGCAAACCAGAACTAAGGAGACATCTGGGGAAACCAAACATGAGGAGCCAGGGAGAGACGAGGTAGGGGGACAACAGCATGGGAGGACAGCAAGGACAAGGAACCAACAAAGAGTGAGAGCAGAGGGAGAGCATATATAGCGACAGAGACAAAGGAACGGCTAACGAGCTGACAAGGAGCAAGTGTGAGAGGAGACAACGAGGGAGCCAAGGGGAAAGGAACACACACACACAGACACACACACCACACACATACACAAGAGGGCAACAGAGGACAACAGAAAAACATGAGAACTAACATAAATCTAGAAATTACAACAAAAAAGGAATTAAACCAATAAAACTAGGAAACATGGAGCAAAGTAAAGCACAATAGAAACAAGACCATGACAGCCATTTGTTGCATCCACATCCTCCTAACCCTGCAAATGCACTCTAATGTGCTGTTTAATTTTTTTTTGCATTTTCTCTTCAGTTTGTCAATAATAGCTATCAATGGTATTTCATGGGGTCTAAAAGCCTTTGCTTTGTAACAACCATTGGTTTTGTAACCTTATTTTAGACAGAGAGGTCATTAAAAAAATTCTAAGCTGCTCTTTGATGTGCATGATGTGCAGCTTTCTTTAAGGCTGATTACATTTGATTGCTTGATTGTATAGAAATCCTGGATGCCTGGATTGTAAATTGAAGCAGGCAAGCAGCAAGCGTGTAAGGTACAACTTTACAATAAGGCTCCTCTTATAGATGACTAAGAAATAGTTTGCAAATATGCCATCAATTAATCTGTAATGCTTTATAAACCATTCATGGCAGTTTATTAAACATTAATCAAGGTTAAGCAATAAACAAAACTTACCAGTTTCTTGCCAAAATGGAGCCTCTGTTTAACTTTATATTTCATTTAGCATTGCTTATATTCAGACTGAATTACTACCTTAGAAGCACTATTAGCATTAGCAAAACATTATTATTATTTTTTTTTTACATGTAATATGCATAAAATATGCTGAATGCAAGAACGTATAAATTAGTTATAAAGTGTTTAAAAATTATTAACAACATATCTATAAACATCTATAAGGGAAAAAATTGCTACTACATTTGGTTAATCCCAGTTACTTGAATAAACAGAGGAAATCTTTTCTAATACAAAAAATAAAAAAATAAAGATGTGGTCCAAACATCAAGGATACATTTTGGAGAAATGATATCTACAACCAATACCTGTGTCAGATTATAGACTCTTCAGTCATTAAAGTTCTAAAAGTGGTTGAGATTACCAGTGTGGACAAAGTTGTTGTTTAAAACTATATCTGTCAGCCAAGGTCTCTAACTCCAAGGCAGGGCCCAAAAAACACCATGTAATGTGGAGAAATAAGAGCTCAGAGGCGAGAGTTTGATGGTAAACTCTAAGTTCCATGTCAGAGGAAACATGATTAAATGGATTAATCAGCTGCTTCACCTTTTTGGCTGAGATTAGTAGGATTACTATGTGAGAATTATTGGCTTATTTATAATGTGTTGTTTGATGTGGTGTTCCTTGAGACCTATTTTTCAAAGACTCAAAGTAAACCATGATTTTGCACTAATTCAATTATTTGGAAAGTTTGTGATTTGCATTTGTTTTTCATCCTTTCTCTCTAAAAAGTCTGGATCGGACTTGAGTGCACGGAAAAACTTTTAAACGAGGGCAAATGGAAGACAGCCTATTGTCCTCTCAATTTACGAATATCAAGGTAGCAGCAATGGCATAAGCTCTATGATCAATAAATTTCAATTAAAGCACTTAGTACTGCCATAAGGTTGAAGCATCAGGCGCCCATGTTGGCATTACGGAGAAATGAGAGACAAAGAAAGGTGAAAGGACATGGAGCACTAATGAAACGCCCCTTCAGCCAGTCAATAGTCTGAGGCAAGCACTCAACGCCACAGTCATAATTACTGACCATAAATTGTTAAGCACAAGAATGCAAACAATATTCTCTAGGAGGGGAAATTCGAGTATTGCTTTAAAATGCCTTGAAATATGACAAAATGTCAATAGCTAAACATGGTTATAACACTAAAATTAATTTATGCTAAACCCATCTGATGAAGGGCTGAAGGATTGTGCCAAAAATCAAAACTGTTTTTTTTCCAACCAATATTCTGCTTTCAATTTTATTTAGATTTTTATTTGTACTAGCCACAAGCATGTATATTTTCTCTTTAGGGTTTCATTGTTTTATATGACCTTGAAAGCTTGCTTGTCCAGAATCGTTACTGTTTTGCAGTTTCTTTTTTACCTCTACTTGCATGCAAAAAATCTGCATGCTTGTTGCACCTCTCTCCTCCCTTCTGTGTAGTGGCAAACCAACTGAAACATATTACTGCAATGTAAAAGGCTAGAGTGAGATAGTAAGGGTCTTACGATTGTTAAATGTCATGTAAGTAAAATTGAGTGCCTCTGTGATTTGAAAATTGCATTTCGTGAAATTGAAAGTATATTGAAAATTTAATTAATTGCCCAACCTTCATCTGATCAATTAAAAACATTCAAATTTAACACAACTTCAAATAAACTACTTCACATCTGATTATAACTTTAGCTATCTAAACAAGACAAGGCCCAAAGTAAGGCAACAGCCTGAATCCATTTGTAGTAAAATTGGGTGAATCCTGAACAATCAGCCCAGAAGAACTAATCAAAATGAACTGGTTATTACTATGTTTAAGTACATGGTTACAAAATACTGATATTGTAAAAGCAAGTACTGTATTTGCAGCTTAGCTTGAGGGGTAATATAAAAATCTCATAACAATCTGGAGTCCATCCCTTTACAATGGAAACTGTCTTTTACAATTGGAAAGGTAACTGCCCATATCAAGGAAGAGGATGTGAGATAACCAGTGCTGGGTTTGACTGTGCAGTGATTAAAGTTACTGCCAGAAATTCTTACTAAGCCTCGGTTAACACTAAAAACCACAATTATTGTGCACTGCCTGATGAAACGGAATAGGAGATCGTCAGCAACTGAGGCAGTTTTTTTTCTGCAATCAAATCTGGGTCTATTGTATGGCAACCTTATAGCTGGCAGTAAATTCTGATATTACCATTGTAGATCGATTTCAGAAAAGTGCAAATTAATATAACAGGCAATTTTTGAAACTTCTTAAATTTGTCTGAAATTATATTCTCTAAAAGGACAAGTTTAGAAAATGAAGTTTGTGGCAGAGCAGCAATAGTTTAGTTAGCGTTTTTGCGTTTCTCTTGTCCATATGACAATGCATTTGCCAATATTTTCAAAAAAGGACGAGGGACATTGCATCGTTTTTATTTCAACTCAAATTGGGCAATTAAAAGGAAGAGAACAGTTATTTTGTGGAAGCATTGAAGCCTCTGAATTATAAAAACTATTATTTAATCTTAATAGTGTGAATGGAGGTTTGAAGAAAGGCAAACTGTATACTGTGTAATGCAGGCATCCCCAAACTCGGTCCTCAAGGCCCCCTGTCCTGCAGGTTTTAGAGGTTTCTTTGCTTTAGCACAGTTGGTTATAATGATTGCAGTAGACCAAAAGCCTGTTAATCAGCTTTCAATTAAAATCAGCTGTGCTGGAGCAGAGGAACCTCTAAAACCTGCAGGACAGGGGGCCTTGAGGACCGAGTTTGGGGATGCCTGGTGTAATGCTTTTTTTCAACCACCTTAAACAGTTCAGGTTTCTTCTCAGAAAGCCCTTATGAAATTGCTCGTAGTTTTCACTATCCTAGGAAAGAACGGCAAATAATGTCTGCAATGTAGCATGAAAGTAGTCACAAAGTTAAGTGTTCTGTTGTCCAGATAACAGAAATCATCATTTTGATAAGAAGACACCCACAGATTGCTCTCAGCTTCTGCGGCAATGAAACAATTGATCTAACAGACGGAAAGGGAGGACTGAAGAACAACACAGCGTTCCAGCTGTCAGCTGCATGACAAGATGCATGAACATCACCTGGCCAGCGACGCACAGAATACAGTGATAGAAGAACCACAGGGGGTACATGAATAACAGAAACATGGTGTTAATTTTAATGCTGACAGGGAGACTTCATGGCTTCGATGAGGTAAAGTCAGAAAGACATTGAGTGCCATGGTTTTTGATGCTCAAGTTGTTTCATTTGTCACTGTGCCTCTGAAGGACTTATGTTCAGAAGAAATAAAGAAAATTGTGTTTTGGACAGACTAGTTTGGCATCCAGCTAAGGATATTGATCAGTTTCTTCATCTGATGTAACCATGAAAGGCTAAAACATGTCACAAAAATATATAATCAATAAAAAGAATGCCGGGAGAACTTATTTTGTAATTATGTTTTGACTTAAAGAAAATATTATTCTTTGTTGTTGTGAGTTGAAAGCACAATATCACTTTAATCAAAAAGCTTGAAGGTTAGGACAAGTACATGGTTTAAAGTTATATTAGGAGTACCAGAACATTTAATGCAAGACCTGCTTCATAAGGCATGGTTCTTAAAGTATAAAAAACACCAAAAATAAATTGACAAAGAAAAGTCAACAAGCACAGACAAAGCGTGCTTTAGTTTTGTTAATAGAGGAACAAAAGAAAAGCCAAATAGGGGTTGTTATTATTACTGCAGGTGGATTTATGCCGTCCAGCATGGCGCTGTAAACAGGCAGCGGTTCTAGAACCAATCGGTAGAATGCAGCATTTAGACTGTACCATCCTTATTACTTTACCAGATCATTGTTGTAATACCATTGTAATTGTAGGGGCTAAGCCAACGCTTAAGTGTTTTTATACAGGAATCCTATAGTTGACATGGTCAGATGGTAAACAGGACACTGTTCTTGTATTTAAAAGCTGATTTATTCCCGCTTTTACTTGCTTATAAAAACAAAAACTATATAAACAGCCAGCTATGTGTTAACAGTGTTTCCCGGCCGAGTGATAAAAAACAATTTGTCTTTTTCTGGTGAAACACATGCCCATACATACACACCTCATTTCCTTTCTTATATGAACTTTGTACATATTGGCTTCTAGAGTGATTATTTATTATTCTTTTCATGCAATAATTAAATGTCTGTAACTTTTTTGAGTTTTTGTGTTTTTACTGACCTCTAAAGAATTTTGAATTACACTGTTTATGCTATAAAACACAACCCCCGTTTTTTTAAAATACTGTAGTCTATAGTTTCTTTTCATTTGAAATTGAAAAGAATAACAAAGAGCACATTGGTAGTTTCAGCATGTAGGAAGCTGATTCATAGGCATGAAAATGTTAAATTGAATTATTGTGAAGCCATATGTTATTCTGACAGCTGAGTTGACATGAGCACATGTATACGTCTAAAAGAAAACAAAATGTTTTATCCACTAGAACATAATTTAACAAGTGCAGTTTCAGCAGACTTTCAGAGCAAAGGGTGAGCTACCAAAAAGTGTCTTTTCTGATTCAGTGCCCCCATCTCTCATTCAGCATGCTGCCAGTCCACCCTTATCTGTCGACAAATGCAATAGAGATCAAAACATGGAAAACAAAGTCATGTTTTGGCCACAGGGTACGGCCACAGTAACAGCAACAGCCATAAAAACCGAGGTTAAAGGCTGCACAATACAGACACTGGATGAATTATTAATGAGTCAAATCATCCTGTTTGCTCCAGATGCTGATAACACTCAACATGAGGAACAGAACATACCGTAGAATACATTCAAGGTAAAAGGGAGCCTCTTAAGACTGCAGTAGGAGGCTTCACAAAGCCAAAAAACATTAATTTAAATGAGCTCTGTGCGAGGATTAGTAAAAGGGGTCTGAGTAAAACATTTCATATGACCACACTGCTGAGGAAAATCTACTAATGTGGAAGGAAAACTACTAAGACATGATGAAGTAATGGTTTATAAAACATTAACTGCCTAACCCTCATGAGAATTACAAAGCCATCTCTTTACCTAACAACAACTAGGTCTTAATTAAATTATCATATTCTGAAATAGAGACTCATTACTTCCCGGCTGTAAACCTGTTGCACTGACAATCAGGCCCAGCATGCTTTGACAAACCTTAGTAATCAGGAGTTGAATCAGGAGTGAATCAGGAGTTAAGTTCACAATAAACTCCCTTGTATTTTTTCAGGGTGTTTTTCTTGCATAGTAGATAAAAATGTAAAAGGTTAATACAACATTATCTGCACCTTGATTCTTAGCACTACGCTCAGAGACAGGGTGGTTGACTGTCATACTATTGGAATTCAATTCAATTGAGTTTATTTATACAACGCCAAATTCACAACACATGTCATCTCAAGGCACTTTACAGTTCAACCAGATCATACAGTCAAATTGATTCAAAGTTAGTCAAATTGATTTAAAGTGGAAGAGATACATTAAAACATAGAATCCAGATGCATTACCCTTTTGGATTAGTATTGTTTGTTTGAATTGATAGCAAAATTATTGACATTATCATACTAGTTTTTATTCCTCTTGCTAGCTGCAGTCTATCAACTAACCTATTTCATTCATTACTGTAATTAACCATATTAATTGGCTAATTAGATTAAGTATTAAAGGGAATATATGATTTTAAGACAAAATAGTGAAATAACAACAGCATCCACTTTGATAAATACTAGATATCCTCTGCTGAAGAAATATAATTCTGTAGATTTAGAAGTCCTGAGAGGCTAGAAACAAACGCATAAAGGATAATAAAAGAAGCAGCACTTGAAACCCTTAAAATAGCATTTAATATAAAATAAAATAGTAAGTACTACTCCTACTGTTACTATGTTCACTATTGTTTTCTTGTTCTATGTAATCTTTCTTTCGTTTGCTTTACAGAAGAAGACACAAGAGCCCTAAAAAAAAAAGAAAAAAGAAAAAGACTCAATGCTTTAGGGGTTTAGATTAGCTCTGTTTCACTACCATTCACCTGGCTGCTACAGTACAATGTATAGCCAAGGACTGATCAATTGGAGTCCCTCAACGAATCATACAACCTTCTAAGTGAAAGGCTACCTAAGATATTAAATCTTTTGACTACAGCAGCATCAAAAAAAGCAAATTTGAGTCAAAGTCTCTCCTGCAAAAAAAGATGTTTCTCAATGCACTAGTTCTTCTCAAATTTAAACAAAGAATTAGAGAATATCAGATAAAATATCATTTAAAATGTTGCTTTAGGCTCTTTTCCATTACCACTCAAAAGCCTGGGGCTTTTTAAAGTCCATGTACACTTTTGCACACTTTTGCCTGGGTTAATTCACTTTCCTGGGGCTTTACTTCCCGAGGGATTTGGAGCCTTTTGGAGTACTTTGTGGGCATTTGAGGGTTGTTTGTGTATGATGATAAAAGATGTATATGATGACAAAAGATGTTTTTAAATGAGAATGTACTGTACACCTAAATGCTTTAGTGTTCTGTACACCTAAATGCTTTAGAAACTGACTACAGCACCTAAGTGCTGTAGTCAGTTTCAGTTTGTCAAGAATTTGACATCTGAGTTGGGGTGGGAGAGCCCCTGGTCATCAGTGCAGGTCCCTGTGGAGGAGGAGCTCTGGCTAACCACACCTGCAACGTCGGTCGTCAGTTGGTCATTACCTGTTAATCGTTTCAACACAAAACTAAGAGCCCTTGTTCAAGCTGGTATGGGAGGCCTACTGAGCCGATCTCCAGGTTACTGCTCCCGTAACATCGGCAAGTAATGCAGCCAATACCCTTTCATTAAAAAGTCACTAAAATTTTTTTTGTCAGATTATGATTGTAATTTTAAATATGTTTTTAGGGAGGTGGATTCCCTCTTCTAACCCGGCCTGGTTGCAAGGCTAGTTAAGCTAACCGGATTGTAGTAGTGGTGTAAATAATTTAAGTGTATGATTAAATTAATTTAACCAAACAGTTAACTCTGGCCAGATGCTAGTTGATCAAAACTTAAATGTCTAGTATATTTTTTGAGCTCAGGGATTTAATTATAGCTGGTCGGCACTGGGTGTAAATATGTGTTCATATGTATGTATGTTGTTATTACTACCACTTCCTGGACTGGAGATGTAGTGCAGTTATTGATAGGCTGACTGTCGCAGGGCTTCAAGAGAAATGGCAAAGCACACTGCTGAGTTACTCGTGATTCCCAGTACCTGGTAATACAGCAATGTAATGATTTAAATATCAGGGAAAAAGGGACTTCTTTTTCGGATGCCCCCTGGACGCCTCCCTCTGGAGGTGTTCCAGGCACGTCCCACTGGGAGGAGGCCAAGGGGACGACCCAGGACACGCTGGAGATACTATGTCTCTCGGCTGGCCTGGGAGCGCCTAGGGCTTCCCCCAACAGAGTTGGAGGAGGTGTCTGCGGAGAGGGAGCTCTGGGAGTCTCTGCTTAGTCTGCTGCCCCCCGCGACCCGGTTCCGGATAAAGCGGGAGACGACGAGTACGAGTACAAGGGACTTCTGACAGTGTCGGCTGCTGCTCTCTGGAACAGGGGAGGTTCAATGGGCTTTCATTTAATCCAATCAATCAAGAATGGCATTAACAAATGTTGAAACGCAATAAAGACATAACTACAATGATTGAAAGTAGCTGTTGTGAAGCTCTCTGAAATAATAAACTCCAGAAACCATGGCAACAGTTCAGCACAAAATGAACGTTCTTAATGAATGATCACTTTTCCTGCTTGACTCATGAGGAAAACGTCCTCACATTCTAGTCACTGTCAGTCAAAAATCTTTAAGTATGTTTTCAAATCAGCATCTCAAAGCCAACTTCAAAGCCTGCGCACGACATAGACCCCCTGATGGTATGTTGACACGGAATTTCGCAGCTGGAGCAGATGATTCCCATGTTGATCGCCACCTCACCTGCAAATGAAGCTGAAAAATTCTAGCTTTTGTTTATATTCCTTTGCAAAATCCAGGCAGGGAATATATGTAGCCTTAAACTTTAGTGAAGGGGCGCAACATGTAAGTATTCCATAACCACAACATGTAGTTCTGAACATGAGTTCACAGCTGACTAATTTTAGAAAAGTTTCAGCTTCTGCAAATAACAAGCCTGTAATGAATTAGCTATATTGAGTGGTTGTATGTCCTCCTACATGATTTACTTTTTTTTTCTTGTTTTGTTATTAAATATTTCAATTTCTGATACATGTAATTTCAAGAGTAAAATCTTGACATCCCTCAGGCCCAAAAGATTTACACAAAGAGGTTTAGAGAATTCAGTCAGTTCAATAAAAAATAAAAAGATTGGTTAACTAAAAAAAAAAGTCTTAAAACGGCCTTATTTAAATACATCATGGATTTTTATAAAAAGGCTCAGGTATATATTTTCAATATTTTCAATCAGAAAAACTCACTCGGAGAGAAAGGACAATTAGAAGAAAAATTTATTGATACAGTTACTTGGTCTTTGGTGCTCAGACCTCGGCAGGAAACATAGCGCTGAATTTTGATAGATATGCATGAACAGGAGTAAAGAACCGGGCTGTTTCTCTCCAGGCCTGAAACTGGTGGTGGAGTGGAGATAGATGAAGTTGGTCAGTCTGTAGACTGCTGGTCAGCAAGACGGTCAGCTAAACTTTATGGGGAGATCCAGTGGACTGCGTGAGCTGATACTAGGGCTTCATTCAGGGACCTGGAAGATGGAAGTCCAGTTTGGAAAACACAGGATGAGAGAACCTGTCCATGATGAGCAAGCATGAAGCGACAGTGGAGAGGTAAAACTCCTCATTGGGGAGAAACCTCTGGAAGAAACAGACTCAACATGGCGGTCTTCTACCAGATCGGTTGAAATGAGACATGGAATGCAGTAAGAGTCCGTGAGTAATGAAACTCTGATGAAGCTTTAGCTACGATGGTGGAGGAGGGGCTGGGTAACCGCCTGCACACTAGGTAGCAGATGAGTTGTGGATCGGAGGCCTTTTTAAATTAACTTTGGATGCTGATTGGCTTTGGTAGAGGCATGGTTCAAAGCTGATTGGCTGTGTCGTAGGTGAATGAAGCCAAATAATCAGTTTATTCAGTTGAACTTCCGCCTAGGTTCCATTTGACAAGTTAAATTCTATAATAACAAGAACATCAGCGATTTCATTTAATACCTCAGAAAATTCTGTAAAAGTATGACCTTGTATCTAATTGGCAAGTATTTTGGAACTTATCTAGTCATACCATCATTTCATCTGTGCTGAGCTCCATAGAGGCAGACAAAAGAGATCCCTGAGATCCTTCTTTTCTCTGGTCCCTCATCCGACATGCACACATGCTGGTTATCTGACAAGCAGATGTCACATCTACTCTAAACGGCTGCCATTTCTGCTCTCCAACTAGATTCTCATGTTTTTCATCTTGAGTTGGCTCTACTGATGTCTTTTAGAGTGGAGTGACAGACCCAGTGTCATAAAATACATGAGGCAGACTCATGTAAAAAAGAAAGAAGTTAAGATGTATATCTGTGGAGGAATGAGAAAACAACAAAAATCTGAGCTGCAGTCAGATCTATCTTCATTACATGTGGGAGGACACACTTTGATGAAAGCAGAACAGTCTGAAAATAAGAAAAATGGCTTGCTTTGAATTATTCATAGCTGAGAGTTAAAGATTAATCTCTTTTAAATCAGTCCGTAATGTAATTACATTAACAATGTGGCTAACTGAAATGTATATTTAACCACATGTTCTAAATCAAACGCTGTGCTCGAAGACAGTATCATCTCGTTAGTCAAGGGGTAGCCAAAAGCATTGTTTCCCAGTTGAATACTGGGCTGCCGGAGGACACTATTAAAGGAGCATCTGACCTGTACACCCACTGACAGCTCAATATAAACGTTCCTCTTTTTAATAGACCATCTTGCTGAAAAATATGTCGACAAACCTTTAAAAAAAAAGCCATTTCAGGAGAACTTAAATGGTCCCACCCATTACATTTTATGCTCCAGTCTGTTCACATAAACTTGATGCTCAGCCTTGGTTGCTGTTTTTATGGTCCGACGTGGACACTCAGCACTGCACTTTATTCCTGAGGAGATGTGAGCCAGAAGGCGAAAAATCATTGAGTGCAGTCGGAAGACGGGGCAAGGAATTGATAGACTGCAATACAGAAGCTTATATATCACTTTATTCATTCAGTATCCACCCTCTAGTGTATAACCACCCAGCTGTAGCATAGCATTACTTTAACAGAAAAGAGGAATGCCCAAGAGGAATGAAACTGAATGGATCAAGAGTTCCTCCTCATCTTCTGAAATTTTGCCTGACTACAGATGTGCAACCATAAATATGTTAGAAATTGCTATTAACGAACTGCATGAGAAAGAGGTTTCAGGGGAGAGGTTTTATGGAAAATGGTTTCAATTTACTTTTTAAGCCTTCAAATCTTTATTCATAAGTACTGTAGAGAATATCGTCACCAAAAAAAGATGTTAAACTTTTCTGACTTATTCTCAGACTTCAAAAGGTAAAAGCCAATTAGTGAAACATGCAGAGAGCTGTTGCAAAGATCTCACTAGTTCTGAAGGAGGGAGAGTAACAACAAAGAGATCGGCAAAAAAAGCTAACTTTTGGATACGTTTTTTGCAGGTCCTTAAAAATTTATAAAAAGACTCAAGTTCTCAAGCCTTTTTTGCCATCCATCCATCCATCCATCCATCCATCCATCCATCCATCCATCCATCCATCCATCCATCCATCCACTTTGACATATGTCATATCAGGTTTATCATTTAATTTTCCATTTCTTTGCATTAGAAAAAAATAAATGAAAAAAAAGCCAAACTAGGCATCTGAAAATATTTTTTTACCTGCATGTTTGTTTGGCAAGTTTTCTTTTTTTAAAAGCTTATAGTTTGAGTGACTCAGGTTATCCTGAGCTATCTCTATAGCTATCTCTATAGTTATGCTTAGAATGCTAGGGAGACATGGGATATTTACTCTTTTTTTGGCCGTTTTGAGTTTTAAAGAAATTTCTCTTTTGGAAAAGCCTTGATATGAGTGTTAAATGGAATTTCTGTAATCGTTGGATTAGCATTTCTAGTGTTGTGGATGTAAGAATTTACTCAACTTGCAACATAGTATTTACTATGACCATGATCTGTTAACTGAACTAAATAAGGTAAACATATAAGAATTTAGGGTCACTTTTAAAGTGAAAATATGGTGTATACTCTCTCATTTAAAAAGGTGCACTTTGGACTTTCAAACTAAAATTCTGTCATTCCAACAAATTTCACTAATCTTTAATCTGGATATTTGAGTTTATGAACTTTTTGAAATATGTTTAAAAGTAATCCTTGTTGTCTAAACTACAGTATTCACCCTAATGTTTTACATCTGCATTTTATAGATTTAATGTAATTTTTTTTTACAAGTAATTAGTAAAGACAGTGGAGAAACCTATTCATTTTCCACTATTGTTTTTATTAATCATGATAAAACAGATTTATGTACTTTATATTTGTTTTTCTTTTTGTTTCAGGAGGGTACTGCAGCACCAGTCTTAGTTTCCCAATTTTTGTGATATAAATTCTGTTGTTTACAGTTGAAGCTTTTTGTCCTAAAGACAAATTTATAATTAATGAGCCAACAGTTCACCTTTCCAAAGATAAATAAGAACATGAAAGAAAAATCAAGACTTCAGGCATGTTTCATATTTTTGTCTTGAATGGACTAAAAACTCAGCAGTTGGTCCCACTCTTTGATGTCTGATTCCACTGATATGCCAAGATCCATGCATGCAGGCTGCGAAAAACAGATATGTTTAAGTGATATGGGCACTTCAATATATTGTTCTGTAAGTCATTGTGATTCAGATGTTTCCTTTTAGTTTGGTTTCAGATTCCTTTTTCAAGTTTTTTTTTTTTTTTGCAATTTTTTTTCTTGTTCACACATTATCTAACCATTCTTTACAAAATAAACGTTTTAATGATATTGAAAAACAACTCTTACTCTTTCCTCTTGCATTGATGGACATGGTCACTTTTGTCTGGTTTCCTTTATGACAGCTGGCTAAAAACCATCACCTGTAGTATTTTCTAGTTTCAGAATCATGGAAAGATCAACTATCCTACAGTCAAAGACGTTTAAAGGTTTAGTTGTTCATCCAAATGTAATGATTAAGGAAAAAATGGCAATGGTCAGATAGGCAGCCATCATGTAAATTGCTTTCTTTGACCTGGCCATAAATTTATTACAGAACATTTAAGACCCTAGGAAAGGGGCATGTGTGATCTCTGCTTTAAATGGGCAAAGTGGCAAATTACCACCTTCCTTTCCCCTAATTCTTTGTTACACCTACAGAGTATTAATCTCAGTAAATCTCCTTTTCACCAGCTAGAACTGAAGAAGCCTCTTGAATGAGAGGTGAAGCGTCTTCTAGAAAATGTCACGTCCATTTACCTAAACTGAATCAAAGATCATAAGATTGCTAGTTTTATTAAGCTGTCAATAAAACATTTTTATATTTATTTTCAATTTTGTTTTCAATTCAATTCTGTAGGATGGTCTTTCATGCTAACAAAAGAGAAATTAGTAAGAATGTAGATAAATAGTTTCTTTTTTTATAATATAACAGCATGCGGTAAATGAGCAAAACCAAGAAAAACACTCTCAGGTAGAACCAGGAACAGATGGAAAATTGCAGAGCAGTGGTGCTACACATTTAACCTGGTTCAAAATGAGTAATTCTACGAAGAGCTAAACATTTACAGCAAATCTGCAGCTGTGTACCACTGGTCAAAGCAGCTGTCCCCATCAACCCTATTACATGTATATTTCACATGCAGAAGTAAGGATTTAAAACATTAAGGGATCAAAATAGTGTTACTTTTTCCCTAAACATGTGAAAAAATATAGAATACTTTAGTCACTCTGAAAGTAAATATATTTTTTTCCCCAAAAGCATTGTATAAATTCCTTTAATGAATAAAAAATCTTAGAAAACAATTTAGTGTAATGAAACAAAAATATGTCTATCTCTTAAACACCTGGTTTTCACCACGGGTGACCTAATATGTTTTGAAAACTGTAAGATCATATGTAGTATTAGATTATTTGATTGGAAGACATGATGCCAATTGGGAAATTGCTTTTATTGGACAGGTTAATAAGCAGTGCACTGTCAGTTGCACAGGTTTTAGTACTTCTTTTTAAGGTTAATAATTTAGTTTACCTTTCCATTTTGTAACTCTTTTATATTTTTTGAAACCCAACAGCTCTTTTGTCCTAAACATGCCAACAAAATGTATGGAAGGTATTTTCATTCTCATCTAATATCCATGACATGTTAAGCAGATTTTAAACAATATGTTAGAAAGATCAAAAACAGCATTTTTTTTTAATCTTCTTATCTAGACTAGTTCCAAATTTAATTAAATGTAGCTTTATGCATCTAACAGCCTCAAATATAACATGCTCTGTGTAGCAGCAAATCACTCTCCCTCCACCCCCCCAATCCGTTAAATAACATTGAAAATCTTTCATCACATTACATTTTAAAAATTACACACCAAACACAGAACAAACTAACAGAGTTGTGACTAGTTTAAAAGGAAATGTATCTTCTCTATGCACTAAGCTTCAGCCAAGCATGAACCATTAACAGCAATACAATTGAGTAACTTTAAAGAAGGTTGCTTTAATTGCTGGGTAAGGGCAGGCTTTTAGTTTGTAAAACCCAATTACTGTCATGCTGTTAGCACTTCTTCACTAATTGCATTCATCAGCTGAAATCATTATCAGCAGGCTCTCCTTCGATTTCTATCAAAACCAAAAAAGTCCCCGTTTCTGAGTTTCAGCACCGCAAGCGGTAGCTCATAATGCAGTGAGGGATAATAGGTTTACATTTGAGCTGTAATTAGAGAAGGAATGGAGATGGAAGACTTCTGGCACAGTAAGGGTCCTCACTTCTGCGATGAAACACAGGGACACATTTTACTTCCAGCTATTATGCAAGTCACTATATCTATAAAACATCTGATTAGATGTTAATAAAACCAAATGAAAAGTACAATCGCTGGAGATTTCTTATTCTATTTTTGCACAAAACCTTATTTTTGACTTACACGCTTTCTGTTTAGGATGCTTTCAAATTTTTACTTTACTTTATTGGCAAAAAGAAAAACATAACAGCAAAGACAAAGGAAGGACTAAGTGATTCTACAATGGACACATTATAAATGTAGGTAATTACAGTTAAGATATCCAAATTCATATACATTTAAAAATAAAATCATGGAAAAAACTGATAGATCTCCTTTATTTGGTAGTCTCCCCCCCGGAGCCCGGACACTGGCGGTGGAGTAAGCCAGAGGATAAGATGGCCTAAAAGTAGTCCACGAGTGAGGGAGGAGATGGATCAAAGTTCGGTTGAAGAGCTGAAAGGGGAAGCTGGGCCTTCGTCTTAATGAAAAGCGTCTTGAGAAGTGATTAGCTCGGGTGTGGTCCTTTGTCAATTAGCAGAAGCTTCAGCGAAGCACCTCAGAAGGGTGATCCAGGTTAAACTTTTTCAGAGTCTTCCAGGTTTAGGCTTCATTTAGCCAGTAAAATGTAGGATACACTTTCAGCCATTCCAGAGTGAGGACACAAAGAAAATCCTAAGAACACACCCTGGTCCAAATGTCCAAACAAGCTCACAGTGGGCCACAAATGACAAAAAAGTATCTTAAATATCTTCCAAGGAGTCTACACCAGGCCTCTTTACTAATGATATCAAAAATCATGCATTTATATTTAAAAATAGAACTGTCATGAGAGCTGTGCAAGAAGAAAACATTTACCCTCTGAGAAAAACATGAGGACCAAAAATGCCAGATAAGCAAAAAAAAAAAAAAAAAAAAACGCTCATCAAGGATAACATTTTTTTTACAAGTAACTCTAAAACTTAGTTGTCTGGATGCTAGAGCATAGGACAAGTTTGGCTAAAACTAAATACAGCATGTTAGGAAAAGGAAAAGGGACCTCATATTATTGGTGAAGCATAGAGTGTCATGATCATGATCGCAGCCCCGGTAGCTGATCTGATTACTCGCTTCATTCACCTGCTGTTCCCTCCCCGCTCTCTAATTATCATTCATCTTATTCTCCTGCTTCCTCTGCTATATATACGGTTCGGCCCAGCATTCGCCCAGATCAGTATTCTAAGTTTATTTGTTGTTATGTATTCATGTCAGTTGTTCATGTTTGTTTTTAACTTTAAATAAGTTCCTGTTCATGTCCTGACTTTTTTATGCCAGTGGTTTGAGAGGGTTTGGTGTTTGTCTCCTGTCTTCTGATTGTGTCCCGGCTCTTCTTCTCTGAGCCTTAAGGGTTTTGGCCCGGAGGGTGGGTGAGGTCAGTTTTAATTCCCGTAATCCTGGTCCTGGATGGAGTACAGTATAAAGTTTATGCAGTTAACCTGGTACCATGTCTTTTCTCTGTCCCTGTCAGAGCATGTCTGTCTGAGCTCTCTGCTGGACTCATTTAACTTTGGACCTGTCTTTGTGCTCTATGGATTCCTGGAACCCTGGATCTGTGTGTTCCTGTGCGGAACCCCTGACCAGGATGCGGACTCCTGGATTTAAGAACTGTTCCAGTCTGATGTGTATCCCTAACCTGGATCAGTATCCTGCCTGCTCGCTGTGGTTGCTGCATCGGGGACACTGTGCAGCTCTGTGCCACAGCACGTTTGGCAGTCCATCGGCTGGACCCTGCCTTCCTCGGAGAGTATGGACTGAACTGTTAAACCAGGTTAAGTGACTCAATAAGATAATCATCTCCTATCAGATGATACTGGTCACCTACCTGTGTCAGTGATTGGGTGGTGCCTCACCGCCCTCCTGCAGCCGCTGTGGTTTGCTAATCCACAGCTCTGTGCTTCAGTTCAATATATTTTATATTAATAAAGGTTTTGAACTGTCCCACTGTCTGTCTCACCTTGAATACTGGGTCCATCTGTCATCTGTTTCGTGACATAGAGATCTAAGCGTTTGGTAATGCATTTCTTGGAACACGACCAAAATGCTCATCAACATCAAATGATTATAGATGTTAACAAAATTACATATCATAAAAATGCAAGTGTAACTCGAATCTGCAATGTGACATTGAGCCAAAAAACGATTGTAATAATTCAAAGTTTGAATTTAAAAAAATTAAAGCAATAGGTCCAGTATGGGTCCTCATCTTAAATACACTATAATGCTATGCGGTGACTCTTCATGCAAGAAACCTCAGTCTAGAAAGTCTTACAATTAAAATCATTTTCCAAACTAAGGAGGTATAACTAGCAGTTTAGGGATAGGATGTTCAAAGTATTTTGCAACTAGAATGCATATTATTGTTAGGTATCCCTCTCAAAAAAAATACATCAATATGTAAACATTCTTTCATTTTATATTTAACATGTTTTTCAGATTTAATAAATATGCATTTCTGTATCCAAGGTTGCATTTCTTTTCAATCTCTGGTTGCAACAATATAAAACATGTTTTTCATGCTTATACTTATGATGGAAATTCAATTTCCTCCAAAAGATTGAGAATATGTGAATAAAGGTATTGCTCTTGTCTTTACACCGCTACTGTCCCCTTGCCTGCTCTTTTGGCTACAACCACACACACTCAGAGAATACAACCAAGGCCACACGCAGGGACTCATGGCTCATCTATACAGCTGCCATTCAGATGCGTATAGCAGAGGACATTTGATGGTTTTCTAATCTTGGGAGCTGCCACAGGGAGATGGGGCGAGCTGACCCCTGTCATCCCCACAGTGCATCTCAAACAGCCCCACATCTCTGTCTCAATCTCCCGGTGCTTGCTAGCGCTCCACCATTGTGTCGTTCACCGTCTCTCCAAATGTCAGGACAAATGCTCCACAGTCGCATCCCCAAATATCCCCAGGGTGGGGGTGACCTGCTCACAGCCTCTCAATATAATGTCATGCTATCTCTTGGCAAGGGTTCCACACTGACCTGTGATGTGAAGCAGACTGATTTGTTCTAACATGTTACAATGATCTAATATTTACATACAAAGTATTGACTTCAAAATATAACTCTTATAAGCCTAAAAAAATACCTGAAGCTCAATCTAAAAGTAGGAAAGTAGTGAATAGATAGAACATGTTCTCATCTTATGCACTTGCCTGGCCTTTGCTGAACCAAAGAAAAGTGGCTTATATAGTTTTACTAAATATTTCTCTGTGTTTCTCATTTCATCCCTATGCCAATTTTTCTTCCACGCTGTGTTGTGCCTTATCTAATTTCAAAAACTGCTTGAAAACTGCTGTAGGTTTGTCAGTCAGTCATTGCTAATCAATTAAAACTCATAATAAAAGGTTTTTGTTTTTTTTTGCACTTAATAAATTAGTTTTTGCAACTCACGATTGCTGACTTGAGCCTGGCTTTACATAGACCTGTCAATGAACTGCAATTAAAATTAACTGTACAGTTGACTGTTATATAAATATAAATTTGTATATATATATATATATATATATATATATATATATATATATATATATATATATATATATATATATATATATATATATATATACTGTATATATATACTGTATATATATATATATATATATATATATATATATACAAGATTCCATCAGCTTGGAAAAGAATGGGAATATGGGAGTACTTTACATACTGACTGTATAAATTTCAAAACCATAAGCAGTATAAATATGAACTTTTTAATCATCTAGCTGTTGTGTTTCAGAATTTCATACAAAATGGAGCACTAAATAATTTTCATCATTGAAGCATATATTCTAAGACTCCCTCAGATTATATTTTTCAGCTTCTCAAATCTAATCCTTCAAATCCTTCTGCTTTTGCCTGATTCACACGAGACCTAATATACATACAAAGTTGACTTAACAGCAATATGGTCCTCTGGGCAACCACAGATAAGCAATTCCACTTCATACAGAAGGCATATTTTAATTTATAATTGTCATTTATGTGGTACGTTTTAATAAATATCATCTAAAGATTTTAACTGGGAACATATAAAGCATATGAAATACTTTCAGTGAGATTCTGCACTTAATTTAGGCTCAAGAGAATCAGTTTGTTTGAATACTAGAAAACTATTCAAAAAAAGTATCTGCTATTTGCATAGAATACAAAAACGAAGAACGAAATCCCCTGAAGCATGAAAAACAGCTTAGGAAAGAGCCATTAGAGTGCATCACACAGTTTTTATAAAGTCTCAAACATAAGCAAATATGGAAATACTCAACTATATTCAAATGAGGGTCAGGGCTCAGTTTCATCTTCCTAATAAGCCAATATATCTCCTTGTGTGCATGTGAATATAAAATGGATGAGCTCTCACCATCTCCGAAGCCAGATTGGAATTTGTGCATTTAACACAGACCAAGTGGTGTAGTGCCTTATATTTAAAAATCTAAAAGAGGTCAGGACCCGTAAATAGCACAGTTCACAGCATTTTCATTTCAAGGAGAGAAAGCTGCTGCAATGTTGCATCACACAGACACAGCTGGAAGCATGTTCTCTACTCCTGTTTACTTCTTCACCACACTTGCCCTTGCAGACACTGACCAGCCAACAACCAACAGCTTGATTGCTGTGTTTTTTAGATTGGACAAAGATTCCAAGTATCTAAATTGCTGAGTAATGAGGCTCCCATTTGATCCAGCCACATCATCAGTCTAAATCCGATCGAAAGGAACAAAACAAATTGTACAGCCCAAAGGTACTTGTTACCATGCTTGCTTTCTCTCTGTAGAACATAACAGAGACGATGAACCCTCGTCTGGCACTCTCCCACCCTTCCTCTTCCGTTTTCATTCTTTCATGACTAGCTAATGAATGTAGATGGTGCTCTGGGGATTGCAGTGGTCTTATTACAGAGGTTGTATGTGCATCGTGCAAGCTCTGTTTTCAGCATTCAGGCTATGGTAAAAGGTTCAATTGCTTTACCAAAGCCTCCATCTTAATAAAAAGAGGGGTTAAAGAGGTTTGTTTATTTGGCCCGTCTTGGTTTGACCTCCGTAGCTCAAGGACATGCTACGTGATTACAGAAGTGTTGGTAGATTCCATGGAGAACCGGTTTGCTTGTGCTGGCTTCCCATACTCATAAATCAGATTAAATAGGTGATGATCTTCACAAATGAGCACAAAGCAGGTGGATTGTAAGAGCTAGTATTGCAAGCTTTATCACTGTTGATGGTAAAACTGAGTGGTCTACAATGGAGTATAATCCATGAAGAAATACCTGTACATCCAACTGTAGAAATTATTTAAGTATAGAAGAATTTATTTAAGTCTAATTGTTGGAAATTGGTCACTAGGCATATCTACAGTATGACCAAATCAATGACACTTTATTTTGTTATCAGTGTTTAAAATTTCAAATGATAATCCTTATTTGTGCAGAATTCTTGCTTAACGTAAAACTTATGATAAGGAAGATTTAGCAAATATTAACAGACAGCGTAGCATTTCTTGTCAAGTTTAAATAAGGTAAAGCCCTTTACACATCCATCAAAATGTCTGCAAGCTATGTAACTATCTTCTCTTTAACCAATCAAAACGTAAAGACAAAAAAATTTATAAATAAACAGAAAATAATTTGTACCAATCTGGCACATACCAGGTTAGATGATAACTTGGATGCAAATCTTAATCAATCAAGACGTGTGTGAAATAATTTTACTCTTAACCATAAATAAACACAGTGAATCAGTAAGCAATTCTACCCTTTTACCAGTATTCATGTTTTATTTCAATTCAGGAAGCTTTGTGTGTTTTCTGGTGGTTGGTCCCTACTATGTCCTTCAGTTACTGTGTTTATCTTGAAATGCTGAAGATACATCACAGCGATAGTGTTACTGTTGAAGTTGAAGGCATTCATCAGTGCAGAGATTACTTTATTTTCCCCCAGGAGTGTGACTGCTTCTGTGGCAGGACACTAAGAGTGATAAAAAGTAATTGTTATCTATCAATGATGAGATTCCCTTATGAAAATAGCTTTTCCAGCACAAACAAATAACCTTGGAGGGGTAGAAAACATATAATGCTTCACTACATAGCACTGCTGTTTTTTTTTTTCTTCAGCTTTTACATAGACTAAGCAAAATACCCTTTTCTGGTCATGCATGCAGTTTGGAATAATGCACTTAAGTCGTTTTTCTCCGGTCTCCAAGTAACCTATACCTCTCCTCTTCAGTGTCCTGTTTATTGGTCAGTAGTTCGAGCTGAATGTACGTGACTCTCAATTAGGTACTAACTATCTAAATTAGGTACTTAACTCTAAATTAGACTAGGTTTCATCTGGTTCCAATTTTATTTCTGTGACAAATGTTTTGTCTCCAGGAGATGTTTAAAATATCGGATTCCCTTTTCATAAAGTGTGTTTCCAAATATAAAGATCAAAAGGGTTATCCCTTTTCAATACTTGCCTTGTATTGAAAAGTCTTGACAGGAAATTAGTCAGATGCTTCCTGAACATAGTGTTCATAGTATTAGTGCTTGTTCCATCAAGTGTTCCATGTTCCTGCTCTTTATTGTCATTGTGTTGGAAAATCAAATGTTGACTTAAAACGCATGGGAAAAATAAATCTTATAAAATAAAGTTTTTAATCAATAACTTTCTAATGACATTTGATGATCTGTCACTTATATGTTGGTTTAATATGGATTCTCATGTTTCTAATTATAATTGCTGAAAAATACAGAGATTACTCTTCATATTTTGGCCCCTGTTTCTGTGGTAAAAAAGGGAAACAGGACCCACAGTTTACCTATGTGATGTGAGACAAAATAGTGGATATACTGTGAAACTTTTTTGTCTTTGATACAAAGGCAATCTTTTCATGTTTTTTCTCCATTATCAGCTCTCATTTTTTACTTCTCATTTCCTGCTTTTAGTTTTAAACAGTTTTTAATAGGTTATTTATAAATATGGTCACTACTTATTCAACTACCATAGTTACATTGATCAAGTCATGATTTGTGCACTGATATTATTGATTTTTGCAGTTCTGCAAAATATTTGTCTTTTTTCCCCTGTGTTAGCAGTCTTCCATGAATGTCCCTCATTATTATGTTCTTAGTTGATTCTGTGTGTTTTTTGTTTGTCTGTCTGTCTGTCTGTCTGTCTGTGTACAGAATAACTTGATAACTGGATTTTAATGTGATATTTACCAAAGGTGTACCTCAGTCCAAGGAACAATCTAAATTTTGCCGATGATCAAGCTCCTAATCCAGATGCAGGAATTTTTTAGGATTCTTTAACATTATTCAGTGGAACAAGCAGTTCCTCCCTTAAACCAGAGAGTGACAGCAGTGACTAAGGACAGCTTCAGCATCAGACTCAAAAAGGTCCAGAAGTTTTATTAAGAGTGAGCCATGCCTGGCTCAAAGTCTCAATCTGCTGATCAAAGAAGAAAGCAGAGTTAGGTCAGAGCATAACAAACACCAGAGGCTGCAGCCACTTGCTGTGCATGTAAGGATTTTAAGGAAATTGTTACCAAAGGTGCACATCATGCCTATTGGTTGGTTGAACCAGTTGGTTGAACTGGTGTGTATTTTAGAGCTTTTGTGCACGTCTTAAAATTTAATGGACTATGGAGCTTGACTGTGGTAGTCGGACGGCTCACAGAGGATGATGTAAAATTGACTGTATTTTCAAATCCTTAAGCCCAGTTGACAGGTATTTTTACAGCAAACTAGGTGTTTTCTTTTTAACAGATGTATTTGCAGGTTCTTTGTTTTTTCAGATCTCAACAGAAGCCAGCATGGGTTTCCCTGTCTATAAGGAAGAAAAGCATAAATGATTAGCCATAGAGATGGACTTAGCAAACCCTACATTGTGAGCATACAGGCTTATTTCAGTTCGCTTCAATAACAATCTTTTTTAGTTAATTTATATAAAGTCATTTTCCTAAGAATATGGTCTAAAACTATTTTAAAATCAAAAGTAGACTTGTATTTAAGACTCTCAAATACAGTTAGCAATATTTTCTGTTTCTTTATTTCATTTTTTAAAGACTTGTTTAAAAGCAGCAATTTGCAACTATATTTCTGTCTGGATAAAAATGAAATAAAAAACCATGATACTTATTAAATCATTTGAGAAAAAATAAACAGAACAAAAAAAGTTGTAAATATAACTTCCATTAACATGTTGAATGAAAAACACACAAAAACTTCAAATTGTAGACTCTACAACAAATTTATGTTATCATTGTGATCTTTACATACTACTGAAATACAAAATGCAAAATCCTGTTTAAATTCAATTGCTGTAAAAGGACATGAAATTTAACAAATATATTGAAAAGATATTACTGGAGCCACTGATTGTACAAATCTGTAAAGCTTTCTGGTAACACTTAGACAATAATACAAACATGCAAGCTATTTTAGAGAAGAAAAATCATATGAATTTATTCATAAGTAGCTCTCTTTTGTATATATGAAGCAAGTGCTTTTCTCTATTACATCATTGTACAGTTAGTTTGTCGCTGGTTGTGTTTGCATTTTCAGATAATGTGGAGCTGTTCCCTTCTAGCTGCTCTGTGCCATTTGTCCTTCCATGGAAGCAGGCTCATTATTTCAATGTGTGGTCACAGCATTCACCGTTACGCCCAGGGATCAAGCCATCTCTCCATTAGAGGAAATCACTTTGAAAGGTCTTGTCTCCCACTTGAAAGACACTCACCAACTTGGATATTCGTGCAGAGTTGATGTACTGACATTATGTTTCAACTTTCAATGCTTAACTTGAAAGATGTCAAATGGTTGAAGTGTCATTTGTACAAAGTTCAACCGTTGCTCAGCATCACTGTTTTGCTCTTCTACACACAAAATAAGATTCAGTTACCTCACTTTCCCACCTTACAAAAGGCAGTGAGCTAAAATGTTGCTAAAACATGCAGTGAGGTCCATTAAAATAGCTTTCATATTCTGTCACTGCTGAACCTATTTATAGCAAATGGAGAAAATACTGTTTTTGTTTTTTGGGGGGATGTTGAGTTATGATTTTACATAACAAAATATGTATTCGGATGCCTTTTAGAACAGAAAATTCTGAAATTGATTTGCTCTGATAGTGGACTATTTGAATATCACTGAATAACAATTTACTTTTAAGACTTAAAGGATTGTGAGCTGCAGTTTGTAGAGCTGTTGCCTTGCAGTAAGAATGCCACAAGTTCAATTTTCGGCCCGGGGCCCTTCTGCATGGAGTTTGTTCTCCCTGTGCATGCCTGGGTTCTCTCCAGGTACTCCAGTTTCCTCCCACAGTCCAGGTTAATTGACGTCTCTAAATTTTCCCTAGGTGTGAGTGTGTGTGTGCATGGTTGTATGTCTCTCTATGACAGTCTGTCTAGGGTGTACCCCACCTCTCACTCATAGACTGAGATAGGCAGCGGCCCCACCATGATGCTGACGGAATAGGCTTGAGAAAATGGAGGAATGCATGGAACTTACAGGATCTAATTACATTCCTCCTCCTCAAATCTGTGTGGAAAATGCTAACCATCTTTTTCAACCATGAAAACTGTTTATTATGGTCATAGATGAAGAACAACATTAAATAACCTCACTAAGTTTACTTTTAGGAGAGAATCTTTTTGATCTTTTATACCAAGATCAATATATTTACATGTTTAGAAGTGATTCTATACATCTTTATACTAATATCTAGTAAAATATATATACTTTATAATAGTACAGTAATAGTACATATATATAAATATATATATATATATAATCCTTACACAAAAAAACTGCTTGCACATAAAGTTTACCTATGTGGCTTCGGTGTGATGATGCACTTGTCAATTGTCCCAAGAGAGACACCAAACAGATGGTCAGAAGCAGCACCCTTCTGCACATGCTCTGTAGATCCCTCTCCTGCATTCTGAAAGACATAAGAGGCAAAAGAATCAGCAATTTCTTAGATCAGTAACAGCTACAATCCTTGCCAAGAAAATGTGCAATCATTACTATTTGGTTTTGAAAATCCATGACCTGTGGTCGTCCATAAATCAAACAAAGATGAACAATCACACCTGAAGGAGATTTAGAGTGACCTATTAAACCAAAGTGCGCTGTTATTTAAGTTGGAAGGAAGCCAGAATACCCTGAGACAGAGATGGGGGATCTGGAGTCAATAAGTCATCTCTATATCATGTATTTGTTCTACACAGCCTCTGAAGCAGGTGAGTCCAATCTGTGGAGTGATTTAACTGCCCTGAGAGGCCAGGTATGAATCATACTTTTTTGAAGGATATAGAAAAACATCATAGTGGGTTAAATATTCCTTCTCTAAGTTAGACGACAAATACAAAAAAGAAAACTTAACTTGGAACCAGTGAAGAAGCCTAAAATTAAACAACGTACCATTCCACCTATAATATAAAAAAGTACTTCGACATATAATCAACCATGAAACAAGAAGACTTATGCTACGTTCAGACCGCAGGCGCTAGAGGCAGCAGAAGCAGCTAGTTTACATGCAAAGTCAATAGTTGATGTCAAGGTGCAGCAAAAGGTCCTGTAGTGTGTTTTGAGCAACAGGATTAGCGCGTCTGAGCAGCTGAAGCAGCGCTTCATGGGCTTGCGAGCATTTGATGGTACTGAAGTTGGAAAAATTGAACTTTTGGTACTCGAAGCAGGCAGAGAAACAGACACACTGCTGATGATCACTCCCCTGAAACAGTTTATTACCACTTAAATTACCTCAAAATATCGACACCTGCTGGCAATATATGTCCAGTTTGATTATTCTTGTGCCTGCAGTTTGGATTATGTACATGAAAAACGCCTTCCAGCTGCCGCAAACATTAACGGAAAACTGCAAATAAGCGACCAGACCAGAGGCTGCCGTTGATGTCCAGTGAAAAGGCACCGCCGGTGTACGGAGGTCTCAGCGGCTCTGACAGCAAAATAATATTTGAAGGCAGGATGGTGATCTTGATGAACTGACTGCACAGATGAAATTTACAGGTGGACTTTCTCACTTAAAAACATATTAAAACTACTTTTTACCCACTTATAACAGCAAATCTTCATCAGAGGCATCTGGACACACTTTACTGGACAAGCTTCAAAGATACTTTTGAGGCCCGTCAGACCTTAATATGTACAAACATAAAAAATGAAGCAGCAGAAGCTTTTTTGCTGCTTCCAGCTTTTGCGGTCTCAACCTAGCATTATGCATAAAGCCAGAAAAAAAAACGGGTCAAAGTAAAACCCATTTATATGCCTGAGATATGGAAAGGTCAAATCTGAGTTGGCAGAAAATGCATTGAACAGCTAAAGTGGATCTGGAACATCTGTTTTTTGGCAGGTGAACTAAAATCAGCCTGTGCCAGAGCAACAAAAAGAGAAAAGATAGATGAATGTACCTTTAGGAAGCTTTGAGTAGTTTTTCTTTATTGCACTGAAGTTTTAGGTCAACTTTTTTAAAAAGAAGTAGGTAACTATTAGAGATAATGGGTTTCACAGTCCCTGTCATATATTTGTGGCTTTAACCAGAATTATGCAATCATAATACTTATTTCTCATAAATGGAGGAGCCAGCTTCACCTAAACTTCATGCAGAATAAACATACTTTTAATGTTTCTTTGAGACACTCACTATAATTGGAAGTGCAATGAAAAAAAAAGAGTAAAATAAAATTTTAAACATATATATATATATATATATATATATATATATATATATATATATATATATATATATATATATATATATATATATATATAAACTCTTATATTTATGACTCTAATGTATAATTTATCTTATATAGTTCTCTCCAGGTACTCCGGCTTCCTCCCACAGTCCAAAAAACATGACTGTTAGGTTAATTGCCTTCTCTACAGTCCCCTTAGGTGTGAGTGTGTGTGTGAATGGTTATTTGTCCTGTTTGTGTCTGTGTTGCCCTGCGATGGACTGGCGACCTGTCCAGGGTGTACCTTGCCTCTCGCCCGTAGACAGCTGGAGATAGGCACCAGTACCCCTCGCGACCCCACTTGGGATTAAGCGAGTCAGAAAATGGATGGATGGATGGATGGATGGATGGATGGATGGATGGATGGATGGATGGATGGATGGATGGATGGATGGATGGATGGATGGATGGATGGATGGATGGATGGATATCTTGTATATTCTTCCCCCTTTTATTCCTTCAGCTCAGGTCCTCTACCAGAGGCCTGGGAGCTTGAGGCATCTGCACAGTATCTTTGCTGTTTCTAGAACTGCACTTTTCTAGACTGAGATGTGTGATGTATTTCCAGGGATCTGCTGTAATACTCCTTCAAGTTTGGGGGTCACTGAGCCGAGCGCCTCACTGACCATGTGTACCACTGATGCCTTGACCTTCCAGGTTTTCTCCAGCTCTTCTCTGAGCCCCTGGTATTTCTCCAGTTTCTCGTGTTCAAGTATGAGACTTAGTTTTTTGAGTTTTTATGGCACTAGTGGCTCGTTTTTATGGACAATAGGCTGACAGGAAAGGGGGTATGAGAGAGGGGGAGAGACATGCAGGAAAGGACCACAGGCCAGATGCAAACCCGGGTCGCCCGTGTCGAGGACTAAGGCCTCAAAACAGGGGTCGTGTCCGCTAACCACTTCGCCACCAAAGTACGCCAGAGACTTAGTTCTGTATTATACTCCCCAATGTGACATTTAATTTATTGCAGTTTACTTTTTTCCTCATTTTTATATCTTTTAAAATCTGTTGTCTTTGTTAATTTCCCTCCATGATTTATATCTTAAAACTAATAGAAGGAGGTACTTTCAGGTCGGGTGCACCTCATAGCATTCGTTCCGTAGGGTTCCCAAATGGCTAGCACTACTCCTTACCTTACCTTTTACCTGAAGATATGTCACAGGAATTTTTTTTTTTTTTGGCAATTTCAGAGAGCTGCTGTTATCACTCACCTCTGATGTAGTTAGTTTTAGACAGGTAAACATTAAAGCCTTTATCGTTATTTATCCAAAACACCTACGGTCAAATGAATGTGCAGAAAGTGTGGTACACTATACACTAAAAAAGAAATGCCTCAGTACGCGAAGAGGTGGAATTTAGGTCTGATTGTCCTGAGTGCCATTGCATACCCTTCCACTTAAAGAACTGTAAAATAAAGACTTCTAATTATAGCTCCTTTCTCAGTCTGCTAAGTATACAGTATAATGATGGAGGACTCTCTGTTTTATTTCAGGGACAGGGTTTTTGTGATCAAGCAGACTAATACTTTCAAAAAACAAAAAAAAAATACAAAATATAGCGCACTGGGGTTTATGATAATTCTTTGCCCTATTTTTCTACCACTGGACAGCACATGAGCACAAATGTGCAGATGGAATTGCCTTTCATCTAATTCTATCTGCATAAGTAGGAATGTGACACTTTCCCTCCCTGGTGTACAAATACAACTGGCTGAGATTGCACAATGAAAAGAGGCAGTTTAAATGCAAAACTGCTTTAAAACCTCAGAAGCTGTCCTTTAGGGCCCTAAGTAGTCATTTTAAATCTTCAACTTGCATATTGCATATTGCAATAATGCATAAAGCAAAAATCACAAATTTCTCCATGTGCATTTTTTCTGACTTGTTCCTACTTTAATTATAACTAGTCACATTTAGCAATTTCAAGTATTTCTTTAAAACTATCAAACTGCATTATCCTCAATTTCAGTTCAATGTAAAAAATGTCAGAAATCTAAATGTTTATGGCACTAATGGTATTTGCAACTTTACTTTACTGGTGAACAACAATATCTCATTTCCCTTGCTGTCAGCTCATTGCAAATATAGCCTCTTAAATATTGTGATATGTTTATACACAAAGAAAACTGCAAATTAACCGCCACGCCAAGCGACAGGGGGGACAACCAGGTCAGTGGGTCCAGGCCCAGGGTAGAGGTGGAACCCTGAACCATATGGATGGGCAGCGGGCTTATATCCTAATATTTTGTCTTGGGCCTAGCTGAGGCTGTCACCCAGCTTGTTAACAGTCACTCGAGCCAACAAACCTGCACAGTCTGTAAAGTAACATTAGAGGGAGAAAAACAAAAATAAATGTTTTCTCTCCTAAAAGCATTTATCCTCATGCATAAAAGTTACGCCATGTTGAATTATTATGGTCCAACACTGCATCACTTTATCTTGGGTAAAGTGGGTGTTTTAACCAGTTTATTCATCTTTCTTTTATGGCTACCCTTATCCCCAAAACTGCTTGTAGCAAATGCAAATTACTAATTTGAATAGCGCAGTCCAAACCAATCCCCTTCAACCCAGTGTATGAGAGGTTCACATCCCTGTGCCTTCGGGTAGGGGATGCTAAGCATTCTCACAATTGGACTTTTATGCAAGTCAAGGATTGTCCATTATGATCACCCCATTCAAACATAAGGTGTCCATAAGTGCCCTTGGCATGAGCATACATGTATTGTAGATTGAAGGTCAATAGTGGACCTAGACCCTCTGAGACATGTCTTGGACATTATGGTAAATACATGGACTGAGCTGTCCATGGATAATCACCTGGTGGTGTGTTGGATATGCTGGATGAGCAGTAAGGCAAGCAAGTACTGAAGGTCTAATGGGAGCTTATGGCAGAGCTCTTGGTTGGGGATATATTCAAATCCTACTCCCAGGAGTGCTTTTCTCATAGTTCTCTATGTTCCCAGTCTCCCTTGGAGACTGAGAACATAGAGAACTATGGACCACTGAGAACAATGGACCATATTATCTCTAATATTAATGCAACAATCCATATCGGTGGCTGTAAGATCTGCAGTGCCTGTAGTGGAAGCAACCCCTTCTCACACTTCTCAGCCTTCTATTCCAGGTTGCTGGAGGCTTCCTTTGACTTTGTCCAACCAGTCATCTTAGGATTTGTGGATTTGGAGAGGGAATTCAATACTGTCCCTCATTGAGGTCAAAGGAAAGTTCTTGCATCAAGTTGAGGAGTTCAAGTATCTTCAGATCTTGTTCATGAGTGAAGAAAAACAGAGCCACATCTAGAGAACACAATTGGGGTGTCCTGGACATCGGTTCCTGGATAACCCCTGGATGGCTCTCTCGGGATATGTTCTAACTTTATCCTACGGGGATAAGGCTCAGTGAAAAGACTGGGAAAAGTTGGAAGGACTATTTCTCTTGGCTAGCCCTGGAGCAACCCTGGCCCCTCCACCAGGGATTGGTATCTGGGAAGAGGAAAATGTCTCCTGAGACAGCTACACTTGGAAAGGCTAAAGACAATGAGCTCAAGCACAATTTAACACTCCTGTTTTGGACTCTTTGAAGATGAGGCCCTGGGACATAAAATTAAACTTCAAGTCTACCAGCCACCAGAAATATGGATTTCAAAAAGAGTTATTCGGAAATATTTTAAATGATTAACTCTTAAACCACATACAAAACATCCCTATACTAGGTATGAATTGATTTATTATCAATCTTAAAAAATACAAAACAATTAGATGGTTAAAAAAAAAAAAAAAAAAAATTAAAATCCTTATTCTCAGATATTGAAAGCATGTAAGACCAACATTCAACTTAATCTGTTCTCTGTGTGTTATCTTAAACATTTGTGTGGAACAAGTGTTGTTTTTGGCAGCCATCATAGATTTAGTCTTAGTCTTCAGGATGAAAAATATTATTAGTCTTAGTCGCATTTTAGTCATTACGATATGTGATAGT
Organism: Cyprinodon tularosa; assembly: GCF_016077235.1. Classification (NCBI taxonomy): domain Eukaryota; kingdom Metazoa; phylum Chordata; class Actinopteri; order Cyprinodontiformes; family Cyprinodontidae; genus Cyprinodon; species Cyprinodon tularosa. Next base: position 427,493 of record NW_024039517.1, on the reverse strand, counting down.
TTTACTCGGTTTTAGTCGACTAAAACTTAAAAAGGTTTTAGTCTAGTTTTAGTCAGTTTTATGTTGCACTTGATCAAACAGTTAACCTTTACAATTTCCAATAACAACCAGGTTCTTTAACAGACTGACAGCTCTTGCCCAGATACTACAATTGCTGGATATAGAAGGCTGCAGTGCAGTTCATCATTGGTGTTGGGCAGAGAAATTTGATTTATAGAATTCAAATACATTTTTTTTTATAAATGACTGCCTTACTTTACAAAAAAGGGTCTTAAAAAACAAAGCTGTGAAGATAACCAGATCTAGTGTAACACTTCATACTGGTTGATATAGCAGACAGACAAGCTAAGAAAATGTACAATAAAGGAATAATTTTAGACATACAAGGTTTCAATCCCAAAGCAAACACTTCCTGATCTACTGTGAATTATGCATTACACACAGCTTAATTAAAATCCCCATTAATCCAAATAAAAACATTCTTCTTTCTACTTACTTACTACTGGCAATTTTGGCTTTATTTCTGAGAATTTACCCTTTGGTTACTCCTGCTCAGGGGTCAAAACAGATTTAAATTCACAATGATTTTATATTTAAAAAAAACAGGGAGAACCTACGTTGCGTTGTAATGTCATGGCAATCCATAACTAAACTGAACAAATATGCTAGCTAAAATGTTGAAATAAATAAAGGAAACAGAGAATACATCATATATGAATAGATAGAAACGAGACCTAATTAAAGAATGTTTAGTATCACCTCTTGTGAGCTGGAAGAAATAAAACCTTAATAGTTAGATTAAAGGATTTTTTACACTTGGAAGAGGATGATCAGCCACATATAGTTTATTAAGAAGCGATGGAAGAAAGAGCCATACTGCTAAGATTGAACCATCACTGTGGAGCATTAAGCTCAGACTGAGTTTTGCAAAGACACATTTCTACACAAGCACAGGTGGAAGGTGAGAGCGGTTTGTCAGAGTTGTACCAGTTGTACCAGTGGTACCAGACCATTCTGGAATACTTTCAGCCCCGCTGCTTCTGCCAAGACCCATCTGTGGTCATGTAGGATCTGCACCACTGCAAGCCAGGTGAAGCACGTGACCAAACAGGATGCAGCAGCACAGCTGATACTGCTTAGCAGATTACACCATGATCATACAGTTTAAACGTTTAACAGACAACGTGTTAATTTTTATTTAGTCTTGTCTCGTTGACAAAACTCTAACCTATGACTTGTCATGTTATAGTCATCAATGATCCATGTTTAGCTTGTCAGGTTTCGTTATCGCCATGAAAAAAATTAGCGTCAACGAAATAATTTCATCATCGTCGAAAACAACACTGTCTGAAACCTGATAAATTTGGACAAAACTAGTTCTATCTGTAGACCTACAGGTTCTCCTCTCCTTGCTGGTCTCTTTTTATTGCCATATTTTGTGTATGGAATACAGACATTGAATAAAGGCATTTTCTGGTGAGACAGATATAGATAATTTGAGAAAACTACAAACGGTATAATTTTTAACACCAATTGTGATGTGCAGATAGAGAGCAAATGCTTCATGTTTGCATTTTTCTCCACCACTTTTTACTATCAAACTTCCTATGAGCCTAGTAATAATGCTTTTGTGATGTTGCTTATTGTTCACAGTTCTATAATCTTCTTGTTCTTTAGATAAATGTCCACTAATACCCTTCAATGCAACTGATGAGCCCATTGAGAGCTAGACACTCAGTAGCTCATAATATTGCCAGCAGTGCTCAGCTCCTCTCCCATGAGAAAGCAGCTGCACATCACAACTTTGCTTTGAACTGAGTAAAGCCACTCAAATTAGTAAAATGCTTGGTTTGTTACTAAAAGATGAATTCTTGCTTATCTGGCATAGACTCACAACAGGGAGATCGTTTGCTGTGACTTTCTTTGTACTGACAGCCAGTGTGGGTGAGATCTTAACGGGATGCTCTAATTCTGAACAACTTCAGACAGCTGACGCAATTGAGATGTGTGAGCACACAGACTGAATAAAAAACATAAATTGAGCAAAGCTCAGACTCTGTCTCATCTTTTAAGAATCAAGGACTTATTTTCCTGTTTTTTTGTTTTTTCTGGCTTGTGTTGTCTGGTGAGCAGCTGATTCCAAGTCATTCAAATTTAGAACAAAAAAGGGAACCTATTCTCACCTAATTTAAAGCCTAACAGGAGAGATCCATTTCAAAGAGTGATGCTTGTTACCATTGTTAATAAAAAATAAATAAATAAATACATAAATGTTTTATGTATTTATTTTTTTTTTAACTATCTGAAATAAAGACAGAAAGATTACTGTTAACCAGGTTACCACTTTGCAGTGATGGCCACAAACTATGTTCTTAGAAGCTGGTTAAAAATTTTTTGAGATCTTTGAACTTACATATTAGACAGGAAATTCTTCTTTTTCCGTGTAGAAATATCCTTTAAAACCTATTTTTTATTTATGTCTTGTATTTGATTTAAATGTATTATTGACTCTTAGATCGATGTATCAGTCTCTTGTCAAGCACCTTATGATTTCCATGTCTTACCAAAACTTAGTTACTTAGTTGAAGCTAATTTTACACGATAAACTTAGCACAGCCTTACCTTGCATCAAAAAGTAGCTTAGAATAAACAAAAGGATTTCAATTATAGAGCTTTTTTTTCTACTTAATGAAAAGGGAAGCTGAATATTTATCCTTGAGGGAAGTGCTTTTTGAATGTGGTGTGTTTGTGTGCTTGTTGGGGTGTGTGTATATATGTGTCCTTGTATTTGTAACCTTGTAGGGACAATGTAAGGCCAATTTTCCAGGATATGCTACAATGTTGGGACCTATGGATACTTGTGAGAAACAACTGACTGATTAATGGAGAACTTCTTGAGTTGGGGGTTAAGTTTAGAACTAGTGTGTATTGAGTTTAGGTTAGGTCTAGGGTTAGGTATCTATTAGTAAATGATAGGGTAAGGGTCTGGGTTAAGCTATAGGTTTGTCTGCAATCACTGGAAGAATGGGAAGTTCCCATAAGGGAAGCAGGATATAACATTTGTGAGAGATTGTGTTCCAAGTCTTTGGTCTATAAAAATGTATGCAATCCTCTCTAAGCATCTCACTAAATAATTGAAAAAGTGATGAACAACAAAATGTATTACTCAATGCTTTGTTGTTGCAGGAACCCAGTTCTGTCAATGAACCTGCTACAGGTAATGAGTGACTCCAAATGCTTTTACAGGTATACTCAGGTTAAGTAACTATCCTATGTTTGCTAACAGTGTCTCAGGTTAACATATATTTTAGACATGATCATTACGTTCCCATAGTGATGATGAAATATCAAATATTTGATAAACCTCTATGTCCTATGTTAATGGACTCACCAATGGAAATGATAGCACGATAAAGAGATCACGGTTTATACTTTAAATGCTCCGACCCAAAAAAAATATCCTTAGCCCAAGTTGCAGGTAGCCCACCAAACTGTTACGAAAATCAACACTAAAGATGTACAAGCACTGATCAATAAGTAATGCCCCTGACCCACTTCCAGTTATTTGATCTAGCTGAAATTTTGCATGTACAATAACGTATAACTGTATAGATCAGGTGGCAAATTACAGCTCTGAACTAATTGTGGTTTCTGATTTGCAGGTGTTTGAACTTAGTCAAGTCTAAAATGGAGCCTGTTGAGTGTTGAGTAGTGATCGGGTTATGTAACTGCAAGGATGCACACTTTTGATGAAATAAAATTAACTTTTGGTGATTATGCCCCATCATGTGACCTTGTAAAACGTTTTACAACCTGTTGCCCTCAGGCAGGCGCTTTAGGTCAATATGGACTCAATTTAAAAAGGTACAAAACCTAGAGGTCTGATTGTACAGAAGGTAGTGGTTTGGAAAAGGTAGTATGAGTCCTGCTTTCAAAGTGGAATGACAAATAAATAAATGTCACTCAGGAAGAACATTCATAAATTTCTTATTTGTAGCGTTTACAATAATATTAAGACTATGTTTATTTTGGACTCTCAAATCAAATCATCTAACAAAGCAACAAATAAAAAGTTAGAAATGATTCAACAATATATGTATAAAGAAGAGGAGATATCAGTAAGCTTATATTGAATTTTTAATTTTAGAAACAATTTAGGTAAACAAAAAAGCACTGCGTAACTACAGACTTTAGAGCTTAGGGGAGTGCCTTTTTATGCAAAACCCTTTTTATTTGCTATTCTTGAATATGTGCGAAAATAGACTAAGTGCTCCACTAACACAACTGTATATTTAGCTTGAAAGAAAAAGTTAAATGCTGCACATATTGAAAAATATGATCGGATTTAAATGTAATGTTAGACTACCTTATTAGTCTACTCCTATTTAATTGCATGTATTTTGTAAAAGCTAATTCTGAAGGACAAAATGTTATAAAAGCTGCAGTAAATTTCAGTGTTTACTGACAGAGCAAAAATGAGAGCAAATAGAAGCCAAAGTAAAGCCTTTCTGCTGTTTAGATCCTGACTTTGTCAATGGGAATACCATTTATGATGAAACCCAGCTATACAAACTGCTGTGACTAATTTCAGTTGATGCACTGACGAAGTGCGAAAAATGTCTGCCTGGTCGTTCTTCCAAGATTCATCACAGCTTTTCCCTGAGTGTGAGAAACAATCATATTTTTTCATGCTCCACTTTCTTGGTAAAACAAAAAAAAAAAAAAAGTGCTTTCTGCTCACACATCTCTCTGTGCAGTTGGCAAGGTGTGAGCTCTACTTCTAACTACACAGCATCCTCAAATAGTTAAAGACAACAAAGAGACAGCTTTAAAGACAAACCTGATTTAAGGTTATGTTCTAGCTGCCATTTTATTTTTCTAACTACAGAGATTCTCAAATGTTTGTTCAGTCATATGACACTATTTGATAACAACAAAGCAGGAGCTTATAATAGACGCTTATTAAAGATATAAATGGTTCGTATTAGTGTCTTATGACTTCTGTTTACATCAAAAGCAAACTAGGTGATTAGCATATTATGCATCTGTCATGAGTTGAACTACATAATTCATGAAAAAACCATTAACACATTTTGAAGAAAAATACATACAAAGCCAAAAAGTCTGTTTTCCAAAACATTTGTACCTCTATCATCCAAAAGACAGCTAAGGACACCTAACTTAGCCCCAGAGGTGGTATGCATTTGAGTTTTCATTAACAGACAGGACATCTACAAACAACCAGCTGGATCATTTCTAAATTCCTAACAAGATTCAAAAAAATGTTTTTCAAACCTACCGGACACGAGCATACATCTTTTCTAAGGTGGCTTATAATATCTTCACATTTCTTTAGGAGAGATTGAATAGTTTTCATCTGAAATACCTGGAGTTTGGACAAAAAAAGAAAAACAAAGAAATAAGGAGATGGACCTGTTAAGGATTATTGTTCTGAAAGATTTATTTCTATTCTAAGTTCGAGGTACTAATGCCTGTGTCTTGCAGGCTGCTCGGTTTTTGTTTTATCTATCTGTGGACATCCTGTGTTGACAAAACTACTTGAAAAGCTGTTAGATGGACACTTCAACAGCTATGCTGTTGCCTTATAATGATATCCATCTGTGGTGGTGTTAGATGTAGGAAGACCGTGTTAGTAGCCATTCAGAATTTTCCCACTTTCCTTAATGGGCCCTTGGCTGGTCCTTGGCCTGTCCCCTACAATTCCTTTTTAAACTCCAACCTTTGTACTAAAATATTCTTTTTGTCATGATTTGTGGACATTAAGATCTAAAGAGAAGCAGGGTGGAGTCAGAGTAAAAAAATATGCACGTCCAGGAGGGGGTCACTTAAGTGGCTGGATGTTGGAGGGGATTTTGCTGGGAGTTTCAGGGAAGTGGGCTGCCATTTGGCTGTTGTTTGACAGGGAAGGGCCATATTGAATGGCTGCTTGCATTACCTTATTTAAAAACCTTTTGGTTTGGGGGGAGTGTTCAGAAAACTGCAGCTTCAGATTGTTGAAGAGAGACAGTTGGTGTGTGCTACATTTCATTTTTCTGTTGCATATACAGTAGATTAGTCTGATACATGCAGGTAAGACCCTGACAGGGTGATGCTTAGGGATGAAACCGGGAGCAAGTCTTTTGTCCCGGGCTACTACTTCATGTTACCTTGGAGTAGTCTGGAGTTGAGGTAAAAATCTCTCTCTGTATTGTGTGTCAATTATTAATAACTATGTTACATTTAAATGGAATAACTTCTGTTAAGACTTAAAGATGTTTTTTTTTTCCTTATTTCATTACTTGCAGAACGTAAAGAAAGAACCAGATGTTATGGACTTTTAAAGGATTCCTGACCTGGGGACCAGTTCTACCTTAATCTCCATCATTTTTTTCTATATTGACTTGTTTTGATGTAAAGACATATAAGGAAAACAATACATATTTCAGCTTTTTTGTCTAGGTTAAACTTTACTTATTTTTATTCGGAGAAAACAAGAAAGGAGAGGAAAACAAAAATCTTCTTTTGACAGCTGAACTTCAAAAATAATTGAAATTTGAGAGCACACTGTTGTGCTCACTGGAAAATAAAACATTTAGCAGTAAGTGAGTGATTGCAATTTTTTTGTTCGGGGCCTCAGGACAACAGGCAGCATTCCAAATTTAAACTTGTTCCCTTATCCAAAACTAAAGCTCCAGTCTGTTGTCTGATGGTGTTCAGGTGGCTTATTGGAGCTGGTTAACAGGAAAATTGAGACCAGGTGGCTCATCACAACACACCCTGAGCAGGTTAAACCTATTCTGACGATTGCTTTAAGCTCATTTTTATGAACACATTTAGTGTCACGAAAAACCACCTCATGTTGTGCTACACTCTGCATAACCTATTCTTAAACCTTGTGGGACCTCTCATTAGTCACCTTTGTAATTTGGTAAAATTACGATTCAGTCACCGTTATCAAATTCAGTGTGTAGAGCAACTAAGAATAATATGAGTTCCATTGAGGGTTTTTACTGAGCCTATATTTCAGTATTCAAAATGATTTTTATTGGTGGCATATAGTATTATTCTGACTTTAAGAGTCAGCTTCCAGTAACTGTAATAAGAAAACCATAAAGATTTACAGAAATAATTGGAAATTCAATAGCCTAATTAGCTTTCCAACAGTTATTTTTTTATCATTCAATGTTAGTTTTCAGTGATGCATCCCTGTGGATCCAAATGTGCCTCACATGTACAGGACATGCCTACAAACAGGCTTAGATTGGAAGGCAACCCGTCCTTCGACCAGCAGTCTCTAGTTAGAGCACTGGTGAATTTAAACAGCATAGAGGTCCATTCTCCATCTGACTTGGAATGTGTGCAGGAGGATGGACCTTCATGCTGCTTAAATGCATCACCGCTCCAACTAGAGATTGCTGTGGTGCAGCCAACAGAATTGACAAAGGCTCCTGCATAGGCATCAAAGCGTCTTCAAAAAACTGAGCAAAAGTCTGGTGGTGTCAGGACTCCTGTCTGTGTGTTTATGTTCTGTGTGTGTCTCCCTTCCTCCATCAGGAGGGGCGCCTGGTTCTGGTCCGCCTCCTCACACACCTGCTGATTGTTTCCTCGTTAACGGAGTGTTCTTAAGCTGCTGACTGCCACTACCTCCACGGCAAAGTTTTTGCCAGTTTTGGGTACTCTAGCCAAGCTGAGTTTTGCTGAGTCAAACTGAGTTCTTGTCAACCTGAGTTTTAACATTGTTTGTCTTTTGCCTCTCGGCAGGAAGTCATCCTGCAAACTGGATATTTGGAACTTCTCTCCCTGGAAGGATCAACTGAGCTTCAAACTGAGCTGGGGTTCAAACAGGAGGTTTGAATCCACTTTCTCCAAGAGATCGTTTGAGCTTCACACTGAGAAAGGGATTCATCGACCTTACGACCTGTTCAAGTACCGCAATAAAATCTGTGTGGTAGTCAGTTTTCTCCGTTCACCTACAAACAACCGCATTCTGGGTCAACCCTGTTCCGCCCTCCACCGAATCAGACAAACACTGGAACTACAGCATACAGACTGGAGTCAAAGATTCAACAACTTCTCTGGAAACGCGAGTCAGCAACCAAATCCTCTTCTCCAAGTTCACAAATCAATTTTTCACTGAAACTGAACTAATCGCTGTGCCTTCCCCTTACTTTTCAGTTCCAGATGAGCAGTGTTCAGAGCAACACTTCTCTGCATTATCTCTTCAATAAAATCTGTTAAACCCTTTCCCCTGGTCTCCCAGTTTGGTCTTCTGCATTTGGGTCTGAACTTTAGTAAAATCATGACAGGTGGCTTTCCAATTGAAGCTTGCTTGTGGCCTCATTTTTACATTTTTTTAGCTGTTCTTGTATTGAAGAAGACTTTCTTCATGTAGGATTTGATGAAACTTTTAAGCCTCTCTGTATAAAATAAATATTTTGATGGAGATGAGAAATCTGCTTCCTGGTATGTTGAAGTACAATTTTTTTGCATCCAATCATTTAATCAAACAGTGTCAGTTTTGGGGAATATATAAGAAATATGCTCTAATTTTTAAGCAACTAATCCATCATTATTATATTTCAATTTGACAAACCAGATCTTCTCACTGTTCGTTTTCCTGTTTTGTGCAATTGCAGTTGCGGATCTTGACCAGGCTGGACCGCATGGCAGCAAAAAAATTGCTTGGCTCTGTATTTTGACGGTTACCGGCAGAGAAGACGTATGTGGACAGTGACGTGCGGAGGAGTAGTGGTGGATGTGGAACAGTTCTCAGTAATTAACACAGACAAGTTCTCCGCATGACGTATGTGAGCGGGGCGAAGCACTGAAGGGTGATGTGGAATCGGGATTAGATTAAGACTTAGACAACTTTATTGTTGAAACTACATTTTTATGTATACACCTTTTCAACAGTGAAATTAACATTTCCATTTATAAAGTGCAGCAGTGATCAGAATGTAAAGGAAACTAGTTTAAAGTCCTGTTGCAAAAGGCATTGATAAGGAAAGGTTCAGTGCAGTACAAATAATGGTGCAAAATGCAGTAGAACATAATGTGGTGTTTTCTTTAAAGGGATTATGAAAAAGCTGTGTCGGCAGTGCAAATATGATGTTTTCAAGTGTAATGCAGAGTCTTGAATAGAGTTTCAATAGTTCAACAGTTCAACAAAGAAATCATTTTGATTTCTTTGAAGTTTAATATTTTCTGAGAATAAAAGCAGCATCTGTCTGTAAAAAATGTCTTTAAATATGAGTGAAATAATGACTCATTTTTTAACACAGCTTGTTTTACCAGCTCAAACTGGTCAAAACTGCAGCAACTCTTCCCCCTTATGCAGTTAACTGATGCTGCTCAAGAAGATATGTTCAGAATAAGTTACCATTTATCCAAAACATTTAAATAGTCCTTAATATTGCAGAACAAAAGGCAATTATATTATAAACAAAACTGGTCCTAAATCGTTCAATGCATTACAAGGAGTATGAACACCTTCCAAAAGCATTGCACCAAATGGTCTCTAAAAAAAGAGGTTCTGTATATGGTATCATTAATCTTCTCAGTTATCAGTGTTACTAAATCACTGCTTAAAGCTCCATCACCTTTTTAACCATCTGACAGTAAATGGATATCTTGCATGAGAATAGCAAAATTTGTGTTGCATAGCAACCACAGTAAAATAGCTCTTGCTGTATCCTTTGATCCTCTGCTTTCTTTTCTTAGTGACTCTTAAATTTGCTCACTGTGAAAAAAAATGTATTTTCTCTGACTACAGCCTAATGGAAGAGCATAATGGGAACACAAATGCAACAATGACACAGAAAATTTAAGCAGGAACCTTCTCATTCAAACATATTTTGGACTGAGTCAATACAACCAATGGGACAAAGAAATCTGTTAATGGCTGATACGTGACATGGGGTGGAGGAGCTTGAGGTGGCTGCTGCTGCTGGAGGGTAAAACAAAAACAGCTGCTGTTTACGTTTTTTTTTCTACCTCTTACCTCTGAATTTGACATACAGTTGGTCGTTTACCAATGTTAATGCCTCGGGCCAATCTCTTCCCTCAATACATACAACTGTTTATACTAGGACAAAATAAGAAGAGGGCCAACTAACGAGCATATGTACAGACACAGAAAATGTTTTGAGTAAATCCCAACTTTAAAAGCCAGGAAAGAGACTAAATATATGATTTGGAACCGGTGGCACTATCTTAGAGAGGAGTAGGAAATGAGTAGACCAGGGTATAGTTAGGGTTGGCTGCTTTAAAGATAAACACATTTTATTAGATTTTATTTTATTAGATTAGGTTTAGATGTAGTCTCAGAACCAACAGTGGATACATGGAAAAGAAGCATGTTGTTGATGGACTTGCTGGGCAGGAGGACAAGAGAAAGACTCTATCTATGAACAAGGTAAAAGAAAATAGAATTGGTTAAAATAGAATTGGTTAAAAAAGCAAAGGGTTGATCTGCTGTGGTGACTCCTAAAATTAACAACTGAAAGAGGGCACATAAAGTCCTAAAAAAAAAAAAGATTTTCAGTAGTATTATTGCTGATATCGTTTGGGCTCTTCTAAGTCTTGCAAATAAAAGAAAGTCTACTCGATGTGGCCAGTCAACTGCAAAAAATCTCCTCAAGAAGGTAAATTCTTCCTATCTTTATCTTTAATAAAAAAAATAAAAAAAAAAAGAATTTAAAGAGCAGAAACCATTAATATGGTTATGTGCTGTCTGAGGTACAGCAACCATTAAGTTGTTCAATTTGCATGTTAGCCAATATAAAAAAAGCACTTCAACTCAATCCAGGTTCAGATAAAACATCTATTTAGTGAGCTAATCTAGTTCTGAGACTCAAAATGCTAGAAGAGCAGAATGACAGTCAGGTTGTAACATTCTGGAAATTGCACATATCTCAGGGATATTATTTAAGTTTGCTAGTATTAACTTTCTGTTATGGACCACCTAGCTTTGTTTTAAGTAATATAAGTGTTTTCTCTACATAATATGCTAGATCAGATCAGCTGTTGCCATGGATGTTGTAAAGTAGTATAGGATGGTCAATCTACTAAAACACTAAGATAAGACTGGTCAGTTTAATTTTTACAGCATACGTTCTCGGGTTGCCTTGCAGCAAGAAGGTTCTGGGTTCGATTCCTGGCCCGTGGCCTTTCTGCATGGATTTTTCTACATGTTTGCATGAATGGTTGTTTGTCCTGTTTGTCTCTGTGTTGTCCTACAATAGATTGGTGACCTGTTCAGGGTGTATCCCACCTCTTGTCTGTAGACAGCTGGAGATAGGCACCAGCGACCCCAGCTGGGAAAAAGCGGGATGGAAAATGGATGGATGGATGTTTTCAGGGCGGAAGTTCTTAAACTGGTGGGTTCTTTTTACTACAGTATGTCAAATTCTTTGTGGGTTTTTTTTTCCTTTTTGACATGAAAACTGGCACAGAGCTCATCTGCTAAACTCTATCTTACACAAGGCTAACTATGGATCTAGTTACCTCTCCAACAAAGAGAACATTTACGGATCAGTGCTTCTTTGTTCCTTTTGTCTGTCTGCTTCTGTCTTGTTGAACCACCTCTCAGCAACTGAACCATCCTCATATTGAATGATGTACATCAGTAAGTGAATGGGTGAATGCAGCGCTATACAAGTACAGGCCATTTACCATATTGTGATAAGATTCAATTGTCTCAAAAATTACAGAATAACTCCTGTTAAAGATGTTTGTAAATCCAGACCACTATTTATACATGTTGGATTGCTTTCCTGTTTAATAAGCTTTTCCACTGTGAGTTCAGTAGAATCATCAATAAATACTGGGGTTATGCTTCCTTGTGTGCTGTTCAGCGCACAGCATTTGCAGTCAACCATATGCAAATACTGCATCATGTTTATTCTATGAAACTGCACTTCTGAAGGGAACTACCCATTTTGACAATGATTATGTTTTTTGTTTGATATTGTGAAGTTCTGATAACATCATTTACGTATTAACCAAAATCCCAGGAATTTTTACATTTCTCTTGAAACATATTTCAACCTCTCAATCAATACTGCCAAATATGGTTGTAGAATTTTTATGTCAACATCACCAGTCCCCGTTTTTAAAGAAAAATCTGAAATGATATTATATCTAAATACACTATATTGCCAAAAGTATTTGCTCACCCATCCAAATTATTGGAATCAGGTGTTCCAATCACTTCCATGGCCACAGGTGTATAAATTCAAGCAACTAGGCATGCAGACTGTTTTTACAAACATTTGTGAAAGAATGGGTCGCTCTCAGGAGCTCAGTGAATTCCAGCATGGAACTGTGATAGGATGCCACCTGTGCAACAAATCCAGTCGTGAAATTTCCTCGCTCCTAAATATTCCACAGTCAACTGTCAGCTGTATTATAAGAAAATGGAAGTGTTTGGGAACGACAGCAACTCAGCCACGAAGTGGTAGGCCACGTAAACTGACGGAGCGGGGTCAGCGGATGCTGACGCGCATAGTGCGAAGAGGTCGCCAACTTTCTGCAGAGTCAATCACTACAGACCTCCAAACTTCATGTGGCCTTCAGATTAGCTCAAGAACAGTGCGCAGAGAGCTTCATGGAATGGGTTTCCATGGTCGAGCAGCTGCATCCAAGCCATACATCACCAAGTGCAATGCAAAGCGTCGGATGCGGTGGTGTAAAGCACGCCGCCACTGGACTCTAGAGCAGTGGAGACGTGTTCTCTGGAGTGACGAATCGCGCTTCTCCATCTGGCAATCTGATGGACGGGTCTGGGTTTGGCGGTTGCCAGGAGAACGGTACTTGTCTGACTGCATTGTGCCAAGTGTAAAGTTTGGTGGAGGGGGGATTATGGTGTGGGGTTGTTTTTCAGGAGCTGGGCTTGGCCCCTTAGTTCCAGTGAAAGGAACTCTGAATGCTTCAGCATACCAAGACATTTTGGACAATCCCATGCTCCCAACTTTGTGGGAACAGTTTGGAGCTGGCCCCTTCCTCTTCCAACATGACTGTGCACCAGTGCACAAAGCAAGGTCCATAAAGACATGGATGACAGAGTCTGGTGTGGATGAACTTGACTGGCCTGCACAGAGTCCTGACCTCAACCCGATAGAACACCTTTGGGATGAATTAGAGCGGAGACTGAGAGCCAGGCCTTCTCGTCCAACATCAGTGTGCGACCTCACAAATGCGCTTCTGGAAGAATGGTCAAAAATTCCCATAAACACACTCCTAAACCTTGTGGACAGCCTTCCCAGAAGAGTTGAAGCTGTTCTAGCTGCAAAGGGTGGACCGACGTCATATTGAACCCTATGGATTAGGAACGGGATGTCACTTAAGCTCATATGTGAGTCAAGGCAGGTGAGCAAATACTTTTGGCAATATAGTGTATACTTCTGAAAAAACAATTAAAGGCATAGATTTAGAAGATTGACAACAAGTGTTTTCTTTTATACATCATGCAGAAAGGTTTACAAAGAAAGCGTCAATCTCTGGATATTGATCCAGAGATTCTTTTTTGTAAGAATTAAGAGATGTAACAGACTTTGTGGTGGTTACTAAGAATGTTTTTTACACTCCTTTTCTGTATTTTTAAAACATCTATCCTAAAAATAAAGATAATACTAAATGCAGAATCCTATATTGATGGTCCAAATGTCAGTTTCAATAATGGGTTAACAAAAAGTGTGAAATGACAGAGAAAGTATGTGTGTGTGGTGGTGCGTGTGTTTGTTTGTGTGAGAGGGGGTGGGGGGGCTAGCTACTTAAATCCCTTGATGAATGGATTGAAGGAAAGGCTATTTCCATAAAGTGATGGATTTTGCTCCAAGCATGTTTTGTTCCCACAAATCCCGAGCCAGCCTATAGATAACTGGAAAGAAAAAAAAAGTGATTTGTGCATTATACATCGCAGTTCTGTGAGAAAATCCAACGGCAAGCAACAGATGAACGTCACACAGCATGCCGATGACAGCTTTAACTCAAATTACCTGAAAAAATGATACGTTCTCAGACAAAGAACAGAGCAAGCGTACAGTTGAATCCCTGATTAACACTGCAGCATATGGCTCAGTTGGCAAGCATGAGGGAGTTGATGTTACATGTGTAGATAAAATTAAATCCTTTGGAATTTACTTCTTTCTTTTTCATTATTCTTTACATTTTCAAAGGTTGATACTTAATACAATAATTATACCGTCAATCAACCTCTTTTTTTTTTTTTAAGTCAGTAGTCTATTTATATGGTTTTACTGGGTAACAAAAAATGGGTCAGGTGGGGATACAGTAATTAATTTGGTTAAAATAAGGAGATCAAAGGATAAGTACAGTACATGTGTTGTTTTTATTTGTGTTAGTGAGTGAAAATGATGGATTACAGTATGTAAGACTTGTTAATAAGAGAGGACTTTTTCACATAGATTTTTTCCTAATCAAAAAGGAGCAATGACAGCGCAGATACCTTTTCCCTGCCTTTCATTTCCAGCAGCCATTATAGAGTATTGGACTGTAGATCAATGTTTTTTGTCTTGTTTTGTCTTTTGCACAGAAGCAAAGCTATGGAACTCAAACTTGTTGGGAAAACAAAAAGCTGCAGAACAGCTCTAATATAGCTACTGTATAGATTTGTGGCTTGGTTTTCTAGATCTGACTTAGGTATATATAGACATCCCCTCCTAAAATGGACTTCTTACTGAAAGGAGATCTTCCATTGTGACACTTTAACAAGACTGAAACTGTAAAAGTAAAAAGAAAATGCAGGCTAAAATCAAATGCAACAATATTGAAATATAACATTCCAAATCATAGTAATGGCAAAACGTATTCCTTCAATCTCCTATTTCCAGATTCTAAAATTACCAAAATGTCATTATTGTAAAAAAAATATATATATATATTAAGAAATCATACATTTATGAGATAGAAAATGTAAAACCTTGAGAATAAAAAGTATGTTTTCTATTTTGGCAATATTGATATGTGGTTATCTGTTACCATCACATTCTGTACCACAAATTGTTAAAGATCTCTCTATATATGCTATGCTATATTAGATTATATACAATTCTAAATATTAGAAAATAAAGGTCATTTTTGTGAAGATTGTGTATGTCTTATATTATGTTTTCCACAGTGCATGTTTGTTGAGATGAAGTGTAACATATACTGTGCTACACGTAGGGACAGAGTAAGCTATGCTATGACATCACCATAGTTTTTAAAATTTATTTATTGCCAGACCATTTGGATATGAAAGTTCAACATTTTCTAACTGTCTGAAAGTGGTCCACTAATTGTTAACAAAGTTAATAGGAACGATTGTTCTGTCATCCAAAGCACTTTCTTTTTGTTGTTCTTTGTTTTTTAATTGTTGTATCCAGAATGGCAAGGTGCCTGAAACTTTAGTCGTGCAGATAAAGTGTACGAATGCCACAACAAGAGATGAGTCAATAATATTATGTGCTTATAACATTTGCCTAAATTTCAGAATTGAAGTGCAGGTGTGCAATATAGATGTCATTCTAAGGCTACATTCACACTTCAGCCATTAATGTTAATTTCTGTGTTATATTGCTAAATCTGACTGTTTTGCGTGGTTGTTGACATTTCCAAATATATGGTACTTACATGTGACCTGCTGGATGCAATGACATCACCAGCAAGCGTTCTCTGTGTTTATTTCTTTCCCAGCCTCAGCCAATGCAATGACACAATCTTTTCAAGAGGGTTGAAAATAAAGATTGCTCTCTGCATTATCGTCCAACATCCACCATTGTTTTTCTTTAGCAACACACAGAATAGGGACCTTTGTTGAGTACTAATGATGCTCAGGTCGGATAAATACGACCTGGTGGTTCAGACAGAGGTTGCATTTGGAAAGATCAGATATGTATTGGATTCAGGAGCACATAGCCAAGCAGCCTGGGTCACATTTGAAAAAGATCAGATACAGGTCACATGTAGGCAAAAAATTCTCATGTGGGTCACTTCAAGCTGTTGTGTGAACGTAGCCTAAAACTACCAGAAAATGTTCACACAAGTCCAAAAACTCCAAGGAAGCTTATCAAGCTGAAAATCCAATTACATATACTCAGTGAAAGCTATTCTTCAAACTTTTTTTAAAAATATAAATTTAGTTTTAAATGAGGAGTGAACTTTTAAAGACCTCTCAAATTTCGCTCTTTAAGAAGCGATATCATCCATATGTTATAAGTAGTCTCATTAGGTTAGAAAGAAAGTGACACAGCGAAAACAGGAGTTTTTCTTATTTGTTATATTTAGTGCCTCTTTTCCCCCTAAAATGTGAATTTATCACAGAGCAATTTCGAAACTCCAAAGGAGGAAATTGGGGGAGTTAAGCAAAGTATTATTTTCAAAGAGGAATGAGTAGCAGAGTGCAGCCCCAGTCTTGCTCTTACCAGTCTTTGCCTGTCGTGCCTTGTGTAGTCTTATTTTGCAACTGGCAGACTAGATTAGTTCCAGAAGCCAACGTTAGATTCAGACCTGTTGAAAAATATCCCCTTTGGTGCAGAAGCTGAGGTTCTTTTATTTGAGCTGTGGCCCTTTGACACACATGGCTAGTCCCTCTGTCTGACCCTGTCTTACTCTATCACTCCATCGTCTCTGCTGCTGTGGTCCTACCACTCCTGAGTCATCCTGTGTTCTCACACCAAGTTCTGCGCCACCAAACATGCAGTCTGATGTGGTGGAATCAGATAGTTATTCTCGTTCATCTTTACACTATTCAGGCACAAGGAAACACAAGAGGCAGATTAAGCTCCCCAATATCTTTTGTTATACAGTTAGTTTCACAGGAATACATTGATATGAAAGTTTGAATTTATTATAAAGCTTTGTTCATACTTCAAAAGCATCTTCTGTTTGAAACACAGCAAACATTCTTTTCGTTATCTCTATAAACAATTAAGATGATTAAAGAAAGTGATATGTAACCATCCATTAAAGTTAATAACAACATCATTTTTTAAGTTTTACATTAGCATCTGTTAAGAAGCAGAAGACCCTCGAGCTTAGAAAAGAACATGGTCGGATTTTTCTCTGTGGTGTAAGATATATATATATATATATATATATATATATATATATATATATATATATATATATATATATATATATATATATATATATATATATATATATATATATATATAAAAAAAACAGTTTTCTCAAGCTCGGGTCCTGTACCAGAGGCCTGGGAGTTAGAGGGTTCTGCGCAGTATCTTAGCTGTTCCTAGGACTGCGCTCTTCTGGACAGAGATCGCTGATGTTTTACCTGGAATCTGCTGTAGCCACTCTCCTAGTTTGGGGGTCACAGCCCCCAGTGCTCCAATTACCACTGGCACCACTGCTGCTCTTACTTTCCACATCTTTTTTAGCTCCTCCTTCAGCCCTTGGTATTTCTCAAGCTTCTCGTGTTCTTTCTTCTTGATGTTGCTGTCGCTTGGGATTGCCACATCTATCACTACTGCCTTCTTCTGCTGTTTGTCGATCAACACGATGTCTGGTTGGTTAGCCATCACCTGTTTGTCAGTCTGGATCTGGAAGTCCCATAGGATCTTAGCTCGGTCATTCTCAACTACCTTAGGAGGTGTCTTCCATTTTGACCTTGGGACTTCCAGCCCATACTCATGGCAGATGTTCCTGTACACTATGACAGCTACCTGGTTGTGGCGTTCCATGTATGCACTTCCTGCCTGCATTTTACACCCTGCTGTTATGTGCTGTATTGTTTCAGAGGCATCTTTGCAGTCTGCATCGGGGGTCCTGCCTGGTGTGGTAGACCCCAGCCTCTATTGATCTTGTACTGAGTGCCTGTTCTTGTGCTGCCATGATTAGTGCCTCTGTGCTGTCCAGCCTTTTCCAGCCATTGGTAGGATTTTTTTATATCAGCCACTTCTTCTATTTGTCTGTGATATACGCCGTGCAGCGGCTTGTCCCTCCATGATGGTTATCCTTCCTCTTTCTTGTCCTCACTTTCGGTTTTCTCCTGCCTGAGGTACTCACCAAGCCATTTGTCTTTGGGGGCCATCTTTCTGATGTACTCCTGGGTCTTAGTTGTTTCATCCTGGACAGTGGTCTTGACACTCACTAGCCCTCGGCCTCCCTCGCTACGCTTGGTGTACAGTCTCAGAGTGCTGGATTTGGGGTGGAACCCTCCATGCATTGTGAGGAGCTTTCTCGTCTTGATGTCAGTAGCCTCTATCTCCTCCTTTGGCCAGTGTATTATACCAGCGGGGTATCTGATGACTGGTAGGGCATATGTGTTGATGGCTTGGATCTTGTTTTTCCCATTCAGCTGACTTTTCAGGACCTGCCTTACTCTTTGTAGGTATTTAGCTGTGGCAGTCTTTCTTGCCATCTCCTCGTGGTTTCCGTTAGCCTGTGGCACCCCAAGGTATTTGTAGCTGTCCTGAACATCTGTAATGTGGCCTTCTGGTAGTTCAAGCCCCTGGGTTCTGATCATCTTCCCTCTCTTTGAGACCATGCGACCGCACTTGTCCAGTCCGAATGACATCCCAATGTCGTTGCTGTAGATCCTGGTAGTGTGGATCAGTGAGTCGATGTCTCGCTCACTCCTGGCATACAGCTTGATGTCATCCATGTAGAGGAGGTATATATGTATATATATATATATATATATATATATATATATATATATATATATATATATATATATATATATATATATATATATATATATATATTGTTGGTTGACTGAATATTTGCCTGAGGGACACTTCTCTCTGTTCATGGGCATTATGAGCTTCACATATTTCAGTCTATTCATCTTATCCTTTTTCTTTAGTTATTTAATGGTTTCTGTTTTTTCTATCTTTGAAATATTTTTAAAGGAGAAAAAACAAGTTTAACTCCTCCCAGCTAAGGAGGAGCAATTGCGCTCGTTGAATCTAGTTCTGTACTGTTTGCTTGCTGGTTGCCAGGTCCATCTGTTCATAAGAAAAGGGGCAGCCTCGGCCCACTTTCTCTGCCCTTTTTCTTCCTTAAGTTAGCACCAATGCTAAAAAGCTTGACCTATATGTTCACCCTCTTTCCACTTCTTTTTTTTTTTTTTTGGCTTAAATCCATGAAAGTAAAACACAGAGAAAAAGCAAGTTATCGGTTCTGTCAGAGCAGCACTACAATCTGGCAACTCCTCATTTTCGTCTCATGTAACTACTTCTATTGGTGCAGAATCTTTTCATATTGAAGATGGCATCATAACCAGATATAGATATCAATATATTTTGGATCTGAGAAAACATAACACAATTATCCACATACATAAATGTGAACTCTTAGAACACACAGAATGAACACTTTTATTCTGCACCACATTATATATTCTGCATTTGTACTATTTCTCAAAAATGTAATGTTTTGATCCAAAAGTTTTAGCTATGGCCTTTAGACAGATAATGATTGTGTTGACAACATTCTTTTATTTGTTCAGTACATTTAAAACAGCTAACACAATAGTTTTCTAAAATATAGCCATGTGCTACTTTTTTCTTTTGCACGCTGTTATATAATGTTGCACTTGATGTTATGGAAAGCCTTTTTATACACAAGTGATATAAATAGCTGCTTATCAGTTCACTATTAGTTACTCTATAAGACCAATCAATTTTAGATTCATTAAATCAATAACTTGCTACTTTCACAATTTATCCATCCCATCTTTCTTTCCCCATGTATTCTGTCAGGGTTGCGGTGTGGTCGCTGCCTATCTCTAGCAGCCAATGGGCTAAAGGCAGGGTACACACTGGACAGGTTGCCAGTCTGGCAGGGGGCAACACATAGACATACAACTATCCATAAACACAGTCCCACCTAAGGACAACTTAGTGAAGCCAATGAAACTACAATAATCATGTTTTTGGACTGTGGGAGGAAGCCGGAGTACCTGGAGAGAACCCACACATGCACATGGAGAACATGCAAACCCCATGCAGAAAGACCACGGTTCAGGAATCAAACCCGGACCCTTCATGGTACAAGGCAACAGTGCTACAAACTGTGCCACCTCGCAGCCCTTTATACAATATAATTAAGCATAACTTTAAAAAATGTAATAAATTGCAGCTGGGTAACAGCAAAAATATTGATGGTATACCTTGCCTATTAATTACCATGGCTCTGCACAACATTAATTGAGGTTTTGTCCTCACCAAGTTGTTCAACACTCACATATAGCAGAACTAGAATCCAATTTAGGCATTACTCTGATCAACCTGTACACAACCCTTTCACTATTCATTATTAATCCACCAATCTTAAACCTGACTCTTTGTAATCCAACATTGTTAGATTATTTATTAAGCAAACAATCTGTATAAAACTGTATCTAAATCACCAATCCAGCCTATTTACTAGCCTTCTGAAATCTTCTAAGAAATATCTATTAAACAGGCACAGTGTTTAAGACACTTTTTTACATGTTTCCATGTAATTTAAATGCTAAGACAGGTTTGTTGATTTTTTTCCTCTTATTTATTTAATGTTGTTTTTTTTAAGCAGCTCAGTCTGATATTAAATCCCTCACAGAACGCTGCTATGCGCTGCGTGTACTGCAAACTTAAAAGAATATTTAAAAGCATGAAAAAGTATTTTGACATAAATATGAATGCGTGTGCCAGCCATAAGCTGTAATAAGATCAAAGTCATGCTAAGTGGATCTTCAAGCTTTATTTCCACGTTTTATTCAACAATGTGCCTGCTGAAGCAGAAAATTATTCTTCAGCTTAAAAGCAATGTAAGTCACTCTCGGATAAACAGTATTCCCTCGGCTCCTCATGCTCTTACAATTAAACTCCAACAACTGACTGAGCAGATAAAACCTACAGAGAAATTGAGCCAAAATCAAATGAGTAATGAGAGCAATAAAAGCAACAGACCTATAATTTCTGCATGTGGAGTAAACGCAGCTCTTCAGCTGTTTTAAGCATCAAGTGGGAAACATATCCTCGTGCATTTGTAATTTAAATCAAATTAAATTTTACCATGCAAACACCCCTATAGAGTACCCAAAGCTCCCTGCATTCCCCTAAACCTCTTTGTAAAACTGTCAGCACATAGTAATTGCACAGTGTTATGTGTTTCTAAAGCTATACATCACATTTTATGTTTTCCTTTACAGTAAAGCCAGATTTTATGTAAATTACATCCAAAAATACTTTTATTTTGAAAATATATTTACAAAATACAAACATTTTGAAAGGTAATTGTTTCTCAATTGTGCAGATTTATAGTATTGGAATACTACTGAGGTAACCTGGACATTTTGCAGATTAGAATTGTTTGAGGGCCCCATTTAAATGCTATAAATGCTTACTGCCTTAAAATGGAAATAGTGGAGATTTTTATAATATGTGGTAGAAAAGAGAATAACGTATTTTCACGACTATAAGGCGCACATAATTTCAGGGTTTGAATCTACTATTGTGGTAAACCTGCCTGTAGAAATCATAAAGAATTAAGTAAAACTCTACTCATATCTTGGTTTATTGTGTGATATTTAATGTTACATTGCTGGCTGTGCCTAATGAGATTAAATGCTAAACTGATGATACTACAATTTACACTGGCGAGTGGGGTAACCAGGGCAATGCACAGGGTGGCTCTGGCCACCCCCTGGTGGTGCCACTGTATGTAATCCAAAACTACACTGCCTCTAAAAAGAATAAATCTTTGACATTTAAAAAACTCTGCTTTGTGGAAACACTTTGTGTAAAGAACTTTGATTTGATAAAAACACCACATAACATTTTTGACCAACTTAACATATAAAATATTCATCTTTGAAACCGCCTGTGAAGGCTCTCAGTCATCCAGTTCTCTACAACCAAAAAAACAGGTTTAAATCTGTTTGCCTTTGATTTAAATTTAAGCCATTTTTTGTTTTTCTGGTTCTTTTAATACTTTTTACAATTAATCATAATCCATCCATGTGACTTTTTACACTTAAAACTGTTTTTGACCTACTTTCTGCATCAGTTGCCAAGAGGACAGTTGTCCTCCTCAGAGGAATGGCAATTATGTCACCTACTTACACAGTAAATATACCCTGACAGTTAGGGTAATGTTTAGTCTTATATTAGTCAATTGTTAATTTTAATGATGAGCTAAAAGAACAAATTGATCATGCTTAATAAATGCTAACGAAGTGAAATGGATTTTGGATTCCTCACAGGTGAAACAGCTTAGGGTAATTGATAAGCAGTCTTTCGATTCTCTATTGTTTTATTATGCAAGTAAACTGTTGTGTTTATAGAACTGTTGCTTTCAAGCTTTTTAGGAAAGAGTAGCATGTCTAGTCCTTTCTCTTGCTGAATTCTGTTCTGCACCATAATAAATGTGAGGTCAAAAAGATAACTTCAAGCTACTGAAGTGCACCTCATTAGCTCCCCTTTAGAACAGCAGAGTATGGCTGGTGACTATAAAGAGCAGCCTGCTGGACTTGAGCCAGTATTCATAAGGTTCAAGGACCACTTTACATCCCACTACTTAGAAGCCCACTAATACCTCTGAAAAACTGCAATTCCTTGCCAAATGCATTATTTACACTAGAGCGATGCAGCAGCAGAAGTAGTTTTGCATGCATTTATAAATAATAAATGTAAGGCATAACGCACGGAATGGGGCAAAAGCAAGCTTTAGGAGAGGTTTTGGTCTACAGCAAGAAATAGAACAAGGCTGGTTAATCTGAGAACAGTTAAAACACTTAGAGTTAAACAAAAGGAAACCTAAACTGCAAACAGACAAACAAGAGGAAGCATGCATCAAAACTAAAGCAATTTTAGCATCTCATGGGCACACGGCCACTGAGCTAAACTGATGTAATCACTGTCTGGCAGTAAGAAGAAAGCAAAGAGAAGGATCTGGTTCAAATGAATATTTCATACACAATAGGGTACAAAGAGAGGATTTCACCAACACTCATGACAGCTAAGCTGAAATGCACAAAGATAGGCTTTGCAACTTGTTTTCTTAAAGCTGTCAGTCAAATAATTATTGGCCTCAGCTCTTGATGGCGTTTCCATTCAGGCATTGTGGCGGATGGCATGAAAATTAACAAACCTTTCGAATTGGATTAGACGTCAACCTCGACCTCTTACCATTCTAACGAGGATTTGCAGGGTGTTTGGATTCATCTTTCATGAGAGAGTAGTTAATAAAAGTTGTTCCAGCCAACAGCCCCAAGAGAGCAGTGGCAGTAATTGGATGTCTAGGCGAGTACGCTGACATGTTTGGACAAGCTAATTCTCCGAGCAATTTAGAACTTAAGTTTTACTCCATGCAAAGCTCAGTCACTGGCTTCTCCTTACAGTCACAAACATTCACTGCTTTCAGAGCTTCTTGTCCTCCATTTGGTGAGGGTTGTGCTGTTTCAAACGCATCCAATAAATGAAGAGACAAGCTGCAGTTTACTAAAGATGATAAAATCATCAGTCAAGCATTACCAACACTCTGATCTCACATTTTAAGCTTTTCTATACCGCAGTGACATGCAAGATCCAGAGAGATCTCTGTTCAGGATTGACAGTCAGACTCCCTCCCTATTTTCTATATAAAAGTGAAGAGGAGCAGACCCAGGTAACCTAGAACCAAGCTTTTAGTCTTGCTGTTACCTCTGCTGCTGAAATTCACCTGTCCTCCCTTTCCTGTTTTTTATTAAATATGTCATTTCAATTATAGCTCACATTAACATGTTCTAGGACTCAAAGATACAGGTAAGTGAGGACAGCAAAGGAATGCTTTCTTTAACTCATAAACAAACCAATGCATAATCACCTCTAGATGGCACTTTAAACAAGAGTAAAAATGTTAAACACCCTTTGGACTACTTTTTTATGTCACCCCAATAACAGGCAAAACTATTCTGACTTTTTTTTTCCTATATGAGGAAAAACATTTTAAACCTCTTTTGATAATTTTACCAAAACAAACAAACAAAAAACAAAAGATAAATCATATCGTGCAAACAATTCTGTTCTTTCCATCATTAGGTTGTTAATGTGGATATCTCAATGTAACAGATACTTGAAAGCAAATGATGTCAAGCTTTTAAAATGTTTCTGTGAATTTCTAAAGAATTCTGCAAAAATTAGGAGCAATGATGTTTTAATATACATTTGATATTTGGCACACAAGCTCACATAATTTGCACAATCCTAGGCTATCAACATGGAAATAACGGGCTAAACTTTTTATTCTTTCTGCAACTTGTTTTATGTTTATATTAAATAACACAATAACTAGCATGATTATCTAAAATAAAATAATAAACTGCTAGAAACTGTGTAGACGCCTTCTTACCCACTCATTTGTGGTCTTTCTTTTTTGCAAAATTCCAAAACTATGTGACTAAATCTCTTCATGCTTATAAAATTAAATATAGTATAATTTCCTTGCCAGTACAGTAATATCTTTAAAATTCTAACTGAATCCATAATATCTACAGTACATGCAATAGATAATTTTACATTTCCAGTTAAAAATGTAAGTGTGCTAAACCACTTCTATTTAGAGGGTTGTAGTTTTTTTTTTTTTTGCTATAAGTAATAATATTTTTTTTTTGCTTTTTATTTATTTTTATCTGAGATCAAAGCTCAATAATATTTGTTACCACTGCCCATAACAACCTACAGTAATGCATCACTGCAATATGAATATACAAAAATCTACTTGAACATTATTTTTCTGATATTTCTACTCTCACATCCCCTTTGCAGTTGAAAGGATGTAGAATATTGCATTAACAGATTGTTGTACAGCTCTAGATGCTATATGTTCAGAGAAAAGGGATTGAGAGACAAAAGTGAGCTAAAAAAATCCCTTTTCAAATAGACCCAGTTAATTGCTGACAGCTCTCGCTTGCTTTAAACCTTTTTTTTATGGGGGCCTCAAATATTTCTTTTTGTGCTCTTCCCCTGTGCTTTTTTATTTTTGTATTTTCCAGACACACTTCATCTCAGTTCATGCATGCTTATTTAAAAGGAAATGAGGCCACATCATATCTATTGTACAAACAAAACAAAGTCAACAAGAAAATCTAATTCCGTCAGTTGAGATGATAAATACAATAATAAGACCTTAATCACAGTCTGTTGATTAATATTAACATATAACATAACACTTTAATTATGATTTAGAAAGTCAAAATCCAAGCAGTAGATTATTTTAGTGTTTACTTCTGATAAAGGTTGCCACATGGAGCAGACTGTATTCTGAAATAGAGATGTTTTCATTTTAGGAAGAGTTCAGGGTGTGTTTGGCTGTACACACCATCAAATGCTAGATGCAAATTGATGACCTACTCTTAGAACTCAAATTTATTAAGGAACTATGTTATGCAAATTCATTAAGGTCCAACTTTCGTTGCAGATTCTTTACAGAGGAACCAGAGATCATGTTTTAATACCTATTTACTGAAAAAGATTACCCATCATTAAATCCAGACAATTCCTGGACTTTTTAGTCTGTGAGAAAGAGTTTTTAATTTAATCTAATACATTTGAAATGTTTTGTGCCCCAGCAACTTCGTAGTTCATCAACAACATAAAACATTAAAAAATGCACAAACACATTCATGTTCATTTCAGAGGGAAGTGTACACAACTGCTTCACCAGATGGTCGATATTTATATTAAAATAAGTCAGAGTGAGCGAGGCCTTCAGCTGCTTTTAATTCCCAGTGTTCATCTGTGACCTTGCACGCTGTAGACATCTCGTGGCTGGAGAGTTCTTTGTTAGCCAAAGATTCCTGGAGACAGTCAGAGTGATCCTAAAATGCCTTCTATTTTTATACAGCCTCTCCGACTGCAGACTGCTGGTGTCACAATTCTTTATAGAGAGCTGGATAAACGTTTGCAGCCTGTATGCCAATACATACACACAGATTTAGGAGGATTAATCCCTGATAAACTGTTACTTATTTGGCTCAACCTTTAAGGAAATTTCTCATATGAGCCGTGGTGGACGAAGTACTCAATAGTAGTACTACAGTAAAAGTATTGATACTCAAATAAAAGTTACTTATCAAACATCTACTAAAGTGAAAGTATTAAAGTGTTTATTTTTGAAAATACTTAAGTGTTCAAAAGTACAGAAAAAATTTTCTAATATTACACATTTCTTGGTCAGCAGTAGTGTTGGTCAGCAGCACCAAATTCCTGGGGGTGCACATCACAGACACCTTCACCTGGATTGTAGACAACACCTCACTGGTCAAAAGGGCACAAAAGTAGTTGTACTTCCTGCGGAGGATGAGGAGAGCCCACCTGCCCCCACCCATCCTCAACAACCTTCTAAAGAAGCACCATAGAGAGCGTTCTGACCAGCTGTCTCACTGTGTGGTGTGGAGGCTGCAGCACTTCAGACTGGGAGAAGGTGAGAAGAGTAGTAAGAACAGCAGAGAAGATCATCGGGGCTCCTCTTCCCTCCATTAAAGACATTTCATCCCAGCACTGCTTGACCGAGCCCGTAACATTATCAATGACCCCTCACACCCCCACCATGGACTGTTCTCCCTGCTGCCCTCTGGGAAGGGGCTTTGCAGAATTCAATGCAGGTCCAGCAGATTCCGAAACAGCTTCTTCCCCACTGCCATTAGACAGCCGAAAAAACTGTAAATCATGTCACAGACTCTGCATCACACTAATAACACCAATCCAAAACACTCCATAATTGTACCATACATATTTTGATGCTCTGAATTTCCATATCAATTTTTTGTTATTGTACAATGTTTTTTTTTTCTCCCACACTGTTTACATTTGATCACTGCTGCACTGAAAGAAATGGAAATGTCATGAGAGCTGTACAGAACGAAATTTTTTTTTATATACACTCTGTGAATACAAAATGACAATAAAAGTTGTCTAAGTCTCTAAGTCTAAATTTCTGTATAATTTTAAGGTAGTTTTATAGAATGTTACAACTTTTAAAAACCACCACATGTACTGATGCATAGAACCACCTGCTACAGATTTTAAACTTCAGCATAAAAAGGCCACAAAAAATAAGGCCAGCTATTTTGATTATTATTTCTTACTTAAAACGAAACCAAAAAGAAACGTAAAAGAAAACCAAAGTCTTGATTCTCCTTAAAGTTTTAGAGAACTTAAAGTTTAACTATGGAATATAGGTTTAAGGTCGAATGTACGTATTATTATTATTATATTATATTATATTATTATATCTACATTTATCTCTAAAACAGTGATGTCCAGATTCTAAGGGCTGCTATCTGCAATGTTGAAATTACATTTCAATAAACAAAAACATCAACAGTGGATTAGAAAGTTATGCTGAACCAAAAGGAATGTGTTAGTAGTGGCTTCCTAGAAATGTAGTGGAGTAGAATTTACAATATTTTACTTTGAAATGAAGTATAGTTATAAGTTATAAGTACCCCCCAATAAAAAAATAATTCAAGTTAAGTACTTAAGTATAGTAATTAAGTTCAATTCAATTCAGTTTATTTATATAGTGCCAATTCACAACACATGTCGTCTCAAGGCACTTTACAGTTCACCAGATCACCCAGTCAAATTGATTAAGGCCCCGTCCACACGAAGTCAAAACGAACACGAAACTCTAATATTTTCCAGAACGTTTGTCGTAAAGACGGAAACGTAAATTAAATGTGATCGTCCACACGAATGCACGAAAACGCTGCAAAATGTATGCCAGGCCTGTAAGTGGCGCTGTGGTGCCAAAGCAAAAATTGGCGACGAAATGTTGGGCATGCGCACTAACATTTATACATGGTTGCCCTGCGGGTCCATTTTCGTGGTTCAGTCAAATTCAGGTGCTGAACTATGTCGTCGATATTGCTCTGTTCTTCCTGGAGATATTCCAGAAGAAGAAGATTCTGTTGTAAGCCCGACAGCAGGGTGAGTAGCATGAGCAGCAACCATTCAACACAGTACGGCGCCATTGTTGTTGTAATACTGTCACGCATGCGTGTTTAGAGGCGACGCTATGACGCATGCGTGTAAAAAAAAAAAAAATGTGGTTAGAGCTTAAAGATGGAAACGTGAAAACGGCGTTTCAAAATCTTCCCAATCTGACGGCCTGATAAAAAAAAGATCTTTTACAGACCCCGAAACGCCGGCTTTGTATGGATGAGAGGCTGGTTTGGTGAAAAATGTGTGCGTTTAGGCCAGGGTTCGTCTTCGTGTGGACGGGGCCTAAGTTTTCAATCTAAGGACAACCAGTTGATTTCGTCGACTCAAATGCAATCCCTCACACTAAGCCAGCAACTCCAGCAAAAGTTAGTAATTTGTTACTTTCCAACACTGAATATAAGGTATTCACAACAATGTTGTTGTTTTTTTTTTTACAGAGAATACTTGTACATGATTTGATAAAGAAAATAAAAAATTTGATTTTTATTCTTTACTTTCTTTTTAGTTTTTCTGAGTTTATTTTATTTATTTTTTTTTTTTTTTAAGATTAATCTAATTTCACAGAAATTCTACTCGCACAGTGTTTCCAATATACTTTGTTAAACTTTAAATACTGCATATTCTACACATATGAAAGCTTTTGTTTCCCAGAAATTATAGCTTTAGGTGTGATTATGAGTTGACATAAATTAAACTTTTTTAAATTTTGGGCAGACTTAAGAGGAGAGTTAGACAGAGATGGGGTTCATTTTATTTCTCAACAATCACTTAATGTTCTTCACACGATTTCTGCAATTGACATTAAGAATAAACAATGATCCTAAATGTCCACATGGTGAGATCCAAAGGTTTCTGGCACAACTTCACTAACTTCCAAGGTGCAGGAAGAAGGTCAACAAAATGGTGAGCCGGAAACCTTAGCAAGACTCAAGTACCTGCAAGTACTTCAAGCATTGCTGCTTTGTTTTTCCTAAACAGTCCAGAGCGCTGCCATTTGTTATGTCAGAGGAAGAGTAGCGCCTATTTGCAGTTGGTTACATTTTACTTTTTTTATATTGTTATACTTGTGGGATTTACCTGTGTCTTACTTTGTTCACTTATATATCAAAAATGAAAGATTGTTTTTTCTCCTTCTTGTAACAGATCCAGGATAACAAAGCTGCAATGAACAAACAGAAGTGTATGTGACAGAGTAATTATACAATTCATGCATTTTGTTCCCAACTTTGTTTCTTTTCAGTCACGTCTTCCAACTCTGCATCACCATTTATATTCAGCTTCAAGATCCATTTGCTGCAAAGAACCTGTACATTTCTCAAAAAGAAAAGGCATTTAAATAGTTTACAAACCTGCACAAACCCTCTGTTCTCCAATCTGAGGAAAACTGCTCTAAGCTTGCATTACAAAGCGGGAATTGATTAGTTCATCAATGCGAGATGTTTTTAATTACAGTGTCAAATGATCTGTTAATGGACTAAGTGAAATCTGTTTCATCGTTCTATATATAAGCAAGTGTTCTGCGCCTGAGCCAACTATCCCAGGTCTCCTGTGACAGAGGTCATACCGGATTACTGACACATGAAACTGTGTTGGGAGGCATAAGAAACAGCTAATTAGCTGTTCCCTGCTCCTTTATCACATTGTCGGTCTTATCTCCTGTTTGAACAACATTTGATACAATTTTAGTGTAATGTCCTTTCATGCATACTCATCATAAAAAAGACAAACATTTAAATTATGCAAACAGTTTACAGTATATTCAGTATATTCTAGCGGCTTTGTAAGCCACTATTAAAGTATGGCGTTGCTAAGAATGTGAAATATGCATGACCTTGATTTTTAGGAGGGGAAAAAAACTGTGGAATAGCAGGCATCCTGCAAGGCAAGCTCAGGGCCCAGTGGTTGGAAACTGCTTTCAACGCTTTTGACCTGAAATGATAACACAGCACATATTATAATGGCATTCTACCAACCGTCAGGTGAATGCTGATATATGCTGTGTTATCGGTTTCCCTGCGACTGTTTGAATCTTTTTCTATGGCTTTTGTATTTCATCCTCTAAATGAAAAATTAATCTCCCGATAAAAAAGTATTTTCAACATCATGTCATTTGTCTTTCTAATCTTTTTTTTTTAATTGTTTGATTTTCTTTCTTTCTTTCTTTTTTTATTTATGATATCCTTTGTTCTCTTTTTCTTTGCTGTGTTTTGTTTTTCAAGGTGCCAGTCCTGGTGGGGGGAAATGTGGCATTTCTAATAAGAAAGATTTATGGCTGTCATCCGACCCAGAAATGTGAGAAATCATTGCAGCTTTGAATGTTTCCCTCTCAGGACTGAGAGGTTCTGTTTCATAAATTATTTCAATGCGATCACTGGTATGTAAAGCAGCCTTATAGCTTTTCAAGAGTTGTTGTCATGAATTATGCTTCTAGACTCATGAGAACATGCATAATAAGCACCGCGCACACTGGGTTGTAGGCCGAGTGTTCATACCTGCTTCTGATGTTTATGAGAGGTTTTTGTTGTCGTATTTTATAATGCCTTAGAATGCAGAATATGTGAAAAGTTAAGACTAGATTATTCTTAAGAGTGTAGCTTAGCAGTAGATGAGGAATATTTGAGAGCGGATTTTGTTTCTCTGTGAAAAAAAGACAAGACCTCAGAGTTTACAACAAAAATGTAATTATATTAGCCTTGTGTCAGGAGGTCCTGAGAATGTCGCATTAATGACAAAAGAGGTTTAGAGCATGGCTAAAGAACTACTAGCAAATAACACTCTGCCAGCATTTGTCCTTTTCTTCAATGCCTTCTCCTTTGTTTTACTCTGAGTCATTTGTTTCTATAAAAATGAGACCAATGATGGGTTATAAAAAACAGACGTACAATATTTTTGCATTTTATAATACAAAAGGTCAGGGCTTTGCCCATGAATATCACACAATATTGTTTTTTTCTCATAGGTGTGTTTAGAAAAAGTTGTGTGTAGAAAAATAAAAGAGGAAGGAAGAGACCGGGGAATGAGCTGATGAATAAAAAGCAGCTTGGTAAAGTGAATGTGGAAAACCAACATTGAAATTAAAGTTAATACATGGAGGTTACCCAATGGTAAGGGCATGCTCAGACCTATCTAAATGATCCCCGGTTATTGCATTTTCATCACTGAACTGTATTTGTTTCTTCATTTTAATATACTTTCCTCCATTAAATTAAACCTGGTACCTTGGGTGGAAGTATATGTATCAAAGTACCTGTGGTCCTTTTGAACATAATATTGATTATTCTGTAGTACATTCTTGATAATTGTTTAGCTTGATGTTGTTGCAATTCTAATAAACATGCATATCCATAAAATAAAGTTTTTTTTTGCTCTGATGCTTAAACAATTATTTAAAAAAACGAACATTTTCTGTAAAGAAAATGTTCGTAAAAAAAAAAGCTATTTATTTATGTTCAACCATGTGGTAACATTTAAATTTGAACAATTATCTGATATTAAATAGTGTAATTGATTCACAAATCTACTTGCAGTTGGACAGGATGTATAATGCCAGATTTGTCAGTTTGTCGCATTAAAGCTTAAAGGTACACTATGCAACCGGTGTTGATTTTCCAGCGAGGCTCCCCCCAGAGGGTGAAAGTAAAAGTGCACTGTCGTAAATATGCACAGCTGTTCTCCTGGTTTCTCCGTCAAGCCAGGCGCGGTTGTTTTGAGCTTAGCAGACAGGCGAACGCAACGAATGACTAATGCTGCGTTCACACTGGACGCAGCTGGCGCGACAGAAGCAGCGAGTTTACATGCAAAGTCAATGGTTGACGCGCGTCAAGGCGCAGCAAAAGGTCCGGCGGCACGTTTTGAGCAGCAGGCGCAGCGCGTCTGAGCAGCTGAAGCAGCGCGTCAGGCGCGTTTAATCATCTGACGCAGGGAGAGAGACACAGCGCTGATGATCAGAGGCTACGATCACTCCTCTTAAACAGTTTATTGACGCCTAAATTAACTTAAAATGCAGAAATCTGCCGGCAGAATATGCAGTTTGGATTATTTAGATGAAAAACACCTACCAGCTGCCGCGGTGAACCGCGAGGAGGCGACCCGCCAGAGGCTGCTGAGGAAGGGTTTCCTACTGTCGGCGCACCGCTGGTATGTGGGGGTCTGAGCGGCTCCGACAGAAAAAATATTGAAGGCAGGATAATAATCTGAATGAACTGACGGCACTGATTATGTTTTCAGGTGTATTTTCCCACTTAAAAACATATTAAAACTACTTTATTCCCACTGATCACAGCAAATATAGCTGCAAGGCAGTGAAAGGATAGTGAAGCTCCGCCTAACGCGCGTCAGACACACTTTTGCACCGCGCAGCCAGAGCAGCAAAGCTGCTTCAGCCGCGCGTCAGAACTAACTGGTACAAGCAGCAAAAAATGAAGCAGCAGACGCGATTTTGCTGCTTTTGCTGCGTGAATGTAGCATAACTGCACAAAGATCGCCACTGTGCTGGCAACGAGAATGCTTTTAACTGGCGGCGTGTAGCAGTTCTCGCCGTAAAGCAAGACTGACTCTCGCGAGACTTCTGAGCCTGTGGGTGCGGGTCGGTGCTCCTGCAATTGCAAGTGCGGTATTTCCCCCACAGACCAACAGGGCGGCCGAGAATACCTTTGTTCAACCTGAAATGAATCATTTAATCATCCAAAACGATATGGAACACATTAATTAACTGAAAAATGTTGCATAGTGTGCCTTCAAGTGTGTAATATTCAGCGACATCTAAAGCCCAGACTGCAGACTGCAGCAACATGAACATCTCCCCCCCACTGCTTCTCCCCCCCAACAGTACGGCGAGCGTTATGGGACAAAATGTCTTCCACGACGTCTGCATCACCTACCTTCTCAAGTGATGAGGTTTGTTTACATAGATAATTTTACAGATAGTATTTCATTAGTCTGTGTAGGGTATAGATTTCATGTAGACTTAAGATAATAAATATAGTTCATCTCTCTCAACTTGCCGTAGTTACTTTCGAGCGTAATGGGCGATCTCGCAATCACTAGTTTGTTGGCTCTGCGCTGCCGTAGCGCAAAGATGTCTGCCTCCATGGCTGCGAGACCCGCTCCTATGTAATTATAAATAACGAATTCTAAGGCAACGCAAATATTAAGGTTAAGAGGCTGAGCTCGTAGATGATCATAAATAACATAGTTATGTATAATATATTACATTTCTGACTGTATATCCCTGTAATTATTACACACTGTAGCTTTAAGGTGTTTTTACGTTGACATCTTAAATAAAGTTCAAAGGCTAAGGGGCCTTGGCCAATTCACGGAAGGGGAGGACACCATAAAGCATTTGTGCTTAGGGCAGTAAAATGGTTAGCATCCCACCTGTACAAAGTATGGTGATCTGTCTGAAGTTAGCCACTGATAAAAAAAAAAAAAAAAAAAACTAGTCAACCAATAAGGCTCACTATTGATGTTGATATTTATTATGGGTTACAAACCCAGAATACTAAAAAGTCAGCATTTTTCTGCAAGGATCTCTCTTACATGTACCTGTACCTCCTAAAGCATGTCACCAGTGGAATAAGTTCTGAATTTATTTTATTCTGTTGCTGTTCTTATCACTTAGTGCATTTCATCATATCATATAGAGAATCTAAGAAATTTTACAGAGATTTCAAAATGACAATATCTAAAAGAAAATTTGAAATTAAAAGAGAAAATAATGTATGAAGTTTAGTTGAAAACTGACTCCTCGAGTCCTTAGGTCAGTGTAGGTAGCCTTTCCTACTGTATGACCCCAATACCCATGAAGTAGCTCTAAGCCTTAAAAAGGTTGGTAACCCCTGTAAGATACTGTACTAATCAAAATAAAAAGCTGTAGAAAAAACTAAAAATGCAGAAATTGGGATTTAAATCTTCAAATTGAGATCTTTATTCCATCTAAAAGCAATGCCCAGTATTTAATCATAATGTATTCTTGAATACCAATGAATTTTTATATGTATATGTATGATTTTTATGGTGGTACCTTAGGCTGATGCAAATGCTTTTCTTCCCTCAAAAGTCATATTTGTCCTTCAACATTAATTAAATCCTGCTCTTCTATCAGCAAAAGAAAGGAAAGAAACGTGGTCAACCGACATAAAAATCTGTCAGAGTTACTTTCCTTTTTTTTTATTCATGTTCTGACCTGAAAAGTGACATCACTCAGCTGGTCATGATCCACTAACATCTGCTCACCAACGTTTTACCCCACACAGCATAAAGGCACTGGAATCATCCTTCTTATCACTTCTATCTCCTTAAATCACACTTTACACTCTTTTCCACTTAGTTTTTCTCATATCTGGATGGTCCTTTGGGGATGAGCGGTGCATATATGATATGTCTGAAGAAGATAATGGAAAGAAAAGTGAGAGAAGAGCCATTAAAGAGAAAACCAAGAGTGCACCCCCATGTCAGATGTTTGCGCAAGTCTGTTGTTTTTTTCGAACTAAAATGTGTCCATGTGTCTGCCTGTGTAGCCCTCAGTGGTGGTGGTCCAAATCTATGCTCAGTCTTCTATGTAAGCTGACGGATTAAACAGCGCTCGGGGACACTGACTGTTTCATGCATTAGAAAAAGGCCTTATTGCCCAAACAGATGGGTTTTAGGAAAGAAGTGTTAATCAATCACGTTTGCACCGTGTTTACAGAGAAAATGTTACAGCTGAGAGAGGACGACAAACAGAGCAGGGGAACAGGGTAAAATTAAATAAACTTTCACATCCTCTAATTGATTTATGTGCTGTTGTGTCTGGCTTTTCATTGATCACATTGTTTTGGAGGAAACACAGCCGGCCTTGTTTCACCATACCCAGTGTGCTAGCTTGTACTATATAGTTACTTTCAACAGTATATATTGTGTTGATCTAAGCTGCAGAGATCCTGTTTTTCACTGATGGCCTGAAGCAGATTTTAGCAGTGTGCAGTAGCAACAGCTGTGGTCATTAGGCTACCAGAGACAGGGAGCCCCCAGGTCAGTGCAAGGATGTTCACTTTACGGGAAAAAGACAAAACATTGTACAACCTCAGTGTTTTAATTTGTTTGGGGTATTTTCTGGTTTGTTTGTTTTATTTCTAACCAGATATTAGACAGAATAAAATGTTAGTCAGTAGAGAGCACAAATAATAAAGAGCAATTAATTTTTGTGCAATGTTTTTACATTTGAGAATATAACATACATATTTTTATCTATGTAGCAGTGCTTCATTTACTGATGTTGTGTCTGGTATTGCTTTGTCAGTTAGTGCTTCTAATGATGCACAGATTGGGTGGTTACTTCCTCTTCCAGTGCTTGTAAAGATGGGAACACATTTTTTAGAGGAAATTAGATTTTCTCCCTGTAGGAAAATGGAAACCTAAATGTATTCCATAATTCTTTAAATGTTTCTCCTGTGAAGCCAAATGTTCTCCTTAGTTTTTAAATGAATAGCTTAGAAAATACTCTGGAGGGTTTTTTTCTTTCTGAATGTTAGAGATATTGATAGCAGGGTTAGGTTACAAAACAACATTGCAAGCTTTCAGTATTTTACTTAGCCCAGTTCCTTTATCTACATTTAAAATATTGCATGGCTGCAAACTTATTGGATAATTTCAAATGCAGAAATTTTTGTGGTAAACATAAGCTGTGATACAATTAAGCTTTTTCCATTATTCAAACTTGAGACCTCACAATAAATTAAAACTCAATAATTGGCTTCAACTTTAAGTTATTCTACTGCACAATATTAGATAAGATTCATTAAGGAGATTTCTTACATTCTTTTGAGGCAGAGGTCCCCTTTACTCTCTCATTAAAATCATTTTCTGACTTCAGTCTACTAAAGTTTTGGATAAGTACCATTTAACAGACACTGTGGATTGGTTACCTCAATCATTCCAAGCCTCACTCAAGTATTATACAGTTATTAACCCATTTTTAGCAGTCTCCTTTGATCTTTGGTAATAAGTAGCATCTTTTTAATAAAGATGGCACAAGCCTTTTAATAGTTTCTTAGTGAATGAGAAAATAGCCCCCCCCCCCCCCCCCCCCCCCCCGACCCCCCCCCACCCCCCCAACCGCCACCATGCACTCGAGTACTGGCTGGATCAGATATCATTGATTTAATATTGGATATCCAATGCAGTGCAATTTACATGAAACAATTATTTCTCTCTTTTTGCCACTTATTTGTTAATAAATGACATAAAGTACATTTATATCTGTCTTGATTAGTAACCTTTTTTAACATTCTATGTTTATGTCAAGGCTACAGCCTTTATTCTCATCATAACATATATGGCTCATTCTTTCAAGACTAGACAGCCTAGGCATCAGTATCAGATTAGATGGGGAAAATGCTGGATCAGTGCAGCTCTAAAATCAGTAAACAGAAAAACGTAAATGGAGGTTTATTGTGACATGTATTTGCTAATCGCTTAGATCAGGCATCCCCAAACTCAGTCCTCAAGGCCCCCTGTCCTGCAGGTTTTAGAGGTTTCCCTGCTTTAGCACAGCTGGTTATAATGATTGCAGTAGACCAAAAGCCTGTTAATCAGCTTTCAATTAAAATCAGCTGTGCTGGCTGATTGCAAGGAAACCTCTAAAACCTGCAGGACAGGGGGCCTTGAGGACCGAGTTTGGGGATGCCTGGCTTAGATGATCGACATTCTTTCTCAAAGTAGGATCTGAACCAGGGATACACTTATGTCAGTCCATTTTAATCACACAGTTTGTTAAAGGACAGGCCTTCGATAGTTATTTGAAATTTACATGAAGGCAAATCAAAGCAACAGTTATTTCTGACCAATGTTTTATTGTGTGTTTACCGCTTTACCTGGGGTTAACTTGGCCTCTGACTATGCATGTTCACACTTAATTACAATCTGTAGTCTAAGTTGATTGCATGAATGTGCTTAACATAATCTTTGGTGTTTTAACATAACCACACATACTCATGTTCTCAATGCTAACCCATATGTTAAGTCCATGAGCTTACATTCAAATTAGCTGAAGTATTATTGTATCTATTTTCTCTACACCTAATGTCTATTTTTGCTTCTTATTGTGCAAGCCTATGAAGTGAGAGAAACTAACACCAAAAGGTTCATTAATGTGATTGACTGCCTGTCTTATTGTGTGAGCAGAATAAGATACCTGAAAAGCACTCAAACATGTTCCTAACTGCTGACTCCTGTTTTTTTTTCGCCCTCTCATTTCATTTCTCCACCGATGCTCTCATTTCCTTTCCTCTTTTGTGTTCATTGCTCTTGTTTTGTTCTCTTTTTTTTGCCTCCTTCCTCCCAAACACCTGGTTGTTTAGCCACCTGTGCTTACAGTATCACCTTCCAGATGAAAAGTGCATTCTACTATAGCTTGCAAAAATAAGCCTCTTTTCTTCTGTACTGTTTGGCAGGAAAGGGGTAGATAAGGAAAAGAGGGGCCTGCTGTGAAAATCTTCTTTTTTATTTGGGAAAGAGGAAAAGCATACTGAGAGAATTAGCATGGATCAAGTGAATAATCGGTCTGCGTGGATATAAAATATGCACATAAGATCCCTTTCCTCTAAAAGTACAAACAGTGCATATTTGCCCCCTTTGAGGAATAAAATATTCCAGTTACGTGCTTATTTAAAATCCTCACGTCCTGGTTTGTGTTCTCCAATTTTTTTTTTTAGTTTTTCATTACATTTCGAATTCAGCTCTTCTGTATCTTGTGTGTTTCTCTCCTATTCTAAGTGCATTCAGTTCAAATGTAGAACAACACAAAATTGCTTCCTTTCCAACTTAGGCGTTCCAAATAAACAATCTGCACTTCGGCTAGAATATCATCTGAATATTAAAGCTGCACTTCACATGACCCAAAACACATTTGTATGTAGAACCAAACTATGAGTTGAGGCAGGTCAATGTTATACAGCCTAAGAAATAAGGGAGATAGAGTGAAAAAGGAGATGTGTGAGAGAGAAATGCTGATTTCTAGTCATTACTGATGCATAAATAATCTTATCTGCAATTGTCTGAAATGTGCTTGTTTTGAACATGATCCAAATAAAATCTGTTTGATACTTTTGAATCAATTTTTTTTATATGCAGAGGTCATCTTTGTTAAGCAATGCCACGTTTTTAGTTTAGAAGATTTAATAAAAGATAACTCAGTATTAACTCTTAAATATCATTTCATGCAGCCATGCTTAAAGTCAACACACATAGAAATCTAAGCAGTAGGTAACCTTTAGTATAAAAGAGTCAAATAAAGTCTGAGCAGGAAATTTGATTTATGTATCCTTCATATTATTTTAAAAACTTACCATGAACTCCCTTTTTTCTTTTATTTAGTCCAGATTTTAAACCAGGAGATTTTTAGGAAAACATAGTGCCAACAACTGTGCCACTGTGCCTGACATTTATAGGACAGTTGATTCAAAAGAAAAAAAAGACTAGAGAATTTCGTGAATGGGTATGATTACCCCTAAACTATCTCTAGAAGGACTCCTGTTTGTCTGTAGTTTTGTGCAATTACGCTTCTTAGATTTACATTACTAAGTTGATTATTTGAACAATTTTTCATGAAATGATTGTGATCATCAGAATCCCAAATGGTTCAGACAGACTAAATCTGTACAGAATAATTTCATACAGATAAACATATAATATACATGTGTGCCCATTTTCAGGAAAAAAGGCATGTTGTGGTGATTGAATGCTCCTTGTGGGGCCTGGTGCCTGGATCCCACATGAGGAATTGCTGTTCAGGGGTCAGGGCTTGTGTTTAGGACTAAAGTGTGAATTGAGTTTATGTCCTTTTTGGGGTTAGGTATCAACCTGTAATTGTTAGGGTTAGGATAAGGGTCACAGTTAGCTTAGAGTAATTCATGGAAAGGCCCTGCAAAGATAGTGAGAAAAAGTTGGTGGGTGTGGGTGTGCTTCCATCTCGGATTCAGGGTGAGGACCATTATCACTTTACTTGGATTTATTCACTTTAATTGGACTTTTCACTTTATTTGGATTTAGTTTTTACATATACATAGATATACGTACAGATATATATACAGAAGAGCTATATGTGTATATATATTTTATCTCTTTTTATTCTTATTTTTATCTTTATTATATTGTATAGTTGGATGTGTGTATATATCATGTAAAACTGTAACTAGAGCGTGTAACAAAAGTAATTTCCCTCTGGGATTATTAAAGTATTTCTGATTCTGATTTTCTAGTTTCACCATCACATTAAGGACTGGTTGTTGTAAAGTGAAGACATTTCACATGTACATGCTTGTAATCAAAAACTATTTTCCTAACTCTTAGGTTTAGGGCTAAGGTTTAAATTCGGTTAGGGTTAAGGTAAGGTTTGCACTGGTAATGGTTAGGTTTAGGGTTATTTTAGCGCTAGGACATAAAAAAGTATTAAAAATGACTTAAATTAATAGAAGTCAAATGGAGTCAACTCATGGTCCTTACTATATATATAGCAAGACAAGAGTGTGAATAGTATAATAGCAGCCATTGAAAATGGCCCTTCCCAGTTGACGGCAGCCAAATGGCAGCCCACTTCCCTGCAGCTCCCAGTAAAATCCCCACCAACATTCAGCCACTGGCCTTCTCCTGGACGTGCATATTTTTTTACTCTGACTCCACCCTTTCACTCAATTACAGGGTCTGACCAGGAGATAACGCTTCTGTTTAGATTTTAATGTCTACAAATGACAGAAACAATATTTTAGTGCAAAGATTGATGTTTAAAAATGAATTGTAGGGGACCAGAAAAGGAAAGTGGGGAAATTTTGAATGGCTACTACTGTATATGGGTGAGACAGCAGCTTTTATTTTTATTCATTTTCCTGTACACAGGAAATTTTTGCAGTGTTAAAGACTTTAAGAGTTCACACCAATTCAAGTGTATTTGGTCCTACTCTGAATTAGTGTTAAAACTAACTCTCTACAAAGTTTATATCTTACTCCAGTTGTTGTTGTAATAACTCTCAAAGTGTCAATGTACTTTGACACTGCGTATTTAACGCTATGGAATTTACTGGTTATAAAGTAAAAACACACTTATCCACTGTGACTGACAAAGTGATTGACAAGGTAGAACCCTTCATTAACGCTGCACTAATTCCTGACACATCCAATGATCATCTCTAAGTTATTATTTTGATGCTTCAGAAGCTTAAATGATGCTCCGTTGTGCTGCATTAGCTGTAACAACCAAAAACGGTGTCACCTAACAGACAAATACAGCACAAATGACAGATGCTCTCACCCAGGGGAAAACGCTGAGATATGTACCGCCTAAAAGCAGTCTGCATGCTCTTCATGGTGTTGTCACAAGAGCAGTGCAATACATTTTTTTAATGTTTGTCTCTTATTGTATATGTTTCTAAATGTTTTGGATAAACAATATGCTTTTTTAACCTATTTCTTTTCTCCTGGATGTTTTGATACACTAAAATATCACAATGTCTTGGAGTTTATGCAAATCCTTCTTTCAAAAAAACTATCTTTATTTATCTTGATTCTAGGACCATTAACTGGATTATAAATAACTTTCAATGCAGCTTTATAATTAACTGAAAAGTCCATCAAGTCATTATTCCTGCCAAGTCTAGCTCAAACTCATAGAACAGGACAGGAGTTGTCAGTTACTGGCATCTAAATAGCAGATAAAATCAAATTACAAAGTGCTGC
The DNA here is from genome assembly GCF_016077235.1 of Cyprinodon tularosa. Classification (NCBI taxonomy): domain Eukaryota; kingdom Metazoa; phylum Chordata; class Actinopteri; order Cyprinodontiformes; family Cyprinodontidae; genus Cyprinodon; species Cyprinodon tularosa. The sequence continues at coordinate 386,844 of NW_024039517.1, read as the reverse complement.
TCTTAACAACTGGCTGAAGAACGAAAGATCTGGCTAAATGATGCCTACAAAGCTTAAAAACATGTTAAAGTGTGCCAAGATTGCCATTTTCAGTGTCTAAAACCTTATTAACAAGTGGCTGTGAAGAGGCACTTTGCAAGTCCAGAGAAGCTTAAAGTACATTAGAATAAAGCTGTGGGTGGAAGCTTGAAAGAAGAGCCATCAGTTAAAGCACTGAGGTTAGAGGAGAGGTTTCAACACTGTAGCAACACTGTTAGGGAAGAAAACTTTACTAGTGGAATTATAAAAGGATTATGGCCGTATAGCATCTTTGTGAAAAGGCAGCCCTCCCTTTTCACAAATGCCACAGAACAGCACGCTACAATGTAGCTGGCTAACGTCACACACACCTGCACACACCTCCATACACAAGCGCGCACACACGAATCTGAGACTTTCACTCGCGGAGCCGGCAACCGCATATGAGAGCTCTTTGTCACGCCAGCACTCCAAAATCTTTCAGTACTTACCTGAGTGACCAGCCATCGCAGCGTTCGGTGAGGTACCCGCCGATATCGCTCCATAATCCCATACCGCTCCAGTTTCCACAAATTGCACACACAAACACAAACGCGCACGCACACTTCCTGGTCCGACAACTTCTCCTCCCCTGGGAAACACGAACTGTGGGTAGGGGAATAATTTATGTCTCATTCAGCCAATCAGAGGCTTTGATTACCTGACGGGGTGAAACTGAGTGTTTGATGCATTTAAAATGCTATTTTTAGGTGTAATGTTGATGTAATGAGAAATGTGTTTTATTGAATGTATGCATACAGTAATGTGGTTAATGTAGATTGCTTAGGCATGTAATTTAACAGTGAAAATGAAGTAGTGCATTGTTTCAGCTGTACCTTTTTTTTCTTGCATAGTGGTCTCATCCAATCAGTCAGTGATTTAGTCCAGTAGGCATGCAATTTGCCAATTATGTCTGTTTGTATAAAAACCCTACTTTTTCCTCAGTTTGTGGGTTGGATGCTAGGAGAAAGGTTGGTGCCTGAGACTGTCGTGTTCAAAAGAGGTATTGCTCTCTGTGCTTAGATTTATTATTAGTTATTATTTTGAACAACCATCGTGTTGATTTTGTTTATGTTTTGGAAAGTCTTTTTGTTACTGCACTTTTTGGTTAGAGCACTGTAAATAAATATACACCACGTCATTTGCACTGGACCTCCTTGTTGAGTGCTTTCATTCCATTTGGGTGGCCATCCTGCAGTGAAACCTGAGCCAGAGGGCTCACCAGTTTCACATTTGGTGTCAGAAGTGGGATCGTGGCGCCGACACGAAAGTCAACAAGAAAGAAGTGCAAGCAGAGTGAGATGGCTTACAGGAAGTTGAAGAAGACCAACCCCCTGGGTCCAGGTGAGGAAGAGGTCGAAGGAGCCATAGGAGGAGAGCAACAGACACAACCTGATGACGACGACAGGCCGCAAGAAGCACTCAACCTTTCAGACCTGTACAGCCTACTGCAACGGTCCATGCGGACGCAGGAGAAAGAGAGGGAGAAACAAGAGCAGCGGTGGCGCAACATTCAAGTTCAACTGGGTAACGTCCGTGATGAGCTGGAGGACCATCGCAGGAGTTCCAGGGGAGGGCAGCAGCAGCAGCAGCCAGATGGAGCAAAGCCAGCAACCCTCCCAGCGGCAGCGACCCTCCCAGCAGCAGCGGCGCATCCAGCGGCAGCGACCCTCCCAGCAGCAGCGGCGCATCCAGCGGCAGCGACCCTCCCAGCAGCAGCGGCGCATCCAGCGGCAGCGACCCTCCCAGCAGTGGCGGCACATCCAGCGGCAGCAGCCCTCATGACAGTAGCAGCAGCACCGGCACATCCAGTGGCAGCAACCCTCCAAGCAGCACCGGCAGCAGGGTATCCAGCACCACCACCAGCCCCATGGATGCCAGCGGCAGGCCCATCGATCCTGTTTCCTGATCTAGCAGCACCAGCGCCAGCAACATGGACCAGAGCAGCAGTGCCGAAGCTAGAGGACAGCGATGATGTGGAGCAATACATGACCACCTTTGAACGTCTAGCCACAGCCTACAGGTGGCCCTTAGCCCAGTGGGCTACATTCCTTGTACCGTACCTGTCTGGCAAAGCTCGGGCTGCATACGTCGCCATGGATCCTTATGAAGCCGTGGACTACTTCAAGGTGAAGAATGCCATCTTAGCCAAATATGAGATAAACGCCGAAAGCTACCGAACACGGTTCAGGGAGCCGAACATTCAATCTGGTGAGACGCCGAAAGAATTCTACAACCGGCTGAAGGACTTGTACCAAAAATGGATTCGCCCAGCGGAGCACACTGTGGAAGAAATCGGTGAAGTGCTCATTCTGGAACAATTCTTGCGCTCACTCTCCCCGGAGGTAAGAGTGTGGGTCAAAGAGCACAACCCCAGCACAGGCCTGAAGGCCGCAGAGCTCGTGGATGGTTACCTGTCAGCCCGCCGCGGACCGAAGGACTTCAGATTCCAAGGCCCCAACAGAGCACCTCAACCGCCGAAGGGTAAGTCTGTGGGATATGGGAGTGGAGTTGGTCCTGGTCCGGGGAGTGGTACACAGAGTAGGGGCCCAAGCACTAGACATTACATGCCTCAACACCCCTCTCAGCCTAGACCTACTGACACATCCACAACACACAATACACCTGCTAACACACAGGCTGTATGTCATTATTGTGGTAAGCCAGGTCACTGGGCTAGAGTTTGTCCTCTGAAGAAGGTTAGGGGTGCTACTTGCAGTATGGTTTCGGTGCCTAGACCTATGACTGATGCTGTGTATGCTGACAGTGTGCCAGTAATGGGTGTGATTGTGAATGATAAACCGGCAAGGGCTCTCCTGGACACAGGCAGCACCCACACTTTGGTGCAACCTCACCTGGTTCAGCAGCCTGAAGCTTTGACTGGCGAGAAACTGCGAGTAGTGTGTGTGAATGGTGATGTCCATGAATACCCCATAGCACTTGTGTCTGTTAAAGTGCAAGATCAGATGTTCAGGTTAGAAGCCGGGGTTGTTAAAGGCTTGAATTATCCTGTGGTCTTAGGTCAGGATGTGGGGATTCTGCCAGACCTGGTGCAGGCTTCTCTCCCAATGAGTTGCGTTGCAACCAGGGCACAGGCTAAAAAGGCGCAGGAGTTGTTACGTGAAATGCCATACAGTGGAGAAGATTTTGGTTCCCCTGTAAAAATGAGAGACAGGAAGACACGCCGACAGCGTAGGCATGACAAACTAGTTGGCACAGTCAAAGTCATGTCTGGTGAAGAGCTAGCGGCAGTTCCTGATGCAGGGAAGGAGATGTGGCAAGTTCCTGATGATCTGAAAGAATTGCAAAACCAAGATGTTTCACTGAAGGAGCTGTTTGACCAAGTTGTTGAAGTGGATGGTGTGGGCACAGGCCAGGAAAAGACATTGCTGGGTGAATTTTACTTTGTGCGTGATGGCTTGCTGTATCATCAGCCTGAAGGTGGCAGTGCAGAGCAGCTAGTAATACCAACCTGTCTAAGACAGAAGATTTTGTGTTTGGGTCATGACATTCCTTGGTCGGCACATTTGGGAAGTGTGAAAACTTTGCAGAGGATTTCAGACAGATTCTTCTGGCCCGGGTTGTATACTGATGTGCAAAAACACTGCAAAACATGCCCCACGTGCCAGCTTTACAGCAAACACAAAGTCAGGCCATATCCACTTCAGCCGTTGCCAGTGATAGATGTCCCATTCACCCGAATAGGTATGGACATTGTAGGACCTTTAGAGCGCACACAATCAGGCCACCAGTACATTTTGGTAATCTGTGATTACGCCACACGTTATCCTGAAGTGTTTCCCTTACGCAAGGTTACGGCTAGAGCCATTGCCCCTGCACTATTACAGTTATTCTCAAGGGTGGGAATTCCCCGGGAAATACTGACGGATCAGGGAACAGCTTTCCTTTCAAACACCTTAAAGCAGGTTTATGGGTTGTTGGGTATTAGTGCGATCAGGACCACTCCCTACCATCCCCAGACAGATGGACTTGTTGAGAGGAACAATCAGACACTGAAAGGTATGCTGAGGAAATTTGTGTCTGCCAACGGCAAAGATTGGGACCGCTGGCTGCCGTACCTGATGTTTGCCTACCGTGAGGTACCTCAAGCATCCACGGGGTTCTCGCCGTTCGAACTCCTGTACGGCAGACATGTGCGCGGACCCCTTGACCTGCTGAAGGATGCCTGGGAGTCGCCCAAGGCCACCACCTCCAACGTGATCTCCTACGTCATTGCCATGAGGGACAGGATGGAGGAGATGGCCAGCCTCGTTCGAGACAACCTCCAGAGTGCCCAGGTGACCCAGACCACCTGGTACGACCGGAGTGCACGACAGAGAACCTTCCAGCCTGGCCAGAAAGTCCTCCTTCTCCTGCCCACTGAAGAGAATAAGTTGCTGGCGAGGTGGCAGGGTCCTTACAGCATCAGCAGACAGTTGGGGCCTACCACCTATGAGCTGGAGATGCCAGAGAGGAGGAAGAAGCGGCAAGCGTTCCACGTCAACCTCCTGAAAGAGTGGAATGAAAGGGAGGCACCACCTAGTCCACAGCTGTTGGTGCAGGCCGTGAAGGAAGAGGAGGACACCCCTGAGCAATTCTTCCCGACCGAACAGCCAGCTGGGACATTGGACTTGTCCCATCTAACCCGTCAGCAGCAGCAAGAGATACAGGCCATTGTTCCTGAAGGCCTGCTCAGTGACCAGCCGGGGTACACACCGGTGGCAGAGCACCCCATCCGTCTGAAAGACTCTACACCCGCCAGACAACGGATGTACAGAGTTCCAGAGCGCCTGTTACCTGCTCTCCGGGAGGAGCTTCAGGTCATGCAGAGACTGGGGGTGATTGAGCGTTCGGAGAGTGCCTGGAGCAGCCCAGTGGTCCTTGTGCCGAAGAAGGACGGCACAATGCGCTTCTGCATTGACTTCCGCCAGGTGAACGCTCAGTCACACTTCGACGCCTACCCCATACCCCGACTTGAAGACCTCATCGAGCGTCTGGGAGGCGCCCAGTACATTACCACGCTGGACCTTAGCAAGGGGTACTGGCAGGTGCCCCTGGCAAAAGAAGCAAGACCCTACACCGCCTTCAGGACACCCCAGGGCCTCTTTCAATTCACGGTGATGCCCTTCGGCCTGCAGGGGGCGCCTGCAACATTCCAGCGCCCGATGGACCGGGTGCTGGACGGCACCGGCGCCTTCGCGGGTGCTTATCTTGATGACATTATCATCTACAGCAGCAGTTGGGCGGAGCATGTGCAGCACCTGGCCGAGGTGTTGCACCGCATTCACCAAGCGGGGTTGACCATCCAGCCCAACAAGTGTGCCTTTGTTCAGCAAGAGGTGCGCTACCTGGGGCACATTGTTGGACGCGGAGTCATCAAGCCTCAACAAGACAAGCTCCAGGCAATCCGGGACTGCCCGCGGCCAGAGACCAAGAAGGGGGTCCGCTCTTTCTTGGGGCTCGCAGGGTGGTACCGGAGGTTCGTCCCCAACTTTGCCACCAGAGCAGCCCCTCTCACCAATCTCACCAGGAAGTCTGGCTCAGTCCGAGTCAGGTGGGAGGACCAGCATGAAACGGCCTTCAACGACCTGAAGGAGGCCCTCTGCAGCGGGCCAGTACTGCAGAGTCCAGACTTCAAGCAGCCGATGACCGTCCAGACTGACGCCTCCGGTGTTGGTCTGGGGGCCGTGCTCCTTCAAGGTGAAGGAGATCAGCAGCGACCTGTGGCTTACATAAGCCGCAAACTTTTTCCAAGAGAGACAAGGTACTCTGCTGTTGAATTGGAGTGCCTTGCTGTGAAATGGGCCCTGGACTCCTTTCGTTACTATCTCTTGGGTCGACAGTTTGTTTTAGAGACTGACCACCGGGCCTTGAAGTGGCTCGGGCAGATGAAAGACACAAATACCCGCATCACCCGTTGGTTTTTGGCCTTGCAGCCATACAGTTTCCAGGTCCGCTATCGGGCGGGCACGCAGAATGCAGTGGCGGATTATCTGTCTCGCCACCCAAGTGGCGAGCCTCCAGAGGAAGGGGGAAATGTGAAAAGGCAGCCCTCCCTTTTCACAAATGCCACAGAACAGCACGCTACAATGTAGCTGGCTAACGTCACACACACCTGCACACACCTCCATACACAAGCGCGCACACACGAATCTGAGACTTTCACTCGCGGAGCCGGCAACCGCATATGAGAGCTCTTTGTCACGCCAACACTCCAAAAACTTTCAGTACTTACCTGAGTGACCAGCCATCGCAGCGTTCTGTGAGGTACCCGCCGATATCGCTCCATAATCCCATACCGCTCCAGTTTCCACACATTGCACACACAAACACAAACGCGCACACACACTTCCTGGTCCGACAACTTCTCCTCCCCTGGGAAACACGAACTGTGGGTAGGGGAATAATTTATGTCTCATTCAGCCAATCAGAGGCTTTGATTACCTGACGGGGTGAAACTGAGTGTTTGATGCATTTAAAATGCTATTTTTAGGTGTAATGTTGATGTAATGAGAAATGTGTTTTATTGAATGTATGCATACAGTAATGTGGTTAATGTAGATTGCTTAGGCATGTAATTTAACAGTGAAAATGAAGTAGTGCATTGTTTCAGCTGTACCTTTTTTTTCTTGCATAGTGGTCTCATCCAATCAGTCAGTGATTTAGTCCAGTAGGCATGCAATTTGCCAATTATGTCTGTTTGTATAAAAACCCTACTTTTTCCTCAGTTTGTGGGTTGGATGCTAGGAGAAAGGTTGGTGCCTGAGACTGTCGTGTTCAAAAGAGGTATTGCTCTCTGTGCTTAGATTTATTATTAGTTATTATTTTGAACAACCATCGTGTTGATTTTGTTTATGTTTTGGAAAGTCTTTTTGTTACTGCACTTTTTGGTTAGAGCACTGTAAATAAATATACACCACGTCATTTGCACTGGACCTCCTTGTTGAGTGCTTTCATTCCATTTGGGTGGCCATCCTGCAGTGAAACCTGAGCCAGAGGGCTCACCCGTTTCACAATCTTCATAGCAATATGACAGCATAGGAAGTCTTCCAATCAATATTATAGCAAAGAAAATATAGTAATGAATCATAAAGGCAGAAACAGGATAGTCAGCGACAACATCACAAAATAGCATACACTAAAACCAGAGTTTCCTTTAACATTCAGCCTGTTACCCTCAAAAACATTGCCAGAGCCTAATCATCTTAGTTGATTAATTAAAAGCCTTAAATAATGTAAGGCCTCCTTGTCATCACTCTAACCTTTAGCTTACTTAACAGATTATCTGTCAGATTTAGGACTCTGGCTGTGCCACTCAAAAATGTTAGAATTTTTTTCTATCCAGATGAAACATATAGTTCTAATAAAAAAGACAACTTTAAACTTAAATCTTTCAGAGACCGTTTTTGGTAAATTCTCAAATAAATTATCCAGCATAGGAAGACACAAAATTTGACCTTTACAGCTTAATATAATTACTTGTTTATTGAAGACACATTGTGTAAGTTTTTGTAGAAAAATATCTTTAAAATATCCTGTAGGGGAAGTGAAAAAAGGGAAAGCACATTGGACAGACTTACGTAAAGATATCACCAGAATGATTAACAATTAAGAGGACCAGTTATTTTGATGATCCACCCGAAAAAGAACATCCTCCACTATATCTTTAAACATCAGGGTTTTATGCGACAGTTGATGGGATGACTAACAGACTATCATATTAACAATATTTACATTATAGAAAATAATGAAAAAAGGCTCACTGAAAGTAAGATTCTGTTGCTTCTAAGAAATCTTGTGCTAAAGCTGCTGAAATCTGACCATTTCGTTTGGAAAAAGAGATACCTTAAATTCAAAGGAAAACATTGTACCATGCCCTTCACATGCTGACTGTATTCCATATTCTAGTGGCTTCATTTAATCAACATAGTTTGTGAAAAAACATAAGGGTCTAGTGAAATTTGTACTCCCGTCCCCTGAGTTTGCAGTTTATAACTTTGAGCTTAATGCTACCGCCAACACCGGTGAATATGTGGCTAACGTGCCTTGTAAGCGATTTAACAGTTTTTTTTAATGGAATAGGATTTATTTACCCTCTGCACCACATTCTCAGGTTTATTCAGAGACTATTTGAACACTGTATGGAAAATGCTGGAATTCAAGTGAAAACAAAACATTGCAATACTTAAATAAATGAGGAAAATTAAATAAAGGTGGATCCAATGGGTGAAATATATGTTGAAATAACTGCATTTTATTACTTTTTTTTTCTCCATTGAAACTTATAATAACCTTAAACTTTCTTTTTAAGAGGATTGTAGTTTAGTGTTACTATTGCTGTATTCTCAATTTATTTTCTTTGTGAACAAAACATCTTGAACATGGAGGAATCTTACAGTGTTCTGACTTTAAATTTTTTCTTAAGATTTTTCATGACTACCACACTGCTCAAAGTTAAATCATATCAGAAATGTAAATGTTTGTACGGATTTGGATGTCTGGTTATTATGTGTTAGTTGTTAGGGGAGAGGCTCCTGCACAGTTCCTGCACAAATGTTTCAAATGAAACATTTGGAAAGAAATCAAATTCGCTTCAGTAACTTTTTAAATCTGTGAAAGTATGAAAAACAAATTAAGCATACAACCAATCAGGGGTACATTTGCAGAGACACTTTAGAGCAGGTTTTTTTTTTTCCATCCTGGTCCTCAAGGCACCCTGCTCTGCATGTTTTGGATGTTTCTGAGGTTCAGAAAAACCTGATTTAGATGACTGCAGTTTGGCAAAGCCTGATAATCTGCTATCAATTGAAAACAAGTGTGTGAAAGCTGGGAAACATCTAAAACATGCAGGGCAGGGTGCCTTGAGGACCAGGATTGAAAAACACTGCTTTAGAGGATCTCTGGTCATTGACACAGTTGTCAACTTAAACTAACAGGACAGGAAAGGAGTGCTAGATGAGCTACAGAGATCCACAACTTCAAAAAATAATAACAATAATATCAACAGGAAAAACTACTGGTCGTGGCATATGTCTAGAGATACATTTTGCCAAACAAGAACAGGGAAATGTTTAGAGATTATAGGAAAATGATTGGAGCTCATTTGAAATCTTCCTTTTCTTCTTCACTGTCATTTTGTGTGGAAGTTTTTAGAGGACTGAAATGTAGAGATGGAAGCTGAGGTGGTTTCTTGCAGATTGAATTACCAATGGTGGCAACTGAAGCATAAATACAAAAATAACTGAACAAGGAGCACATGGGTTAAGGAAGGAATTAAGAGAATCCAGCAAAGAGTAACTCCAGAGGTGGAGTATATATATGCCAAACAGAACAAAGACTGGGTAATTAACTGACTGGGAGCAGGTGTGGACAGGAGGATCTAATCGGCAGCTAGAGGAAAGGAGACTGGCACAAGCGGGAACAGAGAGTAAAAAAGAAATTCATAAGAACTCAAATACAACCAGAAAACAACCAGAATGACACAGAATGGAAATTAAACCAATGAAAACTCAAAGAGAAAACTTAAGCAGAACCAAAAAGTGCCGAACCATGACACTTTGGCTGAGTGGTATATTGTGCTGGTTTGTAATATAAAATCTCTAAAACAAATACTTTATGTTTCTCATTTAATGTGACAAAATACTTCTTTAAAGCACTGTGCAAGCTTCCATAGCAACTCAATATGTGTATATATCACTGCATGAAAAGTGGGATTTTCGTCAATATGCGGCACTGTAGATTGTCGTGGAACTTCAGGTTAGCGGCAGTTTACGTCAATTTGCAGGCTTCGCCGAAAACTCCCGTAAATTGTCAGAAATTGACGTGGACTTTCTTAGGCAGTGTTCCCCCCATGCCTCCCCCCCATGGAATTCTAGGGGAGGCTTTAACATGTAAATGAACATGCTGTGAGCTATACAAATGCAAATCAGGGTTGCAGGGGGGGTTTTACTCCAAGTGACATTTTTCTAAAAGGTAAGAAAATCTCTGATACAAAGAGATCAGGCTCAGTATAGCCTCTTACATTTTAGCTTGAATTGATTTATTTAATTAAAGTATAGAGACCAAAACAGATCTTTATCTGACAGAGCAATACATTTAGAGCAGTAATTATAAAAAAAAAAAAACTGCATTTAAGATAAAAAATAAAATGTTGTCTGTCAATATGCTCAATTCACAATAACTTAAGTGGAAAAGTTTCAAGAAATGAGTCTGAGATGATTCACTTTATAACATGGCGCATTATCCTGCTGGAAGTAGCCATCAGAAGATTGGTACACTGTGGTCATAAGGTCCGGCTAGGTCAAGATCCGCAATTGCAATCGCACCAAACAGGAAAAAGAACATCAACAAATTCCGGTTCGTCAAATTAAAATATAGCAGCAACAGATCGGTGACTAGAAATTATAGCACAATTCTTATATATTAAAAAAAAAAAAACTAACACCCGTTTATTTAAATGATTGGATCCAAACTATTGGTTATTCATCAACGAGGAAGCAGATTTCTCATCTCCATCAAAATATTTATTTTATACCGAGGGACTTAAACTTTAATCAAATCCATTCAAAAGAAACTTCTTATAACAGGAATGAAAAGAGATGTTTGGGAGAAGAGAACAAGTTCATTCAAAAAAAGCAGTTTTGAATTATCCTTATCCCCGTTACAAAAATCTACAAAAATATAAATATATATTTGGGCAGAAACTGAACATATGCTGGATGATGGTGGGATTTTTTTAATATGTCATATTAAATTAAGCGCTCACAGGGTTCATACAGGAATGAGTGACTCTAATTTAATGCTATTTGAAATGATTTTAATGCCATCAACAAGAACCATGTACACAAGTTATTAGTGTACATGAAATATGAAGGAGCTGTAAGCACAGTTCCATGACTCCTGTATGTATGTAAACACACACACACACACACACATATATACGTATATATATATCCTCTAGCTTTTTCTCCGCCTGAAGCAATATAATATATCTGACGAAATTGTTTTTATAAGCATTTTTTATTAAAGAATTATAAATACTTCGATAAACATATTTGAATAATTTTAGTGCCAATTAAGGCCTTGATTTAAAAAAAATGAATGATTTTTAAATTATTTTTATTGATCCGCGGAAACCCTGGTTCATCTCGTGCATGCTCTTTACGATCTCCAAGACTTGCAGCGGTGCGGTGTGCAGCCACAGTGGAGGATGGATGCTTTGCTTTGTGCAGGCGGTCTGGAGCGTCTGGATTTCGGGGTAAAACTCCTCTTGGACGCGATGGCGACTCTGCATCGAACAAGACGAACTCAAAGAGGAGATGCTAGCGGTAAATATATGTTCGATTACTGCCTGCTAGGCTAAAAGCAGCCTAGCCTAAGCTACGGCTAAAAGCAGCCTAGCCTAAGCTACGGCTAATAGCAGCCTAGACTAAAGCTACCGCTAACAGTAGCCTTGCAAGAACAAGCTTTATTAAAGTGTATTTTTTGTGATTCACAGGCAGCAGTACGCCGTCTTCACAACTCAGAGACTAATTGCAGGCGCTATGAACAGGAGCAAGGGTAAGATTTAAGGAATATGCTTTCATTCTGCGGTAAAAGGCAATGGATACGGATGGATACCGATCATAGCATAGCATCATTTTGTTTTCACAGACTACTGTCGCCTCACAATGAGGCGGTGACCTCCTATTTGCTCGGAGCCATATCAGCAAGTCCAGATTTGCACGATGTTGATAAAGACGACATTGTGTGTAAGTGACTTGTTTTAATGTTTTCTCCTTCCTTGTTACTGTGACGGGTTTGCTGCATTCATATGCTAATTAGGGCCATTAGTACAGCTGATCGCTCTCCACATACGTCAGAGTCCGTTTCCGACAATTTGTGGCACGACAAACGCGGACAAGCACGGGTTGCAAATTGTCGGAAACTGACGAAAATCAGGCAGATCTGCGGAAGTTTACGGGGACGAAAATCTCACTTTTCATGCAGTGTATATATATATATATATAATATATATATATATATATATATATATATATATATATATATATATATATATATATATATATATATATATATATATAATATATATATATATATATATATATATATATATATATTATATATATATATATATATACATATATATATATATATATATATATATATATATATATATATTATATATATATATATATATATATATATTATATATATATATATATATATATATATATATATATATATATATATATATATATATATATATATATATATATATATATATATATTATATATATATATATATATATTATATATATATATATATATATATATATATATATATATATATATATATATACACTATATTGCCAAAAGTATTTGCTCACCCATCCAAATTATTGGAATCAGGTGTTCCAATCACTTCCATGGCCACAGGTGTATAAATTCAAGCACCTAGGCATGCAGACTGTTTTTACAAACATTTGTGAAAGAATGGGTCGCTCTCAGGAGCTCAGTGAATTCCAGCGTGGAACTGTGATAGGATGCCACCTGTGCAACAAATCCAGTCGTGAAATTTCCTCGCTCCTAAATATTCCACAGTCAACTGTCAGCTGTATTATAAGAAAATGGAAGTGTTTGGGAACGACAGCAACTCAGCCACGAAGTGGTAGGCCACGTAAACTGACGGAGCGGGGTCAGCGGATGCTGACGCGCATAGTGCGAAGAGGTCGCCAACTTTCTGCAGAGTCAATCACTACAGACCTCCAAACTTCATGTGGCCTTCAGATTAGCTCAAGAACAGTGCGCAGAGAGCTTCATGGAATGGGTTTCCATGGTCGAGCAGCTGCATCCAAGCCATACATCACCAAGTGCAATGCAAAGCGTCGGATGCGGTGGTGTAAAGCACGCCGCCACTGGACTCTAGAGCAGTGGAGACGCGTTCTCTGGAGTGACGAATCGCGCTTCTCCATCTGGCAATCTGATGGACGGGTCTGGGTTTGGCGGTTGCCAGGAGAACGGTACTTGTCTGACTGCATTGTGCCAAGTGTAAAGTTTGTTGGAGGGGGGATTATGGTGTGGGGTTGTTTTTCAGGAGCTGGGCTTGGCCCCTTAGTTCCAGTGAAAGGAACTCTGAATGCTTCAGCATCCCAAGACATTTTGGACAATTCCATGCTCCCAACTTTGTGGGAACAGTTTGGAGCTGGCCCCTTCCTCTTCCAACATGACTGTGCACCAGTGCACAAAGCAAGGTCCATAAAGACATGGATGACAGAGTCTGGTGTGGATGAACTTGACTGGCCTGCACAGAGTCCTGACCTCAACCCGATAGAACACCTTTGGGATGAATTAGAGCGGAGACTGAGAGCCAGGCCTTCTCGTCCAACATCAGTGTGCGACCTCACAAATGCGCTTCTGGAAGAATGGTCAAAAATTCCCATAAACACACTCCTAAACCTTGTGGACAGCCTTCCCAGAAGAGTTGAAGCTGTTCTAGCTGCAAAGGGTGGACCGACGTCATATTGAACCCTATGGATTAGGAACGGGATGTCACTTAAGCTCATATGTGAGTCAAGGCAGGTGAGCAAATACTTTTGGCAATATAGTGTATATATATATATATATATATATATATATATATATATATATATATATATATATATATATATATATATATATATATATATATATATATATATATATATATATATATATATGGAGAGAGAGAGAGAGAGAGAGAGAGAGAGAGAGAGAGAGAGAGAATTTTTTCCTTGTCAGACCCTTGCCAACGTTCATTAGACGTATATATAAAGTCTGTGAGTGCTGGATTTTGGTGTTTCTTTGTGTTGCTATTGGGTGGGTAGAGTGTGGGTACATAGGAGCAGATGTGGCATTTAAATGGCATTTTTTGAGCAGGTGGCTGAGTGTGATAGATCATAGATGTCATCTCTGGCTCTGCTTTGCTCTCTATTAGTGCCACAGGGACAAGCGTCTCTCTCTCAGGTACTTCAGAGGTGGAACATATGAACACATGGATATGGGATCATGCTAATGCACTCAATATTTTCATACAAATGGTCAAACATGTGCCCAAATACGTGGGTAAAAAATTCGCTGTAATTCTGAAGTGCTGTAAATGCTAGAATCTCTAAGGATCACATTTTGGACTTATCTGCAATTTCTCATGAAAGCCTGTAGCACAAAGCATCCACTCCTGCTCAGCAGGAAAAAAACCCAAAACATTTTAGTTAAACTTTCAAACATTTCAAGCGTGAATGCATAAAACTCTAGAAAACCTTACTCCATTTATAACAAATAAAAGTGAGGAATTATAATTAAGACTGTATCTGATTCTGTAATTATGTGTTCAACCATGTATGCCCTCCTCGGGGTTTGTTCCAGTTCTCCTCATGCTGCTGCTCTTTATTCCCGGTGAGGAGAGAGGGCGTTCTGAACGAGCCCACAGCAAACATGACTAAAAATAATGACTCTGTGGCTCTGTTTGAGCTTTGCTGCTCTTTGCCTTTCCCTCCGGAATAACACTGTAAATACACACAGAGCGCAGGCCATGGCGCAGCTCAGGGCTGTCTGCATGCCTCCTTAGTCATTTTCTTAAAATATCCTAAAGCTCTATTGATCTGGCCCCTGTCAGCCTTAGGTGTATACTGTATTTTTTTTGTAACATTATATATATATAATGTTACAAAAAAAATATGATGTAAGTAAAAATTGTTTGTTTAATTAATGCAATCTGAATTATTTTTATGCAGATTATTTGTATTTTAGTTTGCTTTTCCTTCCTACACATACTGTTAACATTCTAAAATGTGCTAAAACTATTTCGGTGCAGCACTGCTTTATGTAGAATTTGCATGTGTTAAAACTCTAAATGGCCAGGAGAGCAATCACGTCGCACCAGTGCCAGTGATTGCGGTATAAGCCCTGGCAACAGCTGTCCTTGCTATGCCTTAAAAAACAGGATGTAAACATTGCCCTCCATGGGGGGTTGATTAAATTTATTAAAGTTCTGTCTGGATGCAAAGAAAACAGCTGGATGCTTGATTACCTGGACGTAGACTTTAGGGCCAGTGTACTAGAAAAACTCTGTGACCTCTGAAGTAATAAAACAGAAATTCAGATGTAATGTGATGCAGATACATTATGCTTCCTTTCTCTCTTTGATCCTTTCTGGGGCACCAAAATAAAATAAAAAAGTCTTCCTCACTTCACTTGTATCGCGGACGCCTCCGTCAGGTAACTCACCGCCACATATCAGATCTTTCCCCTGTGCTCTCTCAAGCAAAAGCATCTCCCTTTAAAAGATTTTCACACACACAAGATAATCTGACAATGAAAGCAGATATTCATGCCCGGGCATAGCATTTTGTGCAAAGATAAAAGCTTTCCTCCCTTCTATCTCACCATTCATCAACATAGAGGAACATCGAGTGAAGGCAAACCCCATTTTCTGTAACCCTCAGAGTATCTGTGCAGAGCAGTGTAGAGAGTGTCATTTGTAATAAAAAGCCCTGAGATAATTAGAAACATACTTCTCTTCCAGGAGAAGTACAAGATTGTGAAAAAGTGATGATAAATAAATAAAAAACAGCTAGCAAAGCACAGAGAGGGGTGATAGCAGGGAGAGCCCTCCTGGCTGAAAAACAGATGCCAAGGGCTGCATTGTTGATAAGTGCTTGGCAGAATGTTGCAGGCCTTCTGCCAATTCATTAACCAGTCCAGAGAGAAGACTTCACACAGTCTCCACTAGTACTCAAAACACCACCCACTTGTCTTGTCGCTCAAGAGCACGCTTGAATGATAACAAGACACATTTGATTGAGTATAATGTCTGTTTTTGTTTCAGAGCTAATGGAAGCTGTGAAGCATAAAGCCCATAATGAGTATCGTAAAAAGCAAGTGAATTGTTCTAATTAATATTACTTTGCACATGTAAGGGAACCCGTAACACAAATTAGATGTTCTTGCATTTTGTTTGATGAGGGCAGTTGTATTTTACTCAACATAACGAAAATGCTACCCATCAGGATATTAAGGCTGTCTGCTCGAAGCACATGGCTTTAAATAGTCAAATGTCAAGACTTGGTAATCACTTCCGCACGTCAAATCAATTGTCAAAAAAAGTTAAAGGAAGGGGGGGAAAAAATTTAAGTTTAAAAGAAAACCATAAAGGAAAGACAGACATGAAAGTTAATCTGTCAACTTAGGGAGACGTTACTTATTTCTATAATCATTCTTTCCTTTTTATTTTTAAAAGCAAGTGATACAAATGGGCAAATATGAAAATAGATTTCTAAGAATTACAATATTTAGTACATCGGCTTGGGTGGTGCCCATACAAAAGGTGGAGCAAAATATTTTATTCTAATCAAATATTGTTATTATTTGAAAGTAATAAGATCTTTTTTGTTTTGATTTCATATTATTTTGTTTTGATGCCCATCAGTAGAAATTCATGTGAAGTGTCTTGCACAACGTCAGGGGGTTCAAACCAGCAATCCTCGTGTTGTAGGGCGAACTCCTGCATCCATCATCAGATTCATATCTCTTCTGTCAGTGAGCCCCAGTGCAGCTGTGGCTACTGTGTAGCTTGCCACCATCAGTGTGTGAAAGTCTGAATGACTGGACGTAGTGTAAAACGCTGTGGGGTCCTCTGCCTAGGAAAGGTGCTATTTAAGTACAGTTCATTTACAGGCCATAATAACTTAGCCTTTAGCCAAATAAACAATAAACACATTATTTAGAAGTACATTTTGAATATTTTTTGTTTTTCCGCTCCACATAAAGTAACTCAAGACTGGATATGTGCTCCAGTAGAACCTGCATTTGACTACCTAGCATACACCCTGCATGTGACTTGACAACTGTAATAATATTAATTATTTGTGCTGCTATAGTTTCTACAAACTTCTTAGCAAAAAGTTTAGGCTTTCTTTTGCTTAACTGATGGAAAAATACAAAAATTCAAAAGATGTAAGGGGAACCATAGTGTTACTTTGCTCTCAAATTTTCAGAACCCTCTCTGACATCAATTCAAAAACACATAGTAATGTAGAGATTGCCACTTTTGGCTTACTATACATTGATAAAGAATCTTATGGCATTCAAAGTACATAGTGGTCTTTTTTTTCTTCAAACATCCCATCTAATAAACATCTGATTTAAATTAAATGGCATAGAAAATCATTTCGGACAGCTGGAACCTGAAACAGACAAAACGTTAATGATACAGCCATGATCTTTTCTGGCAATCATTTTGGCCTGAAAATTAAAAATATAAAGTAGATTTGAGCAGATATTTTTGGTACCAAGTTTCAAATCAGAAGTTGAGGGACTATAGCCAAACTGTGCTTTTCAGATTGAGAGGAGTTCAATTTGGCTTCTCTACCTGAAACAGACAAACCGTTAATGATACAGCCATGATTTTTTATTTTTTTTTGGCAATCATTTTAACCTGAATACTAATAATATAAAGTAGATTTGAACAGATATTTTTGGTTCCAAGCTTCAAATCATTTTTGCATTTTCTAAACCAGGGGTCTGCAACCTGCGGCTGTGGAGCTGCATGTGGCTCTTTGGACCTTCTACAATGGCTCTTAATAGAGGCTAAAAAATATAAAGAACCAACTAATGTACTACAATAAAACAAACTAGAAGCTTCAGTGGTTTTTACCAAGAATACTTGCATTAAACTTTCACAACAGAACGACAATAAAAGAACAAGAAGCCTGCTTTTCAAGCTATTTTCTTTTATTTAGCTTGGAAATTCGGTTTCATTATTAGATTTTTTTTACATCAAATAATAACCCGCAAAAGAGAATTCATGCAACATCTTTATTAAATTTTTTGCGTTGTTCCTTATTCTAAAAGCTAAAAATACAAACACACTGTTGGTTGTTTAAGGTTAAAACATATTTCCTAGGGCAGAGAACTATAGAGAAAAATAGGTTTTGTTTTATTAAAATGTAATGTAATATTTTGTGGCTTTTAAGGACTTTGACTCAGGGTCAAATGGACCCTTGGGTATGAAAGGTTGCAGACCTTATCTTGTGTTTAGACAAGGGACAGCAAAAAAAGTTTAGAATGAAACAGTGATATTATGGTTTAGATTAGAAAAACATTTTTAGTTATTCCATTTTACAACTTTTTGCAATTGGTGGTCTTTTAAATGGTTTGATAATACATATCTAACTTTGAATGCACACTGGCTCTATGCAAGTTTTTTTTTTGTAAATCAGGATAATTAAGATTTTCTCTCTGAATAAGAACTCACTGGGGTAATTGAGTTAAGCAGCAGCCGACTGGTCCAGCCATAAGTTAAAAAACGGGTTTAAAAGCTGGATGGGGCTAAAGATTTATAACTGAGAGCAGCACCTTACTCATACTCATGTTGCATTCACATTGTCATTTGACAAACCTTACCAAAGGGTGGAATACATCACTGTTCAAGCTGCTGCTTTGAGCTGTCAAGTTGTTGGACAGATTGATCCCACCTCACTGAAATGCAACATAAGCCACAGGCACATTGACAAAGAAAGGAGAGACAGTCATCGCTGACTGACATGAGGAAGCATGCTGACACTAATAGAAGAATCGATATTCACCATTTTGAATGAAGAATTGGGTTCTGCAGTCAAAGATGTTAATGATGACTGGCTCTTAACAGTCAGCCTAGATCTTTTGAGCCTGTAAAACTGTAGCTTTTAAACCATCAACATTAAGATAGCTGGGAAACATACTTGTGTGTCTGCTCAGCCGTTCAGTCTTATGAAGGAATTTGGCTTTTAAAGGTGTAGAGGACAATCTTTTATTTCCAGGTGGATCATCTAAATAAGTGGTCCTTCTAATTGTCAATCATTCTGGTGTTATGTTTACGTAAGGCTGTCCTGAATGCACCTGCCTTTAGCTATATTTTTCTGCGCATGTTCACTTTCCGGCGCATATGTGTGGTGACCTACGGTTTAAGCCAGTCATTGAACCTCACCTTTCTCACTGCAGTTCTTTGAAGATGGCCGAGGGTTGTAAAAGAAAAAATTTCTACAAATTGTATGATATGAAAAGAAAGGCCAGAGAAGGGAGAAGATATATCCCAAAATGCTTTGCACGGAGAGCTCTCTTCGCAAAGCATTATGGGATTTGCTGTCACAGTGGCTTTTAAAAAAGATGGCGCAGGCACCACAAAGTGAAGGAGGAGATACATGACCAACCAAGCAAAATGCAGTGATCATCTGTCCGAACAGTCAGTTTGCTATAAAGTCCACTATATAATAGGGGTTAGCGCTGACATTCAGGCATAGTAAGCTTGTATGAAATATGAGAACAGCAACTTTTAATAGAGCGTGCTTGAGGACAAATGGGTCTTAAAGTGGATGTTTTCTTTTAAAAGGTTTTAAAACTAATGCATTTACTCACAAGTGACAAGTATGTAGAAAACAGTGAGCAGTTATAAGATGTTAAAATAGAAAATGAAAGCTTATTTTGATGGAAAACCTCACAGATGAGTGCTTGTGCAGAGAACTATGAAGGAAAATACTTACAGTAAAGGATTTAAAAATGTGATTTCCACTAAAATGCAATGATGGAAATACTGACGGAGAGAATGAAAACTTCTGAACATAGATTTAAAGGAGAATGTTCTCATGATTTCTTATCTTTGTGTTAAATTTTCTATATCTTTATTTTTTATATCATGTGAACTGTGAGCTTTTAAAATTTGAAAACAAAATGCAAATTGTGTGTGTTTCCATCTATTGGTTTTGTGCAAATTATGAGCTATGTGAACTGACTTTGAGCTATGCAAAGAATGATTTGTCAGACGTTGACATCATGCATCATTGTAGTAAACAGGGAGTAGAGGTAGTAAACTAATCTCGACCAAACATCTGGGAAAAAAGGAGGGAGGTTTTTTTGGAAATAAGTTGCTATCACGGAAGTTTTGTATTCTGTATTGTCGGTGAAGATTATCAGTTATCCAGGTTATAGTCATTACAAAAAAGTAAAAAAAAAAAGAACAATCCACTGGATGTTTCGCTTCCCATCCATGAAGCTTTTTCAATTCAAAATGTCAAAATTAGCTTTGAGTTCGAGGCTTTATAGAGTGGACCAACAGTCATTGCAACCCCTACCCCCATACAGGGGTCCAAAACATCTCTTCTGTTTAGCCAGGCCAACAATTCCCCCTAATGACCCCCCTTTCAGAGTCATAGACCAGTATTGGGCATTGCAGACTAACAAAGAACCTAACCGACTCCCCATTCCTAAGGGGCGGATCCGTTCGTCCAGTTTAATTTGCATGTTTTCTAAGTCAAAACAAGGCGTCCATATCCATTCTATAAAGCCTCCAACTCAACACTAATTATGACATTTTGAATTGAAGAAGATTCCTAGATGGGGTTAGAAATGTCTTCAAACTTGGAAACAAAGTCCAGTGAACTGCTTTTTAACTTTTTTGGGACTTCTGTCATGTCAACTAGTATTGGAAATGGTACATGCTGTCCAGAGACATAGTGAAAGAAACACAGTTCTAATGCATGCACTCGGGGAATAGGACATGGTGGGTGGTATATACATAATGTCTTTTGCATAGTCAAGATGCCAGCATGGACACAGACAATGAAAGCTGAAGCAGCTGATCAATGATGTGAGGTAAATCATTGCTACATCAGAACTTATTCAATAAATATGTTTTCATCTCGTCTTTAACTTTTTTTAGAAAAACAAAAAACATATTCAAGCAGAGTGTTAAAGCAGTTTTTTTTCTACATTTAGGAAGTTAATTTGATTTGAATTCTGCCATACTCTAATGTGATTCATCCAAATTTTGATTAAACCACACCTACTGAATAGAGTTCCTCCCACTCATGATGGCTTGTTTTAATCACGATACACTGCTGAGCCAAGCTAATGAATCTGCTTTAGAAATGATCTGCTTAGAAGACACTGATATTAAAAGAATTCCATTTTTTTTTTCCAATTTAACTTTAACCAAATCAAATCAGAAAGAAACTTCTCAGTGCTGATGTTGATGACGCACAACACCTCATGCAGTTCTGCTCTTCCAGGTGGTTTGTCTAAAAATTGTATTTTTTTCCGGGTATATCAGGAATTAGATTTGTGATTTTTGAACAACCTGAGGGAGCTTAGAGGACGCTTTTGTGGGGTTTTGAGAAATTTGTTTTGTAAAAGGTGGTATTAGACTGTAAATTCTTGTCAAACATTAGGTCCTATGGGAATATACACTGGATAATGTAATGTCAATCATATGACAGAAAATTGTTGTACAAAATGTAATTTCTATAAGTGCACTAATATTTAGGTTTCAATAATAAAACTGTTCTTTTCTTAAAACTCAAAAATGTTTGGGTTCCACGTAAAAAAAAAAAAAAGTGTTTTGTGATGATACAACAACTTCTATGTTTTATATTTCCTTTATTTAAAAATAGTAAAACGCCTCAAAACAATCCTGCAGCCCTTAATTCTATGCCTACTCCTGAAATTCTTATATCTCTTCTATCTTGCTAAAAATTGAACCTTGTTGGACAAATCTAACCTTGAAGTTTGTTACCACCTCAGCAATGAGTGCTGGTGAACAGTAAACACATTCTACCAAAGACGAGAGCACCATGTGTGTCGCCTCTCAGTGAAACCGGTAGCAGTGATTCTGAAGGGGGCTCAGCGGGGGGGCTGAGGGACCAGAGAGGGAGTGAAGAGTCATGTGAAGTGAGGCAGAAAATGAAGAATTTAACAAAGACAGGAAGATAAAGTCGATGAGGAAGGCAGAGCAGAGCTTTAGGGATCTAATGGATAAAGGAGTAGAGGTATCAGGAGTCCAAGAAAATAGGGAGCAAAGAAAGACATACAAAACACACATACATATATAAAATACATAAAAAAGAATTTGAGAGAGCAAATAAAAAATAATGTCAAAGAAAAAATTAGGCATTAAGAAGTATACCAGCTAAGAAACAAACAGCAGGAGCTCAATTATCCAAAGCTCCCGCTGTTTCTCCCTCCGTCTGTGATTGGACAGCATCTATCCATCACTTCATACAGCAGACTAATTAATGTTTATTTTATGAAATAAATCCAAACAAAGTCTAATTCTTTGTCATTATTACACACAAAATGCCATGCTGTTTGTGCATTGTAAACATTTGATTAAAATTAATGGAGCAGTGGGGAGTACTGTCAGAACAAGCGGTGTAAGCAGAAATCACACGTTTTGGAGTGATTGTTCGCAAACTCTGCTCCTAGCACCACAGAGAGATGATGTCATTGCAAGCTAATAATAACAATAATTCAGCACACTTTCTCCACAGCTCGCGCCCGGCTCCCTCCTCGATTTTTCTGCAGTGTTTGCCAAGCTAGTGCAAACAAGCACCTCAGATGCTCAGAAAGGCACAGTGCTATATTCTAAATGGCACTAGATGTACAGTATACACCTAAGGCTGACAGGGGCCAGATCAATAGAGCTTTAGGATATTTTAAGAAAATGACTAAGGAGGCATGCAGACAGCCCTGAGCTGCGCCATGGCCTGCGCTCTGTGTGTATTTACAGTGTTATTCCGGAGGGAAAGGCAAAGAGCAGCAAAGCTCAAACAGAGCCACAGAGTCATTATTTTTAGTCATGTTTGCTGTGGGCTCGTTCAGAACGCCCTCTCTCCTCACCGGGAATAAAGAGCAGCAGCATGAGGAGAACTGGAACAAACCCCGAGGAGGGCATACATGGTTGAACACATAATTACAGAATCAGATACAGTCTTAATTATAATTCCTCACTTTTATTTGTTATAAATGGAGTAAGGTTTTCTAGAGTTTTATGCATTCACGCTTGAAATGTTTGAAAGTTTAACTAAAATGTTTTGGGTTTTTTTCCTGCTGAGCAGGAGTGGATGCTTTGTGCTACAGGCTTTCATGAGAAATTGCAGATAAGTCCAAAATGTGATCCTTAGAGATTCTAGCATTTACAGCACTTCAGAATTACAGCGAATTTTTTACCCACGTATTTGGGCACATGTTTGACCATTTGTATGAAAATATTGAGTGCATTAGCATGATCCCATATCCATGTGTTCATATGTTCCACCTCTGAAGTACCTGAGAGAGAGACGCTTGTCCCTGTGGCACTAATAGAGAGCAAAGCAGAGCCAGAGATGACATCTATGATCTATCACACTCAGCCACCTGCTCAAAAAATGCCATTTAAATGCCACATCTGCTCCTATGTACCCACACTCTACCCACCCAATAGCAACACAAAGAAACACCAAAATCCAGCACTCACAGACTTTATATATACGTCTAATGAACGTTGGCAAGGGTCTGACAAGGAAAAAATTCTCTCTCTCTCTCTCTCTCTCTCTCTCTCTCTCTCTCTCTCTCTCCATATATATATATATATATATATATATATATATATATATATATATATATATATATATATATATATATATATATATATATATATATATATATATACACTATATTGCCAAAAGTATTTGCTCACCTGCCTTGACTCACATATGAGCTTAAGTGACATCCCGTTCCTAATCCATAGGGTTCAATATGACGTCGGTCCACCCTTTGCAGCTAGAACAGCTTCAACTCTTCTGGGAAGGCTGTCCACAAGGTTTAGGAGTGTGTTTATGGGAATTTTTGACCATTCTTCCAGAAGCGCATTTGTGAGGTCGCACACTGATGTTGGACGAGAAGGCCTGGCTCTCAGTCTCCGCTCTAATTCATCCCAAAGGTGTTCTATCGGGTTGAGGTCAGGACTCTGTGCAGGCCAGTCAAGTTCATCCACACCAGACTCTGTCATCCATGTCTTTATGGACCTTGCTTTGTGCACTGGTGCACAGTCATGTTGGAAGAGGAAGGGGCCAGCTCCAAACTGTTCCCACAAAGTTGGGAGCATGGAATTGTCCAAAATGTCTTGGTATGCTGAAGCATTCAGAGTTCCTTTCACTGGAACTAAGGGGCCAAGCCCAGCTCCTGAAAAACAACCCCACACCATAATCCCCCCTCCACCAAACTTTACACTTGGCACAATGCAGTCAGACAAGTACCGTTCTCCTGGCAACCGCCAAACCCAGACCCGTCCATCAGATTGCCAGATGGAGAAGCGCGATTCGTCACTCCAGAGAACGCGTCTCCACTGCTCTAGAGTCCAGTGGCGGCGTGCTTTACACCACCGCATCCGACGCTTTGCATTGCACTTGGTGATGTATGGCTTGGATGCAGCTGCTCGACCATGGAAACCCATTCCATGAAGCTCTCTGCGCACTGTTCTTGAGCTAATCTGAAGGCCACATGAAGTTTGGAGGTCTGTAGTGATTGACTCTGCAGAAAGTTGGCGACCTCTTCGCACTATGCGCGTCAGCATCCGCTGACCCCGCTCCGTCAGTTTACGTGGCCTACCACTTCGTGGCTGAGTTGCTGTCGTTCCCAAACACTTCCATTTTCTTATAATACAGCTGACAGTTGACTGTGGAATATTTAGGAGCGAGGAAATTTCACGACTGGATTTGTTGCACAGGTGGCATCCTATCACAGTTCCACGCTGGAATTCACTGAGCTCCTGAGAGCGACCCATTCTTTCACAAATGTTTGTAAAAACAGTCTGCATACCTAGGTGCTTGAATTTATACACCTGTGGCCATGGAAGTGATTGGAACACCTGATTCCAATAATTTGGATGGGTGAGCAAATACTTTTGGCAATATAGTGTATATATATATATAAATATATATATATGTGTCTGTGTCTGTGTGTGTGAAGCCAAATTTGAGCTTTGCAGAAACGCTTGTGGAGCCAAATTATTCATGTGCAGCTGTTATGAGTATAGAAATTGTTGAGTTTAACTTCAGAGGTCACCCTGGCTGCATCCAGCAAGCACTAAAAGCCCACTGGTCACAAAGTGCATGAAGTCCAACAAAATCTGACCAGCTGTCCGTATTTCGTTGACTCACCGTGTGAACTGGGTTGCACTGGGTCAGGCAAGGAATCAATGTGCCGTGTTTCTCCGCAGTTACAGGAAAAGGGTCAAAGAGAGGCAAGAACCTCAGTTCTTTGGGAGATAGCATTACAATATTCCGTTTGTTTGCTTTTTACAAAGCAGGCTAGTCAATTCACCTAAATGAGATAATGTGTGTATCTACTTTAAGGTAACAGAATTTATCTAGACTTGAATAATCTAAGATTTTTAGTTTTAAGTTATACATTTCTATCTTGTTTCCTTGCAAATCCCTGCTGGGAAAATTAGAATTTGGTGATTCAAGCAGATTCTCAGTTACTTAGGACAAGAAAATCCCATAAGCTCTGCTGAATATATTGTCTCTGAGGAACAGATCCTCAGATGAGAAGGCAAACATCTATAGAAAATAAAATAAATCCCTGTTGAATTAGAAACAAGGTATTGAACATGTTTTATACAGTATATAAATTGTGATACTCTTAAGAATTAGGTTAGGTTTATGCTTTTTCTAAATGACACATTAACTCTAAAGATACAGTCATTTGCATTCAGACATATCCTAAAACGGTAGACCACAGATTAATTGAACAAGGCCACTATAACTCTTCTTACAAATTTTTACTGTAAAGTTTCTCCACATGTCTTAAATCATAATTCCTGGTATTCTTAGGAAATCATCTTGGAGCAACTGCCCCATTTTTGAAGAGGGGATTTGTAGTGCCACCGCACCAGAATCCTACGAATGAAAACCCCAGGTGACAAGAAAAGTCTCTTTAAGGATTAGTTAATTTTGACAACCCAAGTAACTTATGGAAAGCTTAACTGTATTACGCTTTTATTTTGCTACATCACTAATGTGTAACTCATGGACAAAGAACTACTGATAGAAAATATTAAAATTAACCCATTACACTTTATGTTTACTTCCTTTCAAGTGATTTTTGAAATACCACCGATCAACTGTGTAGACAAGTGTTTTTTCATATTTTTATAATCAGGCATGTCCTTACAAATATCTAAAACTACTCTAGTTTTCAAACAATGTAAATAATATGCAATGCTAATATTTTTTATTTCCATATTACACAGTTATAAATAATGATCAGTGGCGGCTGGTGAAAAATATTTTTGGTGGGGCTGATATAGCCTAGTGTATGTCTCCAACTAATCCGGAATAAGAATTCAAATAAACAATTGGACAATACATACAATTTAACAGTAATGATTTAATTTACTATATAATAACAGTAACAGTGATGATTTGGGTCACTGTGACGGGGTTCTTTGGCCTCCAAGAATCCAGTCTCAGTCGGGTTACCGGTGTTGGTGATTTATTGAGCTCAAAAACTCAAAACAGGGTGCAAAAGAAACTAAACATGTACAAGATACTCTGGGCCTCAGCCTCCCTCCAGTTACCAGCAATGTAACAAAGAAACAGAAAACAAAAATTGCCGCTTTTCTTCCCACAGCCCTCATTAAATAGTTTAAGCCCCTCACATCAGGCTCTCTTATTTCTGATTTCTTCTCATTAATCAGTTTTGTCCATATATTACCTCCACAAACAATTGATGTACAAAAACAAATAATTTTTACAACTTAATTCTTTTACACAGATTCATTGACTTATTCAATTACACCAAACTGGGTTTGAACCCAGCAAAGACGCAGCCAGACTGAAGATGACAAGTCCCCGTAGCATAAACACGTACACACCCACACCCCCCACACACCCACACGCACACACACACACACACGGCTAACCCCACTGAAATATTAAGTGTGCACCCTCAATATGCCAGCAGGTAACCAGGACAGCTTGTGTGTTTTAAGTTCATGGAGCTACTGGTCTCAGCGCGAGTGTATTGGTCCTCACAAACACAGTATAACAAGAATGTGTGTGTGGTGCGCAAAGTTAGAGAGGTTGTTTTAAGCGACGAGGTGGATTCGTCACAGTCACAATAACCATGACATGAAATGTTCATATCCTACAACAGGGATATTCTTCTGGCAAACGGGTAGATAAATAAGGATCTCACCGAATTTGGTGGAAGCTGCATCTCGGTCGTTACATTCGCCATCTTCCCTCTAACTGTCTGCACCTGTGCTTGGGTTCAGAAGCCTGTTAAAGCGCAGTATTTTCAGCGCCCCAATACCATAAAGTTCCGAGACGCTGATTGGCCATTAAATTCACCTAGCAATAGTACATGATTGACAGATTCTCTGCAAATGTGGGTCAGTCTGATCAGCGCCCCCAGAACAGAGACGGTAGGAGTCTGTCTGTGGAAATCCACAAATTAATGACAGTAGATAGGGAAATGTAGTTTATATAATTTGTTTTGCTTATAGGTACACAGTCTAGAGAGTAAAACTGACATTTATGAGTTAATTTCTAAAAATATATTTACGTTTCTCTCTTCTTATCAGGGAGGGCGGTGCCCCAGCGCCCCCTATGGGCCGGCCGCCACTGATAATGATGTATTTTAAGTAACTGTGCATTATTCTTAATATTTTTCAGATAAAATCAAATTGCAAAATATTGTAATAATTCTTTTTCTAGCTTTTTCTTTAACCGGTTTTCACCTGTTAGTGATATCAAAGCTGGATTTTATCAGTGTGTGGTGAAGCTGCTTCTTGACCCTATTTGCTGTACATGGAAGGCTGACTTCAGTATAGAACAACAGAGGAGGCTGTGTGGGCTGTTTTAATGAACTCTGCTTCAGCGTGATGGATAGGTGTGTCTGAGCGTTGTGTCCGCTCCAACCCTTTAGAGAGCTCAACGATCAGGCTTGAAAGTGGAACCCTGAGCTCCAAACATAAGTACAAAGCACAGACATTAAGTTAGACCTTTGCTAATACCCAACACATAAGTGGATTCATATAAAGGGGTGCATTTAATTACTGCTATAATTTCCTTGGAAATTAAAAAAAGTGTAAGAAAATAATTGATACATCACAATATAATTGGAAAGAAAATAATTAGCAAAGAAAGTTTTTGTCAGGGAGATGAGACGAGACTAAATAAAAATTAGCAGGTCATTGGTCAGACATTTAAAATGCTTCATTGTGCTGTAAACTGTTAGACAAGTTAAGCAGCATCCGCCCTGCTGCTGCGTCCTGTCGGGTGACGCAGCCCACCTTGCGTGCAGCGCTGCACATTCTGCACTGCTGCCACATGGACCATTGCAGCAGTGGGAGGGTAGAGAAAACAACCAAGAATGGTCCGGTACTGTGCGCTGAACTCTGACAAATGCTCTGATCTTCCATCTGTGCTTGTGCAGAAATGCATATTTGCATGCGCTTAGCTCATAGTCTGCACTTTATGCTCCACAATGATGGTTCGCTCTCAGCAGTATGGCTCTTTCTGCTCTCGCTACTCAATAAAGTATGGGGCTGATCATCCTCTGCCAAGCATAAAAAAATCCTTTAGTCTAAATATTAAGATTTTATTTCTTCCAGCTCACAAGAGGTGATGCTAAACTTTCTTTTATTTATACCAAAATGAGTCCCTAAATTTTATCCGAAGAAAATATATCATTGCGTAGTGTTTATTTTTGGATGAAGAGTCAGGTGAAAAGGTACATAGATCTTTGAATATTTCCTTCTCATAGTTTTTGTTTCTATCTATTTAAATATTATGTCAATGTTTCTTTGTATTGTATTAAAACATTTTCTCTGTTTCCTTTACATATTTCAACATTTTAGTTAACATATTCATTCAGTTTAGGTCTTGAATGCCATGTCTTTAGGCAATTATAAAGGTTCTCTCTGTATTTTTTTTTATATCAAAATCCTGTGAATTTAAATCTACTTTGACCCCTGAGCAGTAACTAAGGGGCAAATTGAAATAAAGCCTAAATTGCCAAAGTAGAAAGAAGAATACTTTTGATATTAGCTTTTTTTGGAGCAATGAAGATTTTATTAATCTGTGTGTAATGCATAATCCATAGCAGATTAGGAAGTGTTTGCTTTGGGATGGAAACCTTCAAATGTCTAAAACCATTCCCTTATTGTATATATATTTTTTAGCTTGTCTGCTGCTATATTAACCAATATGAGGTGTTGAACTAGATCTGCATTTTTCATAGATTTTTTTTTAAGTAGGGCATTAATTTATATGAAAGTTTATTTGAATTCTATAAATCAAAGTTTTCTGCACAACAGCAATGATGAACTGCACGGCAGAAAGCTATACCCAGCAATTGTAGTCTCTAGGCTAGAGCTGTCAGTCTGGTAAAGAATCTGGTTGTTTTCAAAATTCTTAAGGTAACGTTTTTGCAACATAAAACTGACTAAAACCTAAAAAAGTCAACAACGAAGACCGACTAAAACTATCACATATTGTAATGACTGAT
Organism: Cyprinodon tularosa; assembly: GCF_016077235.1. Taxonomy (NCBI): domain Eukaryota; kingdom Metazoa; phylum Chordata; class Actinopteri; order Cyprinodontiformes; family Cyprinodontidae; genus Cyprinodon; species Cyprinodon tularosa. Next base: position 357,444 of record NW_024039517.1, on the reverse strand, counting down.
TAAGTTAAATTAATCAAATTAATCTTGAAGATTAAGAAAAAAAATTAGCTCATTAAGGTTAGGCTTGGTGTTCCTTCTCAAAACTGTATAAGGAACACCAAGTCTAACCTGTAGTCAAGAACCTAAATCCTTTAATGGAGTCATCGCTTTGGAATCTGGCCATTTCATGTTAAAACGTTTGTGTTGGTGTTTGCCTTAGTTAAATACTGCCAAAAAAGGGTGAAAGAGTGTGAAAGCGGGTTGTATATAATGAGACCAGAATTTTGAGATAACACTACAAAGTAGACCACAGATGGGAAATAGTAGCAAAAAAATATCAGCCCAGGAACACCGTTTTTTAAAGCTTAAATCTATCAACTTTCCTTATCAAGTACCATGTATTATTATATAGCTCTAAAGAATCTCCCATAAAAGTTTTCTGCCCTTAAGTTGCGGTTGCTGTTCTGGCCATATTGATATTCATCTTGATAACCTGTCTCTTTAAAGCAGTGTTTTTCAACCCTGGTCCTCAGGGCACACTGCCCTGCATGTTTTAGGTGTTTCCCTGCTTCAACACACTTGATTCAGATGATTGGAGTTCAGAAAAAACGGTTAATCTGCTATCAAGTGATATCCGGTGTGTCAGCCTGCCAGCATCCAAGACATGCAGGGCAGTGTGCCTTGAGTACCAGGGTTGAACAATACTGCTTTAAAGCATGCAGAACACACCAAATTAAAGGCTAAATTTGAAGGGACTCTGTCCATGGTGCTGAAAGCTCATTGTTTCTACTCTCTAAGACAACAACGCTTGATCAGCTTGTTTTCAACAAGGATATAGTAAGGTTCTTTTGGTTAGATTCTCCAACCAAATGCATTATATAATGATCTATATAAACACACATTTTACTGTTTATATTTATGTGCAGGATACTTGATTTAGCTCCACAAAGATTATTTCAACCAAATCATAATAAAAAATGTGTAATATTAACATAAGTCAATAAGGAAAAAGCCCCAATTTGACCTAATATTATGTGAGCCCTAAAATTATTTTGTACTTGTATAATTAAAAAATATTTGATTATAAACCTTTTACTCAAACTTTATGTGTCCCAAAATGATTTAAAAAGGTTTCTACTTAGGAGACAGGGCTAGTGTTCAAGACAGATAAATGGAAAAACAATTCAGAAGGACAATATGATTACATCAAGTGATGATAAGGCATCAGCTATACAACTTATTTTATAGAAACAAGGCTTGTCAGTTTACAGCTAAAAATAGATATCATGTCTTTATAAAAATGACCTTTGGTTTTTGATATAACGTTGAATAAAAATGAAATAGTTAACTATTATTTGCCTTAAATATATAGAAAAAACTACACAAGGTATGCACACTTGAAACAGATTGTGATTCTTGATATTTTAATTATATTGCAACTAGATAGTTAAGGGAAAGAAAAGGAAAAGTGATTCAAAGAAAAAACTGCAAACATGTTTAGTCCTTGACAATTCGAGGGGCAGATATTAAAAATGGTAAATTATCAGTATCATCCAGGTTCAAGTGAAAAATATTTTAATGTAAACATTAAAAAGAATATAAATAAAACGTGAGCATTTTAAAGCAGGGATTTCAGTGTTGGATGTTTCGGCTACACAGTGTTTTATAACAGAAGGCTTCCTGACAGGAAAAGCTGAATTGATTAACCTTTATTTATCCATGGCACACTTGAAATGCAGGTTGTGCTTTGTTCAGTCATGTTGCATTGCATTTACACTAAAATGCCTGCAGGGGAGGATGAGCGAGAAGCACACAGACCACCCTGCCTGCCGACTGTTATTTTTCCTTCCTCTTTTCCCAAACAGATGGAAGAGACAGCCTCTATAACATATCACAGTTTATTAGCAGAGACCCAGACCCGTTTTTTCTCCCTCTTTCAGAGAACGTTATTCTTCTCTTCACAGCAGGCAGAATGACACGCTGACACATACTTCCAGTTGTGTCATGGAGCGTGCTCTTTTGGAGAAAATGTTCTGCAGCTGAGTCTTCCCTGCCTTCACTTCCAGAGCTGCATGGGGAAAATGCTTCTCACAATCTTGAGTGTTTCTGTAATACAAATGTCCAAGTCCATGTCTAATTCTGCAGTCCTAGTTGTTCCTTGCGGGGCCTTGGGGCCAAGATATGCTATATATTACAACAGAATTATTGCCTGTCAAGTCTCACATCATAATTCTTTGAAGCCTCCACAAACTGTTCGCTGTCAAACTATCAAATCCACCCCTAACCCCCACCCCCATCCAGCTCTGCCTTCTTTTCACATCTTATAGACCTCATCTGCTGATAATAGGCCATACAAGGACAGACATGTTCTCTTTAATTATGCCAAACATTATGAGGTTTGAGTTCTTTCTCAATGCTAATAGATAGATGGCAGCTGTGCATCTTTGCATAAGAAGCGCTTTATTGCTCCTCCATTTGGTTAGTGTTGTTGATGGCTTACAGCTGATCTCTGCACACCTCATTTGACTGGAAAATTAGAGGCTGGGAGGCTCTGGTTGTGAGACCTGTGAGCATAATGAAGTTCTGACATCTGATTAGAGAGTAAATGTCAGAACTCACACAGGAAATGACAGGAATGAAAGATGGAGTAAACATTGAATTAACTTTAGCCTTCTGAGCTGCTGATAAAGTGCATTTTATGTCAGTCTAACTCAGAAATAAATTAAAAGTTACAGCATTTATGAGATTTTAAATGACATTAGAATTAATGATGAAAGTTATGGCAACTTTATAAAACACTTTAAGTTATTTGCACATTTCACTAAGATGAATACATTCTTTAGTGACCACTTTTTTGGAGAACTTTGAATGTAAAAATTTTCTTTTTTTCATGTTGAATATAAATTGAACGCAGTTCTTCCCAAACTGCATTCAGTTCGCATTTAACATCTATGTCGATATTATACAGCTTTATATTCAGCTTTACCATACCATCTCTAAGGGGAATATTTGGTTCTTAATAAAGAAAATTATGATTTTAAACATGTTCTTTTAATCCTTGTGACACTATTGTATTATGTAACATTTTTTATTTAACCTTGCTACGTTACTTCATCCCAACCCACAAACTACAGACACTTAAATCTTCCCAACTCAGGGATGAATCACTGTTTGCTCTGTAAGAAACTTAATGAAAACAAATTAATGAAAGGTTCCATTTAAAGCAGCTTATAAAAAAAATAAAACATCAGACACAGAAACTCCACATGATCTATATTTTAACCTTTAGCTAACCCAAGTTTTAAATCATTGTAAAACTATATTCTTGTGTATTTCTTATTATAATGAAAAGTCAGTTATTGCATTTAGTGAATTTGATGCAGTATGATTTCATTTTCCAGTGCAAATTAGAAAGAAATCTGTGGGTGATAATTTGAAATAAAGCTTTACAGCCCATAATATTGTGTTATTATCTAAGACCCAGAGCATTGCCTTCCATAGGCAGAAACTGGTTGTTATCATAACAGGAAAAAGTCAGAATGGCTCACAACAGTTTATAGCAACTAAAAAAATGACCCAAATTTGGTTTGGCATAACAAGGCACCTCAGCCAACTTCCTGACCCCCATTCCTCACTTCTACCTACTTTATGCTTCTTCCCTTTGTTCTTATATCCGTTCTCCCTGTTTCTGCCTAATTCTAATACCCCTCTACATAATTTTTTGCCTTCCAACTTTTCACATACTGCTCATTCATGGCATTTGTGTGTCAGGGAAAAGCTTGAAGGATGTTTTCCACAACAAATAATCACTTTTGCATCTACAATTTATTAGTTCTCTTCTCATTAACATTCCTCCTTTTTTGTTTAAACATCACTGAAGTTCAAGAATTTGCATTAATTCTACATAACAACAATTACCCGTATTTATTTTATTTGTAGTTGTTTTTTTTCTTAATTGAGGCCAGGAAATTTTTTAATAAATGAAAAAGAATTTCCAGACAATTTTCGGCAAACAATAAATAAAACAACTTCAAAAAATATTTCAACAAATAACCAGATACAAACAAAAATTAATTGGTTAATATCAAACCAAACCAAACTCCAATTTCCAAAAAAACTAAATTCACCTGAAACATAAATAAAAAAAAACCTCCACCAAATAAACCTGTTGGTATATACAGCCGGAAAGTTAAAGACATAGCTGCCTTCTCTAACTAACGAATGAGATGGTTGTTTACCCAGTGAGGTATGATTCTTAACCTTACAGTAACAGCATAGTTATGTATTCAAATCTCAAATTAACTGAAAAATAAATGATAGCTTGGCTGTTTTCTGCAGGTAATCCGCCTCACTCATTGTTCGTAAAATATGTATATGTTGGATTTTTCCATTTTTGAGGGAGAAATAATAAGAGAAAGCATTGTGTCTGGAGAACTGTCCAAGCTGTACATCAGATCTGAATGGATTTTAAAGACCTTACAAACAAAATAGCTTTTAAAAGAAGAGAAAATACTTGAAATGCTTAAGATTATTTCAAATTCTTCATCAAAAACATGATCCTGGGCCCAAGTCAGGAAAAAACACAACAGTTTTAGTACAGATTTCGGCAAATCTATAGGATTCTCAGAGTTCATTAATTACAGCTGCTTTGCAGAGATGTACAGGATTTTGAAATTACCCCCGTGCTCTCAATGCAGTCCCCAAACGCCAGGGAAGACGTATTTATTTTCTTCTCTTTAATTCTCTATTTTCTTCCCAGCTCACTTAGCTGCAACTTTGTCAGCGAATGTGGGAGACAAAATAATTGCCTCTATATTTCCTGAATTGATTTCCTGCAAAGCTCTAATACAGTGGTCAGGCTGGGCACTCAGGCATTCATGACAGCCCCCAGTATTGAAAGGCTTTTTATTTCAAGACAAAAAGAAGTACTTAGAGGAGTCAAGAACTAATGTCCCACAACTAGTTATCAAGGTCAAGATGTTAACAATCCAAAGAAAATATATTTCAAAGTGTCATTTTTTCCCCACATTTTTGTCTTTGAAGCCCCAAGGTTGGATTTGAAAAGTAAAGCAAAAAATAAATCAATTAGAACGTTCAGAGAAAAGGTAGAATTTCTTTCCATGGACTATTTACGTGTTTGTTTCTTTCAAATTCTTTTGCACAATGGCCTCTTGAACCAAACAAAATGAACAAGAAACAGCTGAGTGGTTAAAGCAGTGCAGTGCAGGAGATGGGAAACAAAAGGATCCTAACTAAATTAACATCTCTGTTGGATAATGTCTCCCACCCCATCCATGAAACTGTTGCAGAACTGGAGAGCTCCTTCAGTGACAGACTGCTGCACCCTCAATGCACCGGGGAGCGTTATCACAGATCCTTCCTCCCAGCAGCTGTAAGAATCTACGTATAACCACCACTGTTCCCAACAACCTCAATAAGTTGTTACATTCATGCTGATTTTGCAGTTTCAACCTTAGTCAGCTAAATAAAATGCTGCTGTCAATCTGCACATCACTGATATTGGTGCTATTTTCAAATATCCTTTACTGTAAAAATGTCCATAGCTGTATATTGGTTATTTATTCTCCAGATGCACAGTTTTATACTGTTAAAACACTTAACACTACGGTATTTTATTGTTTATTTTTTACCTCTTCACTATTATGTTAAAGGTCCATATTTGTGTGACCATTTTTACTAGAATCTTTTTGCTGCTGTAAACACCAGAATTTCCCCATTGTTGTGACAATAAAGAGATTCTATTCTATTCTTACAAAAATAATTAAAAAGCATCAGAAACTCAAATATAAAAGCTACATTTTAAACATTAGCTACCGTAATACAACTTTTATCATATTTTAAAAGTGCATTCTTGTTTATTTCTCATTAGAATAAAAAAATATTTATTGCATTTAGTAAGTTGGAAGCAAACTGATTTAGTTTATCAGTGCAGATTAGAGATAAATCTACGGTTGATTAATTTAGTATAAAGCTTTAAAACTCATGATGTTGTGTTTTTATCTTACCATGGCCTTTCATAAAGCAGAAACTGGTTATTTCATACCAAGTAGAAGTCAGAATGGTTGACAACAGCTTATGGAAACTAGATCAATTGATTTTTATGTATTTGAATTATACCACAGAATAAATTAAGACTGAGCAGTAAAAGCTTTGTTTTGAAAGCTGATATTCATTATCAATTAACATATCTATTCAGTGATGTCTCTACATGGCCATGGCTTCATCATGTACCAATGGTAATCAATTCCCTACTGAATTCATTTCCTTTTTGAAGATAAAATCTGTCTCCAGAGCCAACAGCCTGGAGCTTATCCCTCAGCACAAGCAAAGGTGACCAGCAAGTTTAGTTTTGTCTGCTATAAGGTTATCCCAAAAGCATTATACTCGATAAGGGTTTTGTTTACAAAGATAAGGGTGGTAAGTTGATAAGATCCCCATTAAATGCTTTATTTTGTTTTGTGATGGTATTGCTTTGATTTGTTTTGATGAAAGAGAATTGACGAGAATAGTCGATGAATAAACATGTCACACTGCAGATGTTATCCAAGCTTAATGCAACTTTTTTTTATTAAAAAGCATACGTCTTAGCCATGTTAGGGATTAATAACATTGAGACAATATAATTTTCCTCTCAAGCTAAAAAAACCATAAGCAAAATAAAATCCTGTCATTTATACTGGTGCCACATAGGAACTACTGCCCCACTATCAAACACAACTCTTCCTTCAATTTAAACCTCCTTCTGAAATATCACAAACTACAAAATAAGGTGATTTACATACAGTAAATTAAAACCTTATTTTAATGCACTTTAAAATACTATAAAGTCCCTAAAGTGCAGCATATGTAAACAGAAATACCTCAAGATAGTATCATCATATCATCAGGAAGCCATACTGTAACAATAAAATAATAACATTAATATAAGAAAGAAGAAAAAGGCAAGAAAAACTGGAATGGCTGGGCATCCACCATTCTACCAGGAGTTAGCAATTGGTGTGAAAAGATATGTTTAGAAAAAAGCTTTTAATTCATTAAGAGTTGTGGCCAACCTCTTAAAAAGAGAGAGGGTTCGAGAGCTTAGAAGCTGCAGCTGAAAAGGATCTGCCTCTAAAAGGACAACAACTATGCAGCACCTCAGAAAAAAGAGCTGCCATTTATGTATTTAACAAACAAAGAGTAAAATAATACAAAGACATCTAAAAAATTAAGAATCATCTTGTCCCCATTCATAGGCAGGCAGCTGAATTATGGATCAGCTGTAGGACAGACTGATTAATGCATCATAAGGGGAGTTCTTAGAACTGTGTTCTACAAAAGAAAAAAGTATGAATGATTCTTTCTTTATACCAGACCTTACTAGTATTTTTTTTAAATGGTCACCACTGGAAAAGTGGGGCTATTGTTAGATTAGTGTCCAAGTTGGACAATGAAACGTCTAACAGACAGACGGGACTCCAACCATTTGATTCTTGGTCTTTTTTTAGACAAACAAACCAACATTGAGATGGTAAAAATTAATGATCTACTGTGTTACAGGCATCATCAACATCAATAAGAATTGAAATAGAAAACAGAATAGCAGAATTAAAAGAGATGTTTAAGCTGTGACATAACCAGCGAGCATTAACCGCTAGCTGCTAGTTACAATTCTGGTTATGATCAATAACATAATGTAATGAATGTCTATTGTCACCTCATGACTCTTGGAGTCTGTTTTTTTTAGAGAGAAAACCTTAACCAATCTGTCTTTATCAACTGGTTCAAATGTCTTCATAAAGTGCCGTTAGATGAGGTGTTGTGATCTCCTCAGTGATTTTTACAGTAATATGTGCAAAAAGAGGTGCAGGTCAGCTAAACGGTCTCCACCAAAGTGCTTTTGTGACTATTTTTGGCCATTAAAAAAACAAAAAGTTACATTTTTTATGAGAACATCTCACGAAAAATCAAACCACTTTAAACTATCACACCTGCTTTACAGCAGATATAGAAACAGAAAAGCTGTTGGTAAACTGCATCACTTTATAATGATATGGGCTCACACCAAACGTACTCTATATGCAGCCATTTTACAAAGCAGATGTTCAAACAGACTTGACTATAGCCTTATGTGTGAATGCACAGCAAATCAGCATGTAAATGTGAGAGAGAAAACATGAGGTTATCCTTAAGTAGAACTGTACAATGTGTGATAAACATATTTGTAAATACAAAAGTGTAATTACAATACCTTATTTTACACACATACAGGCAAATTAAAACATGCAATGCAGTGATTGAGATCGATACAAAACATGAACAGTAACCTGGGGTAGATTCACTAAACTGTTTCTAGGTGATAAATGTCAGCAAGCCTTGCTTTGCAGATGCCTAAAACTCTGGAACCAGAAGCACAGGCAGAACAACTTCTTTAACAATGCTAACAAGGAAGTAGTCTCACTGCTCTGACACAGATTGATTACTTTCAATTTAGGGTTTCCACCGTCGGCTCAAAGCTGAATGTAATTCTGTTGCAGAAGGAAGGAAAATGGAGGCTCAAATGACATGGAGCTCAGTTAGCTTTACAGAAAACATCAAATATTTTACAACATTAAGCCTCTCCTTTGATGATACCTGCCTTAGTTTTTTCAATTTCTCCTCAAATAAGGTGTTGTATTTATGTTTAAAAGTGTTTACTTGAATGCAATCTTGAATTAAAAACTGTACAACTTGGGAATTCTGCTTGATGCTTAAAATGCACATATTAATAAACCGAAGTAGTGCAGTAGAATGCACAATGCCTCTTCTTGTCTTGTACTGTAGTTTTAGACTAAATGTAATGTATAAATGTTTAACTCTATTCAATGCATTTTGTGTCTGAACGAAAAAAAAAAGGGTTGCCTTGCCTTGACAACTCTGTTAATCAAAATCATTTTAATGGCATAAATATTTTCCTCTTACTGTGATCTCTGTGGTTTGGAGAAGCCTCTGATTCAAATACAAATTGTCTGAATTTTCAGCATATGATCGGTGGGTTTGTGATGCTGCCGCTTTGTAAATCTGATGTACTGTGGAAGAAGAAAAACTGCAACAAACATTCAAGGAATTTCATTAAATTCATGAATTCCCTCTATTGTCTTTTATGACTATGCCCTTCTACGAATTCGTTTTACTTTACCAATTTATATATTTGTTCTTCTTGACCTTCACAAACCAAAACCAGAGCAGCTGTACAAATGGAAAGAAAGGGAAACCAAATAGTTGAGAATATTGCCCATTTATATCTGCCGTTTCTAACAGAGCATTTCCTCCAATCTTTCCCATGGGTTGAAAAGCACTCTCCGAACCTTTTCCACATGACTTTATGACATCACACTTTCTGTGTGAATCCATCACACCGTCCATGTGAATGGATGAAGACGTGACATGCTGGATCAGCACGGAAAGTAAGACGTGAGGAGTGGGAGTGCATTAGCCCCCTGATGTCAAGTGAGACATAAATTAATCAGCTGCCTAGAAATGTGTCCATCCAGACAAACTCTGCAACGGGATGCCACAGGAGGCCTAGCTCAGGGCAACAGACAGCTAGAGGATTTTAATTATTGAAGTCCCTGTTTTAAATGTTTAAATGAACTAGGAGAAAGTAGAGAGGTGTGAGGAGGGGAACAAGAGGTAGGAAAGGAGTTACAGCAAAAAACATATTAGTTATGTCTTGATTGTGCTGCAGAAATAAGTCCATTGTCAAAGTAAAACTTTAAAAACTTCCACTTATCAGTATTGGAAGTTGAATGAGTGAAAACTAAATGTCTTATTATTATTATTATATCTCATATCTAACTGTAAATTTGTTTAGATGATAAGATTATGACATTATGACATTCATTATTACATTCTGAGCCTTTGTGGATAATGTCTCCTCCTTCAGAAGAGAGGGAGAGAGAATGACAATCTGCCACCTAGTGGAAATGCATCGCAGTTTAACTATAACTTCACACATGAAGTATTTTTTAGGTTTCCTTATATTGTAAACTAAAGGTTGTTTGCCACATAAATAAAGTGTTGCACTAAAATGGAGTGCATTACGCCATCTGAACCAACTCTGCAGTTCTAATCTGTAGTTTATGTTTCTTGTGCAAGTTAGCACAAAGTGCATGAAGCACAAAGTGATGCAACTGGAAATCAGAAAAGTGTCAGTTTAATGATTTCCACAGGTTCCTTTTTTAGATGTAAAGTACATTTGTTCCTGAGATAACCAGATTAGCATAGCTGATGATGTTTCTTTGCAATTAGCAGCTGAAAATGGTCCTACCATGTGCCTATCTCCAGCAGTCTATGGGTTAAATATGGTGTTACTCTGGACAGGTCGGCAGTCTATCATAGGGCAACATAGAGCAACAACCACTTACACCTAGCGACAATTTAGAGAATCCCATTAACTTAACAGTCATGTTTTTGGACTGTGGTGGGAAGCCAAAGTACCTGGTGAGAACCCACATGACACAGGGAGAACATGCAGAGACATTAGGCCAGGAACTTCTCTTCCAGGAGCTTTTTGCTGCAAGTCAACAATGCTACAAACGGCGCCACCATGCAGCCACATTTGATTTCATCAGAAAAAAATTTCATTTAAGTTTGTGTTGGTTTTTTTGTTCATGAAATATGTGTACTGTTCAAAAGTTTAAAATTGCTTTTTAAATTTTACAAAACTGATTTTATATCCAGATTGAATCTGGGAAAAATATTACACAGAGTCTAATCCATGATGATAAAGTAATTGATTATGCCAAGAGCAATAAATGTCCGTATAATATTTAATATAAGAGCTCAAATCTGTACAGTACAATATGTCCTGTAGTTGTTTTATTCAGTGAAAAGTTGTGTTTACTGTTCAGGCAAGCAGTCAATCTTTTAGGTAATATTAGGACACTAATTGAGAGGGGGAAAATGTAAAAAACTAATTTTGTTTTCTGTTTTTTATTGATGATACCTGTGGTTTTAAACTGCAATCCTTGTCCGCAGATTTCCTGCAACTTTGTGATGCATCTCTTCTTCAACACACAAATATCAGCTCATTAGCAGAGCTCCGTAGAGCAAGACTAGATGGTAGTGAGGCAGTTCAGCCATTTGTCTAAGGTGTGGACTTAAATACTTAAGGGATGGTTAGGGCTAGGGAAAACTTTTAGAAGCCCCAACTATCCCTTCAGTATTTATGTTTAAGACCACTGGATCATAAACATTCTTTTAAGATATCTTAGAAAATGAACCCTTCTTAAAACAAGTATGTTCTTACTTAATGTAATGATTTGTTGCTGAGATCAGGGCCATACAGGTACCCCTTAAATTACAATGCATAACTGCAAAGGATCCTGAGTCCTAATGGGTCTAATAAATGTTCTTCTGGCTAACCCTTAAGGCAGAGAACCATGTCACTGTAGGTTTGCAGTTTTGCAAACCCATAGTACCATGGTGAGAAACATAATGAAAAATGTTTAATGCATGGGATATATTTCATAACCAAAGCCTGCTTTAAATTTCACCACAACTTATAGGTCCTGTCCTTCTCAGGGTTTTTAATAAATATTTTTAGACAGATTCAATTACACATAGGTCAAACTGATGGCACTAGATAGATATTCCAAGGGATCTGAGTAATGAATGATGTATACTAATGTGTGCCTCAAAATATTTATTTATTTATTTTTTTTGTTGAGCTGTAAAACCATATCCCAATAAATCCCACTGAAGCGAATGGGATTTGTTACAACAGAAATCATAACAAAATGAAAACGGAACAAAATACCTGGAACTTTACTGGCTCTAAATAAAAATTTTTGTAATTATTTTTTTTTTTAACCAATTTACAACACATCACGCCTCTATCGCTAACCTTTTTTTCAGTTTGGTCTTTATCAAATTGTGCAAAGGCACAGATTGTGACGATACTGCAGCTGATACTGTGTCAGGCTCTGTCAGCAGGAAACAGAGTAAATAAATCCAACCTGATTGGCACCCATTCCACTCGACAGATTCCAGCAAAGACAACTTCAATTGGACAAACAACACACTTGCATTTCAATTTTTCTTCACAGCTGGGAGTATCATGGGCATTGCTTTTGTTTTGTCTCCAGTACCCGAAACTAAAGTTTAAACAGCAATCAAACTGGCACAGTCCCACAGAGGTGACACAGATGTGGGATGCTCTTGGTTTGCACCTGTCTATGAGACAAAAACAAAAAGACGAGGGGCCAAAAAAGGCAACAGGAGAGGTGGCAGTGAAGGTCTTCCTGTGTAGGTGGATGCCTGTGAGTTAACAGTGCACCATTGCTTCTGCTCTCTCTTGATTTTCTCCTTCTTGCCCTCTGTCACGCCAAAGTCCAAAGCCCAGGAGAAATTAGTCACCCAGCTCGCTGTGGCAAGGAAGTTGTGTGTGTGTGAAATTGTGAAAGTGTCTGTGAAGGAAAGAGAGTGCCAAGAAGAGAGAAAACAGAAGGGAGGGTGAGGAGAAAGTATAGTTTTCTCAGAAACGACCCTTTTTGAAAACTTTGTTTTAAATCTGAAAATTGATGCTGGCTTAAAAACATGAAATGAAGCCAAACATCTGAAAAAGTGCTGGAGTGAAAGCAAAAGCTGCCCTGTGCTGCCGAGATACAGCAGGGGAGAGAACCTCCAATAGCCTGTAACCATAAATGCTCCCAAAGATAACAGTGCCTGAGTCATGTGTGTTAATGTCTGATACTAAAAGTAACTACCATGCCTTGGATCTATAAACAAAGGCAGCCAATGTCAGATGTTCATTAAATCGATGTTATGCTGCCTGTCAATCACACCTGGAGACTTATCAGCCTCTGATCAATCAGCGATATCAATATGTTAGGAAGTGACATGGCCCTCCCCAACAATGTTACATAAAAAAAAATAGCAAGAATTTTGCTAAAAAAATCTGTAATAAAAGGCTAAATGCTGTCATTGTGGCGGGTTTAGGGACACATTACCCAAGGTATTTAGAAGGTTGAACACACTTAATTCTATCTCAAACACCAAAAATCTGTTTTCGAAAAATGCAAAAGCTAAATGCATGTGGATTTTGACACAGCAGTTATTAAGAGGAGTTACCAGCTGGTTGTTCTTCCATGTTTTGTCATGATAATATTGTTTGCATGTATGTTACGCTTGGAAAAAGCTTGCATTGATTCATTGATAACGAATGCATGCTTTACTAAAAAATACTGTACACAACAAGCAGCATGGGCTTTTAAATGTTGAAACAGAGCTTGGTTATAGATGTGGAAGAACATACCTTATTTTTAATTTCTATATTCTATATTCACTCAACACACAACTTCAACAACAGCCCACATGACAGTGTCTGTTTTTCTTCCTCCTTTGCCTTTGTAAAGCCTGGCCTTTATTACTGATTTGTCTATTGTTCCCTTGATGATGGAAAAAAAAAGCAGCCGTTGTCTTTGCCAAATATTTGCTGATCAAGCTTCACGCCTCATTGAAGGTATAGAGGATGATCTTTTATTTCCTGGTGGATCATATAAATAAGTTGTTCTCCTAATTGTCAATAATTTACGTTAGGCCGTCTCGTCCCGTTAGCTATCTTATTCTGCGCAAGCGCACAGTCAGGCATATATCTGTGCTGAGCTATGGTTTCAAACAGTCATTGAAGCTCACCTTTCTCACCGCGATTCTCTGAAAATAGCCGAGGGTCATAAGAGAAAAAGTGTCTACGAAGTATATGATAAGAAAAGAAAGGCCTTTGCAAGGAGAGCTCTCCTCGCAAAGCATTATGGGATTTGCTGTCACAGCGGCCTGCTGTTGCCATAGGCTGTCACTATCAAACAGCAGAGACTAATAACAAAGATCGCAAATGCAATGCACATTGGAGGAAGAGTTTTAAAAAGTAGTGATCGTCTGTCTGAACGGTCAGCAAACTGAGTTTACTATAAAGTCCACTATATAGTCCATGCTCTATGGCGTACACTGTGCGATTTTTTCATGAAATTAATTGTTCTTCAGGAATTAACACGAGAATGAATTCAGAATTGGAAAATCATTTTTTATTTTTTTAGTTTTCAGCCCTTGAAATGCGCGAAGCAGGCTTCTCCTGGTTGATACTAATCTTATGCCTGATCTTCTTTTTAAGGACTGCAGCATGGGATGTTTACTGACATTACTTAGTAATTATTGTTCACTGTATCTGTTCAGAGCATTGCCACCAAAGCACTAATGACTGTTGCCTGAACAATCCTGGTTTCTAATTGTCAAAATGTCTAATTGTCACAAATCTCAGTTGTTTAATGTTTTTATCAGTTACATAAATCTACATGATAAATTCTGATTGACATTTCATATACTCGGAGTATGCTTACCAGCAGATAGAGTATGTTTAAATGGATAAGAGAGATTCACTGAATCCCCCCTTCTAAACATTGAAAATGTGATACTGGCAGTGATATCATGGTTTTTACAGCATCCAGATTCTGCACTGCTGTGCAACATTTGGACGCTTTTGGAAAGTGGAAGCAATCTATGAAGAGTACTGACAATTCAGGGCACGAACTACAACACACCTCCAGCTGCTGATGTGATGAAAGGCATAAAAAGAGAGACCCAAAGCTATCCCAATGTGTAAGTTCCTGATTTGCACATTCCCCACTCCTCTCATTGCGTCCTACTCCTGCCAAGGTCACAAGTGAAAATGGAAGAAAAGGAAAAGTCAAGCAAAGCAGGCAGGCAAACCATCTTTCTGAAAATATATACTTCTGTATTATATTTTTGATGAGTCTATTCTTTCTTATTCTTTGTTTCTGTTGTTGTTCGAGATGCATTTTCCGAGGGGAAAGGAATTCCTCCAACACAATCAGTTAGGGCTGCATGGTTTATGTTCAGCTGGGAGGAAACCAGTAAAAACAAAGACTAAACCCGCCTCCCACATTAAAACAGTGACTGTGTCATTTATTCAGGCCTATTTTTAATTATAGTCCCAGTCCTGTTGCACATGCTGCTGTTTTCTTTAACAAAGAACTAATGAACACAGCACATAAAAGGGACCATGTGAAATCCTTCATTAAAATCTCCAGCCTGAATTGGCCCCAAACATTGATTAAGAGCACAGAGTATAGTTTGAAAGCATCAACATCCAGTAGAAAAAATAGACACTAGAAAGTTGTCCCCATTGTCCCCAAGGGTTAAAGGTTTAGAAACAGGGCTAAAAATGTCCACGTCTCCAGCCTCTCTGCTGTGCTAAATGTGAGGGGCTTGGGGAGCTACGCTCTTTGCTGTGGTGCAGAAGAAGGTGATGAGAATTCAGCACAATGGCTCAGTACCGGGAGTGAATGCTGCCAAGTGCCGAATATCTCAAGGAAAGAGAAACACAAGAGAGGAACTGAAAAGAAAGTTGATAGAGCTGCAACCCACCATCTTGAAAAAAGTGAATTATTCTGCTGGGGCTCCTGTCCTCCCTCAACCCTCATCATCCACAGTTTCCATAACACATTAAGAATGAAGCGGAAAAAATTCCACTCAACCTTGTGTAGCTCCCACTCAAGATACAGAGTTAGCTCTGAATGGTCAGGGCTCTCTGCCTACAAAAATATATTTTGCTTGCGCATGCCATCCCTGCACAGCAAGAAATCCCATTTAATAAGGTAGCAGAGTATCAACCTAAAGGTTTAAGGTTCATATTTCAGTAGAGCAGAGATATTGCAGCATAACCGTGCTCCATCGAAGGAATTAACTCACCCTGCCCACATGTGTGCTGTAATCAAAGCTGCTCAGTTGCGTGCTGTTCCTGCAAGTCAGACACTCATCAGCTAAGTATTGTCCAGATCAGTTTGTCTTCTGATTGCATTACCTTGGACTGAAATGCTGTGAGGCAGAAATGTGCAGAAACATGATAAACAAGGTTCAGATTATCGTAGTTCTACTGCTTTTCTTAAGAGGACCTCCAGGCGAATGCTGGCCATCAGTGGTGCTAACATCTCATTTAAATGTCCCTGTAAACTTCCGATTTGACATTACTTGACGCCTACGGTGGCCGAGGGTAACGAAATCAGGATTTTATTGTTAATTCCATGCCATCAAGGACTGCTTGATTTGTACAGGCAGTCTATATTTTTTTTTTTACAAAATTTAAAAAACTCCATCTGCTATAATTGCAACAATAGAAGCTCTCTGTATATTTACAGAAGAAGATTAGATTGTTACTTGTTTTTCATGAAAATGACTGCATCCTATGAGTTCTGTCAGTGAGGGAATAACAATGAATACTAACAATCTTTTGTGGGCTGTAAGCCACAATTCCACATGGTCAGTAATTTTCTCCATTAGATACACTTAAAAAAGGTCAAATATGGAAGTAATGTTCACTGATACCAGCCTTCTCTGACAACTAACAACTAGGCCACCACTCCCCAGACTAGGCCGCCACTGTATCCGGATTATGATCTGTAGATTCACAGAAATGGATTGTTCCTTGGCATGAGGGACTCCTCTGTTAAAATTATGTTAAAATCTGTCCATAACTTTTCCTGTTCTCCTGTGCACAGACATACAAGCATACAAAAACTCTCTTAAAAACATAACCTCCTTGGAGGAAATAGAAAGGAAAGAATACACTTATTATTTATTAACTTTATTTTTAATGTATGAATGCAAATAAAACCATAAAAAACAACTACAATTAATTTTTTTGCAAACTTGAATCAACCGTTAGATGTTTCAGATCTCCAACAATTGACCGATTCATTTTCTACAGATATCAGATCAATGAAATTGTTTCATTAAAATGCTGTGAGTTCATATGTAGTTTATTGATGACTAGGTAGAAAACAAGAGCCTAACAAACTATTTTTGGTAAAAAACAAAAAACAAAATCCTAGGTACAAAAAAAAAAAGCCTAACAAATAATTTTTTCATTTTTAATAAAAAAATAAAATATTTTAAAAGATTTATCAGGACATGCTTTGCCCTGGAAAACTAATATTTGTTTGATGAAAGTTTAGACACAGAAAGCATTTAGAGCTGTAGCTAAGATTAAGAAAAACTTGCTTTAGCAAAATCTTAGCCATCCCTCTTAAGTTTTTAGCGCCTTCTTCAGTGTCAGCAGCAATGTTGTTTTTAGGTGTTCATTTCACCATTGTGTAACCTTATTTTATGTTTTTTTTTTTATACTTTTTGGGCACAAAAATGAGTAAGCTACTGTACAACTTTTGAGTCCCTTATTGGTCAGTTTCAGTTGTGCAGTGAAGTTACAGTTGAAACTGAATATTTATAGTACAAAATTACACATAAGTTAAGACTGAACATATTTATGGAAAATAATAATGACTTCAAGCCATAAGGAAATTACAACCAAAGCCAACCATCCTGAGGCTCTTAGTTAATCATATAAACACAATTCAGGGGATGGAGACATTAAATTTTGCCTAAGTCTCCAGAAGAAGTAAGATTGTTGAAGAAATGGGATCATCACACATTTTAAGAATTATGATAGCAGTTACATGTAAACTAAAAGTAACTGTGTTGCACAGCATAATCTGTTCACTGGACTTGTAAATTCATGTAAATCATGTTTTTTGCCCTCTAGCCTTCAATTATGTTCTTTTTCCCAGAACTGAAGGATAGTCAAACAAAACTCGATCTATTCTATTGTTTTTCAAATTTGTTCATATATTAGAGGATTTGAAATTGTTATTTATTTAATTGACAGCAATGTGGCATTGCTACCTATGGACTATGGAAGAACGTTAAACATCAGCATTAGCTGGTGTTTGGCTGTTGGCGGCTCCGTGCAACCTGAGCACCTGCCCCTAAAAATGTCTGTGCACCCCACAGTTTAAGATATCTAAGCACATTTCCTTCAAATACCCTTCAAACCGTTAGTCTCAGTAAAATGTTTTAAATATCCATCCACTGGAGTCTTTGTTCCTATGGACAGAACTGATGTAACTAAGTCAGGTTCAAACTTCACTTTGCTTGTATGAAGTTCTTGGTTATTTCTACTTCACAGACCAAAAACCAAACCTGCAAAGCTGATTGTAAGACAGGACTTCTATGTTGCAAGAGTCATTATTTTATGGTTAAATTGAGGCATTAATGTGTAGCTTTCTTCTTAATAGTGCACTGAACAGCGATGTGGATTCCTTCTGCATAAATAGACATGCCTTGGAGTTTAATACCCTCTGTCTATGGAATTAAGATCAGGGCTTTATAATGGCATCTTTATTTACTTTTCCTAATTTCTCCTTATAACTAATGTAATGAAGTGATTTGGGTCAAGGTTGTTTTACATCATATATTTGATGCACTTCATGACGTTTAGAGGCTTTAATAAAATATGGAGTCATAAAATTCCCTGATGATATCATCCACATTGTGAAATAACCCACTATCTCCTGCAGCAAAACAGCCACCAAACATAATGCTGCTGCTTCAGCGTTTAGATTTGTGTTCACAGGCTGGAATATTTCCTTCTTTTTTTATTCCATATGTAATGAACATTACAGCCAAAAACTTGAATATATGTTTCATTAGTGCATAGGCATATTCATGCATTATTGCATCTGATCACACAGGACAAATTTCACTGAGGAATCTGAAACCCTCCTACCAGTTTTAGCCAGTATTTCATTCCCAACGTCATGCTTTTGTTCTAGTGTTGATACACAAATGTCACCCAAAACATGTTAATCTTATTTTATACTGGGACATAAATGTTTTAGTAAATGTTTTAGTAAATGTTTTAGTAAATCCTCAGGAACAAACTTATTTGAAAGTATGGAGATCCTTTACAACTAAAACATAGTTTGATGAGCAGGGTGACACCTCAGTGGTTCAGGGCTGATGTATCTATAAGCCTGTAGCCTATTTGCTATTTTTACTTTGGGTTGGAAGTTCCTGCACTGTTCTGCTGATGTGATGTCAAATATGTCCATGTTAAATGGGTCCAACCTAGCAAACAATCAAAATGTTATATTAAAATGAAATGACATTGATCAAATTAAATTATAGATGGATTTTGTGGATACTCACAAGCGACTGGCATCCAGCTCAACTCAGACACCAATGGCAACTTCACATAAAGTGAAAAGTGCAAAAACAACAACAAAAAAACTTAAAGGAATAGTACACCCAAAACATGATTAGCCTTCATTTTCTACTCACCCCCATGCTGAACAACACTCTGGAGTACTTTTTTGATATCTCAAATGCATCTGGAGATCTGGGAGGCTTCTTGCTGTCTGCTGACATTCAAATAATGGAGGTCTATGGTGTCCGAGACAGAAAGGTCCATAAAAGTCCACAAAAAACGTGTCAATATTCCTCCATACTGCTCGTCCAATGTATTCCAAGTGTCCTGAGTGGGTAGCATCCAGAATTTACTCGAAACGAAGTCATTTAGAATGTTTTTAGAGCATAAACAGTAGTGTATAGGATTTCCTGAAAGCGCGCACCTGCGCGTTCACGACGCTACGGAAGCCGGCAGACCAAACCAGATGAAAGTGCGCATTCAGCGTCTGCTCTGCCGATAATGCAAGCGTAGAAGAAGAAATGTGCTGTTTACCTGTGCAAAGAAAGAAACAATGAAAGAAAAATGTCTGAGGACTTCAGTGTTGAGGAAGAGCATGAGTTCTTTGCCAAGCTGAATGCGCACTTTCATCTGGTTTGGTCTGCCGCGGTTTCCATAGCGTCGTGAACTCGCAGGCGCGCGCTTTAAGGAAATCCTATACACTACTGTTTATGCTCTAAAAACATTCTAAATGACTTCGTTTCGAGTAAATTCTGGATGCTACCCACTCAGGACACTTGGAATACATTGGACGAGCAGTATGGTGGAATATTGACACGTTTTTTGTGGACTTTTATGGACCTTTCTGTCTCGGGCACCATAGACCTCCATTATTTGAATGTCAGCAGACAGCAAGAAGCCTCCCAGATCTCCAGATGCATTTGAGATATCAAAAAAGTACTTCAAAGTGTTGTTCAGCATGGGGGTGAGTAGAAAATGAAGGCTAATCATGTTTTGGGTGTACTATTCCTTTAAGTATAAATGTGAGCTACAAAAACGAGCAGAAGGTGCTGCAGTTCTGAGTTTTGGCCACAGGTGACAGTATCATTAGGAAAGTCTGTAATGCCTCTTAAAGCTACAGTGTGTAATTTTCAGCGACATCTAATGTCTAGACTGCAGATCGCAGCAACATGAACATCTCCCCCCCACCGCTTCTCCGCGCCAACAGTACGGCGAGCGTTACGGGACAAAATGTCTTCCACGACGTCCGCATCACCTACCTTCTCAAGTGATGAGGTTTGTTTACATAGATAATTTTACAGGTAGTATTTCATTAGTCTGTGTAGGGTATAGATTCCATGTAGACTTAAGATAGTAAATATACCCGTTATTTTCTCTACATCGTTGTGACGTTTTGCTGAGCTGCTTTGCATGGTGATATAAACAGACAAAGTAATTGTAATCATTAGTTTAACAGCGAGATTGTTTTCGCTGGAAGAATATATATTCCCCGTTTACAGAGTCCAAGTCTTGTTTGTGGCACGGGGGTTACAAGGCGAGGAAAAGGGAGAGGAAGAGGGCGAGGAAGAGGGCAGAGAGGCCGGGGTTGGCGTGCAGCCAGGGCCAGGCGAGGGAGAGGTGCCAGCGGGGTGACTAGAGGAGAGGAGGAAAGGCTTGAAGATCTCCAAAGGAGCCGGAGAGAAGTAACCGAGGTATATATCCAGAAAATTATTTTACAGAAAATTACTGAATCATTACCTGTGAAACGTCAGGGACGTTGCTGAATAAGTATACTGGAGAGTAACAGCATCATCACGCAGCATGTTATTGTAATGGCCGATCTCGCAATCGCTAGTTTGTTGGCTCTGCGCTGCCGTAGCACAAAGATGTCTGCCTCCATGGCTGCGAGACCCGCTCCTATGTAATTATAAATAACGAATTCTAAGGCAATGCAAATATTAAGGTTAAGAGGCTGAGCTCGTAGATGATGATAAATAACATATTTATGTATAATATATTACATTTCTGACTGTATATCCCTGTAATTATTACACACTGTAGCTTTAAGGAAAGTAATAATAAAAAACAAAAAATTCAAAACATTGACTTCTGTTTAACTTTCAATTATTCCAAGACTTTCACATTCCAAATCTAAAGGTAAAGTTATTTTTTCACTTTTCAAACACAACCCAGTCTGTCCCCAGCATAGACTGGTATATGATAGGCTTTTATATTTATCTAGATTTTTTGTATATTGCATATCTGGTTTCATTTAAGGTTGTTTTTTTTCTTGAATTACATAAACCTGAGCTGAGTAAAAAAAAAAAAAAAACCCTGTCCGCTCTATTCTAGCAAAACAACACTAACACTAGCTGTATATCAACAACTATTACAAGAGAATAATAAAAATTAAAAAAAATGATCAGACTGCCTTTGTTAAACTCATGTAGACTGATGTCGGCAACATAAGGAGCTCATCGTCATCATATCCCAATAGGAATACTCTGTTTTAATACTGCAGCAGAAAATAAAAAAAACATCAACCCATGAGCATCATCTACTCATGTGCATCATTAGACCCACCACTCAGGTTCTAACACACACACACCATAGCAAACATTAACACAAACACACACAAACACAGACAACATCATCTGCTGCTTCTCTTCCTCATGTCCACCAAACATGAACATAGCATAGACAAAATAAATAAGAGATGTGGTTGTGCTACCCAGCCTAATCTCTAAGAGGGAGAAAAATGTGCAACGCATCAGCACAGATCAGCCCTGATGAGTGACTGGGACACTGCTGGCTCTCACAAAAAACAATTTGTTAGTTTATTGTCTTGGAGTTTAGGCTGTGGTTATACTTCATTTATATAGAGCTTTTTTTTTTCTTTGAGGATGCTCCTTTAAATGACATCTATAAAACATGAGGGATGCTCTCTTTGTGTCCTCCTCCTCCTCTTGACATAACGGAGCAGCACACAAGCATCCCAGTGCTGCATTTCTTTTCTTACTGTGGTGCTCTGAATCTCCCCTTAAGCACCAGACAGATTCACCTCAGCAGTTCCAGCCAGCATGCTGAGAGGTGGAGCAAGAAGCTCTCTAAACACATTAGCCTATGAACATCACCGAGCAGCAAATCTTAAGATGCTGAAATCGAGTGTAATCCTATATGGTCAGAATTTCTATCGTTGTTAAACCAAACCTGCAAAGCTGATTGTAAGACAGAGCTTCTATGTTGCAAGAGTCATTATTTTATGGTTAAATTGAGGCATGAATGTGTAGCTTTCTTCTTAATAGTGCACTGAACAGTCATATGTGGATTCCCTCTGCATAAATAGACATGCCTTGGAGTTTAATACCCTCTGAAATTTGAAATGTCTATTCCAGAAGGAGATATTTAGAAGTATTTAATGAGTATTTTTTGCTCACAAAATTACAGAGTACCTCTGCAGACTTTTATCAAAAATGAAAACTAAGGTGCTGAAAGGTGTGTTTTAAGCCTGAAAACACATCACATTTTTTTTTCATTAAGCCCCATTGATCTGAGAGCGTGAACACAAAGATGGTGGAGAACATGAATTCTGCCTGGGGGGGATCCTTAAAACTAGAAACAAGTCTCTTATCATGACGTTCTGTTCCGCTCTCTTCTTCTGGAAGTCACATGGTGGCTCATGCATATCAAGGACTCTTTCCAAGCCTCCCAATTCCTCACTGTGTTGTTGCAACGCCTGCGTTCTGCTAGCTTTTAAGACAAGTGGAATTTTCAAGCCGATCTGTCTCACCTCTTCATATCGATTCTTCTGCAAAAGCTGCAGTGGGTGTTGACGCATGCAAATTGCATAAAGGCAACCATGTTTTTTCTTTTTGTTTTTTTTTCTCATTGGCAATTTGAGAACATGTATGACAAACGGGGCTATCGTAGTGTCAAGGTGGCTATCCTTGTTTCTGCGGGTTAGAAAACAATTTTCTCCACAATAGTCTGCAGAGCAGGCTTTTTCCAAGTATCCAGTGTTACTGTCAAATACAGTGGTGCTGTCACAGAGATCCCATCTCCAGTAATCCCAAGGTGGCCTTTACTCTGCCTGTCAGCAATAGCAACCAATAACCCTACACAATAAAACCCTCCAGAACAACAGTGGGCCACAGGCAGCTTCAAGGGCTACTGACGGCGATCTATAAAACAATATAATGGGTTGCCTGTCAGCGAGTGTGAAAGAGAAGATCTACGCTTCCTCTGACTCTCTGAGGGGACTTCAATTAATCACAGTAGAATTGTATCAGCCTGCAATAGGAGTATAAGGTTATTTCCGTCCGTGATTCTGCGGGGATGAAATGCGATGATAGCACTAATTGAGGGAAAGAAAAAAAAACAGCTGACAACACAAGCCAAGGAGATGAAGAGCAGCTGGATGAAAGAGGTGAACACAGAACAGACTAAGTGAGAAAGAAAGAGAGGATGCCAGGAGAGGTGTAGTTTAGTTTCAGTAACGTGTAACAATGACAAAAATCTGCATTCTGTGTGCGAAGCGGCTGACGACAAACACAAAGCCAATTTTCATCAAAAACTACTTGTGCATTCAAAATGGATTACGAGAGTGAAGCATTGTGCTTTTGCTGAAAGTACAAAGCAAGAGCGCGTAGGTGAAGCTGTTTTCCTCTCATGGTGGATTTCACTGTGGCCCCTGCTGTGGATTCAGATCAGCATTTGATCTGCCTGTAGAGCTTTACAGTGGGGAGCCATGTTGAGTTAACCTTTCCACAGGTAAAGAAAAAAAAGATGTAAACAGATTATTTAGCGCATGTGACTTTATGATGTGGGACTGCAGAAAAGATCAAGCCAAACGTACAAAGGCTAAACCAATGATTCTGTTTAACTATAAGTAGGATCATCATATGGTAGTGTATTCATTTGTAAAAGTGGTGTAAAATCTACTGTTTGATGGCCATAAAAATGAGCAAATGCAAGGGTGAAATAAACAGAAAATAATTGCATAAATAAATTTTTAACACTGAGAGAAGAATCGGTCAGTTTAAAAAATAGAGATGTGTAGAATAAACGTTTATTGCAGATGCACCTGTCAGGTGGTTATTCTGATGGGGAGTGAATTCATTTTTCCGGGTGCTCTAAACTGTCGATTATGATTTTTTTTTTTTCTTGGCTCTTTTAAATAAAAATAATAATTACCAATAGGAAGAATATTTGCTAATACAGGAAGTTGTTATGCTTCTTTATTTGTGCATTAAAGCATTTGTTTCTAATCTTTATTTAAATTAATTTTCTCTCAAAGCAGTGAATCATATATATTTCACATTGATATGAAATAGACTCCTTTAATAAATTGGAAAAAATCATTTTTTTCAGTATTTGATCCATTGATTACCTATTTCAGTCAATATAAATAGTCAGATTCTCTGATTGATTAGTGCACCCATAACTTTTACTTTAATATTCCATGTTGTGCTTTATACATCTTTTTCATTTATCTCATACTTTTGCATTCAAATCAAGTTTTCTTTTTTCCTATTTTAAAGCCATGGCCATACACATTGCAAAATGTAACTGTGAAATCCACATTAATTTGTTCCTACCAATGTCACATTTATTTGATAATGTTTTCATTTTTAACATCTAGATAGGAAAGGTATCATACATGGCTGGCTCAGATGAAGCTGCATTATCACCGTCCTAAAAGGAAGGAATGTATCCATGCATTAAACTTTACATCAACTGTTTGGACTCAGGTTCCCATAACTTATTATTAATCTACTTACACTCTTCAGACTGGAGCAGCCGCATATCTAGATTTACTGAACAGTGTGTCTTTGCCTGGCACCTTTTCATTTTACCAAAATCCCTGTGCTGCAATTAGCCACAAAAAATAATATTAATAATAATCATTGTTTTCTGAACCAGCATAAAGAGAGAGACCAAGTCTGACCTATCAATATTTAAATGTAACAGGTCAGATATATTTGACTCTTGTGCAGTTCTAATGTTTTTTATTTGTTTTTTTTTTATGCATCAACTTCAATTTTTGCCAAACCGCAGCTTCCTTCACCTCTCATCCAGCTGCAGTTTTGGATCATCAGTCATAATATCAGAAAGCCTTTGGATACTGTTATCTGCATGGTTATTCTACTTATTTGAATTTCAGAATTTCATAATCATTCTGCAGAATCTTTAATAACTAAACAGCAGAAATAATAAAAACTGCATTGCTGACCTACCTGCTTTTGTGCTCTCAGTTAATCCCGATTAACGTCCAGTTCATTTATTCTCCATTGCAACCCGCAAACACCACAAACATGTTCTTAGTGGATTTATCATCTCCTTCTCGATCAGAGACGCCCTGGGCAGCAGCGAACTGAAACTCGCCGCGCTCTGATGCCAAAGCTCTCCAGACGCGCAATCCAGGAGTCAAAGGACTCTAAACTGCGCTGCTGGTTACTCACAAGCAGCGGACTTGAAAGTCTATAAAAGTTGCGCGTCCTCCAGGTCTGACTCACAACTTGCCATCCGCCACAGAGCCGCTGCAGCCCAACAGTCACTCATAGTTTTTGGATTAAAGCAGGCTGAGTTTTTATTACTTCTTTTTTTACAATCCTCCTCCAACGAAATGCGTATGATTCGGCTTTGGCAACAGCTTGGTGCAGTTAAAGAAATGAATCTAAGCTGTTAAAGGGATGTCGGCTCAGCCTGATTTATTACTGAGCGCTGGTGAGGTTTTAGCGCCACCCAGCGGTCATCCATATAAACAAAACTGGGTTTATTCTAGTTTTTCAGGGACTCTTATCTGGAGGTTCCAATACACACACAGAGCCACCATAACCCATCTTAAATCCGTCTAATGTCATACAAACCGCTAATTGTAACAAATTAGTTTTAATGTTGATCTAAAATTCAAAGTAAATCCATATATTTGACATTTAAGCGTAAAACAAAGCCAAGATCAGCAGTGATGCAGCATGGTTTTAGAAAAAAAGAGCTAAGCTTTTTTGAGGGAGAAAAAAATGAAAGAGGTGGAAATTGCATCACATTATTTGGGTTGGAAATTAATGCTGAGGCTAGAATAATCTGGACAAAAATGCATGAACTGTAGTCTGTTTCATCAAGAAATGCTTTTTTTTCTTTCTTTTTTTTGTCGAATGCTGTTATTTCGTCAGCACAGTGAGAGAAAACAAAAAGTCATTTTGACTAACATTGTTAAATACTCTTATTCCATGCTAATTTCTCTATATCCAAACTGTTGACATTTTTTTGTTTTGTTATTTTGGGTCAAATGGTATATTTTTAACTTCAACTAAATGGCGACCCTTTTGCTAGATGGTCCTGCAAATGTACTGTATAGCAGGGTTTTTATGATATAACATATAAAGCATTTAATACATAGTTATGTGGTGGGCGTGCATATCATAAAACCATGGACGATTATTCTTTTCCTCTTTTGAAATAGTCTTTTGGAAGTATCTGAGGTCAGCCTCTTCTTATCAAAGAAATAAAAGGTAGAGAGAAGATATGCTCATGCAAAACAAATAAACCAAATAGTTTCAGTCATTCATTGTATTTCTTGAGGTTGTTTTTAATGAAACAATATATTAATTTAATATTTGTTAAATGAAGTGGAACCTCAGTTCCATTGTAATTGCTTTAAGCCTACTTTTTAATTCTGAAAACTGCTTTTAGGTCCCTATTTGTATGATACTTACGTAGTTTGTTGTTGTTTTTTCTGTTGTTCTACAAACGCTTTAGCAGGAATGCTGATACAAGGTTTGCACTTGTTCCAGTTTGGCAGAGTTTGAACCTGCCTCTCAGTTTTTTCCAGCCAGCCTTGAACACAGCACTTTCTCATTCCCCTTTGCCCGACTGTCTCCACCTGTTCAGTTGTCAATAAAAACTCACCTATTTTTCCCATTTCCTGCCATACTGTCTCTTCTCTGTCTCAACGGTTCCAACTAGTCTGGTCCGAGTGAAAGATTCTGTTTCTTGTGGATTTTTATCTGGAATGTTTTCTGACCTTGTCTTTTCCTCATCCTTCAGTATTTAAACATGTATGAGTATCGGATCTGATCATTGATTGGTGCATGCACTCATCCAAACTTACTTTCAAATCACAGGCTTTAAAATGTGATCTAGACCTCTTGTGTCTAATTGAAGGAGCGTAAATCTCCCTTCTTCAGTTGCCCTGACCATCTGTAATGTCCTCCTAGACTACCTTCTTGATCTTGTCCTTGTTCACTCAAGTCATTATCACAGGGGATTACTTTTATGGTAATTGTTCCATTTGACAGCTCTTCAGATTGCTTTGATAGAATAGAATAGAATAAAATAGAATAGAATAAACTAGAATAGAATAAAATAGAAAATCCCTTTATTGCCCCACAATGCCAAAATTCTGGTGTTTACAGCAGCAAAAAGATTATAGAAAAAATGGTCACACAAATATGAAACTTAGAAAAAGATATAAGAATAACATAACAGTGAAGAGTTAAAAGATAAACAATATGATACTGGGCTGTAAAGTGTTTTAACAATATAAAACTGTGCATCTGGAGAATAAATAACCAATATACAGCAATGGACATTTTTACAGTAATGGATATTTGAAAATAGCAGCAACATCAGAGATGTGAAAAATGACAGCAGCATGTTTTATAAGGTAGAACTAAGCAAAATCAGCATGAATGTAACAACTTATTGAGGTTGTTGGGAACAGTGGTGGTTCTAGAGTCTTCCAGCTGCTGGGAGGAAGGATCTGTGATAACGCTCCCTGTTGCATTTAGGGTGCAGCAGTCTGTCACTGAAGGAGCTCTGCAGTTCTGCAACAGCTTCATGCATGGGGTGGGAAACATTATCCAACAGAGATGATAATTTCCTTTTGTTTTCCACCTCCTGAGTCCAGAGGGCATCCAATCACAGAGCTGGCCTTCCTCACCAGCCTATCCTGCCACTTTCTCTGAGCTACAGGTAAGCCACTACTTCAACAGTGGAGTGGATCTTATTCTGTGGAAGTCCACCACTAGCTCCTTGGTTTTCCCTACATTAATCAGGAAGTGGTTCTGTTGACACCAGACCACGAAGTTCTGGATCCACTGTCTCTACTCTGAGTCGTCCCCACCTGTGATGAGGTGATGATAAGATATATCATATCTGGAAATATTTTTAAGCTAATATAATCTACAGTTAAAACCAGAAGTTTAAATACACTTAAAAGACACATAAATATTTTTTCTCCTCTCAGTCAGTTATGAATAACCATCCATCCACCTTCTGCAACTTATCTGTCACAGGTGGCTGGTGCCAGTCTATGGGTGAAAGGCCTTGGACCACAGTGTTATTCAACAGTCTATCACAGGGCAGCACATCGACATACTACCATACACACACACTAGTTGTGTTATTTGACTCTTAGAGATGCCAGTTAATATAACAGTTTATGTTTTGTTGGACTATTGAGGGAAGCCAAAGTACTCAAAGAGAACCAACACATGCACAGGAGGAACATGGAGCAAACTGCATTCAGAAAGACTGGAAATGAAACCCGGGATCTTCCTGCTGCAAGGCATCAGTGCTACAACCTGTGCCACAGTGCAGGCTGTTATGAAATAGAAACAGTCTAAAAAAATAAAATAAAAAAAAGCAAGCAGATTATTTGTATTTGCTAAAAGCCAGAATAATGAAAGATGGATTTTTTTATACGTTTTTTTTTTTATTCTTTCTTTACATTCAAAATTTTAAATACTCTTTGCCTTTAAAGATTTAAGAACACCAAGAGTTGATTTGAGATAAATCTGTAGATGTTTTAGATACACAACTAAAACACTCAGGCTCGAGCTGAGTTCTTCAAATGTAGCTCCTGCTCTCCCTTCACCTTTCGCGGGGTCAACAGAGAGAACACTATCCAGGGAAAGAAAGGACTTCCAGACTGGTGTCTGGAAGTGGAAATGAAAAAATCTAAATTTGGAACCAAGATTCATAAAATTTTCAGTTTTTTAATCCTAATTTTTGCTTGTATGTAAACTATGTCCTTTGCAACACAACCCTACAGTCAGGGGCGGATTTAGGAAATTTGGGGCCCTAGGCAAAGACAGGCATGGGGCCCTCTGAATTGAGAAGACAACATATAGAACAGACCCAGTATACAGATACAGAAACCTTGAAGAGGATGTCATGTATCTTCAAGTTTGTCTATGTCACTGTAACTCGGAGGAAAGAATCTCTCTCTCATATATATATATATATATATATATATATATATATATATATATATATATATATATATATATATATATATATATATATGTGTGTGTGTGTGTGTATATGTGTGTATATATATAAGTAAATAAAAGGTGCATGTCACAGGAAAGACTAGTGTTGTTACAAATATGACAATTGCTTAAACTACACACATTAAAGCAATGTTAATACAAAGCTATAAAGCAGAGTGAGATATTGGTAATAACTTCCTTATGATTTTTGAATGTATAACTTAAATTATTAAGGACTAAAACATCTAAAACTTATGGGTTATTTTACAACATTTAAAAGCCTGAGATTTTCCTGAAATTCAACATAAAAAAACACCTAAATAATTGATTTTTCATCGTTTGTAGCAAATCCAAATGAAATTAGAAACTTACTTTAAAATGACCCATCTTCAATAAGGTAAATAAATACTTATCAATATAGGGGTAATGTCCCCTTCGACAGCTTAATACTCACTAGTTAAACTCCACACGATGGATCCTCCTCAACAGGTGCCAGCCTTGCCGCTGAGTTTTCTTTCTTTTCTCTTCTCCCCCGCTCTGCTCGTATCGTGTCTTTGCGTCGTTTGTTTTCAAATAGTTTGCTGCCGTGCGTTTGGACCTTTCTGCCCATGCGCAGCAAATGGACTGAACCAATGTAGTGGACATTGTAGGGGGGGGCCCGAGACACACTTAATATTATAAGCATTCTAATGGCATTTTAGCGAAAGGATTTTTATCAAAAACATAATTAATGTGCACAAATAAGTAATAGCTGTATTAACCAAACATGTAAAAGGAGTTTTAGGGGGCTCCCCAGGAACTCGGGGCCCTAGGCAACTGCCTAGTTTTGCCTAATGGTAAATCCGCCCCTGCCTACAGTTTGTTTAGCACACAAGTCTTTACGTTGTAAGCAACATGAATTGTCTTGAGTTTTGTGAATTCAAAAACTCCTGAAAATACCATGTAGAATTCAAACTGAACTGCATGGATCAATCTGGCTTATTCCAGGTAACCCAAGTATGGATAAACAACAGAAACATGCATTTACTACATGACAATTTTTCAATTTAATGTCTTTGAATTAGCACATCTAATGGCCTTTTTAAAAACTGGAGACTGTTGGGGTTCTTAATTTTGATGCATTTCCTGAAAAGGAGTAAATTTCAGATTTGTTTTTCTTTAACTGATATTCTGATCAAATTCAGACCATGTCCAGGAAAAAATGTGGGGTAAAATTCTTTCAGCAAGGGACTAAATTAAAACACTGAATTACTTTTGTACATGCATCAATTATTGCTCAAAACCTATTGATTGAAACTATCTGAATTGCTCACTGTGGACTAGCTGTCAGGATGTGTTGTGGTTTGTTGACCCAAAAGCAGAGGCAGGGAAGCAGAGGTGAATTTCTTGAGGATTTAATAATGAGTATACTGAAAACAGAGGCAGGTAATCCAAAAACAAAAACAGAGTCCAATTTAACAGGAAACCAGGAATCCAAAAATCCAAAAAAGAAACAAAGTCCACACTAACATGAAACCAGGAGTCCAAAAATCAAAACATGAAAACTAGTCAAAACGTACCAGAAAACATTGAGACATCAGGGGGATCAAAATCACAAGGAGGAAGGCTCAGAAAGACGGAGTTGGGGAAAGTTTGACAAGGACCCATCAAAGAAGAACTGAACAGAGAGGGTATTTAAGGGAGACTGAGACAAAGAGAGGAGTAACAAGCAGATTGGGAACAGATGTGCACAGAGCAGAACAGAAAAGGTGCTAGGGAAAAAGGAGAACACAAGAGGGCAGCAGAGGGCAACAAATAAAAACCTATAAAACGGAAAATAACTAGAAAACACAACAAAATAAGAATTAACCCACTAAGACTATAAAACATGGAGCAAAGTAAAACTGAAAACTCAAAAGAAAAACATAACAGAGCCAAAACTGAAACAGTAACTAAGAATTAACCAGAGAACACAGCAAAATAAAAATGAAACCATAAAAAACTAGAAAACAAGGAGCAAAGCAAAACTGAACATCCAAAAGAAAAACAGAACCCAAACTCTAACAGTAGCATGATTATTTTTTTGTTACTGTTTGTGGCACGACCACAATCCCTGTTATATTTACACCAACTAAAAAATATTATTATTGTTATTTACTTTAATTTGTCTCTTTTAGATAAGAGCTCCACAGTTTGTTTCCAAACTTCACCAAGATGCGTCTTATATTATTTTCACAACTTGAAAATGAACCAAACAAATTTTTTCTTGGATGCCGATTTGGCCAAACAAGACAAATACTTTTTTCATTAATTTTATGCAAATAAGACCAGTTTGTTCTGAATCTTCTCATTCCTTCATACCCCAGCTACAGCTCCATCTTCTCTGTTAATTACAATCTGAAGCCTGTCTCTGTGATGGACTAAAAGCACTACAGTCCTTTAAGAGTCCTCTTTCTCATTGTCGGTGTCATTTGTTTTCATTTATCAAGTGTTAAGCAGCTGCTTGAAAAAAATAAATGGCTGCTCATTTTCTATAATGATTTTTTATAAGCTTAAGTTTGGAAAGTTGAGATGTTTATCATATATAAATGATCTAAACAAATAATGGCACCCTGACCAAAGTTGCTAAAACTTCAGCCTCCTTACATTCACCTTTCACCTTCATTCAGCACTACTCTTTACTCTACAAGCCTTCCAATTTTTTATTTGCATTATCATCTTTACATTTCTGGAACAGTCTCTTCCATATGACCCTTTGTAAACCTGGGAAAGGTTGGAATAATCAATAGCAGCCTTCGAAAAGGACCTTAAGAGTTTGAGGGAAATCATTTTGACTTCAGATGGATTGATTTGAGGCTGCTCTTAGGAGTGTTTTCATCATAAAACTAAATCTCATAAATTTCCACACACACACATGCAGTCTGAATCACACATGGAAGCAGAATCAAAGGGCAGAGCATGCCAGTCCCTGCTGACCGAGTACAAAAAAATGTCAGCTCATTATCATCGACCAGGCTGGGCTATAAAATTCAAAGCAGATAAGTAGACCAGAGCCAGGCTTCACATCACCTCATAACTGCCTATGAATACTGAGGCTGTTATTTTTGATTCTCTTTGCATCATTTATATTAAATGGTTCCCAAAGTCATCAAGCTTCTCTTTTCCCAGCTGAGTGTCTCTCACACATATTGGGCGAGGAAGATGACCTCATTAATCTTTCGGGCATTGTATGGAGCTGCCCCATCAGTCCCCAGACCCACCGGTTTGTGACAAGGCACTGCTCATTAAATCATATGACAGGATGAGGTCAGCGGCGTAGAGCCGTGTTTCAAGGTGGCCAGGAGCAGATAAAACCAGCAGTTGGAGCGTCTGTTAGAGAAACTTAACAACAGGTGTGTAGGTGGCTGCTGGGGTGACTCATGAGGTAATCCCTGTTAGAGAGCGTTTGGCATTAAATTGGAATGAAAATCTCTGGTTTTGTCTTTTTGGGGTCACACCCCATGAAACACTCTGTGAGCTCCAGGTACCATGTGATTTGGCACCTTTAGGAGAAAATCTCACAATCTCCATTAATGTTGTCTGTGTAGGTGGCACCTTGCATAACACTCATCACACCACGCTTGTCATTCTGTTATTACTCTTATTTCACGCATGCAATATGACTTGTTGTAAGAGATGTCTGCAGCTCCACATCGATTGGGATCCACGGCTTGGTTTAAAATAACAGCAACCTGCGGGAAGGAGGCCAAGCACTTTGCCTGAACCCTCGCTCGCTCTCTGCAGAAGTGTGTTTGAAGACAGCAAGACGTCTACCAGAAAATTGCAAGGGGAAAAATAACCGCCATTATGGCCTCAGGAAAGGAGCTCTCCATCAATAATGCAGAGGATGCAGCAGTTAATGCCCCCCTTAATTCAACAGGTCTGCAGACACCGGTACAGTTATTTTTCCTGAGCTGCGGACGCTCGATGAGAGGCCCCTACATCAGGCTTTATGGCTTTGTGTGCGGCTGCACCACCGGGTCTCTCTCTCGACCTCAATCCCAACTGAACGGCCATTAACAGGTTTCCATCAGGGGCCCTGATAATGGAGTTTCCAACTTCAGCAGCACCCTGAGTCGGGCCAAAGGAGGACTCCATCCATAAAGAAAGAAATAATGCCCACATAAAGTAAGAATATATGAGCTCAATTTAGAGGAAGAACATTGAGTGTACATCTTGAAAAAAACAAAAAAAACACAGAGCATCTTTACAGGAGGCAATGTTACACTGGAAAACAACCATAGACAAATTGGTTAGATTACAAATGTACTAAGATTTTATCAAAGAAGATGGAGATGTGTTAAACACCTTTGTGTTAATCTGTAAAATTTACACAAACTATTACAATTGTTTTTTAATGTTTTCTGTACCCTGAAAAATAGTGTAGACATTTCTTGGTGCCCCTAAAATTTTCTGATCAATAAACTAACTAAAATTTATTCAGTTTCTTATAAGTCCATCCTTGCCTGATTAGGCCTACTCCCAGGTCAGAAGAATCAAGAAAGCACTTAAAATGTAACCAGTAAAATGACACAAAGTGGGCTTAAAAAAAAAGACACAAAAAGCAACACATGTCCCAATCTAGACAGGTGTGAGCATTGTGAGGTCATAAACAGGTTTAGGAACAACCTAAATCCAATTAAAATACTGTTTTATGACCTCAACCTGGACGTTCATGTCGCAACAGTCAACAATGCGGCTTAACCAAAAATAAATTCCTCCACAGTGATATAAAACTGTGCCACTGTCTGTAGATATTGCATAAAAGTTATTGCTTCCGATGCTGGGCTTGAGCATTTATTAGGCTTTAAAGCCTGGTGTGAGAACTAGCTCTGTCTCAGGAATTGTGCCCTTGAGCAAGACAAGGACCTAATCAGAGATGGCAACAACCAGGACTACAGAGAGGAGGTGGAGCAGCTGGTGGGCTGAGGCAGAGATAACAACCTGATCCTGAATGTGGAGAAGATAAAGGAGATCATCGTCGACTTCAAGAAGAACCGGCCTAACCAGTCTCAACCGCTCATTAACAGCTCAGCTTTAGAGGTGGTCAGCAGCACCAAATTCCCGGGGGTGCACATCACAGACAACCTCACCTGGAATGTAAACACCACCTCGCTGGTCAAAAGGGCACAGAAGCGCTTGTACTCCCTGCAGAGGATTAGGAGAGCCAAAAGCCCCCAGCCATCCCCACAATCCTCTACAGAAGCACCATAGAGAGCGTTCAGACCAGCTGTCTCACTGTGTGCTGTGGGGCTGCAGCGTCTCAGACTGGAAGAAAGTGAGGAGAGTGGTGAGAACAGCAGAGAGAATCATCAGGGCTCCTCTTCCCTCCATTAAATACATTTCATCCCAGCGCTGCGTGTCCTGAGCTCGTAACATCATCAATGACCCTTCACACCCCCAACATGGACTGTTCTACCTGCTGCCCTCTGGGAAGAGGCTTGACAGCATTCAATGCAGGAACAGCAGATTCCACAGCAGCTTCTTCCCCACCCCCATCAGACAGCTGAATGTTAAAAAAAAAACTCTAAATTATGTCACAGACTCTGCATCACATTGATAACACCAAACCAAAACACTGCATATTTGCACCGTATATTTTTAATGCTTCCATATCAATGCATTTTTGCACCATGTTTTTTAGTCCAACACTGTTTACATCTGATCACTGCTGCACTTTATAGAATGGAAATGTTCTGTAAGGTCCACAAAAGAAAAATTAGTTTTGCATAGACTCTACAAAATAACAATAAAAGTTGTCTAAGTCTAAAATCTAAGGCAAATCACAAGCCTTGTCTGCTTAAAATGGTCAGGGGCTTGGTGGCATTAATATATGGCAGCCTCACTTCTGCCAGTCTGCCCCTGTAGCTGTGGCTACAATCTAACTGGCCAACATCAGAGTATGAGTGTTTTAGCGCTACATTCTTTTAGGTCATTGGACTTTATAAAGTGTTATACAAGTACTGGGAATCTCCCATAATCATCAGTCACATTGAAAATAGAAGCGTTCGGCACTACTAGAATCAACAATTTTCCTATTTATGACAAATAATCTGTTGAATATTTAAAGGGAGCTATATTAGATTGAAAGAATTATAAATGAAAATAGATGGAGTTTTTTTCATGGCGTCAAACATATATTAGGTTTTACTGATTGCTTAGGCCATGCTGGGTTGCTCCTACCTGTCAGATGTGTTTTTGTAATACAGTTTTGAGTCTCTGGGAATATTTCTAGTCTCTATGTGGAGACCAGCCCTGATCAGTTTAAAACCAGTGCAACAATTCTCATCTTTGCATTTAACCCATCCCCATGGGGAGAAGTGGGCTGCCATTGTGTGGCACCTGGGGAGCAGTGTGAGGTTAAGGGTCTTACTCAGAGAGCCAGTGTGGCAATCTGTGGGGGTGGGTTTCAAACTCACAACCTTAGTATTCCAAGCGCTATGCCCTACCCCTAGGCCGCAAGTCCCGCCAAAACCTGGAATAATATATAATAGCATAGGATTCAAAACAAAATGGAAAACCTTACAGAAACATTTTGAGATCATTCTAGAGGGACTCTGATCTGACACATAATGATACACAAACCTTAGAGAACTCCAACTTTACCTGCATATCAAATATGTCCTCTCAGCGGAGGTTTCCAAAACTGTGTCGACGGTCTGCACCACAGCCACTTTTTGTAAGACAAAAAAAAAAAGAAAAAAAGCAAAAAAAAAAGCAAAAAACATCTCACTGTTTCTCGTAGCAGGAATAGTCTTCCTCAGTACCTGCTGTCAGAGAAGCAGAGGGTCATTCATCAGGAAAGAGATTAAATCTTTATCCACGGCTTCTCTGTGTTGGGAGTACTTTATCTTGAGGAGAGAGAATAAAATCAAAGAGGAAAAGAAATCATGCTTTGAGGCAGAGAAAATCAGTCAGCTTTCTTTTTATCACTCGCCAGCATGTGGTGTTGTAGACAGCCTGCAAAACAACAGCTGCTGTGAGAAAAAATATGTCATAAAAATGTGCTATAAAGAAAAGATGTGTATGCGTAAGGATATGTTTAAGCATCTGAGTCAGTTAATAAATACAGGATTTACATTTAAGATTTACAATCTCAAATGTTTAATATGCCAACCAACATACATGCAGAATATTTGAGTTTCCCATCGCCATAAAGGCCTTTAAGATTTTCTTTTTTTTTTTTTTTTAGGTACGTTTATTTGGCTCCATCTACTGGTAAGCCTTTGTAACTGCATCTTGTTTTTATTATGGCAGCAAAGGCTTTGCATAATCTGTAATGAATATTTAACACTGTCACATAAACACTTAAACACAAGGTAAGGCTTAATATTATATAAATGATGTCCTAATGTCATAGTTCAGTTTTTTTAAGTCCTTGCCTAAATTTAATTTCAGAACACTGTCACAGCAAAATAGAACACTTATAGCTACTATGGAGAGGGGAAAAAGCAGAGAGAACAAACAATGAATATATATAAAACAAATATAAAAAAGTGAAATAATTGCAAACAATGCAACATTTGAGAATAGTGGGAGAATGTAGCAGGATGAAAAGTGTTCATTCTGTCCTCCAGAAGCATAAGGCTAGAGCAGCATTACTACAGTGAAAGTTTAGGATAACCTGACCCCCTCCAACTATAGAATTGAAGTAGTGCAATGTCTTGGGAGGCAACATGTGTGCTTAACTGCCTTCTTTGAAGCCATAAGGCATATAAAACTGCCCCCTAGGAGCCAAAAAGGCATGCTAAAGTGCCCTCTTTGCAGCCAAAACGCATGTTTAAGTGCCCCCTTTGGAGCCAAAGCATGTCCTTAATGCCTTAGCTGAAAACAAAACATGTGTTAAACTGCCCCCTTTGGAGCAAAACCACACATTTAAGTGTACCCTTTGGAGCCAAACATGGGCTAAAGTGCCCTCTAGGGACACTGTCATGATCTTGGCGATGATGTCTAGTCTGATTACTCATTTCACTCTCCTGCCTATCTCCGCCCAATTCTCATTACCCCTCCTTTGATCCACCTGCTTCAGCCTCTATTTAACCAGCCTTAAGACCAGTTATCAGTGCCAGATTATTTCAAGCCTGTGATGAGAGTTCTCTACTGTACCTGTGTTTTCTGATTGCCTGATCCTGACCCATTCTGCCTCTGGAAATCCGCCTAACTACAGTTTGTTTTTGTCCCGTTTTTTTGTTTCAGGTCAATGGAAAACTTTTTTCCATCAACATTAGGCTGCTGTGGCAGCTGACAGACCTTATAGAAATATTTAAAGGAAAGAAATATATTTATTTTAATTCAAGTCTTCATTTCTACTTTGTAATTTGGGAGATGACCACATTTCTTTTTATTAATCTCTGCTGTTAGATGTGCTGCACAGCATGTATAGTATACTGTATACAGAGAGCAATACTGTGTACTTTGGTTTCATATATATTGCTTTCAGAGGCGTCAAGAAACAAAGTACAAATACTTTGTTACCTTACTTAAGTAGAAATTTTGTCTATCTATTATCACTGTCTTGGTTCTGTTATGTTTTCTTTTAAGTATTCAGTTTTACTTTGCTCCATGTTTTCTAGTTTTATTTGTTTCATTCCTATTTTGTTGTGTTTTCTGGTTATATTTGTTGCCCTCTTGTGTTGGTCTCCTTTTCCCCAGCTCCTTCCTAGGCTGCTCTCTTCACACCTGCTCCCAATCTGCTCATTAGTCCTCTCTTTGTTCAGTCTACCATAAATACTCTCCTTGCGCTGTTGCTCAGTGCTGGTTCCTCGTCTTACCTTGTCTTACCCAGGCCCCTCGTGATTATTTTCCCCTGGTGTCTCCATGGTTCTGGTTTGTTTTACATTTTTCATGTTGGATTTTTGGATTCCTACCTTTGTTTACTGTTATCACTAATTAAAACAGCAGGAAATCACCTCTGCATCTGCATTTGGGTCCTCAAACCTCAACCCAACCCTGACATCTATACTTGAGTAATTATTTTATAACTTTTATTTCTACTCCAGCTCATTTTCATTGTAGCATGTTAGTATTTATAAAAAATAAAATAAAAAACATCAAAATAATTTGTTTCATCCAGACAATGAATTTCATTGTGTTTGGTATTGTTGTTGTTCATCACAACAACAACAACACCAACTTGTGACTAACTTGTTGTATACCACAGACCAAACAATTTTTCAAGGTGATGTGAAGCTAAATTTGACACTGTTACCATTAGTTCTAAGATTAAGAAAACTAAATGCAAGGAATTTATCATCCAGAGTTGTAGAAAAATATTCCTTTATTACAGTAGATTAAAGTATCTGTCCCTAACATTTCTTTCTGCACTACTTTTAAACTTTAAATCGTTTTTAAAAAATGACTTTTACGCTTTAACTTCAGTTAAAAGCTGAAGTTGATAATCTAACTTTAATACTTTTGACACCTCAGATTTCTATACATTTAGGCATATATATATATATATATATATATATATATATATATATATATATATATATATATATATATACATAGATATATATAGATCTATCTAGATATATATCTTATTTAAGTGGGCTTTCAAAACAATCATTTGATCCTTACTTATTCTCATTTGCTCTCTTTTGCTTTCTTTACCTGGTACAAACACAGTGGAGTACTTCTATGAGGCCAAGGCATCCTGACCTCACTCCCTTCTGACACTTGGAAATGATCATCATGCAGAGGTGGATAATCCAGGTCCAAACCCTGCCTTGTTTTCCTTCATCTTGTTCACTTAACCAGGAGTTTAACTCCTCAGATGATGAGTCTGTGTTGTGGTGCTGCAAATGCAAATTGTTAGAACTGATCTCTGTACAGGCATTTTGCTTTCTGGACCTGGATTATCCACTTCAGTCAGCATGCATCTTAAGGATCTGTCATCACTAGTGGGCATGCATTGGACCATGACACACAGTTTCCAACCATCAATGTTTGCTTCAAGGCATTTTCTTTATTTTGCACTTTAAATAACCAAAGCAGTGTGAACATCTGTGGGAATTCCTGCAAAGAGCAGCCTATGAAATACCAGGAGAAAAGCCTGAACTCTTCAAACTAGAATACTTGCTACCAGTGGAGCTAAAAGCCTAAAATACAGCTTGTTACTACCAGTTTAACACTTGGCCTGTTGCTGTTCTCAGATGTTATACACACTGCTGTGCATTGTTTAAATGACACTAATTCAAATTATTCCATGAT
Organism: Cyprinodon tularosa; assembly: GCF_016077235.1. Classification (NCBI taxonomy): domain Eukaryota; kingdom Metazoa; phylum Chordata; class Actinopteri; order Cyprinodontiformes; family Cyprinodontidae; genus Cyprinodon; species Cyprinodon tularosa. Next base: position 317,946 of record NW_024039517.1, on the reverse strand, counting down.
TAACTTCCTTTGTGTATTTTGGTTATTAAGTGTTATTAAATTTCAAGATGGTGCTTTGTACAGATTCCATAAAGTTTTATTGCATAAAACATGTATTGCATGACCAAATTCAGTATGAATTGTGTTATAGATAAGAGTAATCTATTGCACCTTACTTTCCTAATGATTGTAATGTAATATTTTGATATTAACAAAGATACTGGACAATTTTACCAAGAATTTAAAATTATTACTAAACTAATATAAATAGCTGGTGAACAAAAAATAAATAAAACTATGGTTAATTTGAAACAGAATTGGGGTAAAAGAAATAAAAAATTATAAAGTTAAATGATTTGGCCCAGTATTTGGGTAGAGGCAATAACAAATAGGCGTGGTTGAATTTATCCAAATTTGCAGTTAATTCAGCCCATAATTTGGATAGAATATCATAAACCCATTTGATGGGTTATAATCAGTACTGAAGTTGAGGGGGGATGGCACCCACCTTCTTAAAAAAATCTTAAAAATCATCCCCCTTCTTAAATGAGCATCCCCCCATACCTTCCCCTGTGACATTTTATTATCTAATGTGTAGAATTTCTATTATGTATTAACAGTAATGGCAATAATATTGCCCTTTCAACATTTGGTGGGCTGTGGGCTTACGAGTAACCTGAAAAATAAAATAAATAAAATCAAAGAATTGACTTACCATGACAATGAAGCTGAGTGGGAAATGAGTCCCTAACTATGTAGGGGCAGTGATAGCCATGCCACCCAGTCCTGTAAGGTGCCCCAGTCAAGGTCAATGATTGACTTACCTGACATGTAACATCCATACTGTGCATCCTGCTTTAGGTTAATAGACTACATTAATTAGGCTATGTATGCTTCCAAAGAAGTAAAAAAAAAAAAAAAAAAAAAATTAATAAAAACAATCCACTGGACTTTGTTTCTAAGTTTCCAAAACTTGTTTGGTTTAGATATCATGCAAAATGAACCAGAAGAAAAAGCAAGTTTTTGGGCTACTATATAAAGCTTCTAACTCAACGCTATTTCTGACATTTTCAATTGAAAAAGCAAAACGTCTTCAAACTTGGAAACGAAGTCAGGTGGATTGTTCTTTTTAACTTTTTGGGAACAAAGTGAATTCATTCTTGAAATTTTAATCAATACAGAGACTAACAAACTTTTTTAATGAATTGGACTCATGGCAATTTGTTGTTTTGCATGTAGACATGAAGGAAACCATGAAGTTTTTTTCTAATTTTTTTTTTTTTTTTTTTTTTTATGACTATGACCTGGATGACTGATATGATGATGATCTTCCACAAAAAAATAATAATAATAATAATAATTCCACCATCCCCCTTTTTCTTTTTTTAACAACTGAACTACTGGTTATAATGGACCCAATGTTGATGGCTCAAATCATCTGGTGCTGGGCTCAGCTTGGCTGGACATACCCAGTTTGGCTTATTTATGAGCAACTTGTTTTTTGTGTGTAAAAAAGCAAATTGTAAACTATATGTTTAAATGAACTGATCGTTTATTATACTGGCTGTTATGTAGTTTGGAGAACAAATGAAATGAATCGGAAGCGTCGGAAAAGCTTTGAAGATTGTCTCTGATTGGGACTAATTCAGCTCTCACGGACATTTGGATGCCTGTGAATTTTTGCCGGCTGGTTGCGCATCCCCTTGAAGCCCAGCCCTATCAGAGGAGCCACAGCCTCCTGGCGGATCACGGCCCATGCGCAGCGCAAAGAGGCTTTTTTATTCTGTTTGAATGAGGAAAAACTCGCCTCTGCTTGTCTGAAAGCTGTCACATGGGTCCACGGAGGAAAACAATCGCTTCCTGAAATGATTCTCGCCTTCTTTGCGCTCTGTTGTTCTTCGCCCTTCCCCGTTTCCACCGTGGTGGCGCATCGCTTGTAATTTGCTTTTTTTTTTTTTTTTTTCTTCTCGCCCGGATCTTTTGGCCCACAGCGGGTCGGTGCCGAAGATGATCAGCAAAGTGAAAAACGCGATGTCGAACTTGGTGGGAGGGATGATGCCTCATGGACATCACCACCACCACCACAATCATCACTCAGGTGGAGGCCAGAACTGCGGACAGGAAGGCTTGCCGCATCGCTTCCCTTACGGCCGACCGGATTTCTTGGACCTCACCCCGGAGCTCCTGCAGTACTCCACCGAGCACGCCACACGGCCGGTGGTCACCTTAAAGAGAGGCACCAGGCTTCCCTGGGGAACTGGATACGCAGAGTGAGTGCATTCATGCATGCATGCATGCATTCAGACACATATCGAGTCTATAGGACAATAAGCAGTGATAGGCAGTGTAGGTACAATGCCAGGCCTGCTGAGGGGGTTTGGTGCTGCAGCTGCTCTGTACGGTGGCTGAGAAGTGCAAAACACATTTACAATTCAAAAACACATTAACAAATAAAAAACAAAATAACATTTGAAGAAACAAAATTATATTTTGTGAAACAAATGTATTTTTGAAAAAAAAGTTTAAATTTTTAAAAACAAATTTACATTTTAGCAAACAAATTTACATTAACAAATAAACAAAATAAAATTTGAAGAAACAAAATTATATTTTATGAAACAAATGTATTTTTGAAAAAAAAAGTTAAAATTTTTAAAAACACATTTACAATTCAAAAACACATTAACAAATAAAAAACAAAATAAAATTTGAAGAAACAAAATTATATTTTATGAAACAAATGTATTTTTGAAAAAAAAAGTTTAAATTTTTAAAAACAAATTTACATTTTAGGAAACAAATTCACATTTTAAATAAGTTAGATTTTAGGTGAGAGAAAGTTTCATTTTAGAGAAAAAAAAATACATTATAGGGAAACAAATATACATCAAAAAAAAAATTGACCGTTCGGAAACACTTGTACAAGTGCAAAGACAAAACTGCAAGTGGCAAAACACATTTACATAGCCAAAAACAAATTAACAGAAGACGGCTACACGGAAAGGGAATGTCCCAGTGACCGGATGTGACGTCACGATTACCCTGACTTGTAGTACAAACAGCTCAAGCTGTAGTCCTCCTGCTTCACGTGAAAAGTCAGCGGCGATTTTAGATGGAAAGAATTGCACTGAAGCTGTTTTTCTTAAGTTTACGCTAACCGAACAATGTTTTCAGCCAATTTACACCATTTTGTTCTTCGTGCGGACGGTCTCTGGAACTTTTACGGGACACGGACCAGGTGGCAGGACCAAGCAGCAGGGCCGGGCGTATTACTGGCCGGAGCCACTATTATTTTGTCATGTAGTTTTTTAATTACTTTTCTTTGGTATTTAATTATTTTTTGGGTATTTTTCCTGCCGTTTTTCGGCAAATGCCTTATTTATAGTACTTCTAACTAGATTGTTTTATATATATATATATATATATATATATATATATATATATATATATATAGGCTATATATTGTGATGTTATCGCTTAATAACCTGTATTAAAATGTATTCTTTATGGGTTTCTTTTTATTGTGATGTTATTGCTTAATAAACTGTATTAAAACTTTTATAATGTCACATTTACTTGATGGAACGGAGTACTTTATCTGCGAATAAGTGGCCTCGGCCGGCAGCAGCCACCATCGGCCTCTCCGATGGCAAGCTCTGCCGGCAGCGGCCACCATCGGCCTCTCCGATGGCAAGCTCTGCCGACAGCGGCCACCATCGGCCTCTCCGATGGCAAGCTCTGCCGGCAGCGGCCACCATCGGCCTCTCCGATGGCAGGCTCTGCCGGCAGCGGCCACCATCGGCCTCTCCGATGGCAGGCTCTGCCGGCAGCGGCCACCATCGGCCTCTCCGATGGCAGGCTCTGCCGGCAGCGGCCACCATCGGCCTCTCCGATGGCAGGCTCTGCCGGCAGCGGCCACCATCGGCCTCTCCGATGGCAGGCTCTGCCGGCAGCGGCCACCATCGGCCTCTCCGATGGCAGGCTCTGCCGGCAGCCACTGTCACGAATTGAGCCCGGCCCTGCTGCTTGGTCCTGCCACCTTGTACCGTGTCCCGTAAAAGTTCCAGAGACCGTCCGCACGAAGAACAAAATGGTGTAAATTGGCTGAAAACATTGTTCGGTTAGCGTAAACTTAAGAAAAACAGCTTCAGTGCAATTCTTTCCATCTAAAATCGCCGCTGACTTTTCACGTGAAGCAGGAGGACTACAGATTGAGCTGTTTGTACTACAAGTCAGGGTAATCGTGACGTCACATCCGGCCACTGGGACATTCCCTTTCCGTGTAGCCGTCTTCTGTTAATTTGTTTTTGGCTATGTAAATGTGTTTTGCCACTTGCAGTTTTGTCTTTGCACTTGTACAAGTGTTTCCGAACGGTCAATTTTTTTTTAGATGTAAATTTGTTTCCCTATAATGTATTTTTTTTCTCTAAAATGAAACTTTCTCTCACCTAAAATCTAACTTATTTAAAATGTGAATTTGTTTCCTTAAATGTAAATTTGTTTTTAAAAATTTAAACTTTTTTTTTCAAAAATAAATTGTTTCATAAAATATAATTGTTACTTCAAATGTTATTTTGTTTTTTATTTGTTAATGTGTTTTTGAATTGTAAATGTGTTTTTAAAAATTTAAACTTTTTTTTTTCAAAAATACATTTGTTTCATAAAATATAATTTTGTTTCTTCAAATGTTATTTTGTTTATTTGTTAATGTAAATTTGTTTGCTAAAATGTAAATTTGTTTTTAAAAATTTAAACTTTTTTTTTAAAAATACATTTGTTTCACAAAATATAATTTTGTTTCTTCAAATGTTATTTTGTTTTTTATTTGTTAATGTGTTTTTGAATTGTAAATGTGTTTTGCACTTCTCAGCCACCGTAGCTCTGTGATGGTCAGTGCGCGCCCTCACTGTCAGGCTGCTCTACCTCTGCTTTAAGAGGCCAAGCAATGAGATTAGAAAAAGACTAAACTGGCATTGGTCAAAATGAATAACTTTAAAGCAGAATTAAGAAACAGGAAACATGGATATAATGACTGAAAACAGATTGCTGAGGCGCTGGTTATCTAGAAAGCAGAAATGCAAAACAGAATGTGCACAGGGCCGGCCCAAAGTTTTATGGGGCCTTGAGCAAAAGTATATTCCGGGGCCTCAACTGTCAGATGATACGATCTCATACCCCTACTATAAACTTAATACAGGTCTGATGTAACGGATGTGTAGTAATGCGATGAAGGACAAGCACTCAAAGAACCGTTTTGCTGCTTTTATTTTCTCCTGCAGACAGTGGGGGTTTTAGACCAAATGTACCAGGGGGCCAGGAGGGGGCCAGGCTGTTTTCATGCATGAAATAAAAAAACAGGCCAAGGGATTCAAATATGTTGAGCCTGAAGTGAAATTTCCATTCAATTAGGTTTAATTAAAAGTATTGCTTATTAGGTCAATATGCATTCATAATTTAGGAATGGGACTTATTTGTGACCTAATTTAAGTTAGAATGACCGTTTTCTATAAAATCTGAGTTAGAACTCAAGACAAACTGAATAATTTGGCTGTAAAAAGTAGAGCAAAAAAACATTTAGCAGATGAAAACTGGGATCCTATCTCAATACCACTGAAGCTATCACCTTATTGTTTTTAGATAATTAGTAAAACAGCATTTAAAAAAAAAAAAAAAAAAAAAAACTATTCATTACTATGTCTGTCCCAGCAAATATCATCATTAGAATTTCTTTGTGTATTATGTTTTCAGTGCAGGGGCCAAGACATGATCTACAGGGACACTGGCCCCCGTTGGCCCCTGTCTAGAACCGCCCATGCCTGCAAATGACATAAAAAAAAATAAGAAACTGTCTCCAAGTATGCTGTCCTGCACATCCGCTCCCCCAGCAACACGAACACCGTTGTGAGGTCTATAACTTTACAGTGAGACATTTTATATTGAGGTATATTATAGTGGCAAAATAAACACACTGCGTTGGGTGGCGTGACAAACATAGAACAAAAACATTAATAATTTAACTAATGAAAAAATACCTGCAGATGACATAAAAAAATTAGAAACTGTCTTCAAGCATGCTGTCCTGCACATCCGCTCCTAAACATGCAAATGGACACTTTGCAAATTGCAAATTACACCGGTGTAGTCCAAATCGCGCCAGAAAATGTAAAACAAAAACAGCCTATAAAACGTATAATATTGGTCCGAATAACACAAAACAGCTCCTTAAAAATTCAGTATCTACCAGTGAACGACATACACCAAAGAATTTACTGTAAATGACGGAATTTTTAAAGAAACTTGTACAATTTTGGTGGTGCATTTTTCCACACAACTCACCCTCAGCAACACGAACACCATTGTGAGGTTTAGGGGAAGCCTAGGAGCAAAATTAAGGGTAGAGTGCAGGAAAGTAGACTTAATGAAATTGAATAATGCAAATGAAAATAACTACATGAGATAAAATTCAATAACTCAAAAAATAATCATAAAATGATAAGTTGAACCTACAAATACAAATTTGGAAAAGAAAAGAAATAATCAAGTGGAATTTTGACTATGTTACACTGTTGTTTACAGTGTATTATTTGTTGGTATCCTGCAATATTATAAAGTAATAAACCAACTTTTATGTGTCATGTTTATATTTGTTGGTCCAACAGCAATGTGCAAAAATAAACTGTAATGCAGGAACCAGAAAAAAAGCTTTGATAAATGAAGATTATAAATTATATTGTACAAAAACAGATAATTTAATCCATAGATGATAAACTGTCTAGATTATCTTTGTTTACCAAAGATAAGTTTGTCTCAAGAGAAGTTTACATTGGTCCTTACTTACAATGTATAAGTAATGATTTCTAGATTGTTACAGATATTTTCAAAAAAATGCAACATTTTATTACAAATTGTGTGTTTTGTTACTATGTTTATATGGAAAACATTATGTATGCATAAACATGCAAAAACAAACAAAAAGACTCAATTGACCTAGAAGGGGAAAGTTGCCCTGGGGCCCTCAGTAGTGGCTTAGTTCGCTTGTGCCCTGGGCCGGCCCTGAATGTAGTATCCTTCTCATCTCTAAACACAGATGACTTGCACAGCTTCATTTAAGACAATGTTTGACAGATTCCTGCAGAGGGAAGACACGTTTAGTCATGCCAAACTAATTATAGATTGAGTGTAATCTCATTTTCTATAGTGTAAGGACAATTTTCAGAATATATATTAGATAGAAACAGTCACTGCTCATTGTAGGGACCAAAGTCTGATCTATCTAAGGAAAAAGTGTGTTTTTGGGATAGGTTTAGTATCATGGGGGGTTTTTGACAGGGGATGCCCCTGTAGATCTTGTCCTCGCTCCTGTTGTGGTCCCTCTACTGAAGCCTCAACACTTGTAACTCTCGTCACGACAGACACGGATTGGTTTCTCTTTAACTGGCATTTATTTCGTCTTTTCTCTCATGTCGTTCAACATGAAACTCCATTAAGGTTCTTTATGACGTTCATACTTTTATGCCGTGAGAACTGTACAGACACAAATATATATATATCAGCTCAATCAGTGTACAAGTACAAATAAGAGCAAGATTCTGTGCTGCATAAGAATAAACAGATTTATCATTAAAACAAATAATAATACCTCATTAGCCGCTTGTCATGAAGAGAGGTTCTTTACACGCTTGAATCAGGCTTTGTAATCTTGCTTCATAGTGTAGCATCTATTAAATTTAACGTAGTGGTACACAAGTATGAACATTGGTTCCTGGCTAAACATAAAAGTGCAGAAAAGAGCAAACTTATGAAATAAATTATAAAATTAACCCGTATTTTATCTTATAACACGTCCATGAATTTACTCATTTAAAGTTTTACCTAAACAACAACATAAATTATGAATGATTAATTTTAACAAGAATTCAAAAGCACTTACACTCCCACCAAATCACTCATTAACTTGAATTGAGAGATTTCTAAGAAAAACTTTAAGATTGAGTCTAGAAAAATCAATGTATGCATGAATGTAAAGTTATCTGTACAACTTAGTTGGCCTCTATTAAAGTAACTACTTTGTGGATGGGCCTCTCAAGGTAAGTAGCTCTGGTTTGTAGTTTTCCTTTCTCAAGTGTGGTGTCACTGACAAGTAGCTTCAGCTTTCTCACCATGCCATCTGAGCTGGGCTGAACTTCCACCACTTTGCCAAGCTTCCATTCGTTTCTTGGTGAGTTGTCGTCTTGCAGTATCACTATGTCATTTACTTGTGAGTTTCGTGATTTTCGTTGCCACTTCTGCCTTTGTTGTAGATTAAGCAGATATTCACGCCTCCATCTTTGCCAAAATTCATTGGCTAGGAACTGCACTCTTCTCCACCTTTTACTCAGATAAAGGTCTTCTGCACAGAACTTTCCAGGTGGAGGCAGAATAACTGATGACTTCATGGTCAATATATGATTTGGTGTGAGAGGTTCTGGACCAGTTGGATCACGAAGATGTTCAACACTCAAGGGCCTGCTGTTGATTATAGCCATTGTTTCATATAGAAAGGTCCTCAAAGTTGTGGTGTCGAGTCTGCTTGCAGATTTGTCGAGCATGGCCGACAGGATGCTTCGAATCGTTCGGATTTGACGTTCCCATACGCCGCCCATATGACTCGCAGATGGAACGTTCATCACAAATTCACAGCCAATCTTTCTTTGTTGTTCTTGGTCCATTCCCTTTAATAACTCAGAAAACAATCTCCTGGCACCTACAAAATTTGTACCCTGATCGCTTCTCAGTTGGCGCACAGGTCCTCTGATGGCTATGAGTGTTCTTAGTGCATTCATGAAAGCATCTGTAGTTAAGTCATCTAGTAACTCTATGTGAACCGCTCTGCAACACAAACAGGTAAACAACAACCCGTATCGTTTTAACTCTCTTCTTCCCTCCTTCACAATAAAGGGACCAAAGCAATCTAGACCACAGTAAGTAAAGGGAGGAGAGGTCTTGGTTCTTTCTTCCGGCAGGTCTGACATTTGTTGAACCTCAGTTGTTCTTCTGTATCTCCTACATTTCACACATTTATGGATGTGAGATGAGACCACGTTTCCACATCCTATGATCCATATTCCGTTTGCACGCAGCTCGTTCATTGTCATGCCTCTCCCTTGGTGAAATATTTGCTCATGATGATGCTTAACAAGCAAGGATGACACATGAGATTTCTTTGGAAGTATTGCAGGGTGCTTTACATTATAATGTAAAGCTGCTTCAGACAGTCGTCCTCCCACCCTGAGAATGTTATTTTCATCCAAGAAAGCATTCAGCTGATGTAACTTGTTGTGTTTGCTCAGTGAGTATTGTTTCTGGAGCTTTAGCTTCTGTATATCTTCAGTGAAAGCTTCCTCTTGCACCAATCTAATGATTAAGATTTCAGCTTCTCTTTGTTCCTCAAGACTGGTTGAGTCATTTGTTCTTGCCTGAACACCTTTAAACATTCGAATTAGTCTCTTGAGCCTAGCGACAGCTTTCACTGCTCTAGACCAGTCAGAGAATTTAGTGAGACGATTCACCACTGATCTCTTTTCTTTTGTATTAACTGCCTGAACATACGATTTACGAAGCTCGGGGTCAGTTGTTTCAATTTCTCCCACCATTTCCCCTTGAGGTAGTGGATGCTGCTGCCACAGAAAGTCTGGCCCTTGCAGCCAATTAGACTCTTTCAGCTGGGCTCCACTTAGCCCCCTAGAGGCGCAGTCGGCTGGGTTAATTTCGGAGCTGACATGTCTCCACTGCTCAGGATTAGTGTTAGATCTTATGAACTGAATGCGGTTAGCAACAAACGTGTGGAATCTCTTGGCGTCGTTGTTGACATAACCGAGAACCACCTTTGAGTCAGTCCAGTAATAGTCTTTTAGATTTTCTATCTCAAGCTCTTTCTTAAGGGTTTTGCCATTACGGACTGAAGTGGCAGCTGATGACAGTTCAAGTCTCGGAATAGTCAATAATTTGGTTGGAGCCACCCTCGCCTTCCCCATAACAAGTGAGCAACTGATTTCTCCTGTTTCACTCGTTGCTTTGAGGTATGAGCATGCACCATATCCATCGAAGCTCGCATCCGAGAAGTTGTGAAGTTCATAATGCTTGACCTTTCCAAAGGTTGGTGGACAATAGCTTCTTTGGATCTTCAAGGCAGCTAAATGAGGCAGATCTTTAAGCCATGACTCCCATCTTGGCAAAATGTGATCAGGGAGATTTTCGTCCCAGCTTACTTTATCTCTGCATAACTCTTGAAGGATCTGTTTGCCAACCAATATGAAAGGGGCTACGAATCCTAAAGGGTCATAAACTGATGCAACAGTTGAGAGAACTCCTCTTCTTGTCAGTGGGTTCGCCTTCACCACAACCCTGAACTGAAATTCATCTGATTCGATGCACCATTGAACTCCGAGTGCTCGCTCAATATGAGGTTCTCCGAGGGTCATGTCCAGATCTTTGGAATGTGCACATTCTTCAGGTGGTATTGTGGCAAGTACTTCCTTTTTATTGGATACAAACTTGTGTAGCCGAAGGTTTCCTGTTCTGCACAAGGCTCTTGCCTCCTCAATGAGATTGATGGCTTCGCCTGGTGAGTCAACACTAATTAAGCCATCATCCACATAAAAGCTTCGTTTTATGAACTTGACAGACTCCTCACTGAACTTCCCAAGGCCCTGAGATGCAAGGTGTTTGAATCCGAAGTTGGAACAGCCAGGGGATGAAGCTGCCCCGAAGAGGTGCACCTTCATCCGGTAGACTGAGGGTTTTGAATTCAGATCACCATTGTCCCACCAGAGGAACCTTAGATAGTCTTGATGCTTCTTTGCTACTCGAAACTGGTGGAACATCCTTTCTATGTCGCACATTATAGCTATTGACCCTTTTCTGAATCTACATAAGACCCCAACTAGTGTGTTAGTCAGGTCTGGTCCAGTCAAGAGATTATCATTTAGAGAGGTTTCTTGAAAGCGTGCTGAACAGTCGAAAACCACACGGATTTTCCCAGGCTTATGGGGATGATATACTCCGTGGTGTGGAATATACCAGGCTGGTTTATTCTCAAGTTCAGCTTGGGGAACCTTCTCAGCATCTCCTCGATTGATTATGTCGTTCATGAAATGGACATAATCCTTGAAATACTGCTCGTTTTTCCTCAGTCGCCGTTCCAAGGCAGAGAGTCTGTGAACTGCACAGAGCTTGTTGTCTGGAAGATCAGGTTTAACTGTCTTGAGAGGAAGCGGGAGTTCAAAGTAGCCATCCTCCATTTGCTTGATACCTTCCTTCATTTTAGACAAAAAGAGAAGGTCTTCCTGTGAAACCATTATGTCGTCTGTGGTGTGCTCTGTGAAATCAGATTCAAGAGCTTTGATTATGTCTATAGGATTTATTTCTTTGACATGGGTTTTGCATACAAAGTGCACTTCTCTTCTTAATGTTGATGCAGGTTGCATGTCAGGTGTCACTTTATGTACTATGACTCTGTGGCTTGTTCCTATTGCATCACAGTAATCACTAGCTGCACTAAAGCTACCAATGATACTCCATCCAAGATCTGTGCGCTGAGCGTACGGATAATTTTCTTCACCAGACAGGATTTCTCTTGGAAGGAGGGCTTGTTGACAGTTATAACCAATTAGAAGGCCTACTTCACAATCTAATGGTGGTGGGATTTTGTCAACTAGTTGTTCTAGATGAGGCCAGCTTTGAGCTGTCTGGGAAGTTGGAATATGTGTCCTGTCTGCTGGAATGAACTCTCTTGTAAAAAGGGGTGGCAATGGGATTCTTTTGTCTAGGTTAAATCCCCTGACTTGCAAATTTGTCAGTTTCTGACAAGGTATGTCTGTTGACCTATTAGACATAGTAGACAGCCGTAAACAAACATTTTCTTTCCTTGTGTCGAGGTCGTGAGCCACTTCATCCAGAATGAAAGTTGTGTCGCTCTGCGTATCTAGAAGAGCATAGACCAGAATTTCTTGATCAGGCTTCTTTAAGGATGAGACCCAGACTGGCACAATTGGGGATGTCTGTGTGCTTAGGCCTGCCTGCATGACTCTATTAGTTGTTCCTGTTGAAACTGGTTCTTTGGTTACTGCTTTGTCCTTTAAGTTTTCGTTACCCTTTGGAGATCTGGATGTTTGACGCTCTGAAAAGTTGTCAACATGTAAACATGTTGGATGTTTTTTCTGACATTTTTCACATGTGTTTCTATTTTCACATTTTCTAGAGTGATGACCTGTCTTCAAGCACCCAAAGCAAAGCCTTTCTGTCTGAACAAACTTAACACGATCTTGAACTGTCTTTTCACAGAACTTCCTACAGTTGGCTAAGGTGTGGCCTGTTCTTTTGCAGAAATCACATAATGGGATATCGTGTTGGGTTGTGTTTGTAGACAGTGTCTTTGCTTGGATAGTTCGACTACGTTCTTGCCTTTGTCTTTCACCTTCTATCCTCTTGACTGCTTGAATGGATGAGATGGGATCACAAGCAAGATCTGCTTCCTTTGACAGTAAGTCAACCAACTCTTTGAATGATGGGTATCTGGCTTCTGAAAGTCTACTTTCCATCACCTTGCGGTTCCAACTAGACACTAACCAGTCTGGCAGTTTCAATAGGATTTTCTGACTTTCGTTACAGTCATTTAGGACTTCTAATGTTTTTATGTGGGGCATTGCAGCTTCACAACTCTGAAGGAAGTCTGCAAACTCTCTTAATTCAGAGCCATCTTTGGAGCTGATTTTTGGCCATCCATGTAACTGATCTCTAAAAGACTTCCCTATTATGAATGGGTCTCCAAAGCGTTTTTCCAACAGTTGCCAGGCTGCGTCGTATGCTGCTTCTGTGCCTAGTAGGAAAAATCCTTCCACTGCTTTCTTTGCAATGCCACCTAGATACTGTCTTAGGTAGTACAATTTTTCATTCTTGGGAATGTTCTTTCTGTCAATTAATGTTACAAATGACATTCGCCAATCATTGAACCTTAAAGGATCACCACGAAATACTGAAGGCTCTGGTGTAGGAAGACGATTGGCACTGATAGCTTCTGCTAGTGCACTGACTAAAGCAACATCTGGGCAGCTCTGCACCTGTATTGTGTGTGGCTGTGTTACTGCAGCCTGTGTTGTGGGATGGAGGGCTTGGGAGTGAGCATGACTTCTGTTTGGTGGGAACTGGGGAACAAATGGGGAACTTGAGGCTTGAAGGCTTTGGGTTATGGCTGGATGTGATTGTGGAATGAAAGGTGGACTTGAAACATGAAGAGTTTGAGTTGTGACTGGATGTGATTGTGGAATGAAAGGTGGACTTGAAACATGCAGGGTATGGGTTTGACTGGATGTGATTGTGGAATGAAAGGTGGACTTGAAACATGAAGAGTTTGAGTTGTGACTGGATGTGATTGTGGAATGAAAGGTGGACTTGAAACATGAAGATTTTGAGTTGTGACTGGCTGAGGACTAAGTTGTGGATCAGAACTTTGAAACTCCACTGCTGATTCAATATCATTCAGTGAGTTAAGTGAGCCACAGATTCCAGCTTGGTCATAGACTTTTGCTCGAGCTCTTGCAGCGTTTAGCTTCTTCACTTCTTCAAGGCGATCAAGTTTTCTGCGCTGTTCTTGAATAGCTTGCTGTCTAGCTAGCTTCTCAGATTCAAACTGTGCTAGTCGTTTTTTATCTTCAGCTTCTAGTCTTTGTAGTTCTATTGTTTCTTTGTCTTGCTCATCTAACACTGCCAAAACTTCTTGAGCTGCGGCAGCTTCAGCTACAGCTTCATTTCTTTTGACTGAGAAGATAGTAGAACTAGCAGAACTATGCTTTGATTGATGAGACCTTGATCGAGAACTTGTTGAATCTAGGATTGATCCAAAATCAGGCCATTCTTTATCCCTTTCAGTCACTGGGTGTCCTGAGAGTTGTCTTTGTGCCTTTATAATAATATGATCTGAGAGAGATACACGTGTCGACCTTTCGTCGTACATCTGGTTCAGGTGATTGCATTCTACGTAATTCTTCATACATAGATTTTACTGCAGAACACGTAACTTTAATAGCTTCGGTTAGCTCATTTATGTCATCTTCTGAGACAGTGTCAGACAGTATTTCTTTTCCTACTCTTGCATGGTACCTCCACTTCTCATAAGTAATTTTGAATCGACGCTGCAAGGTCTTTAGTTTTTTCTCTTCAAATTCCTTTCCCTTTTCTGTGAGAGTTCGAGCTCTTTCACTTCTTCGTAGCTCTTTTACTTCTGCTGATTCACTCAATGTGGTTTCAGGTTCAGCATGTGATCCTGTATCTTTATGGTAGGATTCAGAGTTTGTGTCAGACATTTTGAAATAGCTTAAATGATTATATGATATGTCTGATGTCTTGAATTTATATGGGACTATGTGTTAATGCAAGGTATGGTGGGCTTATGTGAATAAATACTAAGGTTCTCGACCACTGCATGCAACCTTGTGAGTCTGCTTAGCTCAATTTCTAAACAGAAACAGTATCAAAGAAACATATCAAATGTATAGCTTACTTAAAATAGAGCACGTGAATGTATTTTGACGAATATTTAAACTTTCACGCCTTTAGCTTCAACTTATTGTCTCTTAACCTTTTGTGGTAATAAAACACAATTACACGATTTTTAATATTCACTTAGAATGATGTCACTTTTACCTTTAATCCCTATGACAGTTATTCAGTAAAAAGTCTTAACATCAGATTTTTTCCAAAACATGTGGTCTTAGTTGGTATAATACCTGAGTCCTTGGTTGCAGCTTTAATGTTGAGCCACTTCTCTCACCACCAGCTTGAAGACTGGCAGAGCACTTGCTGGCTTTGCTTTAAAAGTTGCAGTTTCGACCCAGTATATTCCCCTTAGTTTCTTGTTGCTATGGCAACCAATGTTCATGGGATTTACTTCTCTGGCGCACAATTGCGCGCGATGCACCGGGGCTTCTTCTCCAGCTCGCGGGATGCACCGGGGCTTCTTCTCCGATGCGCCGAATGCGCGGGATTTTTACCGGACGCTCTGGACCCCCGTCGCGGAGTTACGCCGTTCCTTTCATCTCTCCTACCCGTGTGGAGCAGGTGAGTTCTCACTGTAACTCTCGTCACGACAGACACGGATTGGTTTCTCTTTAACTGGCATTTATTTCGTCTTTTCTCTCACGTCGTTCAACATGAAACTCCATTAAGGTTCTTTATGACGTTCATACTTTTATGCCGTGAGAACTGTACAGACACAAATATATATATATCAGCTCAATCAGTGTACAAGTACAAATAAGAGCAAGATTCTGTGCTGCATAAGAATAAACAGATTTATCATTAAAACAAATAATAATACCTCATTAGCCGCTTGTCATGAAGAGAGGTTCTTTACACGCTTGAATCAGGCTTTGTAATCTTGCTTCATAGTGTAGCATCTATTAAATTTAACGTAGTGGTACACAAGTATGAACATTGGTTCCTGGCTAAACATAAAAGTGCAGAAAAGAGCAAACTTATGAAATAAATTATAAAATTAACCCGTATTTTATCTTATAACACGTCCATGAATTTACTCATTTAAAGTTTTACCTAAACAACAACATAAATTATGAATGATTAATTTTAACAAGAATTCAAAAGCACTTACAACACTAAAAAAAATTCTCACATGTGCTGATAGAAGAGACTGTGCCTTCTTTGTTCATTGGACTGATTTAATCTTTCCCTTTACAGTTTACTCTAACAGATGTTTAGAAATGATGGAGCATCACTTCAAGCTTCAGCTGTATTAAGATAGAATCACAGTTTTCATCTGCTTAATCAGGGATCAGCAAATGTGGCTTTGCGGCTCATTTAATATCTATGTAACTATAGCTATGTGTTATTGTCATTTTTTTGTTATTGTTCTGTTCTTTTGTTAGGCGCCCCTCTGAACATTTGCCCCACCTTGGGCCCCTAGTAGGACTAAGGTGTGAATTGAGTTTAGCTTTGGGTCAGAATTAGGATATAAAACTCAACTGAAAGTGAATGGAAGTCAGTGTAGAATTCTTGTTCAAACAGGATAGCTAACTTGTGGTTGTTTTATCTGCATTGTGGAGGAGTTGTTTTGCATATAGGGATGTTTAACTGATCCCCATATGGTAAAGTTCTCTTCTTAGGGTTTGGGTTAGCTTTAGGACTGAGGTGTGAATTCAGTTTAGGTTAGGGAGTAAGGTCTGGTTTAGGCCATATAAAATGAAAGAAATGAAATGTCCCCATAAAGCATGAAAACACAGCTGTATGTGTTTGTGTGCGTGTGACACACAAGCTTCAGTCCACCAGTATGTGGGCAGCTCCTGACTCAGTGTTGAAGTTTTTGAGAGAAAAAGGCTGACTCATCAAAAAGTCCCCAGAGACACAGCAATGACCTCCCAGAAGGGTGAATGGGCCTCATAAACTGACTGATGGTTTAGATTAAGCAGTCGTGCCGTATTCTACAGTGAACAACTTGGGTGTTCAATTTACATAAAACGGTAATCACACCGTCAGAGTGTTAGAGCCGGTGCTATTTACAGCATGAAGCTGTATGAGTTGACCTGCAAAATCTGTTACATTTGTACAGTCCAGCGTGATAAACAGCTAAGAATTGTGCACTTTTTACAAACTTGTAACAGAACTCAACATATTTGAGATAAAAAGTACTCCCCTAGCCCTACAGCTGCAAATTCTGTTTTCTATCATCACTAGTTATTGTTTTTTGACTGTATTATACCAACATGTAACTAATACCATCTAATCATAAGATGATGCTTTTTTTTTATATTTTTGAAATAACAACCTTCCTAATCCCATCCTCTGACTACCTGTTTCTTTTACCACCAATAAGATAATTAAAGGTGCAGTAGGAGATCTTTTCTGACGCAGTGAAAACCAAAATAAATGGTCCCCGCTACAGAGAGAAATCAATGAATAACCCCATCCAATCACAAAAGACGGTCCGTTGTTCACGATTGGTTCCTGACACATCAATCATGGTTTTCTGCTTTGTCCCTCCCCCCCCCGTGCGTAACCTAAAACATGAACGAATCGACCCCCCGATGCTCGTGCAGGACGCAATGGCTGAAAGCTATCCACTGTTATGCTACATTCACACCTAAAGCAGCAAGAGCAGCAAAAACGTGCTTGCTGCTTCAATTTTGATGCTTGTACAAGTTTAGTTTAGATATACGGCTGAAGCATCTTTGCTAGGGTGACCAGATTTCGACACTTTTTTTCTAGGGAGGGGTTGAGTGTTGTCTGCTGGGCAGCTACATTTGCTTTGATCAGTGGGTAAAAAGTAGTTTGAATCTATTTTGAAGTGAGAAAGTCCACCTGAAAACATTGTCAGTGCCGGCAGTTCATCCAGATTACCATCCTTACTTGATAAAATCCCAGGGTATTTAAATGAATCTTATATATATGTAGAAATATATGTCAAAAGGCACATTTTCACACACAAAGTTCAATACCCTGAACATTCATAGTAATGTCTGGCCAGACTCTTCATTAAGTGTTGGACAGGATGTACAGTCTCAGAATGCCCTAATAATAAAAGCTACTGTTTGTTTCTAACAATGCACAAGTTAGTGTAGTGCCTGTTTTCACTTTGGGTGTTTTCTCTTTGCCCTGTCCTGTCAGGCAGCTTTCATTTCTCCATGAGCCAAATGGCTTCCTCTCCCTGAAGAGGAATTTAAAGCATGAAGGATCTGATTCTTCAATGTGTCATAAGGATATCTGGTAGATTTTGTGTAACCTGTCCTGCTGTTTTTGTCAATCGGTCAATTTCCACTGTAGAGCTAGCTCAGTTACTAAGCAAGCAGGAAACAGAAGATGGGAACGTGGTTGAGAGTTACAAGCATATCTGAAAACCAGTGCACTTTTTAGTAGAGGTATTTCTGAATTCAAAGTATTTACCATATCAGAAATTACGCCTGAAGAGTGACAGTTGCATCACAGTTGTGAGGTTAGAAAGCACGTCAGTCGCAACAAGAGAATTCACAGGAACTACTGACTTCCTTTTTTGCACTTTCCTTGCATAACATACAGCAGGAGAAACACTGATTCTCCAAATATGAACAGTATGGTTTTGAGTCACAGGTTTGGCAAACATCTGACTTTAAAAAAAAAGCCTTGTGAAAGGAGTTCACTCACATGTTCGATGGGGTGGAGCTTAGGGTTTAAAGTAAAATCCACCCACGCAGCAAACAGCAATGTATAATTATAAATCCCTGAGCCATGTAACTGAGTCATCTCTGACTCGTAATGTGAATCAGAAAATTTAGGATAAGGAAAGAGAAGATTTAATCATATCTCATCAAAGATGTCTATAAAAGGGTTTATGAAAGAAATCCATCTGATACTAGTAAATATAAGACTGCCCTCTGCATTTGTTCTGCATTTTCTAAATGCTGCAGAGCCTTCCATTTGACCTTACAAGCAAAAAAAAAAAAAAAACATGGCATGGTTTAGTTCAGTGCAACCGTAGAATGGCAGGTAACACGGAGGCTTATATCAAACAGAAGGAGCCCTTGTGGAAGTGCTGTGATGGTGCTGCAGAACAGAGGAAGATTTGTTCTTCCTAGTCATGCATCTGCTTCCTGCAGGAGTCTTGGCCATGGCAGAAAGTGAAGATAGCAATCAGAAGTGTTACATTTTTCACCATTTTTTTTAGCCCCCGAAGCTAAATGCCATGCAGTGCATGACACTGTAGTGCCTGTCCTTTGCTTTTAGCTGATTAGAGACTGTCAGGGATTTCTGTAATCCAGATTTAATAATTTCAACGCCACAGGCTGTTTTCAGTCTGACAAACAGGCGTTTATGATTTTATCTAAAAATAATTCACCCAAAATAAATGGTTTAGTTTCTGTTGCTCATATCTTTTATCTACTTACCGTTATTTTTAGTATCAAACTCTTGCCTGTTTCTTTTATTTTTTTACAGCTAAATCCTCAGCAGCAAAAATATTCAGAGGTACCTCATGACACACTGTGCTCGGTTAATGTGCTAATTTAGTATTTATCTATAATTAAGCTTGGAATTGTTACATAACCTCACAGTATGAGATCCAAATTGCTGCCTTTCAAGCTTCACCCCATGCAGCTTGACCATGGCAGTGAGTTTTTTACACTGTTGCCTAAACATTATGAATAGCAGACTTGTTTAGTTTTTCCTGTAGCCATTCTTTTTAGTTTCCATTTAAAGTAATAGCACCTCTAATTCCATATTTCCTACAAGCTTTTAATGAAATTGAAGTGTATGACAACAATTCCTGGTTTGAATTTACAACAACATTCAGCTCAGCTCAGTTGTAGAGCCAAATATTTCCCTCTTGACTTTAAAGAACCAGTTTTGCAGAATAAATAATGAAGTAACTAATTCATCAAGAGCAAAGAAACCTGACTCTATATTTCTCACTGTCAGGCAAATATTTTTTTTAAGTTTGTATGAGGTTAATGGATTTGTAAGTTTGCTTACAGGTTTGTAATTTGACATGATTAAATCTAAGTCCAGGGTTTTTTTTTTTTAGTTTTTTACGTTCAAAAAGGAGTAAATAATCAATTAATGGAGTTTGTCTGCACTTTTATCCCTCACCATAGTGCGACAGAACATTATTGTTTGACAGTTTATATTACAAATTTAACAAGAATATTTATATATTTTTTAACAAGGAATTTGTCTAAAAGCTCTATTGGTAGTACAACATACCGGTAATACTTGTAGTTATTGTATAGAAAGACATTGCAACATGATTGAAACAGGTCAGGTCAGGGTAAGGCAAGTTTATCCATGCAACACTAGTCTTACCCCAGGCAAACCTTACTCCTTGGCACAAATCAATGTGAAAACATAAAGAATAAGATAAAGTTCAGCGTTAACTTATCAAATCTTCTTCTTTTTATAGACTGCTTTTGATTGTATGATGGTTACATTCTTTGTCAGCATTGTCCACAACCTTTCCTCTGCACCAGCTATTTCAGTAAATTCTGCTGCAGTATGTTCCAGGACAAATGATGCTCTTTAAGTTTGGAACAGAGCTGTACTCTAAAGCCATTATCATCCA
This sequence comes from Cyprinodon tularosa, assembly GCF_016077235.1. Lineage (NCBI taxonomy): Eukaryota > Metazoa > Chordata > Actinopteri > Cyprinodontiformes > Cyprinodontidae > Cyprinodon > Cyprinodon tularosa. The sequence continues at coordinate 297,893 of NW_024039517.1, read as the reverse complement.
TCGTCATCATCTCATCATAAAACACTTAATCCTCTTTTGTAACTTTCCTTTGGGACAAGACTTCATCCTGTCCTACTTTTTTCTCTACCTCTCTCTTAATTTTACCTCCGTCTTCTAGCCGAAATATTTTTCATGTGGTCAAAGGGCCCTGAATGATTGCTTTTTGTCAGAAAAGTCATGGCTTCATTTTTAACTCATTGTGTCCTTCTTCTTCAGGGCAATCAACGCGGGGAAGAGCATGCTGAATGAGGACCAGGCCTCTTGTGAGAAGCTATTTGTGAGAAAGCCGAGCGGCAAAAACAGAAACTCCACTGTGGTAGACGACAACGGGGTGAGCAAAAACAAGGAACGAGGAATAAATGGTCCGGTCAAAGGCTGGCAGGGAATTTCTTTTTGATAATGTATTTTATACCTGACCTTCACTTAAACAAATAGTGCTCTAGTGATAAAGACCATGAGATGCTTTTTCTGAAAGTGTCTTACAATATTTATCCATACACTTGAAAAAGGTATGATGTAGGGTCATGATAGGAAATGATAAACTCATTCTTTGCTAAGAAGCTTTTTTTAAGAAAACAAAACAATGACACATGCTTTTAAACTTCCTATATGTAGATAGCAGAAGTAAGATTTAAGGTAGAAATTATATAAATATTGATAGGGTGTCCGACTCCCATGCTTCAAATCCTGCAAGCATTGGGCATATAAATCTAAGGGGATATATATATAGCGGGCTAATGACATCATTCAATGTTGTTCCTTGGGCAAAGTCTTAGGGCACACTGCCAACCTCAGTATGTGAGTGCAAGTAAAAATGGAACCATATTGACTCAGACGTCGCCCGTTCAAACAAGGTCTCCATCAAGTGTTAAAAAAAACAGCCCAATATGATTGCAAGTGAGCTACTGGAACACAAAGACGATGGACACATCAACAAACAAGGCATTATTGGAATGATACTAGGGACCAGTTTTCCTCATTCCGCTTCATTCTATCTCTATTCTCCCATTGTACTGTATTTGTCAAGTTCCACTCATAACTCTATATTCTCTCTGCTTTTTTTCTGGTTTTAGTAGCTTCATGTGGTCTGCTCCTGTCAGTTGTGCTGCTGCCATCAACATCTCTGTTTATAGATATTAGAGCTTGAACTGTTTCAAGTGTAGGCATGTATCTTTTACTGTGACGTGCAGAATTGGTTTGGAGTTCATCCCCCTGGCTCTGTGTTACGCAGACAGGGCCACCTGTGGATCTAGTTAATAGTTACCTTTTGTATATCTGCTTCTTTTATGTATGTCTGCTTCTTTAATCTTGAACCCCAGTTGGGTTCGGAGATGGCCGCTCACACTGAGCCTGGTTCTGCTGGAGGTTTCTTCCTGTTTAAAGGGAGTTTTTCCTCTCCACTGTTGCTACATGCATGTGCGGTGTGAGGGATTGCTGAGGAGTCAACAACAAAATGCATGCGAAGGTCATTGCTGCAGGCTTATCCAGGAGGAGCATGTGTTGCAAGTCCTTGACTGGATGCAATCATCTGATTTTCCTAACTAATATGACATTATTATCTCCGTAATAAGCCTTGGGATAACTTGTTGTAAATGGGCACTATATGAATGAACTGAATTGAATCGGATTTAAAGTACTCCAGTAACCCTATCAGGTAGGGCTAAATAAAAAGACTTTTGGAAAACAAAAATGCTTTGATACACAAAATCTGAGCAGACTGCTAAACATCTAGTAGCTCAGTGTTCCAACATCCTCAAAAGGTAGGGTTTTTTTTTCACAATTAGAGTGCCAGGAGATCATAAACATGAAACTTATGCCAACAGAGAGCCAAGAAACAAGGCCAGACGGGTCAACATCAGGGTCCCTGATATTGGGTACAAAGCCCCAATGGTTCATTAACAACTGAATAGGAGAACCACTGACCTAAGAGATTAGATAATGAGAGCTTGTCAACCCTAACATTGGCTACCAAAGTTTTTTTGAGGTGCCTCAAGATGATTTGCTGGATGATGTGAATACAGCACTAAGAACAATCCCTACTGCGACCATCACAGAATCCAATGAGCTTGGCCAAGGTAACGTTAAGGATGTCCACAGTTTACAATGTCCACCATGGGGGAGAAGGTTGGAAGCCAAAATTTTAAGGCAAAACAGGAAGTAGTAAACTGACTATCAGAACTCCAAAAGGATGCATCTGGCAAAGCAATACCCCGATGATCCAAATAGATACCCATACATTAGACCCTGGAAACTGCCAAACAAAGATTCCAAGACCTTGGCTACTTGACTGGAGCGGTACACAAAAGAAATAGAGACCAGATGAATAAGCAGGCTATTATCCACTGAACCAGCTAAGCTGTACTCCCAGTGGCAGGGTAATAACACACAAGCCATCCCACAAAGGCCCACAAAAGCAGCAACAGTCAAACCATATCAGGCAAGATCCCAGGTGTATGCTATGCAAAGAAGACCGTTCCTAATATTTTTGAATGTTTGTTATAAAACAATTAACAACTACAGTTTTAGAGAAATAGATTTTCTCTTTTGCGCTTTTATTTTCTGGTTACCCACTAGTCTACTGAATATTGCAGGGTTGTTTTTTTTTTTTGGTACAATGTTATATATTTAAATAAAATAAAATAAAAAAAAGAACAGCCAAGTGTTACGGACAATATTTGGGCCATTTTGTAAAATCTGGCTTCGTCATGTTCACACATTCTGTTCTATTTGACAATAACTGAAGAAAGCTTTCACCTAATCATTGTTTAATCTTGACCATTACATAAATGGGACCAATAACAGAATTTATTTAGAAAGAAAATATTATTTGCAATAGTTTTACTTTTGCACACTTTATGTCATTTTAAATCAAGCTACAGCTCCTAAAAAAAGTACTCACAGAGTATGTATTGTTACTTTCATTGAAATTATTATCGGTTATTGTTAGACATGTTGCTAAATGAAAAGTAGTTTTGCAATAAATATATTTGATGTCTGTACAAAAAGTGTTTAATTGACTGATTGAAAATACTATTAAACACTTGTTTACAACCTCCAGTCAGTACTTGGTTAGGTCATCCTTAAACATACGCCCACATTTGTATCCTCCATTTGGTGTAAATGAATGACATCATCTCTTTCTGTGCCCTTCCCCCTCTTGCGTGCAACATCTGAGGGATAAGCAGATGTCTAAGGTCTGTTTATTCACCAGTAGGACAGGCTAACTGGGCCTGTAAACAAGCTTGCACACTCAATGGTTCCAACATATTTCCATCATTCATTGCATCATATGGAAGCAGCCAAAGCCCTCAGGAGGCTTTTTTTGTCTTCCTTCCCTCTGTCTCTGCAATACCCACGGAGACCCAACATCAATACCTCGTACAGCTGCCAGAAGAAAACTGTTTGTTGTTATCTCAATATGTTTTATCTTATAAAAACATGAGTAATAAATTCAAAAAGATAGCAACAGCATTAAAAGCATGTGCATTTCAGACCTGCAAGAAAAATGTTGCCAAGACTCATGAGTAAAATGCAGCTTTTTAAATAAAGAATACCTTATATTGTAATATTTCCCAATTTTTTAATGCTGTTTTATTTGATTATTCTAGGATAACACAGGGATCCCTCTTCACTTCTGGGGGGTTTTCGATGGCCATGCAGGTTCTGGCGCAGCCATCATGGCCTCCAAGCTTCTTCACCGCATTATCAGAGACGGACTAGGGGAGATCTGTCACCTCTTAGAGAATCCCAACAGTGCCCCTCCTATCTGCTTGGCCAAGAACGGCAGCCCTTTCCAGGCAGAGGCGAAAAAAGGAGCAACGCAGGAGGTGGGAGAAAACCCCGATGCTGTATGCGATGCCTCGGTGCGCTTTTACATGGAGAAGGTCGTCAGCCTGGAGAGCTTGGTGATGGGAGTAATAGAAACCGCCTTCAAACAGATGGTGAGAGGATTTTGACAGACCACTGGAAGCTTATGAACATATTTAGCTTTTTCTGGGTGTGACATAATGAAGTATGTTGGAAAAGTTTTAATATCCCTTAAAAATGTTCTTTATTTATGTTACACCCACAAACCTAAATATATATTTTTTAGGATTTTATGTGATCAACCAACACAAAAAGCAAAAAACTGAAAAAAAAAGATGTTTAGATAAATTTTCAGATTCATTTAAAAACCTTTTACAAATAAAAACAATAAGTTGTTATTTTATTCTGCCTTTTGGGTCAATACTTTCTAGAGGTTCACTTTTTCATGAAATCATATCTGCCATATCAAAACCACATAATGTTTTTCTGGGCATCTCTTCTAGTTTTTACTATTTATAAACAGCTTTTAAGAGTCAGGGTGAATAGTGTGTTTGAACAGCAATTTCCTTTACCACATATATGTGGTAAGAACATCTCTGCACCTTGACTGGGCCACTCTAACTCATGACTATGCTTTGATCTAATCCACTGTAGCTGTGGCTCCGAGGTTAAAATGCAGCTCTCACTCTCTCAGCGGCTTACTCTGAAGTACTTATCTTCATCTGAGGGGTGGTTGAGGCCCTGATGTGCTTTTTAAAAAAAATGTATAATACTTTCAGTAAAATCTGCCGACATTCAACAACTGATTACAAAATAAGAGTCTAATAGATTTCTAATACGTCCCGTCTCACATAAGGGTTACCTTTTACCTGTTTTTATATTTTTATTAAACATTTTGTGTTACTATTTAACCTTACATGCATTTAAAATGAAATTACACCATCTTTCGGTTCTTTTTGTTTGACCAGTACCACTCCCAGTGACCAGGAACGTGAATTGCACACATGACCAACAAAATGCATGCATGAATGCATGATCTCCTGTATTGTAAACTTCCGCACCTTGTTCCTGTCTTTAGCTGCCTCAATTTTTTTTTTTTCATCCAAGATTGTACTGTTTCAGACAAATCCATCTTTCCATTAAGTCTGATAAGTTTCTCTGTCCCTGCTTTAAAAAAAATATTCTCACAGAATGATGCTGCCACCCCCATGCCCACAGTCTCTCCTTGTCCTGCCTGTCAGTTGTAGGAAAGCTTACATGTAGCTTAGCAGGTGTGCTTTACTGTTTATATTTTGTTTGAATGAATTTATTGATCTCACAGTGGAGAAATGTACTAGTTACATCAGCTCAAATGCTCAAAGCAGGAGTTGCCAAAGGAAGAAAAATGTGCATGGAATATATACATTATATACAGTATGTCCACATATGACAGATGATGGATTGAACAGGACTATTTAGGATAACCAGAGCTAAACTTTCTTTACAACCTTATCTGTGATCTGTCTGGTGTGGCTATCGTCATTGTTTGTTCAAGACTGTTCTCAAACAAACTTTTAGATTTCCAGAGCAGCTGTATTTAAACTGAGGTGAACTACACACACTTGGACTTATTTTTTCATATGTTTTGGTATTTTTTTTGAAGTCCTACTTGTTGTTTTTTTTTGTTTTTTGTTTTTTCACGGATTTTGTCTTAAAAAAAAAGAAGGTAAAACAGAACGCAGACAAAGAAAATAGAGAAAAATATTTTCAAGCAGATGGGAATAAGAGAAAAAAAAAACAAAGTCAGAACTATGATCTGGTTGAACTATGATCTGGTTGAACTGTAAAGTGCCTTGAGATGACATGTGTTGTGAAATGGCGCAGTATAAATAAACTGAATTGAATAAAACAAAACAAAAACAGCCTGAAGGAAAATCATGTTGGATTTTTATTTTCAAAGGATTTTGAATTCAACTACAGACTAGAAATAGTTTTCTGTAATGTTAGAAAATCTGAAAATAATTCAAGCTTTATTGATATATTTTTGCCAACATTGTACATCACTGAGAGGATGGCCAACATCACTGCAGAAATAAAACATCTTCTACAATGACTTTAAAAGCTTATTGCTCTTAAAAAATTTTTTTTTACATTGCAGGCATTGCAATACATGATCTAATTCCAGGTCCTAGCGCAGCATTTATAGGGTTTTTTTTTTGTTGACATGCATTTTTGCTTTTTGTGTTTCATGCACTGTTTAAAAAGGAGAAGAAAAGTTGTAACCTCTTTAGCTGTTCTGAAAATGATTTTCTTTTCTTTGTAAAATCCTCCCATATTTAGGACTAAATGCCCTGAAACTCTTTCACCATGTTATCAGAAAATTGATAACAATGTTGATTCAGAACTTTCTCATGTGAATTGTTATTCTGGCAGACTGACCGGATCTGCTCATTCAGCCACCCTGTAATCGTATCCTCCATTGATACTGTTTAACTCTCTGGTTCTCATTAGAATGCTGATACACATCCTTGAGAAAAAATTTTCTTCAAAGCCTCTTTGTTCTTGTTCATTGTTATTATTTTCTCAAAGAAATAAGGCATAATAACTCATGATCAGAGAAAGTTGAGATTTTTCAGCCTTTAATTGTTTTCCTGTTTTCCCCAGGATGACCTCATTGAGAGGGAAAAAACTTCATATACCATTTCTGGTGGCTGTTGTGCCTTAGCTGTCATTTATTTAATGGGAAAACTCTATGTAGCCAATGCTGGAGACAGCAGGTAAATGTCATTAACTCATTTAAGTTTTTATCATGGAAACTTTTTCTTTCAGCTTCACTGCTGACCAAACTGTTCCTCTGTTTCCCTTTTTAGGGCCATAATTATACGAAACAATGAAGTCATTCCAATGACGAATGAATTCACCCCTGAGTCTGAGAGACAGCGACTACAGTACCTGGTATTGCTTCATTTTACACACAACTCACACTTGTTAGTCTTTCATAGTAAGCATATATGTTCTTTGAGCTCAGAGAACTAGTAATGGGTATCATTAAAGATTTATCAATACTAGTACTCCAAATACTACTCCCTAGTCCCTACCCATCTGGTGTTTTATCAATACCCTAATCCAGTGGTCATGGATTAGTGGACCATGATCCGGAACTCGCCACATCTGCTGGCTAATCCGGACCCAACCTGATTTAAAACATTTATAAATTACTGCATGTTGTCCGACGGCAGAGTCTAATTTAACTTGCGCTGCTTCTCCAGTTAATATGGTAAAGCCCTCCAGAGTGTCCGGGCACCAGACTACAAACAAATGATCCAATGAGCTGCTGTCAGTCTGGGTTGCTGCTGCTGCTACTTTTAGACACAGCAGGCAAACCTGTGTCAAGCCGGGCGATGGGAAAGAAGGAGAAGACGATGAGAAAAAGTGAAAGAAAGTGTAGTATGCTAGAAGAACTGCAGTGAACTGGTGGTAGAAAAGGGAAATATCATGCTCAAAGATGACCATGCACATTTTGAGTATGTTTGGCTCAACCTGCTGCTGTGAAGCAGGATTCTCCACCATGAACAGAATCAAAAATAAATATGGATCCAGGATCCAAAATGAACACCTTGATATGTGCTTGAGAATGGCTTACACTACAATCAAACCCAGGTTTAAAGCCTTGCGGGGCAGCATAAAGCCCACTGCTCTCATTAAGCCATAAAAACAAAACAAAAAATGTCAGTTCAGGTGTTTTATAAATTATGTGAATCAGGAAATTGTCTATATACCAAACTGAAAGATTGTGGTTCTGTACTTCAAGAAACACTTTAGATTTTAAAATGGAAAAATTTTACTAATTTTTTTTTAGATTTTTATTTTCATTTAAAAATTCAATGTATAACATGGATGCATAAAAACCTAATTTTATTTTAGTGTTAAATTCCGTTTAAAGTAACAGATTATAATTAAAAATGTCTCAGGTGGTTCCCCCTGCACTAATCAATAGTATTTGTTTTAATTAAAGAAAAATAGACCCTATACACATAAAACAGATGCTAAATTAATGCTAAAACACTATATCTTAACAAAAAGAAGTATGTTGTGTATAAGTAGGAGAGAGGATTATAAAAGTGAGCAAACCAGAGTGATTAAAAACAATCTTAATAGGCTAAAAACTAACAAACATGAACTTAAGTATTAATTTATTTTTTAACCTAAACCAACAATACTGACAGATTGTGTCTATATTATCTAATTTCACCAAAGCATTACAGAATAATCAACAGTGAATGAGGTAATATGCTGAGTTTAAATCATTTACAGGGCAGATCTAGGTGTGAAAAGTGTCAGACAAAAAAAAAAAAAAAAAAAATGTCAAAGACTACCTTTAGATTATATTTACATCCCGTCATCTAGAGTGGAAACATTGGAAGTTTGCTCATCCAGCGCAACTCATTATGGGAAAAGAGACAAGTTGCCATCTCCTCTCGTAGTTGCTGCACAGCCAGGCTGACTGACTGATCATCAGTAAGGTTGATGGTTTTCAGTTGTCACAAAAGTCCCAAACAATACAAAAAGCCGCTACAAAAATCGCTTGTTGGTCTTTGGAAAAATAAAAAATTAAATGAGCTGAAAGGTTGCTAAATATGGGGATGAATTTGCTAAATTTACAACAGCTTTAATGCGAGTGAGACCGACATGTATGAGCAGAGGTTAGCCCCTCCCATCAGCGCTCTGTTTCTTAAGGAGTCTGCAGAACAATGTTTTCTCAATAATACCTTTAAGAGGTTCAATAAGGCTGAAGCCTGTTGGTCCATGAGGGCCGTCTGACGTCGCCCCAGGGGCCGTTTGAAACCAGGTTTTGGTTCCCATCCCTACAGAGAAGTCTGTAAATCATTGATTATCTGTTTTCTATGTTATACCTGGAGCTAACGTTTTCTTTTATCATTATTACTTTTCACTCTGCAGGCTCACTGTTGCACATCTGAAACAGTTACCCACTTTCTTTCATTCTCTAGTTTGATTCAACCTCTTTTAATTATGTATGACCCTCCAGGGCGTCCTTAGGCCTGCACTTCTGGGTAACGAGTTCACTCACATTGAGTTCCCTCGGAGGATCCAGCACAGTGAGCTGGGCAAGAAGATGCTCTACAGAGACCACACCATGACTGGCTGGTAAAACTGCTCACTCTTCATCAGACATACAGACGTATTTACAAAGGTCTGCATGTGATTTGTGCTTGACGACTAAAATAAATGATTTATGTATTAGAGGCTGAATAAGAAAATAAAGAAAGCTTTTAGTGGTAATCTTTAGAGTCATTATTTCTTGGTTGACCCTGCAGTAATCATTAATCTAATAATCAGATGTTTGTTTCTCTTGCTGCTGCAGGGCCTATAAGACAATTGTTGAAGATGATCTGAAATTCCCACTGATATATGGAGAGGGGAAAAAGGTAAGACTCAATATAGCTTATCTTTAATTCTGGAGAACTTTGGAACAAGACCAGAAGAAATTGCATTTCTTTTTAAGCAAATATAATAAAATATGGGTTATTGTTTTTTCTTCTGAGCACAACATTGTGGTTTTATGAATATGGACAGCGTTAGTCACACTCTAGGCTATTCTTTAAAATGTTTTGGATGCATTTAAATGTTTTATATCAACATTTTGTGGGATGATTTGTTCCCTTTGAAGTTAAACAGTTTATATTAATTTCTTTTTTCAATTTTGAAGCATTCTCATTGATTTCTAGTCCAGGTGTCTGCCTGGACTTTAATGAGACTCACTCAGTTTTTTTTTTTATTCTCTGAAAGAGCATGCTCTCTCCTAATAATCCGTCATAATTGGATTTTCTGGGAATTGAAGCTTATCCTGGAACAAAAACCTTGTAATACATTGTTATCTGACCCTGTGTGTGTGTGTTTTTGCGTGTGTCTCTGTGATTGAGTATAGGCTCGTGTAATGGCAACAATTGGGGTGACTCGTGGGCTGGGAGATCATGACCTGAAGGTGTACAACTCCAACATCTACATCAAGCCCTTCCTGTCATGTGTCCCTGAGGTGAGTCTGAAATTTACCAGCTACCTGTAAACCTCACCTGAGGATCCACCTTCATGTCTCTGCTTCAGTGTGTTTAATTAAACAGCTCTCAGGCCTCGAGCTTTACTTTACCGTGTCACATCAGAGCATTTTTTTACGCCCTGAAGCTTTGCTCCATTTAGATTTTTACTTTTCTTGTTGCTCGTTTTTTTGTAAATGTTGTTTGTTGCGATAAATCAATAAGGATTCTATGTTGCTGTTATTGTAGAACACAACTTTGTGAAAACACTATTACATAAAATCTGCAGTATTCAAGATGAAATCAAACAAAACTAGACATAAATCTTAGTTTTCAGCCTTTAACCTGCATATAAAGCTTTTACCCTTCTTAAAATTGCTAAAATATCAATGATTTATATTTTCTAATATTTTCCAAACTCTTGCAGGCATAATTATAAACCATGCAATTTCGAAACCCCTTAAGCAGCGTTGCATTGTCTTCTACCTATTTTTTGATAATGCTAGTCTGCTCCTGAACAATCCTTTCCAACCACTCATTCATCCTGGAAGCCAGAGTTGTAGTTGGGCTATTTGTAATTTCTTTACATTCAAATGAATAAATGAACCGATGTTCCATTCATCCATCCATTTTCTGTCACGCTTATCCCTGCTGTGATTGGGGTGCTGGTGCCTATCTCCCCCTGTCTACGGGCGAGAGGCGGGGTACACTCTGGACAGGTCACCAGTCCATCGCAGGGCAACACAGAAACAAACAACCATTCACGCACAAACTCACACCTAAGGAGAATTTAGAGAAGCCAGTTAACCTAACAGTCATGTTTTTGGACTGTGGAAGGAAGCCGGAGTACCCGGAGAGAACCCACGCATGTATGGGGAGAACATGCAATAATTGAGTTTGCTCTGGTCATGTGACTCCACTGTCCCTTATATAAAGCATATGATGTGTTTGTGTTCCTGCACATTTAGCGGTTTGCTCTCCCTCCTTAGTTACTATCAGGCTTTGCTGAAGCCTGTTGTATGACCCATTCATTTAAATCTGGTTAAAAACTACATAAAAGAACTACATTGTGGATATTGAAATTGATGGAAAGCAGGTCGGTACTGTTGACACTAAAAGGAGGTTTTTACACTGGAAAAACGATCTAGAAATAAGTAAAAATAAATAAATTTAATAAAGATAAATAAGATAAAATGCACTTAAAATAAGACAATGCAATTGTGTTTTCTTATTTTAAATGTAAATTTTCTCTTTTACCTTCTCAATTCAAGATTGCATGCATGTAATCTTGAAGTGCATGAAACGCTTCAATTTTATGAAAATGCACTTATTTTAAGAAAAAATTACTTATCTAGATTTAAATTTTTTCCAGTGCAGGACAACATCTAACTCGCTATCAACAGACCCCGGCTGCACTTTTTTTGTTTATTTATACATTCTAACTTTAGACACATCTTTACAGATAAGTTCATGCTGAGGATAGTACAAAAAATCTCTCTATTTCGTATTTTAAACACCAAATGCATTTGGAAAGCCTCAATGGGAATATAAACACAGATCTCAGTGACTTACTGTTGCTTTGAGGAAAAATTCCCTACAAACATTTCACGCATATTGCTCAAGCTAATGCCGCTGACTTATAGCCTTTGTCTCTTATATTTTTTTTTTTACACCAGGTTTGTATCAGGTCAAAGAGCTTGGAAATGTTGCATTGGTATTTTTAGACAACATATTTTTTTCGCTGATTAAATTAGATGTTTACAGTTACTCAACACTACAGTTGCCTTTTAACCAGATCCTCTCATACTAGACAGAAAGCTACTTTTTAAATTCTGTTAGAGTTAATAAAACAAAAAGAGGTTGTGCTTCTACTATTGCTGTACAGTAGTTTAATGTTTTGCTACTCATAAAAATATTGTAACATGGAAACTTTCTCCATAATAGGAATAAACTCTACTGAGATGTCACATGTACCAGTGAAAAATGTTCACAAGGAAGTGTGTTTACCTTCGTAACCATTTCCCCATCTTAACTTAAAGCCAGTAGTCTCAGGCTGTTCTAACCACTGTCACTCTCCCACAAGAGAAAATCCACTTCCTGTAGAGAAACAACATTGTGTGCTTTTGAATAACACAATAAAATTGGAAATAAATTTTATTCGTAACATTTGCATCACTCTAAAATCAAAAAAAGAAGTTTGATCACAGTTGTTTTTTTGGTTTTTGTGTTGTGGTAATCTCTTATATTTGCTACTTATTTAGACCTCATATGTCATTCTACGGCAAATGTACATAAATGGAGAATCTTTTTGTTTCTCATCGTTTTTCATTTCCTGTTTCAAGCCTCTTAGCTTATAGGATCAGCATCTGAGCTGAGTTTGTTTAGCTTAAAGATAATCTTTTCATCACATGCCTTTTATAAGTCACTCAGAACATTGATGTTAGCGATTTCAGCACACATGCGGCATTCAAGCGACTCTTCAATATTAAATCTAAAAAAACAAACAGAGTTAGAAGAGGATTCATTTCTGTTTCCAAAGAGTGCAGTTCTTAGAAAAACAGCCTGTGCCCCCATTCTGAGCTAGCACTTGCAGGCTGACATGGTGTTTACCCCTGCAAGACGTGGTGTCTCCATTAAAACGGTGTTACATTAAAGATGTTGGTTGTTTCTTATGTTTTGTTTTGCAATAAGATTTATAAGTTTTGGGTTAAACTGCAATAGCTGATTAAACATGGATGATTAAACATTGAAACATGGAGGTAATCTTTGCATCCCTATGACACAGCAGTATCAACAATGTTTACAGTGTTGTTATATTCTTCATTTTTGAGGCTTGGAAAATACACTCAATTATGAAGCTTTTTACACCCCAATATAAAATATATCCTGTGGAATTTAATGAGAAAAATAACTATGCAGGGGAAATGTAAAATGTAGAACTGTTGCATGCACATCCTTTTTTTGAATAACTTTTGATTTAATTGGACATTAAGTCAACATGACTCAGTAATGTTAATCTTCTCTAATTTGTGGCAGTTCTTTAACTCTGTCAGATTGAGACAGCCACTAATGTTTCCTGCCCTCTTTGGATGAGTTTACAGATTTATGTTAAATTCTTATACAGTGACAAGTCTGTTTTTAAACTTTTATTTTCTTTTATTGATCCATAGTTTTATTTTGAGGCTTTTGCTCTAGCTGGTTAGAGTGGATAATTATCAGCCCCTGTTGGAAATTCTTGTAGATCCTTTAATGCTGCTGTCAGCTCTTTGTTAAGTGCTTTCTTTAATTTTTGAAGGAAAAAAACGTACAGTCTACCTCATCATATTTTCCCCAATAATTTCCATACTGTATTATTGCACATAAAAATATTACACTTTGGAATTAGTTTGAATCTATCCTCCCGTCCCAGATGACACCTTTGTAGTAAGAGACCATTTTGATAATGCATCTTTTTGAAAGATATAAATTTTTTGTTTTGTTTTTAAAGCTGCATGTGAGAAAGATTTGGAATATCCTTAGAGCAGTGAACTTTAAATTCAAAACTAAAATGATATCAAATAAGCACAACAAATTAATTCTTTCTCTGAGATACTTTAAAATGATAAATATTGACTTTCTATTCTTTATTTAATGATAAACATCCTCAAAATTGGTTTCCATTATTCCCAGGTAAAGGTTTATAACCTGGATGAGAACAAACATGGACCAGATGACGTCCTGGTTATGGGCACAGATGGACTGTGGGATGTAACGACAGACAAGGAAGTGGCAGAAGCTGTTTCAACCTACCTGTCACGCTGTGATCCATCTGATCCCATGAGGTGAACTGTTTCATAAAAAAAATAAATAAAAAAAATTATAAGTTTTTGCTTTTGCTGTTTTCCTAATTTTCATTGCATCTGAAACAAAGCTGTTCAATTATGTGTTTTATCAAGTTTGTCCACTAGGTGGTGACAAATCCTGCTTTAAGCCTCCAACTATATTTTATCATCTATTTGGCTGAGCTTCATTTGATTAGCCTAAGCATCTACACTATTGTTATGAACAATATTTTAAATGACTCTGCTTAGTATGAGTTTAAGCATATGGAGTAAAATATGTTGCCTATAGTTTAAAAAAGACAGTGAAGAAAAGTTCTTGTTTTCATTATCTGTATTTTAAATGTTTATTTAATCAATATCTTAGTGTAGATGCCTGTTGTTTTTTGTTAATAATTAGTTAAATAAGTTTTTTTGTGTATAATCTAGCTAAGTTTATTCTACTTTATTGTTTGATATTTGTTTTGAGATTATGTTTTTTTGGTTATTTAGTTATGTTCCTTTGTTTCTGGTTAGTTATGATTAATTTGGGTGAATTATTTCTATAAATAAACTGTCAATGGTAGGACTTATGTTTTTTTTTTTACCAGCACAAGAGAAGCATGGAGGAAAACTGAAGGAGTTTACCTTTTTATTTTATTTATTTATTTATTTATTTTTTTGAGTGTGTAAATAACTTGTCCATGGTGCATCTGTAGCTTTTGTGGACTTTTTTTTTGTCATCAAAGCCGGGCCACAGCAACTTAGGTTGAAAGAGATTATTTGATTAGCAAATTTAAAAAAACATGATTTTTTTTTAATGTTTTCACCATATTTTAAAATCTTACCTGAACCCCTGTTTTGAAATGACTGTGTGCTCTTTAACTCTCTATGTTTCCCAGATATACACTGGCAGCACAGGAACTACTGATGAGGTCCAGAGGTGTGCTAAAAGAGCGCGGCTGGCGGCTACCCAATGAAAAACTGGGCTCAGGTGATGACATCACTGTGTTTGTCATCCCGCTGGCAGGACACGAGTCAGAGACCTGATGAGCTTCATTGCAGTGCAGCCTTCCTATTAGTCCCTTTTAACTTCATGAATAAACCCTGGAACGACGAGGCAGTGGAAGACAAAAAGATGACTTTCACTGGAAAGGCTTGGGTCTAAACAGCACCTTCATTGACTTTATTACTACGACCCACCTTTCTATAGTTCAGTTCTATCTGACTCCTTTGGTTGATTTCTGATTATTCAAAAAGCATTGAATTATTAGAGAAGTACATTTTTTTTCTCCCAAATTTGCTGTTTGTGATATACACAAAATCCTTGTAGTATTTTTTTTGTTTGTTTGTTTATTTATGTCTAAAGCCAGGGCTGGAACAAAATCTTTTAAAGATCTTTGTTTTATTGCAATCCCCAAGATGCTACTACTTATATCTAAAAAGAAAAAGCCTCCTTATAGTTATAAAATGATTAAATAAATGGGTTTGTTACTGAAGTTGTGAGGCAACCAAAGAAATGCTCCTGCAGTATGAGTATGAAAAACACAATTATTCACAAAAATCATTAATTAAACAATATGTATAAAAAAAAAAAAAAGGAAGAACGAAGAGAAGACAAACGAATGGACCTTTTTGGCACTGGACCCATAATATGTTGCAGTATTTCAGTAGAAAATAATGAATGAAAATGACGACACCTGAGGCACTTGAAAGTCTGTTGCACATGTTCTGTAGTAGCTTATTAGTTAGTGTTATCCTTTGATTGAATGTGCTCATAGAAGACCTATTACATTTTATTACAACAGATGGGATTGTTGGTTATAAATATGTTTGGTGATGATAAGAAGGAAGTTGTTCATGTTTTTATGCAACTGTAAGCTTTTTTTTTATTTCTTTTTTTATTTAGCTGACAGGGCAAACAGTATCAAGTTCTCCATGTCTTGCTATAATCAGAAGTTATGTTTCACACATATGCCTTATTAGAACATGAAAGGGACTGAAGAGTTTCCATTGCACTAAATTTGAATCATGTAAAAGAGGCACAAAAAAAAAAGAATACATTGTACGTCTTTATCTGTACCTCATACCTCTTTTGTACTGTTTAGGTTATGTCATGTCGAACTTAGATTTTACATATATATTTTTTGAAATTTCTTTTGCTTGTAAACGAATTGTATTTTTATTTCCTATCCATAACTGTTGGTGTGTTCAAGAATCAGAGGTACCAAAAGGTATGATAAAAGGACAATTTGATTCAGTTTGAAAGAATAAAATTTTTTTTTTTTTCCCATTTGGTTTAAACTTCCTTATTGCTGTCCTATGATCCAACATAGAACTGTTCTTTTTTGCTAGACCATTTTGTATTTTTGCACATCTGACACATCTGGATCACCTGTCATGCTAAATATATATATCAGTAGAGGTGCTACCTCATGTTGTCTACAGGCAATACACTAAAGTAAAACATAAGCAAAACATCGCTGTGTGACATTTGCATGGAGGGCTCTTTGGAATTGGGTGGAGAGATAAGGGGCAATGATACAGCGGGGCAAACAAGAATTGAACATAGCAACATGACATTTTCGCATGATGTCAACAACACATGCAGTCCACACTTAGAAAGAAATCAAACCTTATATGTCCAGAAATTAATTTAAGTGAAAAAAGTGAAATAGCACAAGGAAAAAGTATTGAACAAACTTACTAAAATCTATTTACTTCTCTGTTCAAAAGCCTTAGTTGGCAATGACAGCTTCAAGGCGCCTCCTGTATGGAGAACTTAGTTGCATGCATTGCTCAGGTGTGATTTTGGCCCATTCTTTCCTCGCAAACAGTCTTCAAATCTTGAGGGTTTCGTGGGCTCCTTCTATGAACTCTGATCTTTAGTTCTTTCCATACATTTTCTATTGCATTCCAGTCAGGTAATTGGCTGGACCATTCTAGCAGCTTTATTTTCTTTCTCTAAAACCAATTGAGAGTTTCCTTGGCGATGTCATTGTCTTGCTGAAATGTCCACCCGCGTTTCATCTTCACCATCTTAGTAGATTTTCAGCAGATATTTATCAAGAATGCCTCTGTACATTTGTCCATTCATCTTTCAATTATTTGAACTTTGCCAGCATATGGTAATATGCTGAAAAAACAGCCCCACACCACACAATGTTCCCCCCTCCGAACTTCACTGTTGCTATGGTGCTTTTGTGGTGATGTGTAATGCCATTTGACCTCCAAAGATGATGTATATAATGGCATCCAAAGAGTTACATTTTGGTCTCATCTGACCAGACTATATTCTCCTCGTATTTCACAGGCCTGTCTAAATGTTATGTAGTAAATGCATGAAAAAGAAGAAAAAGAAAAAGCATTTTCTTCAGCAATGGAGTCTTGCCTAGTGAGCGTGCATACAGTCCACGACGGTTGCATTACTTCTTGTTTTCTTTGAAACAATTGCACTGGCTGATTCCAGGTCTTTCTGAGGCTCTCCACAAGTAATATTTGTCTTTTGAACAACTCTTCTGATAATTATTTTCACTGCCTTGCCAGAAATGTTGCAAGGGCCACGTGGCCATGGTTAGTTTGTGGTGAAATAATGTTCTTTTCACTTTCAGATTATGGCCCCAACAGTGCTTACCAAAAAAAGATTGAAGAGAGCACATTTGCAGTAAAAGCTGAGCCTATAGCTATGTCTCAGAGAAACAGGACACTGCAAAACAGGTCCAACCCTGTCATCTACAGGTGCTGGTCATAAAATTAGAATATCATGAAAAAGTAGATTGATTTCAGTAATTCCATTTAAAAAGTGAAACTTGTATATTATATTCATACATTACATACAAACTCATATATTTCAGATGTTTATTTTGTTTAATTTTGATGATTACAAATGACAACAAATGAAAATCTCAAATTCATCATATCAAAAAATTAGAATATTGTGAAAAGGTTCAAAATTGATGGCCCCTGGTGCCACACTCTAATCAGCTAATTAACTCAAACCACCTGCAAAAGCCTTTAAATGGTCTTTCAGTCTAGTTCTATAGGCTACACAATCATGGGGAAGACTGCTGACTTGACAGTTGTCCAAAAGACGACCATCGACACCTTGCACAAGGAGGGCAAGACACAAAAGGTCATCGCTAAAGAGGCTGGCTGTTCACAGAGCTCAGTGTCCAAGCACATTAATAGAGAGGCGAAGGGAAGGAAAAGATGTGGTCGAAAAAAGTGTACAAGCAAGAGAGATAACCGCACCCTGGAGAGGATTGTGAAACAAAACCCCTTCAAAAATGTGGGGGAGATTCACAAAGAGTGGACTGCAGCTGGAGTGAGTGCTTCAAGAACCACCACACACAGACGTATGAAAGACATGGGTTTCTGCTGTCGCATTCCTTGTGTCAAGCCACTCTTGAACCACAGACAGCGTCAGAAGCGTCTTGCCTGGGCTAAAGAGAAACAGGACTGGACTGCTGGTGAGTGGTCCAAAGTCATGTTCTCTGATGAAAGTAAATTTTGCATTTCCTTTGGAAATCAAGGTCCCAGAGTCTGGAGGAAAAGAAGAGAGGCACTTCATCCACGTTGCTTGAAGTCCAGTGTAAAGTTTCCACAGTCAG
The DNA here is from genome assembly GCF_016077235.1 of Cyprinodon tularosa. Classification (NCBI taxonomy): domain Eukaryota; kingdom Metazoa; phylum Chordata; class Actinopteri; order Cyprinodontiformes; family Cyprinodontidae; genus Cyprinodon; species Cyprinodon tularosa. Next base: position 279,647 of record NW_024039517.1, on the reverse strand, counting down.
TGATGGTTTGGGGTGCCATGTCATCTGCTGGTGTTGGTCCATTGTGTTTTCTGAGGTCCAGGGTCAACGCAGCCACATACCAGGAAGTTTTAGAGCACTTCATGCTTCCTGCAGCTGACCAACTTTTTGGAGATGCAGATTTCATTTTCCAACAGGACTTGGCACCTGCACACAGTGCCAAAGCTACCAGTACCTGGTTGAAGGACCATGGTATCCCTGTTCTTAATTGGCCAGCAAACTCTCCTGACCTTAACCCCATAGAAAATCTATGGGGTATTGTGAAGAAGAAGATGCAATACACCAGACCCAACAATTCAGAAGAGCTAAAAGCCACTATTAGAGCAACCTGGGCTATCATAACACCTGAGCAGTGCCACAGACTGATCGACTCCATGCCACGCCGCATTGCTGCAGTAATACAGGCCAAAGGAGGCCCAACTAAATACTGAGTGCTGTACATGCTCATACTTTTCATGTTCATACTTTTCAGTTGGCCAACATTTCTATAAATCCTTTGTTTTTATTGGTCTTCAGTAATATTCTAATTTTCTGATATGATGAATTTGAGATTTTCATTTGTTGTCATTTGTAATCATCAAAATTAAACAAAATAAACGTCTGAAATATATGAGTTTGTATGTAATGTATGAATATAATATACAAGTTTCACTTTTTAAATGGAATTACTGAAATCAATCTACTTTTTCATGATATTCTAATTTTATGACCAGCACCTGTATAATTGGAGGTGTTGATGTCAACACCCCAGCTTATGGCTCCTTCCAGGATGGTGTCACAGCCAAACAGAGCACTAGACAGAGTGTACACAAAGTTAGAGGTTTACCTAAGAAATACTGTAGGATTGGAGAACTGAAGGAGAATGAAGCAGTATGCTGAAAAGTGGTCCCTATGTCTTCGGCAGCCTAAGCCTATAGCAGCATAATTATAGCTCATAATAACCTGAGCCACTCTAAGTATAAGTTTTATCAAAAAAGAAAATTTTAAGCCTGGCCTTAAAAGTAGACAGAGTGTCTACTTCACAACTAAAACTGGTAGTTGGTTCCACAGGGCAGGAGCCTGATAACTAAAATATCTGCCACCAGTTCTACTTTTAGAAATTCTAGGAACCACTTGTAAACCTGATAATTTTTTATTTTATTTGTATTTAACCTTTATTTCATTAGGGAAAAAAATCCCATTGAGATCAAAATCCTTTTTTTGCAAGGGAGTCCTGGCCAAGATGCAGTAAAGTTACATAATAAACAGAGATACATTAACTTAAATGATAGGTACATAAAAAAAAAAAAACATTTCAAGCAATTTTCATCACAATCCTTTCTGTTACATCTAGTAAATCAATTGTTATTGTGTAAATATCATGTCACTTCATGTTTATTTTTTATTACTGTATATGTCCTCCTTTAAAACACCGTAATCTGCATATAGGGGGAGTGGTGGCCTAGTGGTTAGGACATAGACTATGGAATCCTGAGGTTTTGAGTTCGAGCCCCACTCCCACAGACTGCCACTCTGGCTCCCTAAGCAAAGACCCTTAACCCCACACTGCTCCCTGGGCGCCGCACAATGGCAGCCCTCTGCTGCCTAAGGGGATGGAATGTGTTGTGTTACTTTATATTATCTTTAAATTATCAAATCAGATGTTATAATTATAATTAGTAGATAGATTACTTAGTACTTGAGTAGCCTTTTCGCCAATTTGTTATTCTTGGGTAATTTCTTGGATTGCTACCTTTTTACTTTTGCTTACTAAATAATTCAATAAAGTAGTGCTGTTCTTATTTAAGTACAATTCTGGGCTACTCTACTCAACTTAATAAATATAATAATATATTCATAAAAGATATATTCATAAATATTCATAAAAGCTCACCAAGGATTTTAGTGAAGAATTTATGAGCTCTTACATGGTGTCTTCACTTTTGAATGATGTGGGGCTTAACTAAAATTTAGGTTTCGTTTTGTGGTTAAAACAATGTTTTAACTAACTGGGGGGAAAAAAAGATATTCCAAAGACACCTTTAATACACCTTTATTATGTTTATAGCTCCGACGATTTTTAATCAATTTATTTTATGTTTATTTAGGCTTTATTCTGTTTGAACTCTGCTTAAAATAAAGCAAAATTAGATTAAAAAGGTTTATTTTCTAATGATTTTCGTGATGTGTGGGAATAATGCAACTTAGTTCATGAAATATACGTAAATAAGTTGCACTGTTTTGATTTTGCTAAGCTGATTAGACAAAGGTGTTACAGGAAAAGGCATTAGAATATATTTGACAATTTGCAGAAAAGTTGAGAGGTTTGATTCTTGCCGGAACATTGTGTCATCTTTCACGTGAAAAGGGAGGAGATATCTTGCTGACTGAAGCAGACACGTCAATTTACCATAAGGTTGCATCAAAACAGGATATAGATTATTAGAATTTCAAAATAAAATTTCAGTGTGCATTATTATTATTATTATTATTATTATTATTATTATTATTATTATTATTATTATTATTATTATTATTATTATTATTATTATTATTATTATTATTATTATTATTTATTATTATTATTATTGTTATTATTATTATTTTTATTATTATTATTATTATTATTATTATTATATAAATAGGGAAAGATTTACCATAAGCAAATATGTCAAATTGTATTCTACAGCATGCTGTGGTTCATATAGAAGATATTTTTCATGTTTGACATTAAAAATAAAGGAGCAACATCAAACACTGTTGCACAAACACAAAAGTATTACATTAAAACAATAACTGTGGAAAAGGAAAGAAGCAGTCACATTGCAAACAGGTAAATGGCTAAGACACCATATTTAGATATTACGGTATTAGCTACATTTTGACCTTCTTGGGAAAACTGTAAGAAAAGAACATTATTTATTCTGTCTGGAAGTAAAGAAACTAATGGTCTCAGTCGGTTCCAAATCTGGCTAACATGAAAACTAAATTTTGGATTCCCTGGTTTTTGTATTTTTTTAGCTAATAACATCTACAACAGCTTGTTAAAAAAATATTTACAGAAACATTGAATTTCACTTTGGATAAATAAAATAGATTTTTTTTTAATTAAATATGACTGATTGAGTTGCTTTAATGTGGTTGCTAAGATGTCGGACTGAATCCACCATGAGAAAAGATTTCATGCATTGTTTGTAGTTTTAGTTTCATGGAGTCTAATTGATTTTACATTCTCATTTCAGAATTTTTGGGGCCAAATAGTTGAGCTGAAGGAAACCCCCCAATGTTATGGACACGTCAGTATTTTGGCTATGATGACACAGTAATATATTATTGTCTATCAGCAGCATAAGCCACAGTTCTTGCAATACTAAATCATTTTTGTTCGAAGAAATCTACATTTCTAGAGGCCTACGACTGAAGCTGCTGGGCTGGCACTTTGTGTGATCTTAGTTTGCTGAGATATATTCCAGTTACGTGACACAAACATTTTGAAGCAATTTAGCCTCTAATTAAGAATATTTATGAGAGATGCATGAATATATAAAGAGTCTGAGTTAATTTTTTGGTTTGATTTTGAAACAGACTCAGAATCATTTTAAACAGGGAAACATTAAGCTACACATGTGGAAATAAAATATAAAAAAAACACAGACTGAATATTAGAGTTTTATTTATTTATTTTTTTTCTATCCTATAATTTATTTTAAGTCTGCTGGTTGCTATAATCTTCTTGAGTCTGAAGAGACCTATTTTTCAATGAATCTAAATGTTGATATTAAGTGATGTAGATTATTCTTGTTTAAAAATAAATGAGGAGACCTTTTCAAAGATTCATAAAGAAACAAATTCAAAGAAGGCTTGTTTTTATCCCACATAGTTTAAATTTTAGTAATTGAGCTCATAAGTGGGTCTTTTATTGAAAATGTTAAAAATAATACTACCTCCTTTGTATTTGAAGACGGAAAAGCGTCGCGCTTTTATTTTGAAATGTATAAAAGACTGTTATTTTGTTTAACTTTGCGTTTTGCTGGATTCCGTGAGAGGATTTCTTCTCTCTGCTGTGGGACTCAGCATTCAGTCTGCAAAGTTCACTGGGGAACCAGACGCTCTATTGAAGAAGAGTCTCTATTTGTACCAGGATCATAAACACTGTGGAAAAGTGGACTATTTGTTTTTTTACATTTAACCAGCTGTTGCAGGTAACTATAAGTACCGTAAATAGATATCACTTAATTAATTTACTGTTTTTGAAGTAGTTTTGCCTTAGAAAAAGAAGGTAGTTTGTCCTTAAGTTGATCTTTATTTAATACTCTAATAGGAGCTGCTCTGATTTCTATTCAGTTTGTTAATTAGTTTATAAATGAGTTCATTAGTAGATGAAAAGTGTTTGTAGCAGGAGGGATTCTGTCTTTTTATTATGATTAACTGTTTATTCTGTGTATTTTATTATTGGAGATAAGATTATTCTTGGACTGTTTTTTTTTTTTTTTTTCAAGTAATAATGAAGTGAAGCTAAACTATGCCAGATGAGGAGGTCTGAATGAGGAAAATTTACAGACAAATTATTGGTGAATTTATTGTAATTTTACCTCCATTTTTACTTAGTGGGTTGTTCTTATGGCATGTTTTATAGTTGGCATACTCAAGATGATCTTTCCTGGAATTTCTTGTTCATAAATATAAACTTTAAATCCAGTATTTCTAGCAATACATCTTATATCCTCATGTTTATATGAAAGCAAGTATCCTTCTGATCCCTGACAATGATAGATTTGGAGATTAAATCTATTCAGTTGGTTGATTAAATTAAATATCTAAACTTTCTGCAGACATTTTCAGGAGATGATAACTGAACCTAGCTCAATGACTAATACTGCAATAATTTTAGAGATTAAAATCTAAACTTTAATGAAAGTGAACATACTGCATTTTTCTTTTTTTTTTTACTTATCAAATTGAACTAACGGCACAACTTGATGGAACCAATTTTTTTTATTAATGTTACCTAAAAGTTTAGGGAAAATTTGGTGATGGATTAATTATTTAATCATGGATTTACAAATAATATATGATTGTAGATGTAAAACCTTTAAAAAGTTTCCCCTGCACTAAACCAATGCAGATGATGGTTTGAATAATCCAGCTATCCTTGCTTAAGTCTTAAGTCTTAAGATCTGGATCTCTTCAGACTTTTTGCTGCCCATACATGTTTTTCTTTTAAGTGATGCTGAAATCAACCCTGTATTTTAATCAGATTTTTGGGTTTTTTCTCAAAATTTGTCTTCTGTATTTTTTATTTATTTTGTGGATTATAGATTTTCCTAAGTGAGCCTTTACCTAAAAGTTACATTTGTGTCTTAGAATAGAAAATTGCACTATAAATCATTTTAAAATACTTTGTTTACTTCATTTGCATGAGGAGTTCCATCTTTTGCACCCTGCCAAGGCCTTTTTCTGTCTCCTTTCTCCATTTAAAACTTCCTTGATCCGCCACAGTTCTAGATGCCGTTAGCAGAACAACCAGCGAGCCCCTCTCATTTGGCTTTAAAAGCAGCTCTGTCTTTCTTTAAATGATTTGTACATTTACAGCTACTGAAAGCAGCCATAAACATGAGCAGGTTGTCATTCATTGGGAATGTTGTGCGACTGTTGTGGCTGTAATCTTTAAAGCTCAGTCACTGTGTTAGATGAACACTGCAATCTTTTGTATTTTCATTTCCAATGTTTTGGGTTTTTGTTGCTGAGACATGGAAAAAGGCTTTGAAATTAATGATCATATCATTATATCATCATGGTAAATATTAAACTAAACTAAACTATACAGGGAAAACTAGTCTGGATTTCTCTCCTTTAAGATAACAATTGCTTTGTCAGCATCATCGGCAGCAAGCACACTTTTATAGAAGAATATTGTTCTTGGCTTTATTGCAGTTAACAGGTTTATTAGTTTTCCTATATAACTCTTGGTAAGAAAACATGGCAACAATAATTATTCTTTTAAAGTGTATAAATAATTAGCAAATCACACATTATTTTATATCATTATTTGTTTAAAGATAGATCGGATTAAGATTAAATGTAGGTGCTAGGAATTCCTAACTAGACATTTATCTACCTAAACAGTTGTGCTATTGCCCGTTTTCTCAAATAATAGGTCAAAATATGCCATGCATAAGCTGACTTCAGCTTTATAGAGACATCAGCATCTTTATCTTTCTGCAATAAGCTTCAAAACTCCTTTTAGAAACATAAATCTTCCAGATCTGATTTCATCCTCTTTTTTTTATTTTTTTTAGCATCTATTTAAATGTAATATGTCCTTCGATTATTTTGGTTTGTTTTGGGCCTGTTTCTATTTCTTGTCTTTAAAGGCACGACTCAGTTATAAACTTTCAAGCTTTAGAACACATCAACAGAATGTGAAAGTTGATTAAATCTGTCATGAGGTTTCCTACTACTGTTGTCTCTGAAAAGCTCTTCCATCCAGTTTGATGCGTAAGACCTGTCAAGATTTATTTTTGCGCCTGCAGCTACACATCGGATTTAGACAAGTTTTATAAACTTAAAGTCTTAAAAAAAAAAATCACAATTTACTGTTCCTTGCTAAATGTGGTTCATTTTGGACTTTCTAAGGTTCTAAGTCAAATTCTATTTGTTTCTTTTAGCTACAAGGAGCTTAACAAATTTAGCTATGATGACTAAACAACTGAACAGCTCATTGATTTTATAGTGATGTTTAAGAACCTGGGAAATAGGTTATTTCTGCTGTTATTGCTATCTGAAGCTCTAGTGTTTTGTATCAGAGGCAGAGCTGCAGTCTTGAAGTGAAAAGAAAAATGGAAAACAAAAGATTCTCACATGCAATTTCTAGATAAAACAGCCATGTCAGGAAGGAGACAGATTTTCTAACTCAAAGAAGTCCTTAAATGGAGGAAACTCATACAGTATGCTAACTTCAAAGTTATTTATACCAATCATTGACATACATTTTTGTGTTTTTATTGTTTTAGAATTTTTTTAGCGTGCGTCTGGTCTTATATCCAACAGAGAATCTTTGGAATAAGAAAGATTAGTCTGATGTATAGAAGACCCTTAAACCTCAAAGAGTGTCATATAATCCACTGTTGATTCAGCATTAATGAAGGATCTTTCATAGGTTCTCAGAATCTGCTGATGTCCAACCATCTCTGAACAATATATGGGTTAAATCCCAGACAGGTTGCCTCTCCATCACACTGGTTTCCATTAGCATCAATCTGAAGTGTAGTTTTAGTGCATTTTGACCAATCAGATGCAATGGTTATGTATGAGGAGGTATATTCATAGTTTAAATTAGTGTATGGCTGTTGGAACCATAATATAGTTAATGATTATGGAACTGATTGTACAGTATAGGTTTGATTCAAACATATACAATGGGTTTTGGTTTTAGTAGGAAATATTACATATGAATAATGGTATATTTCATGAACTTTTGTCAGGGCTAATTAGGGATACCTTTATCTATTTGTCAATTAAATGTATTTATTTCTAGATAAAGTTTAACTTTAATCTATTTATGTTATACAATGTGGTATTTTTGATAGTCCACAGGACCAACAAGCCTTTTCTTAACCTGCTTGCGTATTTTAGACATTATTGTTGTTTCTTAAAGGAATGTGGGGGGGGACACAGCTCATCTAATAAGTTGGTGTCATTATCTGTACCCATTTGACTCATGTGGTTTCAAAGCTTCTGGTGGTCCAAAGTTGGGCAAACCATAAGGAGACGCCCCATTATCATGGTGTCACCAAAGGTTTCGCTGGAAGAATTGATGCTTTTTCTTCCCCATGCATTGGAAAACTATGCTTGGATAAGGCTTTAAAAATATCTGTCTGTGTCTAAGAGTTACTTCTTTAAACTCTGTTGTCTTTGTTACTTAGGAACAGTATGTTCTAATAACTTGATACTTTTATTGGGTTCTGGTCTGGTTTTGGATCTTACACTAACCTGTAAATCAGCTGTTCCTCTGTAGTATCCTTGTGTGTGTTGGATTCAACAATCCGTATTATTTCACTTCCATGATACCTGAATTTGGATATAAGCAGATCTTGATACTAGTCCTCTGTTTTCTTTATTGTTATTATTATTGTTGCTGTTCTTTTTTTAAGCGGCTGTCATAAACTCCCCTCTACAAGCAAATATGACTTCTTGAATATTCTTAAAGTCTAATACTGCTGGGAGAAGCTGATCTGCAGCGTAGAGTCACACCAGGTGGAAAGATGCCTATATATAGATTTTATTTTTTTAAATCACCTTTGGTAAATTGGCTTTATAAGTTAAATCTGTGAATTCTATACATTTATTCTTGTTATTTTTAATTTGTGAGACTATATATGCTTTACTGCTTGGCTCCTTGGTATAAAAATGATATGACACAGAGACACATTGATCGTTCTTCTGGAGGAGCACTTATGTTCTAGGCTTGAACATAGCTTTCTGATGATAGTGGGGGAGGTTTTAAATATCTTCAAAGCTAACTGTTATAGAGCCAGAGCAAAGAGGTGCATCACTGGGTAAGTTGAGTTTGAAAGAAAGCATATTTTATCTAAGATATGTGATGCTTCTCTTCCAGTCTCCAAATGGAGCCTTGTCAGTGGGAATGGTGTCATGGAAAGTTGAATCTCTTAGACATATTAAATAAAACTATGGTGGTCTCTGTCAGAAAAAAACAAAAAACATTAAGAATTCAAACTTCTGAAAACAATAATTCAATTGAATTCAGTTTATTTATATAGCGCCAATTCACAACACATGTCATCTCAAGGCACTTTACAGTTCAACTAGATCATCCAGTCAGATTGATTAAAAGTTTTCTATCTAAGGAAAACCAGTTGATTGCATCGACTCATTGACTTGAAGGCAATCCCTCACACTAAGCATGCTTGTAGCAACAGTGGAGAGGAAAAACTCCCTTTTAACAGGAAGAAACCTCCAACAGAACCAGGCTCAGTGTGAGCGGCCATCTTCTGAGGCCGACTGGGGTTCAAGGAGACAGAAGCAGAGATACAAAAAGCAGCTGTAAAAGGCGGCCCCGTTCAGGAAACACACAGCCAGGCAGAAGGGCTCTGAGGATGAACAGAGCGCATCCACAGTCAGAGAAACAGGACTACACTGGAAAAACAGGCCGATCTCCAACATCTATAAACAAAGCAGCAGCACAGCTGATATTTCTCTCCAGGGTGGTGTCACAGCCAAACAGGAACAGACGCGGTGAAGCTGATATGAGAATAAGCAGAGTGAGCATAATGTTAGAGATTAAACTAACAGATTCTGCAGAGTGGAAGAATAGAGATAGAATTCAGCAAAATTATGAAAAAGGGGTCACTAGGTCCTCTGGAAGTCTAAGTCTATAGGAGCATAACTATAGAGATAGCTCAGGATAACTGTGGCACTCTAACTATAAGCTTTATCAAAAAGGAAAGTTTTAAGCCTACCCTTAAATTTATTTAAATTATATTTATTTATCATTTATTTATTTATTTTCAATAACAAAATAGATAAATTAACAGAGTTCAAACGGTCAAGCTTCGTCCATGGATGCGACTTTTATTTTTGTTGATTTATCTAATAAAACACTGAAAACCTTATGTCCTAGATTAAAAAAAATATATAATTTAGGACACTAGTCTTTGTCTTTGAGAAATGCGTATTTACTGAGATGATACCTGTTATAAAAGCACACATAATGTAAAGAGTTTGTTCAAAGAAGATTGCCAAAGATCCCTCTATGTATGTTCCAACTTTAAGAAATGTTATAGGAATAAACATTGTACCACAGTATTTATTTCAAGGCACATTTTTACTCATAACACCAGCAAGTATCAGAAACTAAAAGCATTATAAACTATTTTTGTTGCATGTGTCTGATCTTCCTAAATAGCTATTCTTTCATTCAGTGCCTGTGACGTCACGTCTGCTGCCTCACGCTGTCAGCGGAGGAAATTTTCTACTTTATGTGCTTTCATTGTTTAAAGATGGTCAGTGTTTGATATAAACAACGGGGCAGGATGTAAAAACAGTTGTTTTACAGCTTTGAGTCACAATGAACATGTTTGATGTTGATGACACACCATCAGTTATCACCGGCAGCCACCTGAACTTCCTCTTGCATTCATTAGCACCCATTAGTCCTACATTTGAACTGAGGCTATTTATTCAACATTTTCAGGGTTCATTACTTCTTTTATTAAATAATCCAGCAGGAATATTTGCTGTTTAAAGGCTCCCTGTTGTGTTATTGTTGACATAAGGGAGTTTAGGATGTATGAGTGTGATATGGCCTGTTATAAAATGTTTGTAAATCTGGGTCTTTTCTATTTGAATGTATGCTATAGTAGAGCAAACAATAAGATGGAGAAAAGCGGCTAAAAAAAACTAGATTAAAAAAAACAGCATTACTGGTTGAGAAAATAAAGGTTTAGATATTGAGGCAGGATAAGACAATGAGTTTATTCAAACAAACACATAGAGCCGTCAGCATTGCCACCAGTTACAATAAACTTGATGGCAATGCCAGCTTTTAGGTCAGTTTAAAAAGCCATAGTTACTTTAATTACTATATGCTGGTTTAATGGGAGATATTTTAAATTTAGAAAGTGAATGAATACTTTTTTATTTCTATTAAACAAATTTTTACATAGAATGAAATTAATTAAATTTCTTCCTTAAGTCAGATTCATAGTTGTCCATAATTTCAAGATGCCTGATGTACAAAGATGATCTACTTATTTATATTAGAATCTAAACACTGTGTGGGGCAATCAAACTATTCAGGTAGGAGGAGGTTCTGTGTGTCAGAGGTGTCCTTTAACAAACCTGACTTTGTTGTATCGGTTCTGTTTGAAGGAATGTGTTGAATTGACTGCATCTATTGGGAGAATTTTGAATGTTTGACACAAATCATAAAGTTCATAATGTAGTTCTGAAAATAAACGAAAATGTATGTAAACTGTTGAATTGGTAGACAGTTGTTAAAAAACTGTCAGAAACAAATATCTTGTTGATTTGAAAATGGTAAAATCAGAAAGTTCATCCTATCTGATCTAAAACAGGAAACATTTAAGTCGGATTTAATGTCAGAAAGGTTAAAAAAAACAATGTTTCTCGTATTTCTACTGTTAAGTGTGAATGCTCTACATTTAAAACAAAACAGGCAAAAATCCCTTTAAAATATAATATTACTTCACTTCAAAATATGATATTATTAATATTTACTAAACAACTTTTTTTAAAAGTTGTCTGACGCTAGTAACCATATTTATTATCAGCTTCATATTTGTAGCTGTGAATATATTTAGTGTATGTTTGCACAGCTGGCAGTAGGCCTTCAGCTCATCTAACAGTAACACCATCAAAACCAACTCTGTTTTCTGCTGCTACAGAACAATGTTTATTGTGTCATTTTGTTCATATTTACTCACCATAATATAGGTGTAAAACTTTATGTTAATAGCATTCATCCAATTTATCCTGCGTGTTCTTGGTAGAGGAACTCGCTTGTAAATGTTTGTTTTGTCCCATATAGTCTTATTATCATTTTAGCAACACAATGGGGTCTTTGCAGCTTTATTGTTTTTCATTTCTAGTAATTAACCATAGAGATGTGGTCTGTTATTGTATCTCTGTAGAAAGTTGGGCTGATCAAATATTAAGTTGTGTTGAGTGAGCTTTATAGACACCAGCTGCTGCATTCATTTCCTGAACACCTTTCTTATTGTCATGTATCTTTAATATGAGCAAACAGCATAAAAAAAGGTGCGAGAGGATATTTCCATCTCCCATCTTTTGTGTCCTCTCTTGTTTATATATTCAGATTTTGCATTCGGTGATAAAAGCTGCTTTTGACCACATGCAAAACAGATAGTGAAATGTAGCGCAGGTGGCAAACTGGATGCTTTTTGTTCAGCATGATAAATACTCTACTCTTTATGCATCATACATCTCTAAAGAATTATTTTAAATATGGAATCCACAACTAAACAAAAATGTTCACAGAGGTAGAAATGAAAATAAGACATTTGTTGAATTTTCATTTAAGCTCTTGTCTCTCTTCTCTCAGCAGAAATGTCAGGGATTCGGAAGAAGCTGGTGATTGTTGGAGATGGAGCTTGTGGGAAAACATGTCTTCTTATAGTTTTTAGTAAGGACCAGTTTCCTGAGGTTTATGTCCCTACAGTATTTGAGAACTACATTGCAGATATCGAAATTGATGGAAAGCAGGTTGGTACTGTTGACACTAAAGAAGGTTTTTACACTAGAAAAACGATCTAGAAATAAGTAAAACTATCTGAAATTAAGTGTATTTACCTGTAATTTGAGTAGGTAAATGAGATATTTGCAAATGGAATGAGTATTTCTACTCTTAAAATAAGATAATTAGATAATATGCACTTGAAATAAGACAATGCAATTGTGTTTCCTTATTTTAAATCTAAATTTTGGGGTTCCAATGGCAAAATGTCTCCTCAACTCAAGAACAAATTGACTTATTTTAAGAAAAAATGACGTATCTAGAATTAGATTTTTTTCCATTGTAGAAGTCATTTTTTTCCAAGTCAGTAGAGTTTTTCCACTGTATTTGTGTCATAAATGTTATATGTTTACCATATAAATTGATATACATTAATGTTAACTTCACAGGAATAAATCCAACATCTATTTCATTAATTAGTATTATGTTTATATGAGCAGCAAAGATATATCAAGTGAAATACTTAAAAATCCTAAATTTGAAGTTTTTTTCAATACAGCTTTTACCACTGAAAACTTCAACTTCTCTTATTATAATTATTAATCATATGCAATAGCATTGAATTGTACGAAGTACAATGATATACAATATCATTAATAATAGAGAGCATATAAATGTTTTAGGGGAATAAATGTCTGGTAGCTTAATCGTTACCAAAAAGAGGTTGCAGCTGATGTGCTAATTAACAAGAGAAATGTCATTTATGCCATTTAATATAAGAAAAACCTACTTTAAGTTCAACTCTAACTGTGTCCCAAAGATAAAATTATGTTTTACTCAGGCCACTTCAGCCCCCAAATAAGGAGTTGTTGATTACATAATTAAACACAGTCAACAGACCATAGATATCAAAATAATGTATATTTTTTTAAGTAAACCTGCTGGTTTCTGTTGAAAAATTTATGATTAACTTTAAAGGTTTGTTGCACTGGTTATCACCCCATAGTCATCTTTCACAGAGAGAGAAATAAAACTGATTGGCAGATTGTGGAGAACTTGTCTGCATCTACTAGCTGTAGATGGGAGGTTTTCATTCAGTAATTACTTTTAATTACTTGTGGTCTTGGAAATTTTGGGAATAAAATGGTCTTTGGCTTCCTTGTTTATTTACCTCAGCTGTGAGCTGATGTGCTCAATTTTTTTTCTTTTTCTAAATATTGTAAAAGCTTCAGATATGAATGTCAAAACCTTTGTGGCATAATCCTCTCTTCAGATGGAGAGTTGTGACACCTTACATTTGTTTTTGTTTTTTTCTTGAAGAGCTCTGCCGTCAGAGCTAAAGATGATAACTTATGTTTAGGGGTTCTGTTCTCTCAATCTGACCATTGGTGCAGAATCACCGCTTGGCAAAACAGGAAATTACTTTACTTCCTGGTTTCCTGTTCAGACGGGAACAAGGATGTCTCCTGGCAATCCCCCTCCCTCTCCCAGAACTCTACTGCTGCTCCTGTCCGATAAGTTCTTTATTTCCTGTCTTCGTGCTGGTTGATTTAGCACGCAGGGAGCGGTCTATGGTTGTTTTCTGTAAAATAAATATGTAATGAAACTCTTTTTGGAGAGAGATAATTAAGTACCCCTGAATCCCCTGAAAGAAGTTCCGGTTCAACTATATCTAAGAAATGCTATTGTATTACGTTTTTGTTCAACTTATAAATTTGTTTAAAAAAACTGTTTTGAATCTATGGCTATTTTCCCCCTCGCTCTTTTACTTAAAGTCTGCAGCTCACACCTTCTCCAGTGGGAACATAATGATCTGTTTGCTCATGCTGTCTCAACAGTGTTGGGCCACCTCCCACCCTCTGCCTCTGCAAACCTCTATTTTAGGACTTATGACTGATTCTAGTGCTTACTGTGGGAACATCAGATTTTACTCAAAAGCTCCACCTTTAGAACTTGAAAAGTGAGTTAGCTTAGTTAAATAACAGTACGGCTGTTCGTGTTTAGCTCTTTGTTTATAAAGCTCTTGGCTTTGGTAAATGTTCTTAAATTTAAAACATTTATTAGACTTTGTTACACAGCCAATGTCTAGGGGTTCTGGGGAGGTAACTTAAAAATGTGTCCAGATCAAAAAAGGGGAATGTAAAATGATTTATTACAAAAGATGGTTAATCAGATCCAAAACACAATACAGCTTAACCCAATTAAAACAAAAGAAAAGGGCAAACAAATTCAAGAATGGTTAAGAGCAAATTAGATTACAAACTGTCCAAACCAGTCAGACTAAGTTTTAACACAAAACAACCCAAAATAAAATCATTTATAATAGTTAGAATGTTTGATTAATGACAATAACACAACCTAACCATAAGAGAAGAGTGTAAGTTAAGAGAACTTGCTTGAAGTTTGTCTTCTATCTAAAAAAAAAAAGACCACATAAGCATAAAAAAACGTTGTTGATGTTCCTAAAATTTACAGTCATTTTTATTCTTTTATAGCATGTGTAGAATATTTAGTGGCTTTAACAGCTTACAGTGTAATTTGTTGAATTATGTAATAATAATGCTATTGTAAAATGTTAGTAGTTAAAAGTACACGGGTTTCCATGAAGGGTCCTTGACTGATTGTTGACTGGCTGTTTTTTTTTTGTTGGGTTAAACTTCCCTGGAAACCAGTGACCATTCGGCTGACTTAAGGCCCAAAGGGGAACTTTTAAACTACGACTGTGACTGTGCGTCACAATGACGTCCGTAACTGTTCAGACTGAAGCCTTACAGCAGTCGCATTTTAATCAGTCTATGTAGGCCCCCGCCAAAAAGATTTGATTTCAGAAAAAAAAATGGATTCCTTGGATATCAACTCTCAGTGCTCACTTTTTTTACTCCACGCATCCCTTGTGACATTTTATTACTGAATGTGTAAAATTTCTACTATATATTAACAGAAATGGCATTAATATTGTCCTTTCAACATTTGGTGGGCTGTGGGCTTATGATTAACCTGAGCAAAATAAACTAAATCAAAGACTTACCATGACGATGAAGCTGATCCCAGTGGGAAATTTGTCCTCTGCATTTGTCCCTAACTATGTAGGGGCAGTGATAGCCATGCCGGTCCAGGGACTGACTGCAGTTCTACTGTAAGGTGGCTTGGTCAAGGTCAATGACCGGCGTACCTGATATGTAACAACCATACCATGCATAGTGCTCTAGGAGACTATAAGGCTATGCATGCTTTGGAAAGAAAAAATAAATCCGACTTCTTTTTTTTACAACTAGACTGCTGCCTGAAATATTTAAAACCAGCTGTGCTAAAGCTGAGAAACATGGAAAACCTGTAGGACAACTGCCCCCTAGGACCAACTTTGGACACGCCTGGTGTACTGTGTAGACCATTCCTTAAAGTTGCAATGAATGTAGCTTTGAATATCAAACATATGTCTCTACACACAACACAAAAAGTCACACATTGTGACTGTGATAACACAGTGGCTCATGACTGCTGTTTCAGTCTGGAAAGGAGCAGGTCAAATGTGGGAATCACAGAGTCAGTGGAAACAGGTTAGAAACAATCAAATAAGAATGCAAAACTTTTTTTTTTTTTAAGAAAAATTCTTACAGCAGCTAGTTATTGAAATTTTATAGATATACCTAGTTCTACTGAATGCAATAAAGGGCATTGTGAAAAATATTGCCCAAATATTGTTTATCTCCAGCTGGATAGACTTTTTCTGCTCTGGATGCCCATGCTACAGTAGATGTATGTTTTAGTAGCAAAGTATTTTTTGGAAATTTTGATAAACAGGAAGAAAGAACTGTGGATTAATTATAATAAATGTGATTATTAGATATGTGTCTTCTTTCTCCAGGTGGAGCTTGCATTGTGGGATACTGCAGGCCAAGAGGACTATGACAGACTGAGACCTCTCTCTTACCCCGACACAGACGTCATCCTTATGTGCTATTCTATCGACAGCCCCGATAGTTTAGGTGAGAACATTTGAAAGCTTGTTTTGTTTATAAACAGTTGATCCCATCCCACCATTTGTTGGCTATAACTAATTTATTGTTGCTAGAACCCATATTCAGCACAGATTGAGCAAGTGGCGTAGTACATCCTAAATAGGTAACCAGTCTCCCCACAGAGAAACTCTATGCCTCTCTTACTCCTGCAGACCAGAGAGGGTACTGCACAAGGGTTGTGAAATTTTCCTATTGCCAAACAGTGACTTTGTTTAATTAAAGATAAATCAGATGTCTTAACATCTGCAATATTGCTAAAAAAATAAAAAAAATAAAGAAACGGTTAACAAAATACTAGGTTAAATTTTCTTCACCAGCACCTCAAAACCTGTCTGAAGTTAACGCTTTAGTTAGCACGGTTCACCAGGATCTTAAACACAAAAACTCAGTAATGGAACTAATATAATTTCCCGTTGTTTTTTGTGTTATCTCTTAATATATGGGTAAATAATTTAACAAATTGTACTACAGTCTTATTTATTCTTTCTATTTTATTCTGTTATTGTAATTTGGTTGGACAGTTTATGAGTGACAGAAATATTACCAATATTACCAACAAAATCAAGGCTTTGTTGGGCTATTTTATAACGTCATGCTCAACGCTATTCATGACATTATGAAATGAAAAAGCTTCCTGGATGGGAAGCGAAACGTCTTCAAACTTGGAAACAGAGTCCATTGGATTATTTTTCTCTTTTTTTGGAATTACCAATATGCCGAAGCCTTAATTCATTCATATTCATTTAGTTATTGCTCATTAAGTACATTGAAAGTTCACAGTATAGACTGGAGTTGGTGCAACTGAAAACATTTTAAACCAAACAGTTTACTGAGCAATACCTACCTTATATCTAGACTGATCTGCTTGTTGGTCTAATAGCTCATTCACTTCCTCTCTTAATTTTCTCAGCCTTTTATTTCCTTTTCCCTTGGAACAGAGAATATTTCTGAAAAGTGGACTCCTGAGGTGAAGCACTTCTGTCCCAATGTTCCAATCATCCTGGTGGGGAATAAGAAAGATCTGCGTAACGATGAAAACACACGAAGAGAACTGGCCAAGATGAAGCAGGTAATAGCTCTGACATTCAGGGATTCAAGGCTCATGCCCCCTATGTAAAATGGCTGAGGAGGAAATAAAAGACTAAAACTAGAGATTAAATGAAAAGACTTTCCATATACAGTAAAATGTGTTGTGCACTGAGTTTCATCCAAACAGACAATCAGTCCATCACAGGAAAACACAGAGACAAACACCTTTGGGAAATTTAGAGACACCCTTTCGACTAACATGTATGTTTCTGAATGGTGGAGAAAGTTTTAGTAGTAGGGGTGCACTGATTGCAGGTTTCTGGCATATCATTGATTCAGATCTTTAAAAAGGACAGGACAGGTACAGATACAAGTCCATTATCTGAGGCCATGAGAATATCATTAGTGACTTTCACCAGAGCTGTTTCAGTGCTATGATGAGCTCTAAAGCCAGACTGAAACTCTTCAAAAAGTTCATTACGGTGTAAGTGGTCAGACACTTGTTTGGCAACTACTTTCTAAAGACTTTTTAGATAAGAAAGGAAGATTGGATATAGGTCTATAATTGGCTACGTCATCTGGGTCAAGAGATGGTTTCTTAAGTAAAGGTTTAATTACAGCAACCTTAAAAGCCTTTGGTACATATCCCTGTAAAAGGGATAGATTAATCACATCTAAAATGGAGGAGGAACACAGGGGGAATACTTTGTTAAATAACCTAGGTGGAACTGGATCTAACATACACGTTGAAGGCATAGATGAGGATTATGGTTTTGCCAACTCTCAAAGTTTAATTGGATCAAAGAAATCCAAAGTCGGCCCAATTCCACAGCCAGACACTGCCCTACCCCCCAGAGACGAACCAAGCACACTTCAGCCCCATTTACACTACCGTCGGAAAACCGATCGGTCCCGAGCTTGGTTGCTAACGACCATTTACATACCACGCCAGCATGGTTCCTTACCTCCTAGTGACGATCTATGGTACTACTGCTCTCTAGAGGTAAACAAGCAAATCAACATGGTGGTACCCGCAACAATCAGGAAGTTATGTTTTGTTATCATTGCGATATTTGGTTGTTTGCGGAGAGTTAGGCAAAGGCTGCCTTTGGTAAATTTACTTGACAGAGTCGGTTTTTGGGTTTTGGGAAGTGGATACGACAAACGATTGTCTAATCAGGGCTTACAGACGCAGGAAACAAAGAAAGGAGTTGAGGTTCATCAAACTGTTAAGCAGAATCATTACTAGAAATCATGTGGCACAGTACAGAAGCTAGTATTTTTATGAATGTCTGAAGTTTCATGATTACGGAGGCTGACTGTAAGGAGATGGCCCGGTCTGCTCAGTGCTCTTTGTTATCTGAGAACTGAGCTGGAAATGAACCGTGCCAAGACCTACTGATGAACTAGTACCATGTTAGTGCGGTTCAGTTGTGCTTGCCATTTACACTAAACTGTTATCCCGGTTACCGTGCTCGGACCGATCTCAGCACAGTTTCAAAAGGGTATTGTAAATAGGCCTTTAGAGAGCTGACAATCATTTTAATAGAATCTATTTTATCTATAAAGAATATTTATTTATCCTCCTGGATGAGTAGACAGTGCCATTGGACAGTTGCTTGCATTGTGACATTGACTTTGCAGCAATCGTTCATAGTTAACATGCATGTAGCAACAACAGAGAGAAAAAAAACCTATTAAAAAGAAACTTCCAGTAGAACCTGGCTCAGTATAATGGCTATTTTCCATGACCATCTCTGGGTTTTAAAAATGTCAGAAGACATGCATTATAAAAAGCACAGAAGCTATGATCTAAGAGTACTTACTATCTTAAAGAAGAATAGCTTAAAACAAATTATAGTAAGACAAAAGGTCATGTTACTTTCTTACTAGTATTTTTTTATTAATGGTATCTATCAATTCTAAACGCCTATGGTCTAATCCTGCAGGAGCCGGTAAAGACAGAAGATGGAAAAGAGATGGCCATTAGGATCAAAGCTTTCGGCTTCTTGGAGTGCTCTGCAAAGACAAAAGATGCTGTTCGTGACGTGTTTGACATGGCAACAAGAGCAGCCCTGCAGGTCAGAAAGTCCAATAAAACTATCAAAGGCTGCATGCTGCTGTGAGCCACACCCAGGCCTAACAGCCTTTACTGACCAGTGAAACTAAAGCAGGATGCACCAAAGGACTGACTTTTCATCAAATGGATCTTTGTACTGTATCTCTTTTTTTTATTTAAGGAAGAAACAAACTGGCAGGCAAGTGGGTTGAAGACAAACATACAAAGTACAGGGAATGGGCATTATTGTATATTATTATGACTAAAAGTGATGTTTAAAGCCTTTTTTGTTGTTGTTGCTTTTGTTCCATTCTGTTATTTCAAGACTTGCTGTGTTTTTCTACTCGGGTATTTTTTTTTTAAGCCTGGGCAAACACCATCCTTTTCAGCTTCTGTTGTCTTTACAGAAATAGTCCGGTGTTACAAGTCCAGCTATGTTTACAAGGGAAATGCCCTTTAACTGGTAGAGCTATTGCCTGCTTTAACTTTGCACATACCCATCTATGTACCCTGCATTTTGAATGGGCTAAAATATGAACAGAGGACCTTTTCGATATGTTGTAACAAATCAAAACAGTTAGCCCCTCTGGCAGATACAGAAAATGGCTGCTTGGGCTCCTGTACATTCTCAGGTTTATGTCTACAAACAGTATACATGAGACAGTCTGTGGCTTCTAATGCAAGGGAAATTATCTGTGAAGGAATAAGTTTTCCAATTGCCAGACTTCTCCTCGATAAGCATTATGTCATCAGTGGATGATCTGAGGGAGAGGTGACCAGCTGAGACAGAAGTCAGTGTGACTCATATGTGCACAGTAACAGTCAGGAGCAAAAGGAAGTCTGCGTATTGAAGATTCCACAAAGGTCATGGCCTGTTTGCTTATTGCACATTTTTCTGCTTCTTTTCAAATGAACCAGTCACACCTGCTGCTGGAATCTAAACAGTCGACCATTTGGCCCAGTCATGGAAATCACAACCTGTTTAAACATCTCACATTTCCAGTAAGAAGTTCTGTTCATGTCTGAGAAAAGCAAAGAAGAGTAAACTTCTTGACATGTTTAAAAGGCTTCCCTATGATTTATCTGCTTTGGAAGATAGCGTAGTAGCTTATTTTCCCTGTTGAGAAATACTGCTGTAGTTTGAATTTTAAACTCCAGGATGAATTACAAAAACTGACAAAACAAAAAAAGTTATTGCTTTATAGTTGCGTACCTACGTACAAATGAACTCATGCCATTTTATAGCAGCAAACCTCAACCTTTAAGCTAGTAATGCATTTACTTTTTGCCTGTATTGCTCATTTGTCTCCAAAGCTTTTTCACATGAAGAGTTTATATATTTTGAGTTCATCATGCTGCCTTACAATGCACAGAACCAAGCACACGGGTAGTAAGATGTGCAGCTATTGCCTTACACTGCAGCATGCAAATCAAGCCTAACATCATTTCTGGTTAATGACTGAGCAACAGTGTAGGTTAGATCCTGAAGTGCTGATTTTAAGAAGCTCAGCATGAAGGCAAAAACACATACTGGAGAATATATGTAGATTTAGACCTAGATTTATTTTGTCATTTTGTATACACAAGTGTAAACAAAAAGAAATTTAGTTAAGAATGATTTCCTTAATTAAAAAAAAAAATATTAATCTAGAGGCCTTGTGTTATGTGATAGCTGGGGCTTCATTTGGAAGGTTCATTAAGCTCTAAGCTAATGAATTTTCAGGAGGCTTTTAAGAAAACCGTATATAAAAAAGAGAGAAGAAAAAAAATCCCAGCAAAGCCACAGCAGGTGAAAAATTAAACCAGTCACTAATGGTATACTGCTGCTATTTTGTAAGCAGTTAACCTCCAGGAAAACCTAATTATAGTGAACAGTGACATACCGGGGAAAACCCTCTGGGTTACAGGTTTAACCATCTCAAGTCCATGAAAAATGCTTCTTTACTTTTCCTCTTTCGATAAACAGTAAAGTCATAACTGTATTTAAGATTATCTTGTGAATGTCATACATTAATCAATAAAATATTTTTGAAACATTACCTTTTGCATTTTTTTTCCTCTCTGAACATAGATAATTTAACATTCATATAAAATTTTTCCACATCTAACATCACATCCAACAGTATTGATCCTCATTAATGCTCTTTCCTTCTTAATTCGTTTGGAGATAATTAATTATTTCCAAAGGAGAGAAAAAAAATACAAAAGAGCAAAGAAATAAAATCAAATTGGAAGAAAATTGGCTCCCTTTCATCCATGTGCTCATAAGTATTTGGTGTCCCTGTCAATATTTTATAAATAGGTAATCATAGTACAGTCTTTAAACCAGACTTGTTTTTTCCACCATCTCATAAATTTCTGAAACAGATCAAATCAGTCTTTGTTTTTCTTAACACATTGTGAGACACAGATGGGACCAAACAGCTTTAATGTACAGTGTTTCAAAAAAGTTTATTCATGTTTAGCCCTTAGATAAGAAATGCATAGAAAGTTCATGAGTAAGGCTTGACAAGTGAGAGCATCAGTGAGGAAAAAGTGATATGTATCAGTGGAAGAAATTAACATCTTGATCTGTGTAGCAATATTTATTTGTGCTTTTTTTAAAGACTGAAGGGTCAAAAGGTGTAAAAAGTCAAACCTACTTGCATAATTTCCTTTAAATACACTTTAAATTGTGTGCGCTACAATAGATGCAGAAGGAGAGGGGGAAAGGAGAAGATTTGCTAGACATCTCGTTGGAACAAAAATCTCTGTCCTTTAAAAAGATGCAGTTGAAAATTTGAGAGTCTAATGTTCATTCTTCCATCCAGGATCCACATGCTGCTGGAAGACACTCATCTCTTCAGCAGGACCTACAGACAGAAACTTGAATTATTCAATATCTAACAACAGGTAATTAAACAAATACAGGTTCATTTTAGGAATGAACTTTCTAATTTTACAAAATAAAAAAAATGTATTTACAATATTAAAACCCAGATAACTGTATTTAGATAATTTTTCTAATGGTCTACTTTAATAATTTACTCTTAAATACTGTTTTTTATTATTTGTTGACACAAAAGAAATATCTGTTTGTAGCCAACATAATTAACTTATATTATGTTCCCATGGTGAACAGAGAGTTCCTGAAATAAATACATTTAGATAATAATAGTCTGAGATATATTGATTTTTTAACTGAGAATAAAGCAAAGAAGTAGTATTTGAAATGCAAGTCATTAGCAACAAAGGCTTTTTTTAAAACAAAATAAGAAAATATTTTAGTAAAGTAAATAACTTTCCAACTGTATCCAAGACTAAATGATTATAAAGATTTCTTTGGTAATGAAAAGCAAAAACAGTACAAACATTCAGAGTCAGTGATTTTCAGGGCTGCCATTTTGGCCTCAAAGAGATCTTCCTCATCCACATTATTGAAATCAACACCTTTGTAGCCCTTCATCTCCACACAGTAGTGGATAAATCTGCAAAAGACAGAAAAAGGTAGAAACATCAACTGTAAACTTATAAGGTTATGTTTGAGTCACATTGTTGAACACGTTCTATACCTGCAAATCATTTCCTCTAAACAGATGCATATATTTTTTACCCTGGGTTAGGGTAGGTTTAGGGTTAGGGTTATTAGACAGGTTTGTCATGAGCAAATAGTAATCAACATAATTCACAAGTGCAGTGCTGCAGCCAAATAACAGTTGTTTTGTTTGTTTTTTAAAGTTGAACAGGTAGTTGTAGAGGCATGGGGAATTTAGTCCTATTAATGCTGCTTTCCAGACAATTAGCACTCTCAGGATCTAAAAAAAATAAATACAAAATCTTTTAAAAGTGGTTGATCTACATATTATCAGGGGAAATCATAAAGTGTGCAAGAAGGTTTTAGCATCCACCCCTAATTCCCCATTGCTGTAGAAAATGCTTCGGAGCCCTAGAATCTATCAAAGCCATCACTTTAAGGGCAAAAAAGCTAGATGTTCCAAGATTATGTCTTTCAAGCAAATAAAATAATATCAGCAGGCTAAATGTAGCTTTACCATATTTCTCTTAACCATCATCCACATAAAATTGAGCGTGCTATTAAACTCATGAATGTCGAGTTTTTTTGTTGTTGTTTTTTTTGTTTTATGTGTCATTTATACAATAAAGTATATTTCAAAGTAAAATCGGCTTAGAAAGACAGACAGACAGCATTACAGCAGGTAGAAGTGGCTTGATACTGATTAGCTTGAAATATGGTGACATAGATGATTGAAAATATGCAGACCTGGTAAAGCCATATAATAAAAGTGTCCAAATTTTAATGAAATGGTGTTTTTTTTAATCCTATCACTAATAAAAGCTATATTGGGGTCCATTTAAATTTTATGTAACACTTCCCATGAATGTTCTCCCAGAATAAAATTTGTGTAGTTCAGATAAGCTCCTGATCTTAGTGCATTCATATGACAATGAGGAAAACTTCAATCATCCGACTTACTTCTGCCATACAGGGTCCTTTCTGAGGATCACAGGGTTCCCTATGACTATAAGAAGAGACTTTGCTCTTGTCATGGCCACGTTGAACCTCTAAAGCAAAAATACATACAAGAAAGTTGTGATTTTTATTTTTTCTATAATGAGAAAGGGAAAGAGATATGTGTATATTTGAATTAATAAGAAATTAGACAAACCTTTTCATTTGAAAGGAACCCTATATTAAAGTCTGTGTCCATCTTAACGTAGCTGAGACTGCTACGCACTGTGGAGATTATGATGATCTTTTTCTCCTGGCCCTGAAACTCCTCGACAGATCCTACCTGAATTAAAATATTAACAAACATCAAAGGTTATAATTCTTTTTTTTTACATTTTAATCAGCCTATTTGCTTGAGTACCAACTAACAGATTTAAACACTCTGTGAAACTTTTAGCTTTCCTTTCTGGTGGGTAAATGGCACTGTGCATTAACAGGAAGGGGAGGAGCAATAATGTGTTACTATACAGCAAAAGAAAAATTATGTATATAAAAATTCCAGAGAAAGTATCTAACTGGAAATATATTAAAGGAGAAGTTCGGTTTTTTACACTTTAAGCCCATTTTCTGTAGTGTCCAGGATGAAATCAAATGATCGACACCAAAAGTTTGACAATTGCTCCTGTCTCTGCTTTTTGGCTCATTTAGAATCCACCCCTGGCTGCTTCATAATGGCATGTCGGATAATGTCCTTAAAACAACCTTAAACGTTCTTTTTTTTAAATATGCTACTCACCGGGTCGTCAGCGCTGTTCAATGACGTTCCAAAAAAAGTTTCGTAAAGAAAAAACGTTCCTGTAGTGTTTTATTTAGCATTTTGTAAATCCCATTGAGTTCTGTTGGAATAGTCAATATTCCCCTGCCACCGGAAACGGAAATGGGGCCTGTTTACACAGTTGTAGTCTTTTCGCTTCACTCTGTGTACTCCGACGTCGAGAATCAAGAATCCACCTTTCGTATTCCATTTTCAGAGTTTTTTTAAAGTGTTTAACAGAGACGTTAGCACCTCGACGTCGGAGTACACAGAGTGAAGCGAAAAGACTACAACTGTGTAAACAGGCCCCATTTCCGTTTCCGGTGGCAGCGGAATATTGACTATTCCAACAGAACTCAATGGGATTTACAAAATGCTAAATAAAACAAGACAGGAACGGTTTTTCTTCACGAAACTTTTTTTGGAACGTCATTGAACAGCGCTGACGACACGGTGAGTAGCATATTTAAAAAAAAGAACGTTTAAGGTTGTTTTAAGGACATTATCGGACATGCTCTATGCTAGCCATTATGAAGCAGCCAGGGGTTGATTCTAAATGAGCCAAAAAGCAGAGACAGGAGCAATTGTCAAACTTTTGGTGTCGATCATTCGATTTCATCCTGGACACTACAGAAAATGGGCTTAAAGTGTAAAAAACCGAACTTCTCCTTTAAGGAGATAACAAACCTAAAAAAAATTTCCTGAATATTCTTTCAGAAAAAATATATAAATGAAGAGCTGCAATGCCAACCTGGAGTTCTTTGAGGTCTTTCAGTGTTTTCAGAGACTTCAGCGCCTTTCTGATTTTCTCAACCTATAGGCCAGAGATGCAAGGGATGTCAGGTCAAACATTTCCTTCTTAAATCAAACGTTACCGCTGTGCAGCCGCACTTGTTTCCTGTAGGGGGTGATTATCCCGATGTCTTTGGCAGACAGCTGCGGAAGACCCTTCTTTCCCTGCGTTTGCTCCAGCGTGTTGAGATACATGACCAGCGTCTCGATCTCTGACACATTGAAGAAAGATGGACTATTGGCTTCTCTTTCATCTTTTCCCAGCACACCATGGAAAATCACTGGGAAACCCTGTTGTTGTGAAGAGTACTTAGTTATTATCAACCAAGGCCATTTCCAAGTGTATCAGTTTAAGTTGCTGTTAAAGATGTAAAAAGCGAAAAGTAACTTAATGAGAGTAACAAAGATTTAAAGTGTAAGCAAGCTTGTTCCAAGATAAAAAAGAACAGCATAAATGTACAGAGAAATAAATATTAGAGATTCATCCCTGTGTGTTGAACATGGCACATGTTCAACACACAGGGATGAATCATTTTGAACATTTCGAACACATCTTCAGATTGATGAAAGTAGAGGCTGCTGTCAAATTTGTTCTACTGAAGGAAAAGAGCTTGTTGAAGTCACAGTAAGTATTATACAGTTCAGTTAATTTTCACATGACTTTTGAGCCTTTTAGGTGTATTGCACCTTTTGGGGAAGGGCTTCCCAGTTGCAATAAGTTTCACGCTCCAACTGGTCTGCAAAAACCTGCAATTCATCGTTGTAGAACAGCTCGTTGGGGATCTTCAGAATGGCAGCATGCGATCTAAGAGTAACACAGACAACAAAATAAGCTTGTCCAGCTCTTTAAAATAAATGTTAGAACTGAGAACATGTCCGTCATTCCCTTTGGTGTTAGGCATTGTTTCTCGCTGCTTCTTAAGTGCATGATATTACTGTAATATTACTTGCATAATAAAATAAATGTTTTGAACAGAACTGCAGCGGACTTTAGGCAAAATGCAAAATATTTATACAGAAAAATAGATAAATTCTTTTCCTTACAATCTGCAAGGCAAATGCAGATAAAAAAAAAATCAAAGTTGCATATAAGGTTTTGTAAGAAGGCACAGTCTGCCATGTACCTGTAGTTCTGCAGCAGTTTTGTGACAAAACGAGAATCAAGATCCTGATAAGGTTTACGATTCATCAGCCTCTCCAACAGAGAAAGACCTGGAGGTGAGTCACACATAAATGCATGTCACAATCTAGTGTATCAAAGGCAGCAACTTTGAAGACTTGTGTTTGCAATGCAGTCAGTTGGATTTCCTTAAGTAGAAATTGTTTTACTTATTTAAATTATGAAAATAATTTAGCTGCATTACTTTACAGTTATGATGAAAATGTCATCCATGTATTTGACTTTCAGTCTGTTTGTCTGAATGTAGTGAATAGACCACATAGTGTTGTGTGTGTGTGTGTGTGTGTGTGTGTATCCATCTATATCTAGATATATGTTTATTGTTAATTAGTGAAATATAAATAAAGTGAGCTAAATACCAAGACCAGACTGTAGGGCATGAGAAGATCGAATGATTGGTCCCAGCTGTTTGGGATCTCCTGCGAATACCAGCTGACCGTTTTTTGGAGAGAGCAAACCTGCAATACAAACCAGGAAATATAAGTCAGGAAAAAAGGTGAGCACCTTTTTACAAATGTGCACAAAACTATGTCGATATTCTGCAAATTTTAAAAATGCAAAGATTTGCAATTGCGATATTTTCTTTGAATAACAAAATAAAAACTGCACGTGAATACATTTTTTAATGTGATGACTCTGCAAAACAACATGGCAGTGGTGGATGTAAACACATGAGATATATCCATATTTTAACCATGGCTTTAGAGCAGAGGCAATGGATTAGCGGACCGCGGTCAGGATCTGGACGCGCCTGCTGGCTAAGCAACATCTATACATTACTGCATGTTGTCCAACGGCAGTGTCTAATTTCACTTGCGCTGCTTCTCCTGTTTCTCCGGAGGGTCCGGGACCAGGCTACACGTGATACAAATTAGCCAATGAGCGGTGTCAGTCTGGGTTGCTGCTGCTAGCTACTTTTAAACACAGCAGGCAAACCTGTAACAAGCCGGGCGATGGGAAAGAAGGAGAAGACGATGAGAAGAAGTAAAAGAAAGTGTGGACTGCTGGAAGAACTGCGATGAACTGAAGTGAAATGGTGCTCTAAGATGACCCTGCATATTTTGAGCATGTTTGGCTTAACCTGCTGCTGTGAAGCAGGATTCTCCACCATGAACATTATTAAAAAATAAATAAGGATCCAGGCTCAAAATGAGAACCTTGATATGTGCGTTAGAATGGATTTGTCGCCAATAAAAACCTAAGTTTAAAGCCTTGCAGGGCAGCCTTAAGCCCACTGCTCTCATTAGGCCAAAAAAAGAAAATAATATGTGAATTAGAAAATTGTATATATGCCAAACTGAACAGTTGTTGTTCTCTACTTCTAAAAAAAACATAACCATTTAAAAATTCGAAATTCTCGGAAAATATGAAAACAATTTTCTTTTTAACTTCTTGAAGTTGCATATACACAGCAATATTAGCCTAAGCTTTATTTTTCTATTTTACTGCAAATACCTGCAATTGCAATAATGCACTGTGGCTCTTCTGCTTGACCAGCTTCATCCACAAACACATGAGAAAAATGTCCAACAGGAACCCCTCCAGTCACAAACCTTAAAGGTAGAAATAAGTGTAAGAAATATTCTGTAGCCAACCAGAACTGAAAGTAATGGAAAAAATTTAAATCCAAAAGTAATGTAAACACAAAAAAAAAAAGATTATATTTTACACTTGTAAAATATAACAAGGCACTGAATATAAACAAAAAGGTATTTTTACATAAGGTCTCAAAGGTATAGTGGAGGATGTTCTTTTTCAGGGTGGATCATCAAAATAAGTGGTCCTCTGAATTGTCAATTATTCTGGTGATATGTTTACGTAGGGCCAACCTACGTGCTCATCCCCATTTTCACTTATTGGTGGTGAGTCTGACATAGTGGAAAAATTGCAAATCTTCTTTTGGAAAGTAAGCTTGTATGAGTGATGCAAACAGCAACTTTTAAACAGAGCGTGCACGAGGAGAAATGAACTTAGAAGTTAGGGTCTATTCAAAAATTCGCAAAAATCCTCCACTTTACCTTTAATACACCAAGCCTTATCCAGCTTAGGAAAAAAATAAATCAATAGGATAAAGAGTAGAGATGTGCCATCCGATACCTGGATCGGTTTTCAGTTCCGATATTGACCAGTTAGCAGTATTGGATATCAGCGATTTCATATACGAAATCCAATCCAATGTACCGTATATTTGGTTTGCAACTGACAGCATTGCAAACTATTTTTTTTCTTTTTGCTGTTTATATGATAATACATAATATTAAGTACATTTATATCATTGTCAAGTTGTTACCTTTTTGAAAAATGTTTATGTCAAGGCTAAAGCCTTCACTCACTTGGGAAGATATATGGGACATTCATTTTACAGTTGAATCGGACTGGTATCAGATATTAGCCAATGCGCTCAGTACAGATATCGGTATCAGATTGGATCGGGTAAAACAAATGGATCAGTGCATCTCTAATAAAGACAAGCCCAATCATTTACACAAATAAAAACTTAAAACGCCTCTTCGGCATTCAGTTTTCAGCTGTTTTAAATGTTAAAATTACATACAGCAGCTGTAAGCTGAGCAACAAACAGGACTTCAAAGGTCTGCTGGGTTTTTTTGTTTGTTTTTTCTCTCTCTTTTCACTCTTAAATGACCTACCTGCCTGCTGTGAACAGAGTTGTCACAATAACTTTATATTTCATCAGAAATTCCTTCTTTGGAAAAACAAAACAATCGTTTTTTTCATCCCAGTTGCTGTGTTTCTGAAAGAAAAAAGCAAAAAGGCAAATATTTTTTATCAGAAAGTAAATATTTGAATGAGGGGAATCTTAACAGTAAGTTCCCTCTATTGCAGCAATTAGTATTATTCATCTCCATCATGTTGTGCTTCCAAAAATAACAAATAGACAATTCAATTTACTTCCAATGCATATACTAAAAAATTTTTTATTTGTCAAAGACAATTCAATTTTTAACTAAAAAAATAATTTAAAAAAAGTAGGCAAAGTAATTTCCAAGATTATATTAGTGGCCAATTTTTTTACCCTCTGAAACAAGAAAATTTATTTGCCGTTAGTGTTATTTCTTTTTGAAATTAAGTTATTTTAAAGACACTTTCTGTCATAATCTAAAAAGTTTCAAACATTTACTTCAGTTCACTTTTTTTAAGTGAACTAGCTCAACTGTGTGAGATCAGCAGCTGATGCTTACCAGTAGGCCTGGTGGGACAGTGTTTGGGTCTCTGCTACTGGCGTACATGCGGTACAGCTGATTGGAGTTGAGGTGAGCTTTCAGCCTCTCACAAAGCAGGTCACATGCACTGTTTGAAGGTGCACATGCAAGGATGTGTGAAGATGGGTCTACCCTGGTAACCTGAAAAACAAAATAAACTTTACTAAACCTTGAAATGACCTTCCTCAGCCCACTCAGTCAGAAAATATCAGAATAATGAAATATCAAGTAACTCCACCAGACACCTTAATTACAGAAAAGCATAAAAAGGGTCATAAATATACTTTGATAAAAAAAAAAAAAAGACCAAAGCCCATTTGATCATGATAAAATAAAGCAATATACACCAAGCGTCTGTCCTGATAGTGTTTTGAGGGTTTGGTGTTTTGAGCCTAAACTGAATTTCAGAACTGTGGAACTATTACAAAGCAGAATGGTGACAACTGAGACAGCCCAGTGAGCCCAACTTTCCTGCTATGTCTAATGGAGGACCAACCCTGCCATCTATCTATCTATCTATCTATCTATCTATACATACATACAAAATTCATAATAGACTGTTCTATTTTATTCAAATTTGTTTATTTTAAAAACATGAGACTAAAAGGTCTATCAGGACAGACACATCCCTTGTAAAATAGCTTTAAAATTATTATCAGAGTGGAGTTTGCCGTATATTGCCCACATTTACCTGGTTTCATGATGTTAGTTCAACCGTGAGGTTTCTAGAATATGCTTTATATGATTAGATGTGGAAAACGGTCTGTGCGCAGCACATGCTTTTATTTTGAAGGCACCCCAAAAAACCTACGCACCTTAGTTCTACTGCAAACTAATGTGTTTCTTTGGGTTTAACAGATAACACATTACAATAAAGTAACCCGACTAACTGCTGCTAAATGTACTACTCTAACTATACAACCAAAGCTATAACCCTTCTAAGTTGAATGAACACGGTGGAAGTTAGCTGTTGCTACTGCTCTACATAACCAGGCAGACAACCACTAGCAGCTACTGACCTCAGCCAATAGGAGTGAAGCTGCAGCAGTGATGCTGTTCCAAAGCCCGCCCCTCTGCTTTTACATTTTACAACTGCATATGGAGGAAATACAGGAGGTGGAAGAACAAGTGGCAGAAAAAGGAAAGGCAGCAATAAATGGCTTAAAAGAAATCAATTTGCTTAGAAAATGCTTGGATTTGAAAATATGAGTAATCAAAAATAAAAAGCAAACTAAAAAAGTTAGTCAATAATATAAAGGGTGAAAAAAAAACAGATTTTAAATATATTTGGGTGTTCACAAATTAAGAAAATTAAGGTAAAAAAAAATAAAAACAAAACATCAATACATTTACTAGGAATTAATGATAAAAAAAATACAGCATTCCACGATCTAGGCCCTAATCGGAGAAAATGACAGACGAAGTGTGCTCCTGATGTCCAGTCTGCTCCATAGCTTTGTTTTGTTCGCTGTAACCGCAGAAAATCCCGCCTCACAAAGATAGGATGTTATAGATAGGATGCGTCTTGAACTGAATTAACCTGTGTCAAGAGGCACAGATGCACCGACTGATGTAATTGGGAGAGAATAACGCAATTTTTTACATTTTTCAAAATAAAACACCACTCAGACTCTGATCGTCGATAAAATATATATATATATATATATATATATATATATATATATATATATATATATATATATATATATATATATATATATATATATATCCCGGTGGTTGGGGACCGCTGCTTTAGAGGTACAAATATATAGCAAATATATACGAACACATAGAAAAATAATGTGCCAGCAGGAGGCAGCATTGTTTCAGAAAAACCTGTTCAGCAGCTGGATCGAACCACTGGTACATACATTTTTTTTAAAGTCATAACATTACTATGCCCCTTTAAGTGAAAATAAATGAATATTGAACATCATATTCTTTGACTTTGGGCTTATTAGACTAATATTGAAATTATTAAAATAAAAAATCTAATTCATAGCCGATTACCAATTATTTACCCGCTTTTAAGGCATACCTAACTCACAAGAAAAAAAAAAAAAAAATTTAAACTTTTATGTTAACTCACTTGTAATTGTCTGGCAGTTAAGAGTTAGTTGTCAATGTTGTTTGGAAAATTAATATAATTAATAGAAAAAGCCACAAGTTATTAGAAAAAAAAAATCCTTGTAGCAATGTGGAATAGGTTGATTTTTAAAATACATATATAGAGATAGTTTGCATTACAATTCTCTGCAGCTCTCTATTGTGAAAAAAGTACCTGTATGACATTTTGGGAACAGATTGAGGGTTGTAAAGCATTTCTTTTGTCAATAATAGTCAGCCCTAAAATCGACTTAAATTCATCATGAGGGCCACTGCTAGCAGAAGCTAATTCAATATTATACCACGTAGAGTTCAAAGCTGTTTCTAAAAGGCTGGTGTCCTGCAGGGAAACATCTCCTTCAGATTACAGATCAGCAAAATAAATAAACAAATAAGCCATTAATGTAAATGAGATGTGCTTAAGCAGGAAAACAACTAAAACATGAAGGACAAAAGGGAATTTGGAATACCCTGACTTGGAGGTTAAAGATATTTCTGAAGGTAGTCATGCTCATGCATCAGTATCTGAACTGTTAACCCCAAAGACAGACGTATGGATGAATGGATCAGGAATATACTACAGTTGACCCAATATTAGCCTTCCTCCATGTCTCGGCCGATGCGTGAATAGGTTTGATGATGCATTCAGCGTCCATGCTTTGACATCATAAGAGGTGCATGCATTTTAATGAGGTCCAATAGATTTCCAATATTAATACATTTTCTTTGATCTATTATTAGTAGTGCCTTTTTGTTTAAAATGAGACTTTAACATTTGTTATCATGGTGCCATTTTTAGATCAAGTATGTGAAGGACGAGAAAGCAATAATCAACCTAAAAGAAGAAAAAAATAAATAAAATTAAAAAAAAATGGCAGTACATAAGGGAATCAGTTAGACTGATGTCAAAATAATTATCGGCCTTAAAAAAAAAAAAAAAAAAAAACTGTATTGATTTTGTAGAACATACTCAAAGCAAGTCAAGTACCTTTTTAGACAGTAAGAAACTTGTCTAATACCTGATTAATCGCCTCAACCACAGTGATTGTCTTTCCAGTTCCAGGTGGCCCAAAGATGATGTAGGGAGCAGGCTTTGATGATCCAGCAATGATGTGTTCCACTGCTTTACGCTGCTGCGGGTTGTTTTCTAGTTTGCGGTTAAACATGCTGCCGAGTAATGAAGAAAAAAAATAACAAGAACAGGTTTATAAACATCAGAATCACTTAATCACTTAACAACTTGTAGCTTCCCACTGAGACACCCCTGCACAACCGCACAGACACATACACAGACACACACAGCTGAACCTCAAAAATACCTGTGCTTTGTTTAGTTTTACCATTATTATGAGTTTCTACCAAAGCTCAGATGTTTCCATCCATATAAAGGGGAATATCATGTTTTTAGCAATAATTAAAACCAGGTTAAATGCTTTTTTCTGGTTAGGGCATACAGCTTGGAATCCTGAGGTCCTGAGTTCGAGCCCCACTCCCACAGACTTCCACTCTGGGTCTCCGAACAAGACCCTTTACCCCAGATTGCTCCCCGGGCACCACACGATGGCAGCCCACTGCTCCCCAAGGGGATGGGTTAAATGTAGAGGTAAATTTCTATGTGAGATCAATAAAGTTCAATTATTGAAGATTTTAACTTAATGCAGACCTTAGTTTAGTGATAGAAAAACTTGGTACTGCTGTATCAGAAGGGAAAAGCATCTCCCCGAGCTCGTGTTTTACTGCCAGGTCCACTGCTCGATGCTGCAGCTTCATGGTCAACCTGTTGATGGTGAACTCCACGTCAAACTTCATATTGGGGAGAAAAGTATCCAACAACCTGTAAGGGGTACAAAGAGGAGGGCAGAATAGTAAGGTTTGTAGAGATTATGAATTGTTTTGTTTTTTTCTCTGGATCTCACCTTTTGGAGAAGCCCAGCTTTACCCTGTCCAGCTCTACTCTGTGAACATATCCATTGTACACCGTGACTGAATAGCCCGTCTGCTGAGATTTTGTCACCTTCAGACAGTCTCCTCGCAGGACAGAAGGACGATTTTCAGCAACACCAGGAACCTGTTTGATATGGATTTTTTTAAATTTATTATTTATTTTTCTATAACCAAAATTTATCCAGTCCTATTTAAATTTCACTGCATTTTAAACCATAAAAACAAATCTAGTTTTTAACATTGTTTTGTTCTGCAGATTAAACAAAATTTTGAAAACATTCTCTTCATATGCACAAAGTAAAGAGGCTATTTTGCTGTTGGTAGGGCACCGATTCCAACTCAAAACCCAGAATGGCTGGGCTTTGAGCGGTTTAAATTCTACATTAAAACTAGACCCACTTAGGCTAAAAGGAGGTTTAGTTTAAATGCAATAAATCTCTAGGTCAAGGTTTGTGATTTGGACAAAAAAAAAGACTATCTAAAGATAATTGAAGTATAATAGCCCTTTTTTTTATAAAATTATATTTATATTAAATTACAATTATATTATTTGTTATTAGATTATATAAATTCCAAGCTCTGTTCTCTTTTTGACATTCTAATACAAATGAGGGATTTTCTTAAATGCATAAAAATCCACTTTTAGATGAAGTTGTCTAAAGCTTGAAAGAAAGAAAAGAGAGAATATGGTACGTATGATTAGGAGGAAACAGAGATAGAGAGAAAAAAAAGCAAACTACATCTTAATAGACATTTATACTTTGAGTGTGAGAAGTTTCCCGTTGCCTTGATCTTTGGTCATGGTTTGATTGTGGAGGTCATAGTTTCCAATGTCCACTTCCATCTGTATCTCTTCCAAGTGAAGCAGAAGGTGAAACCGACGGGAGTAGTTCTTCATGTCTAAAGAAGACTGAAGAAGCTTCCTGGAAAGAGATGCAGAGGTTTGATTAATATTAAATTAAAATACCACACCGAGATTTTTGTTTATTGGAATCAGATGAGCAAAAGTCCCACTTTAATGGTGCAAGTTGCTGTCTGGCAGTTGGAGAAAGGTAATTGGAATCCTCCATTTGTGTACGGGCCAGTTCTTTCAGGAAGTTGGAGTACTTGTTATCTCCTAATTTCACGATGGTTTCCATTTGCTGAACAGTAGAACTGAAACAAATTAAAAACAAACATCACTCAATGACTAAAATAAATAAAAATGAGTTATAGGTCTTTTGATGGAAGAAATGCAGCTCAAATAACTTTTTTTTCTAAACCAAATATGCAGCGATGCTTAAAGACAGAAAAAGGCGGTGGGATTTATTAATCGAATAAAAGCACATTATTTCAGGTATAATTTTCCATTTCTTACCTTGGCGGTGGGAATCCCTCAACCACCTCTCTAAACGCTGGTTTGGATTTGACTTTCTGAAAACGTTTATATGGAGATACAGGTCCCAGTTCGGCCCCTAGCGAGGTCTTTACCTCTGCTTTTATCTCCCTGACAATACAAAAGGTCACTGGCTTTGGCTGGTCCAGCTGGAACTCAAAGTAGACTGTGGCTGGGAAATATCCGCACTCGTTAAGGATGTAACAAACAGAAACATCATAGCTTTCACCTGTGGAGAGCAAAAACAAACAAGCAACATAGTAATCGCCACTGACCTCCATCACACTTTGTTTTTATCCTTTAAAGGTACAAACTACAGATGATTGTTTCCTTACCAGGACACAGGAGCAGTGGGTTGGCTTTAGTCACTTTCCTTTGATCATTTAAGTTGAAACAGCGAACTCTGTCTAGGACTGTGTAGTTGATGAAGTTGACCATGTGTGGCCCAGTGTTTTGAATGGTGAACTTAATGACAAATGGCTGCTTTTCAAAAGCAACAGAAAGATGAACTTCCCCATCACTTCCTTTCGGGTCTGATTCGATTTTAATTCCCCCCTTATCGGAAATCATTCCTTTCCTGTGATGAGCCAAACATGAGAAGGTTACATTTCTTTATAGAAACGCTTAAAAACATTATCAACATACAGAGCATGTTGCATCCAGGTGCTCTTGTGCTTCGAACTCCATATAATGTAATTGAGCAAGCAAACAGCAAAGTTAAACTAATTATGTTAAATTAAGTTAAATTAATTATGAACATCAGGAACTAGGGATGCACGATATAATCGGCCCCCTATCGGTATCGGCCTGTATCGGCCTTAAAACTGAATATCGGACATCGGCCACCCCACCGATATTTAACCCGATATTTGATCAGTTTCTGAGTTTCTAAAGTCTAAAAAAAAAAAAAAAAAAAAAAATACTTCTTCTTCCTCTAAAACTTATTTTTTACTGACTTAAAAACTTCTAAAGAGGGAAAAAATATTGATACATTAAAATATCACAATATCTTCATATGCTGATATACTGCCATTTAAAAACACAATAATCTCTTTTACTAATGAAATATTGCTATATGTCATTGTTATGCTACGAAATCCCCGAAAATTCACGAAATTTTGCCATATTTTTATATGTTGACATATTGACGCGGTATCGATCTATTTTACTAACAAAATCTCACAAGAATTTGCAAAATATCACGAGAGTTTGTAACAGAACGATGAAATTTCACGAGATTTTGAAAGTAAAATAGATCGATACCGCGTTTTTAAAAATCAATTTGATATCAGCATATAAAAATATATTTGAGTATATTATTTTTCAAAGTGTCAGAAATGGATAAAAAAACTGCTATTTTCAATGACTACTTATTTTTGTCCAGCTTTAACATCGGTATCGATATCGGTTATCGGCTACATGAGTTTTAAAATATCGGCATATCGGATATCGGCCAAAGTCCCAATATCGTGCATCTCTATCAGGAACCCAATGTCTTCCTTTAGTTGTTAATGGATACTGGAATCTCTCTGATTACATTTTACAAAACACATGATAAGATACACCAGGTTTCATCTGAATATCTTCTCAGCTGAGCTATAATTATTGTTTTAATCGAGGCATAAAGCCACTCCATATTCCAGCACTGTGACTTTAGGGCTGCAAACTGACCACATCAACGTCAGCTCCCAATTTTCAGCCTCAGAATTAACTGAATTACACCATTACTGTGCACAGAGCTCCCCAAACACTAACACTGAAGAACAGAAGCATTCCATGATATTCATGCACCTCCCCATTTAAATAACTTCAACCTCATCAGGTCAGAAATACATTTAAAGACAATATAAATGTGTGATAAAATTGTGATGGATTCCAAAAGTTGGAGCCATAAATCAACAAGTATGGGGTCATGAGGTCATAGGGACTATAAATATCACTTAAAAAAAAAAAAAAAAAAACATATTTATAGGCTTTAAAGATGTGGAAACCTCCCTTAAAAATAGAACCAAATAAAAAAAATTTGATGCCCCTCCCTCTCTTTTTTATTTCCCTTATGCCTATTATGAATAGATTTTTTTTTAAAAGGGAGTCCAACCAATAGTTTGGTTCACAAGTCCATTGCAGTACTATTCTTACTGGATTAAAAAAAACCTTTGGATTAAAAATTGCTGGTAGAAAAGGGTGAAGCAAATCTGGGGCCTCTAGAGCAGCGGTCACCAACCACCGGGACCGTACCGGTCCGTCGGTCATTTGATACCAGGCCGCACAAGCCGGATTTTCTGCGGTTACAGCGACCAAAAAAAAGCTACGGAGCAGACAGGACATTAGGAGCACACATGTAATTCAACATAATGGTGAGTTTTATTTTTATGCTGTTCGTATTTGATTTTATGCCATTCGTATCATTTTATTTGATTGTATTTACCCCCCACACTTTAAAGGCCGGTCCGTGAAAATATTGTCTAACATATAACCGGTCCATGGCTCCAAAAAGGACCAGTCGATCGCGATCTACCAGTCGATGGCGGGCGTAGTTTCAGTCGATCGCGAGAAGATTTACAATGTAGACCTATTTATGGCTATGACAAAAAAAAACATTTTTAAAAACACTAATCAAATCATTGATCACGAGACGCCAACGTATGCATGGTTTGCCACGGTTGCTAGGTTGTTACCAGGGACTCTAAAGCGCGAAGAGGAATCTGCAGAGATAATGAGATAATGACATCTATTTTTTTTGGATCAACCGCTGCATCATTCAGCAACAGCTGTGCGGCAGTATATTAAATATGAAGCATGTCATGGACATTGCGATGAAAATCGCTTGCTCTGTTCAGGCCGGGAGTTTTCAGAGGCGTTTATTCCGCCCAGCTCGAGGAGGCAGGTGCAAGTCACCACAGATCTGCTGCTGCACACCGACGTCAGGTGGCTGAGCCGTGGCAGATTCCTCAAAAGATTTTTGGACGATTTAGAACAGACGAGGCGTGTAAACTTAACCTGACAACAGCCAGATGCATGTCTCGCTCCGTCTAGCTCCACTCACATACATCTGGGACACTGCCATAGGAATTGCCTTTACTGAAGGCTGGGCCTTATCAAAACTCCTTGCATATGATTGGATAAGCCACTTGTCTGTCATCTTTATCGACGAGCTATTTCAACCACTCACACCGA
The DNA here is from genome assembly GCF_016077235.1 of Cyprinodon tularosa. Taxonomy (NCBI): domain Eukaryota; kingdom Metazoa; phylum Chordata; class Actinopteri; order Cyprinodontiformes; family Cyprinodontidae; genus Cyprinodon; species Cyprinodon tularosa. The sequence continues at coordinate 241,249 of NW_024039517.1, read as the reverse complement.
AGCTAACCCGTGACGCTGTGACATCTTGGATATAGCAACAGTGGAATCAGCGCAATGTCGGTAAATGATCAATGTCGTTTGTGCCATGAAAATGTGCAGATAAAAGGCAACATTGTGCACAGCAGACTTATTTTAAAAAAAGAAGCCAACCAAAAAAGTATAGACGAACGACTTACAGAACTCGCTTCTCCACTACGTCACATGCAGGAAACACCCGCCCTGCGTCCTGATTGGCCAGACCATAAATTTGGTTGTGGAAATCACTTTCAATGAGCGGTGTCCCAGATGTATGTGAGTGGAGCTAGGGGGAGCGAGACATGCATCTGGCTGTTGTCAGGTTAGTGTAAACTTGTGCTGTATATTTATTTCCAAACTTCCACAGAACCTTTCAGTAGCAAGCTACATTCAGAACTGCCCTCTCGCTCTAGCCTCCAACCCGTGACGCCACACGCCGCATTGCATGCTGGGTATTGGATTTCAAGAGCTTTCCGGCTCATAACATCACAGGAACTTTTTTTCCGAAATTAAAGAAAAAGTCAACAACCCATTCTGCTGTATGTTACATCTTCACATCCACATAGTTTGTACTTAGTAGTTTCCTATTTTTATCTGTTTTCCTGTTGAATCTTAATCCATCTGCCGGTTTCTCTGCCAATGCCAATGCCCAGTGAAGTTTATCATTCTGAAATAGTGGACTTCCCTTATCCCTCTTCATGCTTTGAAGTGATTTTAGACTTAGACAGATTTTTCAAATTTCCCTTGTGTTTGGCTTGGTAGATCTCGGCATGCCATCAACTGGAAAAGTAGATCTTGGTTTAAAAAAGGTTGGGCACCCCTGCTCTAGAGTATCTACTCCCACCACTATTGGTCACATACAGAGGACAGATAAACCTATAATTTAGACACATATAAGGTCACTAAATTAGAAGCGAGAGAGTCAGTATACAGCTACAGCCTAAAGGTTAAAGGGAAGCTTTTAATCTGATTAGAAGAATTGAGATGAACTTTTGTTATTGACCAAATAGTTATTTTCCACCATATTTTGCAAATAAATTCTTTAAAAATCAGACAATGTGATTTTCTGGATTTTTTTTGTCTTATTTTGTCTCTCATAGTTGAGGTATATCTATGATGAAAATTACCGGCCTCTCTCATCTTTTTAAGTGGGAGAACTTGCACTATTGGTGGCCTACTTGTAATTGCTTAATCGTTAAATGGAGTATAAATTAGTGTTGCACCTATACCAGTATTGGGTGGGGCGCCAATCCAGCACTAAAATGGTGGTATTGGCAAGTACCAATAAATAGGGCGCCGATACCATTTTGAGAGCCAAAAGTTTATTCAACTATCGTCACCCATTCCAGGTAGGCAATAAAAAGTTCTACTGGATTCACTTTGTATTAGTCTTTTTCTTGCTTCACTAAGGTAGGCAGCAGCTTCACAGAGCCATGATGGCAATTATTTTACATCCAAGTAGTATGCAGTTCTTCATATTTACACACACACATCGATTCCAAACAGATGGTATCGTATGGTATCGGCCAATACTGCACAGCCAGGTATCGGGAATATCGGGACCTGAAAACATGCCTTTAGCTGACAGAGCAACCCACCTTGAGCACCAGTTGTACCAAAATTGTATTTTGCATTTAAGATAAAACATTTTTTTGTCTGTCAATATGCTCCATCTAGAACTTGTTAAGTTGAAAAGTTTTAGTTTCATCCAGTCTAATTTCACAAAAATCGTTCTTTAAGGAACCCTCTCACAATTATTAAATTCTTGGAGTGTCAGTTGTAATCTGGAAATACACAACTTAGTTTTAATCCAAGGATTCAAGGTTTTTTAATTTGCATTTGTGCTTAACCAGCAGTCAGGTATATTGGATTTCTTGTGCAAATCCTCTCACAGTCACAGCTTTGAGAATAAGATCAAACATAAAAGACATTTTAAAAACAAAACATAAAAAGAAGTATAACACTAAGAACGCATAAAGCTGAAGATAAATTGGAAAGCAAGAGCTCTGACTGGACGCAAACTCCCACAAACCTGTTGGTCTTCATCCTTTGGAGGATTTCTGCTGCTGGCTTCTTCTTGGGGGACAGCCCAGGATCTGGGTTTGGTGCAGGGCGAGGAGCTGACTCTGTTTTCCCCTGAGCTCTATGGCGGGGTTTGGGGGGAGACCGCTGGTCAGAGGACACCCTGACCTGCAACATCCATCATTCCTTTAATTAACTTTTTTAATATAGTTAAAAAAAAAAAGAAAAAAAAAACATGCCCTGACATGAAGAAGAAGCTGGTTCCTCTTGATGACACTTACATTAGGATCGACATTTCTGTAGAGTTTCCCCTTTTTTAGGTAGACATGGTTGAATTTCATAAGAGCAAAAACAACATTGGAAAAGTTGGGATGTTTTGCTCCTTCTCTGTGAAAACACGTTTTAGAATGAATAAAAACTTAAATGACTGCCTAACTTTATATGACACCGACCGTGTGAAACGTACCTGAACCTAAACTCGGTGTTATAGATTTCTCGCAGCTCTATTTTTTTGTATCTGGACAATCGGTTTCCCAGAAAGTCAAGGAAGTCCAGTCCAGACTGCAGTGAATCTATGAGCCTCGGCATGTCGGCGTCCTCAGAAGGCCTCAGCTTTCAGCGACCCCCCCGAAGAGGAAGTGCAACACCCAGCAAGCGTCAAACTGAGTTTCCGCTAACTCCAGCCTCACTTGTAAAATATAACTGTTGCCGGTGTTATTTTCATAACCTAAAAGACAGGTTAGCGTGCATGTAGATCTACTATTTTGTGTGACGTGCGCAAACGCCCGCCACGCCCCTTAAAGGAAGCGTATCAAAATTTCTGACAGCGAGGTAAAAGCAGTCAGTTGCAGCAAAAGATCTGATCAAAACAAAATATTTTTTGCGGTGTTTTTTAACTATAATGACCATTAAAATCTTACGAGTTTAGTTATTTTCAGACAGGAAAATGTTGACACACCCTTCCGTGAGGATGACGTATTTGAAATAAATGCTTGCCCTTTAGACAGAATCAAAACTCATTATGACCTTGTCCGGAAGTTTGGATTCTGTTCTGACGAAATGAAACTGAACTTGTTCAGATCATATTGCACATCACTGTATACGGCACATTTGTGGTGCAACTTTAAAAAAAGCCTGTCTTCATAAATTGAAGGTGGCTTATAATGATGCACTAAGACTTTTGTTAAATAAGCCCAGATGGACCAGTGCCAGTGAATTGTTTGTATCTGTTAGTGTCAGGACTTTTATGGCTGTTTTGAGAAAGCTTATGTATACATTTATTTCTCGTCTAAATGAGTCTGATAATAGAATTATTTTACTGATGACCAATGTCAAATATAGTGCAGATAAATATTCATCTGTGCTTTGGAGACATTGGTATAATTGCCTCCTGAAGGTTTAGGCACCTTCACTGTTGTACTCTTATTCTTTTTTATTCTTAGTGTATCTGTTTTCTTTTAATGTATATTGGACCTTGAGTCTGTAATAATAAATTCAAAACATAGCAGATTGCTGGCTTTTTTTATCACTTAGAAAGGAGGTCACAGTTTTGTTTTTGTTTTTATAAACTTCATAGAACGCTTTGCCAAGATAAGAGTTTTACTTTTTTTTTCTTATCCCTCTCTTTCTTGGAGCCTGCTTTGGATGGTTTATCAAGACCTTAGGAGTTGAATTGCCTGTGAATAGCCCACAATTAGGCAGGCTCAGTCTATAAAGTCCAAGTTTATTATTTATGTTTTTCTTTGTTTTAATAAAAACAATGATGACTATCTTAAACAATCTTTAAAGTCTTCAGTTATTTTGTTAAAAATAATTATTTAAATGTCTTGCCACAGTTGGAAATATTTCCTCATCCAGAAAAGTTGGATGATAGACTAAAAATTACAATAATTAATTACTGTTTTTTTTTTTAATCTATCTCTTTCTGAGCCATGGAGCCTGCTTTGGGTGGTTTACCAAGACGTTAGGATTTAATTGCCTGCTAATAGCCCACATTTATGCAGGTTCAGTCTATCAAGTCCAAGTTTATTCGAAGACATGTTTAACAACAGAAACTATCTTGAGCTGAAGGGTGACAGCATAAAAACAAGAAAATACATTAAAAACTGTGTAAGGTAAATGACAAAATTATTTTTTGGGAGCACAGATTTGAAGTAAATTTAAAAAATTCTATCTTAGTTATTTTTTTGAAAAATTTATAGTTTGGGATATTTTATTTGACAAATAATTACATTATTCACAGCATGATGCACACACACACACACCTATATATATATATATATATATATACATACATACATACACACACATATATATATATCTATATCTATATATATAGATATATATATTTATCTATTTATATATATGTTTTAAGAAAATAATGATGGCAATCTGAAATAAAGTTTAAGCTCTTCAGTTATGTTGCCCATAATGAATCTAAATGTCTTGCCATATTTCCTCATCCAGAAAAGTTGGATCACAGACAAAAAATTGAGAGGGAAAGGCTTCACTGGGTAACATACTGACGGATTAGATTACACAGCACATCCCTGGCTTTATTGTTCAATTTGAACCTTTAGGAACACAGTCCAACTTCCTTTTGCTCAATTTTTATTTGTTTTCAGACAGGATCATGATTACACACTCTACGGTGATAATGATGTGTTTTAGATAACGGCATGCCCTTTGGATACTCTTTTTCATTTCTCAAATAATCAAGGCATATATGATTGATTAATAACGTTGAATGGCGCAACTTATTAAAGTCACCTTCAAGTCTGTCTTGGGATGGGAGAGAAGCCCCGCAGCTTGTTTCAGATAAACTGCGGCCTTGTTAGCTTTGCTTTTTCATGTAGCTCTTTGTAAAAATTAGCTACTTTCTAAACTGCAGAAAAACAAAAGAGCTGTGTTTTCCTACTTATTCGTGTGCCATTCAAATGAGCAGTGATGACTGCATGTTGACTTTGAACTCCAAATTAAAGGCATTACAGCATGTAACTGTATAGATGTGTTTACCCATCCTCATCCTGTCTCAGAGAAATAGATCACAGTTAATCTTTGCTTTTATTTTCCTACTGATGGTACCGCAAGGGTTGACATTAAGGATTTTTACCGGATAAGTGACTTTCATATTTCATTTGCCCAGAAACAATTTTTACTTGCCCAATATAATGTTTGATAAATATAGTTCCTAATATTCATTTTTGTATATATATCAATGAAACATGTTTGTTTTTAAAATGTTTTTTGTAATTCGGTATTTTTTAATTTTACAGGTTCCTGGTGTGTATATGCATGCGTCAGATAATGAACTCAAGCCTACATTACAGTGTTAACATGCCTTTCAATCCTTCCTGCACATTCTTTTCAAACTAAACTTTGCTTTAAACTGTTGTGTGCTTGGGAAAATACAAATTGTAATGTTAAAAAAAATAAAAAAAAAAACTTGACAGGTTAAAAACCTAAGATAAATCACAAGATAGAAGTCAATGTCACAAATGAATAACTTAGTTTAGAGTCCCAGTATGTTTATACAAGATAATACTATTAATATAATGTGACTTTTCTAGAGAATCATTATACAGTTATTTTATACAGGGTTTCCACAGCCTTACATGATTTCAGAATTCCCTGACTTTTAACTGACTCAGGATTATTTTTTCCTGACAAAATAAATGCAGCAACAAGACAATAATAATAACATAACAGGTCACCAATTTAACATGTTTAGCTCTATAACATTTAAATGCACCTCTCCAATGTCTGAGAGAAAAAAAAAGAACATTTTTTTAATGTATGACCACTGTACAGAATACTGCCATATGATAGCGCTCTCTAGCTTGTTTGTCGTTTTGGTAACTACTGCGGCAGCCTACATTAAAATTACCACTAGGGCTCTGTTCGAAAACCTAGGACGCATCCTTAGAAGACCGGATTCGAAGGCCGATTACGTCATAGCGCGGCGCCGAGGTCTGGAGGTCCACATAGATATCCATAATAAAGGCTAGATGTCTTACGGCGGAGTCTCAAACGTAATCACCGGCGGCCATCTTACCTCAGGCAGGCTTTCTGTTGTGCTCTGTGGTACCTAATGTAAGGTGAGTGATCAGCACGAACACAAATACTCTTATCTAACTGAATTCTTGACGGATTTACAAACAGTTTGGTTTCTTACAAACATTATGAACGTGGCTATAATTCTAGATGCTTGAACATGACGAAATTGCTGATTTTCTTGTCGAAAAATGACTTAATCATTCAGCATAGTTGTGCATCACGGCTACTTGCGCAAGTTATCAAGGCTGAGACTATTAGTCAATTATATAGGTTTTACTGACACCAATAACGATTGTATGACAATTAATCTTTGGTGTAAATTATAATATTTGTGGATGTGGTTGTAGTTATTAGTTGGCTAATAACAATAATCTGAGTGTTGTTGTATTTTCATTATTAGCCTAACGTTAGCTGGCTAATAACAAGAAGCTGCAAAGTGAGACCTAACGTTAGTAAGTTAGCAGCTAACGTTACAGTTTAGCTAGCTGCTAACGTTAACCAGCAACTTTACATCAGTGGAAGAGGCAGAATTTAACATGATTTCCAATCGATTTGGTTTGTCAACACATCTTACATTATGTTACAGGAATTTGCTGGGTTTATTAAAAGGAAGATGCCAGACTTTTGCTATGACATAATAGTATTACAAGATTGTTGTTGACTCAGAGCTTTTATAAGTTTGTATTAGTTTCATTTGGACAACTTAAAGATGGTGTTGTGCCAAACATTTTCAACTTTCCAGCTCATCTTCAAAGGGCATGTGTATCATTGAAATTTAATCACATATTGATATACCAATCTTATACACTGTGAATTGTTGTTGGTCACTTTTGTTTTTGTTTCTGCAGGTTATATAATGTGTAAGCAGGAGGAGAAGATCTTCCATCCCCGTTTGCTGACATTCCTGCACTAGTACATGACCACAGCTACCTTCCTGTCCACTTTGATGGCCTTGTGGACAACGCTCTCTTGTACATTATACAGAAGCTCAATAAAACCGTCCTTTTCAAAGGGCATTAGCCAAGCTATGTTTTTTGGGTCATTTTTTAAATCTCTGTCTTCCATGTGTATACCATCACAGTGGTGTAGGTGGGGATTTCAACATGCTACATCTATATATACTTGAGAAGGGGACTATTGTACCAATTTTAATAGCAAATAAATGTCACTTTTATAATGGTTTAAAAATAGGAACTTTTGTGTAATTACCCCTGATATATAATCCGAATAGTCTACATGAAACTTCAAAGTGTTACCTTTAATTTGAAACCTGGATTATGCTGCTACACCAAGAGGATGCCACACAATAAGCGTTTTCTGTCAGTATTCCATATTTTATTATAACAATAAAATTCATATTATAAAAGTATGTATGTAAATATAAATAAATTAGGACTGTGAAATAATTAATCGCACCCAAATAAGTGTTTATTTATATATATATGTATATATATATATATACATATTAATATATATATATACATATTAAAATATATATATATATAAATATGTATATATACATATTTATATATATATATATATATATATATATATATATATACATATTTATATATATATATATATATATATATATATATATATACACATATTTATATATATATATATATATATATATATATATATATATATATACACATATTTACATATATATAGATATCTATAGATATATCTATATATCCTGTTGCCATTCAGTACACTGAGTTTTAATAGCATATATTGATTTAACATAAATACCTTGTGCATGTGTATATTTATTGCACCTGTATGTTCTATTCAATGTTCTTTTCATATGAAATTCCATGGTTATACTTATTCATAAGTGTTCAGTATCATAACTACATGTCTGACTTTTGTTTAACAAACCAAACAGTTTGAGAATCGTTAGACAATTGAGGAAGTTATGGTTATTTCAGTACATGCGCCTTTAAAACACAATGTTACGAATGAGCGAGCTGCCTGTGGCAAGATGGCCGCCACGTGCGGACGTCGACCCCCATTGGCCAGCAGCGCGGACGAGACATCTAGCCTTTATTATGGATATCTATGGTCTGAGCTGCATCTCCCCATCCCTCTCGCGGCTTTTTCAAATCACGCGTCTTTTTCAAATCACGCGAGAATGTGTACAAAACAAAAAAAATGGCGCCGGCTAATGTCGGTGATTTTAAAGTAATTTTGAGTGATAAATAATTTTTTTTTTGCGATCACTGCACTTGCCCGGCGGGCAAATGCAATGAAATTTGTACTCTCATTACTATATTGAGATACTATCTCATTATAATGAGATACTATGTCATTTATTTATTTATTTTTATTTATTTTTCATTTTATTTCTTTATTTTATTTTTTTTACAGAGTGACGGAGACGGGCTTCCACAGACGTCGTAAAAACAGAATTTGTGAGAAGAATATGTTTTTTTGTTTTTTTAGCATGCCTGTCCTGATCCATACTCCTCACTGCTAGGTGGCGGTCTTGCACCGAATAGTTGTTTACCAACCGCCATTTAAATTAAGAAGAAGCGTCGTTTTCCAGACACCATCACAGGCAGCAGTTGTTCGTGGCCTAAACCAAGAAATACATACGAAAAAGGTAGTTATAGCAGTTATTTTTCTGAATAAAATATTATCAAAACGTGCATTGAGTCGGCACACCATTGCAGTCGATAAATATCGATGAGAAGGTGGTCTGATGTTAGCATTTCTATGACGCTATTGTTAAGTAGCTAACATCCAATGCTAACCTGCTCAGGGAATTAATACACGGGATATCCATTTTACAAGAACAAACGAGGGCACATATGAGATAAATATTATAAAGCATAGTATTGCGAGTTTGGTCTCGTAAAGAATGTATTCGTTGCTCTCGGAAGTAGTTCGCCATTTCTTTATAACCGTAAAAACCGGAGTTGGCGCTGAGGCAGACCTGAGCTAGCCTGCTAGCTTACGGCGGATGTTTCATTAGCAAAGTAAAACGCGAGATATTCTTTGGACGTATAACACAATAAGCCACATTTACACTAATTTATATAGATCTATGGCTTCTGCATGATTATGTAGGCCTAATGTAAACGTTTGTTCAATTTTTCACTGAAAAAAAACAAAAAAAAACATCCGAGATTTTACGGAAATAGTTTGGATTTAAACGTTATCAACGCCAGATTGTATTCATTTTATTTAACGTTTTGTGATTCAATTATGCAGTGTGCCGAGTATTTGTTATATATACCTTTTCTTTGTGAAAAGGCATATATGACAAAAAGGCCGGGTTTCAGGTTGGAATTAATGTGTTTACGGTAATCTGGATTATGCCAGATTCCCATTTATAAAGTACCGTAAAACCTGTTGTGGTCGAACGAATTAACACATTATGTTATTTTTAAGAATTGTAACATTGTTTAAACCTTCTATGGGTGTAAGTATTTTCGTTTAAACTGCAACTTTCACCTCTTTTGTAAGATTCAACTATGTATCGGCATCATTCTCAGCATTAAAAACTTGGTAAAGGGTAAACTTAATGGTGGAAGCTAAAATTGCTTTTACATACATGTTCTTTTCTGTGTCAGTTTTCACTCATTTGTAGAGTTATTATGGACAAAAAAGAACGTTTGAAGTTACTCTTCTCTTTTATCCTGGATCTAGATATTTGGATCTTCATACTAGAGGATAACTGAATCCAACTGGGTTCAAATTAAGGTATGCAAGGGACTTACCCTAAAAACCCTAAACCAAAACATATTTTGACTTGTTACTTTTGTTTTCCCCATTTTATTTCAGAATTGTTTTACAAATTGACTATAGATATCTTTCAAAGCTTCTTCCCTATGGAATCTGAGAAAAAAGCCTTCACCTACGAATCTCATCGTCCGAATTTTGAATATTTCAGTCGACCTTCGCCCTTTTATTCCATTTTACGAACACCGTTTTTCCTCTGCAGCTGTCTTATAATTTTTTGAGAAGAGGATGTTTTCTTCACGGATTTCATGTCATTTTTTGCAAAACCCAGTCGCTGTATCATTGCAGTAAAACGCCGAAAGTTTTAAAAAGCCCAATCTATATTTCTAGAAACTGCAACAGCTTAATTTGACCTCTATGCAAAACATCACATTACAAAAATTACAAAAAAATACATTACAAAAAACATCACTCAAAAATAGAAGGGGAAAATTAACAGTAATAGAGATAATGCGTATAAACAATCTCATAACGGCAGCAATATCTCTTTATAGTTAAGTATTACTCTGTTATACATTTGGTCAATTAGTATCTGAGTTCAGCTTTACTATAACTTCTCTTTCTGCACGTCTGAAAGGGACATTTACCTATAAGTAAATCAGAAATGAACAGCTTAAGTTTAGAGTATTCTTCAAAAATTTTGGCATCCCACCATGAACATCTGTTTTGTATGAATTATTCCCCATAAAGAATTTTTTTGTGCTATAACTATAGAATTTTTTTTATATCAAGGTCCTATAAAATGAAAGTCAATTGTTGCTTCTGAAGAACATAAACTTAAGGAAAATTAATTTCGAAATCTGTCTCTCCAGCGATTTGTTTGAAGGCCTGCATTGTACGACCCGCATTTGTTTGTCGCGTCCGCCAAAATTTCATTTCAGTTAGAAGCAAAATCGAGATTTAAGAAAACCGCCATTAATTTCTTGCAAGAAATGTTTTAAAATTTCTTCCAAACCAAAAGTCCTTTCAGTCCACATTTGAATTTGATTTGCATGATCTGTTGTGAATTTGATCTACATCTGCAACCCCTTTTTTTTTTCTTAAGGAACTTGATCTCTTTTCTTACTCACTGACATGTTTCAGGTTTGAAGACACTTTAAAGACAATTATTTCCAAACAAAGTCGACCCGTTCAACCATTTGAGGTGCACGAAGAAAAAAAAAACCCACATCAAGATCTAGCCATGTCTCGCAGAAGAAGCCGCAGCTCATCGCCGGTGCGATATTCACGCACCTGCAGCAGTAAAGATCCAAAGGATTTGAAGAGAAGAATTTTTGTTGGGAATTTGCCAACATCTGACATGACAAACAAGGATTTGGAAGAGCTTTTCGCTCCATATGGGAAGATAGTCGGTTAGTAAACCTACATGCGTTACTCGACAATTTTTACATGTGACGGTTGATATCAGAAAACCTGTCTCAGAATTTTACAGCCGTTGGCTGTTGTTTAAGTATCTGACACTATCGTAAACATTATTTTCTGTTTCTACTAAAAGTTTTAAAATTTGACCTGGATAGCCGATTTTGTGCCACTTAAAATATTCCTTTTCCAGGCGTGTCCTTGTTACGAGGTTATGGATTTGTTCAATTTGAGCGCCTTGAGGATGCTGAATCTGCGAGAACAGCTCAAAAAGGCCGAATTTATAAAGGGTACAAACTAGGTAAGCTTTAACCGCACAGAGTTTGAATTAATGATCGAGCCGTCCATATTTTTCTTATATTGAATCGCAAAATTATCATTTGACATAAGATCATCTTATTATTTCAAATGATGCCAAAATATTTAATCAACAAAATTTTGTGAAACTCTCCTGTTAAAAATGTCAAAACAGATGCAATCATTTGGAAGATTTTAGACCAAAATGCAGCATTTTCTTTATTCATTCCTTTAAAATCCTTTTATTAACAGTTGCCAAAACCCAATCAGCCTGGGTTAACTTTGAACATTTAATGAATTTAGTTTTTTTTTACAGACTACAGACACAGCCTGATTTTATTTTAACACCTTAACACTGGGTCTCGGCTACAGCCGTTTGGCTCTTTCACTATTGCGTGTTCATGAATTAACATAATTTCCAATTTGACTAAAAGTGTAAACCCAGCAGGGTTTGGGTGGCAGCTATAAAGCTGGCAAGTTTTTATTGAAATTTTGTAAGGTCATAGATTTCTAAAATTGGATTTGAATTTAAATTTCTTCTCTGGAAAGCAATTTTATTTATTTAGTTTTTTTAAAGCCTGCACTTTTATTTTGAATTCTTTTCAACTTACATCTAAATTCGCTTGAGGAAACAGCGGAGGTGGGGGTCTGATATACAAATTTGCCGTCTCGGTTTGCTTCGTTGTGAGACTTCACCCAATTTGCATTTTCCAATTTGGATCCTGGCTCTTAAGTTTTCATTTGGACTGGAAAGTGGATGATGCGACCACTCATTTTGCGTGAACAGCATTTAGCTGCTCTACATGTCAATGTTGTGTTCAACGTTTTGGATTCATTTATTTTCAGATGTAAATATGGCAGTGGAGCGACATCAAGCTAAACCTCGTTCCGAGCAGAGCCCTCCTCGAAGGTAAAGTAACGTGAAACGATTGAAGAACTTCCACCGCCTCTCCACTGTCGGTAAAAAAAAAAAAAAAAGCGCATTTAACCTTTTCATCACCTGCAATTTCTCCCAAGGGTTGAGTTCCTCATGGTGGAAGCTACATCACATTTGGATAAGTTTGAAATGGTTTAAATGATTGAAATTAAAAAGTAAAAAATGTCCTGATGTGTTGAAATAAAGAAGAGCGGCACATTTGGTGCATTTTGAAGAAGTGTGTTTGTCTCCAATATTCTTGTATTGCTTTTCAGTAGCAGCATCGTTTTCGTGTGATTTCTACCCGAGTTTATCGTTTTGCTCTTTGAGTAGGTGTTTGTCCTAAGTTTATGTCCCACATGAGCAAGTAGAAATTGCGCTGCTAGAATCTTTATAACTTGTGATACTCGCTTTAAGATTTTAGGGTTTCAAGGAACCCAAAAGAGTTTCTTTGTAAACTCTTCTTAAGGAATAACAACTTTGACATTTCCTTTAAACTGAATAAAGTTTGTCTTGTTGGTCTTTAGAGAACCTGACAAAATATGTACCTTTGTGCGTGCAATAAAAACCTATCTGAAGTAATAGTATTACAAATGTTTAACTTTGCGATGGCAAATTTTAAAGCTTTTCTCAAAAATCTTGTTAGATTAATGATTGAGGTTAAAAACTTTCCAAGACTTGTTGAAAAGGTACAAACTTCGTTTATCTGAACGGTATGGTTGTGGTCGTTATTTGTCATGTCTTACAAGAAGAATCTGGATTAATAGAAGAAAAATGTGTTACTGAAATTCTGCCATCTTTTAACTATCCCTTATACACGAGGGCACCATAGACACGGGCTGCAATAAGAGTCTCAACTCATAACATTGTGTAAAAATGCCACATTTTAATGACATTGATAAAAACATGAAGCAATTCACTGTTTTAAAATAAATCCTATTACCTCAAAGTGTCCCCTTTGTTTTGAAATTTGCCTTACCTCAAAAGTGATGCGTGCTGGTCTTTTTAAAAAAAATTTATTATCTCTACATGATATTTGCAACTTAAAGTGTCTCACAAGTTACCATTTCTGTAAGCGGAAAAGCTCGGGGCCTTCTGATCAACTGGCAGCAATTTATTATTTTACACAGGCACCCTAACAGATTTTATGCTGATGGAATCCTATGATGGAAGAATTGTTGGTCTTAAAATCTTAATTTGACCTTTGTGACGGTACTCGGGCCGCGCTTGAATCATAAAAACTGGACTTGTTTCCTCATAAGAAACGATCCTCTTGGATAGGATCGTATTTCTGTAAAAGGTGAGCTGTGTTGAAATTCCACTTCGGCTCCGCATCAGAGGAACTGTGTGGAAAACATGGATTTTATATGTTACTCAAAATATGTTGGGGATGAGCCATTATTGCTCTGACAGTAATGTTTGGTGGGGAAAAAGGTGACGAAAATCTACTAAATTTATGCATCTTGTTTAGATAAAATAAATCACAAATCTGTTGCCGGTAATATTTTCTATTCTATGTTACTCTAAATGAAACAACTTATGAACTTGAAATTCAAACAGTTTTTTTCTCTCCAAATGTTAAAACTTTGACATGAAATGAACAAATGTTTAAAATTTAAAAATCTCCATTTACGGTAACTTGGTTTTTCCTAGCATTAATTCATAACTTTTTCTTTAGGCTCCAATTTGACAAAGATGGCAGGCCTCGATCGCGTTCACCTGTCTATGGGCGCGACTCAAGGGAGCCTCGGGACCTTCGTGATGCGAGGGACTCTGCCAGGGAGCCCAGGCCAGGCAGCCTCTCTCGCGACCCTGAATATCGGATCCGCTCCCATAGCAGAGACAAAGACGGCAGGGCTGATTCCAGGGATCCTGCTTTTAGGTGACTTTTCGACTGTTAGATACAAGCTGACAATTATATCGAGCATTTTTTTAAACATGTGTTTTTTCATTGCAGCAGAGATGATTATGACCGATACTACCGCAGTAGCAGTGCTGCAGAAGAATATTACAGAAGAAAGGAAGAATCCTTTAGGGACCCTTATTTGGACCCCTGGAATGGACGTCGTGAGGCTGTAGGTTAGTAAAGTTATTAGTACATCTATTGCCATTATGTTTCTGTAGCTTGCTCTGGGTTTTTAGTCTTTGTATTTTGGCTGCCTTCATTTAAAGCATTAATTAATATTAAATTACCATCTTTTTTTAATTGGAACCAATCATTAGGTGGAAAACTGTCCTGACAAGGACCATTTAAAATGCAAAGATTCTCTCATACATATATTCTCCCACATGTTTTTGGCAGCTATCTTAGATTTAGTCTTAGTTGTCTTCAGGACAAAAACTATTAGTTTTAGTCAGATTTCAGTCATTACAATATTTGATAGTTTTAGTCGACTAAACCTCAAAAAAGGTTTTAGTCTAGTTAGTTTTAGATGGTTTTATGCTGCATAAAAAAAAAACAGCTAACCTTTACAATTTCTAATAACTATCACATTTTTTACCAGACTGAGAGCTCTTTCCTAGATACTACAATTGTTGGATATATAATGCTGCCATGCAGTTTATCATTGCTGTCGGGCAGAAAACTTATTTCTAAAATGTAGATTAACTTTCTTTATGAATTAATGTCCTACTTTATAAAAAAAAAGTGTCTCATTAAAAACTGTGAAAATAGCAGATCTCGTTCAGCACATCATATTGGTTAATATAGCAGACAAACAAGCTCACAAAATGTACAATAAAGGAATGGTTTTAGACATACAAGGCAGGTGATTCGAATACTTATTGGCAGCTGTATCATACATATAAATAGTTTTTAAAAAAAATCTTATTTTGTGATTACTGGATTTTTTTTTATGTCTCTCGTGGTTACGGAAGAGGATAAGGGCCACTGAAAAAAATACATTTTTTTTTAAACTGATTAAGTATTTCAATTTAATATGGGAATAAAGTTTGAATTCTGACTTTTTGCTAAGAATTCTGACTTTTCGCTCAGAATTAGGGGAGTTTTTACATGTCTGAGGGGTCCCAGGTGATGGTATTTCATTAATGAAAGAGCAGAAGGTGATTAAAACAAGAGAGCTAGCTTATTCTGTAAAACAGACATGGCTACGGCTTGATGCCAAGATGTTTGTTAGCTGTAAGCATTTAGTCAGAATTCTTAGAAAAAGTCAGAAAACGGTTCAAATACTTATTTTCCTCACCATGAGAGTGGCAGCATGATTTATAGCTTATATAGCCCCCATAAAAAGCTGTATATGGGTTTAATTTTCTAAAATGCTTGACCTGTAGCTTAAAGCTTTACATTTTAAATACTTACCATCATCCCACCCTCTGCCTAACAGTAGATGATCGCATTCGGCCAGAGGAGCAACGACGTAATGAGCTGTATCGACATTACTTCGAAGAACTTCAACGGCGCTACGATGCGGACCGCCCCGTCGACTGCTCTGTGATTGTTGTAAACAAGGCTCAGAAGCAAGTTCTCTCCCCGTTCTTTGCAACATTAAATAGTTCTCTATTAATGTTTACCCTCATGTTGGATGTTTTCATTTGCTCCCACATTTTGTTCATGTGTTTCTTTTTCATGTGAAATAACAGTAGGGAGTATGCAGAGACGGTGGGACGGAAAATCCGTGATCTGGGAATGGTTGTGGATCTAATCTTCCTGAACACAGAGGTTTCTCTTACCCAGGCTCTAGAGGACGTAGGCCAAGCCAGAACTCCCTTCGCCATCATCATTACTCAGCAGCATCAGATGCACCGATCTTGCACTGTGAACATCCTGTTTGGTACACCTCAAGGTAACTCCATTCAGCAGTGCAATCCTTTTGGTTGAATCAGCCCAAAAAAAGGTGTTTTCAATGTCTAATTCCTGCCTTTCTGTCTTGCATGTTTCTATAGAACATCGGAACATGCCAATGCAAGATGCTATGGTACTGGTCGCCCACAACTACGACACCTACAAAGTGGAGAACCGTGACAAAGAACGAGAGGAAATTGCGAGAAAGGCTGCCAAGATGGCGGATGATGTGTTACTGCGGGAACCTGACAGAGAGGGCCATCCCATTTCAGTGCTCACTTCCATCACACTGCTTTCTGAAAACAGGTATCGGCTTTGATATGATTCAGCTGGCAGCGAAGGATAAGAGGCTTCTAAGAATGTGACGTATCAGTAACCTTTCGATTATGTTCCATGTAGATTTTTAACCCCAGAGGAGTTGGACACGCTCATTGTCTACCTGAAGGATAAGAGAGCCCATCTTGTAAGAACTCCAAAAGATCCTCTTACAGGTAACTCTCTACAGGGCTAGTTATGATGGAATACCGCTGCAGTATTTCTATAGATTTAAAAACTACTTAAAGGCTATTTATAACACAAAATCTTAATTGTCAACCAGCAGCTCATCCATCTTCTGCAGTGTCGCATCATGATGTTCTACCACCAGCTGCAGGATCTGCTTCATCTTCACTCCCCACTTCCCAGCCAAGCCACCTGGCGGCCGGTCCCAGCGCCTCGTCAAACCCGAGTCATCAGCAGGAGCTGCAGGCTAAAATCCTTAGCCTGTTCAACAGCACCTCTAACCCCATGTCAGGACCCTCTGGCATTTCTCAGAGTGTCTCTCAGTCACATTCTTATGGCTCTCTTGGCCCTTCCCCAAATCCATCCCGTGCACCAATGCCTTCAGGGGGATCCCAGGGTTACGGTATCCCACTGGGGCGCTTACCCCCTGCCAGTGCTGCTCAGAGACCCCCTGCATCCACCTCGGGTATCAATTTTGACAACCCCAGTGTCCAGAAAGCTTTGGACACTCTGATTCAGAGTGGACCGTCTCTGAAAACCCTGGTGGGGCCTAGTTCTGCTCAGCAGCCCCCTCCACGACCAGCTCCTAGCATGAGCCAAGGCCCCCCCATGTCCATGTATCCTCGTCATTATTGAGAAGCCGTACGAGTTAAATGATCGGTTAGAGGCTAATATACTGCAACCATTTCTGTGATAGATTCTCTTGTGATGTGTTGGTAATCCCAGAGGATGTTTTGTAAAGGTTTTATATTCGTCCTTGATTTTGTGTTGTTAAATTTGGATGCTTACGTTAGATCAAATACTCTTCAGTTTGCCTGAAATATTTTACTGAAACTTTTACTGCGTGTGGCTGAAAAACAAGTTATAGAAATACGTTTCTGTTTGTGGTTGACATGGTTTTCTGCCCTGACCTGAGGATATTTTATAGTTTTGGATTGTGCTGATTAATGTGTACTTTTGTTTTCAGTGTCAAAACAACAAGATTAAAAACTTGAGTCACATTCTGTAGTAAAATGATATCGGTTTATTGCATTTTGTGCTGACAAATCTATAAAATGGAACAGGTATTGCCAGAAGCTAGAGAGATAAGCATTGGAAATATGGATAAAACTGCTTTTTCTTTTTTCATGTACTAGGAGTCACAATAGAGAATACATTTTTTTGTAGTTTAGAATATTTAACTTACACTGACACAAAAAATAAACACCTCAACACTAAATCTATCTGATTTTATTTACACATAGTCCCTTCCCACCCATGCCCATAACCACCCCACCCTCAGCAGTTACAAGTGCACGTGTACATACACATACACACCCCCACAGAACCGAAAGGAACACACTACAGCGTTACCGTTAGACTGGGTACAGTGTTAAGGAAAAGTCATGGACAGTTGGAAGTTTTCCATCTGTGAAACAAACACTGATTTGTGTGCCGATTAAATTCATTTACATCCATTTTAATTTCCCAAGCATCCATACAAAACATCCCCTGCAGGCCCAGTGAATTAAAATCAGTCAAATTTGGATAGTGAAAGGTTTCCTCTGTTGCCAAATCCTTCATTTTTTGGTATTCGAGGAATGATTTTCTGGGATATGCGAGTCATGATATTCTAGTCCGAATCAAGACGACTTGCATAGATAATGGAAACAGGCTGGGAGTTAAGAGGACTGTTCCAACTTTCATGGTTGGATGTCCTCTTGCTCGGGCTCCTGTTCCCATTTCCTGTGACAGTCATAGGAACACTCTCCCGAAAAAGTCAAACGTATCCTTTAAAGATTTGGAGAACATTAGAAAAGTATCTGAACTGCAATGGACACAGCAGAAACTGCCTCTCAAGCAGCTTGTATTAAAACAGATCTTGTTTTTGCACATTCATAGCTGAATAACTGTTGCTACACATTATCCAGAGGTCGGTAAACACCTCTTCTCTTGTCTCGATCTAATTCACTGGAAAGCATGTTTTCATACTAGCTGAGGAAAAACTTCAGTGTTTTTTTTTATTTTTCAATAACTGACACAACAGAACCCTGTGGATAAATCTATGATTTTAAAAATAGATTATAATACCCATATTGGATACAACAATAGGCCAGTCCAAATGAAAGAGAAAAAATATACTAGAAATAAACGTTTTTGACTGACACCAACAGAATACTTGTATATCACAAACATCCAATATATTTTCAGCACACTTTGTTCAGGGTAGTTGCATGCATGCACTGAGTAACGCAACATAACTGGATTATGGCTCTGCTTGGACATCAGCTGGAGTTAGTTTTTTTGTTCTTGTCTGACTTAGATTACGTTAAATGAGAGCAGATATTGTTTTTCTTTACTGCATCAGACGTGTTTGTCTGACACCACTGGTGGATGCAACTGTTAGTCGCTTCTCTGTAATGGTCATGGGTTTGTGTCGCCCTAAATGACAACTTCCTATTCTGCCTGGTAACAGATGTGTTTCAGAGCCCTTAATATCCATTTAAGAATGGAGACTGGGTAATGATCACCAGCAGGTGTTTTTTTTTTTTATTCATGCTACAGTTGTGCAGGTGATGGATCTGATCTAAAGCTGTGGATCAGTTGATGGGTAGAGTCATGCTGGGTTTATTTTCAGTCAGCGAAGTCCAAGCAGAGCCAGTACCAGAATTGGAAGCGCAAGTTTTATATTCTTTGATAATTTTTCAGAATTATACTGCAGTCACATTTAAAATACAACGCTGGGGTGGATTTGGTGGCTGTGATGGCGGATAACAAAGGTTTGGGTAGATATGATAAAAGAGGGGGAAGGGGACTCTGGGAGGGTGGATTCAGCTCACAGATTAAGTGACAAGTACAATAAATTATACAGCTGCTTTAAACAAAAAAATGAAATCTGAATAAAATGTGTGCATGCGAAAATGGCAGACAAAATGCTGATGGGAATAAATGATGCAGCAGAAGCTATCAGCCTGTAGTGCACGCTATTGCCA
Source organism: Cyprinodon tularosa (assembly GCF_016077235.1). Lineage (NCBI taxonomy): Eukaryota > Metazoa > Chordata > Actinopteri > Cyprinodontiformes > Cyprinodontidae > Cyprinodon > Cyprinodon tularosa. The sequence goes on along the minus strand of NW_024039517.1, from coordinate 221,559 downwards.
CCAGAGGTCCCCCTAATGTCTGCAAAGCTTTTTAATGCTGCAGATTTTAAATGGTTCACAAATAGTGAACTAACCTCAGTGTCTCAAACAAATTCAGGGTGGATACCCAAAATACTTGCTGATAAAAGCTGTAATGATAAGTGATGGCTGACACCTCCTGGAAATGATGCAAAGCAAGCAAACAAATAGGAAAGAAAAATGAAAACATTGCTCATGATCTTACAAAACTCAGACTTTGTCCACAGTGATCGAACAGTGTACAAGAAAAGACAACAATAGTATGTTACAGTGTCTCAGATTTAAGTTATATATGTACAAAAGTGAAATGACCCCTTCTAAGGCCCGTCTATTAGCAAACATGATCTCATATGTTACGTAAAACTACTTGAGAGAGATTGAAATATAACAAGAAAAGTGAACTCATACTTTTTCATCCGTATGTTTTTTTTTTTGCAAACACTTTTTTTTCAAGGCTTAGCCAACCTTTGTTAAAACTGGGTTCTCAAAAATACTGTAACTTTCTAAGAACGTCGGGCCGCCTTCTCTCCAAGTGCTTCACCTTGAACATGTAAGTAATCACCATAGAAAACCACTGAAACAAATATTGCCACATAGTACCATGCAAACAGCAATTATAAAACATTTATAATTCAATAAATAAATTTTCCAGTAAACTTTTCCAATAAACTTCAGATATCTTTTTGAATAAATTTAAAAGGCTCAGATGATGCAGGCGACGCTGTAGACAACCTGAAAATAACTCAAACTCCAGCGAGCCACCCCCTCTTTGTCAGTGACGAGCGTGTTAAAAGAAATCCCTAATGACTTGGCACTCGGTCGTTGAACAATAGAAGCAGAGTGACTTTTTTTCTTTTCATAAATCGCATGTCTAAAGTTTAAAATGTATCAAATACATCAGAAATACCTTTTTTTTTTTAAACATCAAAACTCCAGTTTTGTTTAAATGCACAGAAATCTATTTTCACCTTAAGTTGCATCACTTATTTGAGGGCTAAAGTATAATAATCATAAACAGTACTGAAAAGGGGAGGAAAAATAGGTGGGTGGTTTCCTCTCACTTATGTAATATTGCATCGAGATATTCATCATAGTATTTCTATTAAAACAGAACCCTGTCCAGAGGTCACAGGCCAAAAGTATACAGGTACGGCCTTGTGTTGTACGATAACCACCAGCAGCACTGATATGTATGTCTATACCCTTTTTCACGTCGTCTTTAGAGTTGTTTCATCTCTATTTACAGTACAAATAAATCTATAGATACTAGCAGCATTCACAACATATGATCAGACATTCAAGCAACACTAAAAACGTTAAATAACATTTTTTAAATAGTTCTATAATCTAATTTGTTTTGCTCCCCTATACTATATATATATTTATTTATATATATTCATATATATATATTTATACTATGTATACATACGAATTTATATTTATACTTCTACAAGTGCAAATGACCAAAAATATTTTCTTTTAAGAAAAGAAACGGGAATAATAAAAGTAAAGTGACAGAAGTCCTTGGTCAGAGTGAGATGATTCTGGATTGTACGAGACATACGACATCTACATATACAAAATATCGTGTAAAAAAATAAATAACATGATCACGTGAGTCCAGATTCGCGACTATATTGCACATTCCTGCCAAAATGCACTTTTTCTAATTTTCTCTCGAGTCATTCAGTGGTGGCTAAAGTGGCTCAAATCTTCACTAATTTTAGGGATATAAAATCTGACTGGAAGATCTACTGCATAGAGTTCATACTTGTGGACAAAGTGAATTTTAAAGTTACAGAAACCATTGTCCTCCCGTTTTTATTTTAATCAGGTCCTATGGAGAACTATCCAATAGATGTCCACCATTTCTAGCTTGAATTGAGTGGATGTTTCTGTTTTGTTTCATTTTCTATGGCTGAACATTCATTCTTTAATCGTCTATAGGGCCACTTTCAAATCATAGCATCTTTATTATTGTGTTTTCACTTGTTTTTAGCAAACTTTGTTCCGATTTAGTGGAATTAGATATATTTATCTTCACTATCTCGCTGAAAGATACTTTAATTTGGCACATTAATGTATGAAAATTTGGCAAAACGGATGATATATCTCTGACAATCAAAGTGACAAATATTTTCTTTAGATGAAAAAATAACATTTAGTGATTTTTTTTTTTTTAAAGCATCAAAATCTCGCTTGTCGCACAGTGGTGAAGAGTGCAGGTGCTTTCGTTTGCCATAACTTTTACCATAATGATGGGAGCCGATAAATAGATACAATAAAATAAATAAATATATATATATATATTTTTAAAACTGCATTTTTCAGCGACCTTTCTAAGTGAAGGAGGCTTTTCTCTCCACTTAGAAGCTTTTCAGTTAGTCACAAAAATACTACACTCATACTAAACGCATCAGAGCTTGTACATTATTTACAGTGGATCACACACGGGGCCGAGAGGTGCTGGAGACAATAACCTCCTCCTCTGGGTGGTGGTGGTGGAGGGGGGGTTTGTAACCATCTCCCCACTTTGCTGGCACCCCAGCCTTCTGCTAGGAGACTATTCACAGTTTAATTACGTGTCAATCTCAACAAACTAGCCTTGGATTTAGTATTTGTTGTTGTTTTTGGCACAAACAGTGGCCTAAGAGATAAAGAGCCACTTAGAAATAAGAAGGAAGAAGGGGGGGGGGGGGGGGGGGCAGAGTGACTACAGTAACAAAATACACAGTGGTTGAGTATGTCATGCCAAAGAGTGAGCAGGTTAAAGATAAGACTGCAGAGTAGACCCACTTTTCAGTCTCTTGGGTTAAGGTGAGTTTCATAGTTCATCCTTCCCAGCCGTACTCTCCTTTGTCCTCCAGCCGGCGGTCCTCACTGTGACTGCAGAGTCCATCATGAAAACTCACACCCGAGACAACAGCCTGCGGGGAAAGTACATCCTCCACAAGGGAACTAAAGAGATCTAATCCTACAGTCAGGCCCATTTTGGCCAGATAACGTTTGTGCCGTTCAGAGGCCATGCCTGTCCCACTCTTGTGTTTACAAAAACCAAAAAGAATAGAAAAACACAGAGATTGAAACAATAAGACTTATACATGCAGCGGTTTTCACACTTCAGCGAAGAACCCACACTCACCAACACCTCATCCCGACTGAGTTACGGTGGATTATAACAGGATTTCAACCAGTCGAGAAAGGTTAAATTTTTCTATTGAGTTTGCATTAGGAAGGTTCTGGATTCACTTGTCTGATGTGGATAGGGCAGAGGGAGAGGCGCTGAAGCTGAGCGGGGCTATTTGTTGGTGGTGAGAGCACTACAGCACAGAAACAAACAGAACCTCATAATGAAGCCGTACTGATGAAGAGGTGAGAGTACGGCAGAGATGGGACAGAGGGAGGGGATTATAGAGCAGGGGAGGGGGCTGCTCTTTCAGGAATAGATGGTGATGACCTCACGGCCGCCTCCACGGACCAGAAGGACCCTGTTTAGACCTTCGGTAAGGACCTCAAGGAACTCCATGTCTGTTAGGGCACAGTTAAAGATGTAACTAGAGAGAAATGGTCTTTTCCAGAAGTGGCTTTATGTAATTGTATCTTATTCCAAATCTTTTGCGGATTAATGTTTCAACATCTAAATTTTAACATGTAAATTTGTTTGAAAACTTGACCTTATTGGCCCAGAGAAACTGTTAGAAAAAACATGCATTCTGTATAAAGAGAAATAGGATGGATTTTTGTCATGGTCTAAAGTACACTAACAAGAGATAAAGGGGCTCCGCTCGATAAGAGTTCTAAAAATGTTCATACTGTAGTCCCAACCCATGTTTAATATGATGACAGATATAACAATGATGACAGTAAAGAATAAAAGTGTTTTATTTAAATTATATTCTCCATTATCAAATGGCTTCCTTTTGTTAATTTATGAATGACTATAACTTACCCAAACAGATCAATTTCAGTAACATTCAGATCTGACTTCTGCCACAGCGGTAGAATAAAGAAATCATTCAAATAGAAGCTGTCTCAACAAACTAGAAGCTCCTGTCTCTATTTAAGCTGCCTACTAACAGTCATCAGGCTAGATTAATACTCTGGAGCCGGTGGAGAGAGTGGGCCAGCGTTACCTTAGTGTTTCTGATTTCCTTGTCTGCCTCTCAACCACTGAGCCTGCCTGTTCCTGCTCTGATTTTTTTTTTTTTTGTCTGACCTGGCTTCAGACTCCTGGATCTCTAAACCTGGCTGTTCTTGTTCTGATCGGTTTGCCTGACCTGTCTTTGGACTATTACTAGTTTTCCGGAGCTGCAGCATCTGGGACACTCAGGGCGGTGCCCGCCGCATCTTGTTGGCAGCCCAGCGGCTGGATCCTACCTTGTTCTCTGGGCACGGACTAAACTGTTAATCTAGGTTAGTGACTAACACATTCATAATCATCCTCCATCAGCTTATCGTGGTCACCTGCCTTAGACACCCTAGCTGCTGCTACTGGAGATCTGTTGATTTATAATAAACACTTTTTTAAAGGTACACTATGCAACCGGTGTTGATTTTCCAGCGAGGCTCCCCCCAGAGGGCGAAAGTAAAAGTGCTCTGTCATAAATATGCACAGCTGTTCTCCTGGTTTCTCCGTCAAGCCAGGCGCGGTTGTTTTGAGCTTAGCAGACAGGCGAACGCAACGAATGACTAATGCTGCGTTCACACCGCAGCTGGCGTGACAGAAGCAGCGAGTTTACATGCAAAGTCAATGGTTGACGCGCGTCAAGGCGCAGCAAAAGGTCCCGCGGCGCGTTTTGAGCAGCAGGCGCAGCGCGTCTGAGCAGCTGAAGCAGCGCGTCGGGCGCGTTTAACGCATGGAGAGAGACACAGCGCTGATGATCACTCCTCTTAAACAGTTTATTGATGCCTAAATTAACTTAAAATGCAGAAATCTGCCGGCAGAATATGCAGTTTGGATTATTTAGATGAAAAACACCTACCAGCTGCCGCGGTGAACCGCGAGGAGGCGACCCGGCCAGAGGCTGCTGATGAAGGGATCCCTACTGTCGGCGCACCGCTGGTATGTGGGGGTCTGAGCGGCTCCGACAGAAAAAATATTGAAGGCAGGATAATAATCTGAATGAACTGACGGCACCGATTATGTTTTCAGGTGTATTTTCTCATTTAAACACATATTAAAACTACTTTATTCCCACTGATCACAGCAAATATAGCTGCAAGGCAGAGAAAGGATAGAGTAGCTCCGCCCAACGCGCGTCAGACATACTTTTGCACCGCGCAGCCGGAGCAGCAAAGCTGCTTCAGCCGCGCGTCAGAACTAACAGGTACAAGCAGCAAAAATGAAGCAGCAGACGCGATTTTGCTGCGTCCGATGTGAACGTAGCATAACTGCGCAAAGATCACCACTGTGCTAGCAACGAGAATGCTTTTAACTGGGGGGTGTAGCAGTTCTCGCCGTAAAGCAAGACTGACTCTCGTGAGACTTCTGAGCCTGTGGGTGCGGGTCGGTGCTCCTGCAGTTGCAAGTGCAGTATTTCCCCCACAGACCACCAGGGCGGCCGAGAATACCTTTGTTCAACCTGAAATGAATCATTTAATCATCCATAACGTTATGGAACACATTAATTAACTGAAAAATGTTGCATAGTGTGCCTTTAATAATCCCACCGCCAGTCTTGCCTTGAATACTGGGTCCTCTGTTCTGAGTCGTGATACAAAGTCCTTTCAATATCAGAACCTTTTTTTAAACTTACGCACTAAATCAGTAAATGGGTCATATATTGAAGCTTAAAAGTATGATGCTCTCGCTTCAAATGACTTTAAAGCGTACTTATATAGAACAACAAAAACAGGAAAGATTAATTTTAACTCACTACTTTGAGCTCTGTTAGCACTTCACTGGAAGCTGCTGGTGCTGCGGTGCATGCTGGGGGACGGCTGTGAATCTTAAAGACAGAAAAGTCTGCTCTGACGCATACTCAGTAAAGAGGGAGGGGCAAAAACAACATCCGGGGACTTTGTCCCTTCTCGGTCTTGTGTTCTTGTGAGTTGGAGCAGTGCTGGGGCTGAGGCTGATGATCTTTCACGAGCATACAAGCACATGAGAATGCATAAGTACACATATTGAGAAATGGCCAGTATCTGAAGTTGACTGTTTCCTGCTAGTGTAGCCTAGATGTTCTATTACTGAATCCACCTGAATCTGTGGAGTAAAAGTAACTGGTTGTTGGTCGCCCCATATCAATCTGAATAAAAAAAGGTTAATATAGGTTTTCAAGGTTTGTTAAAACACCAGTAATTCTTTTTGATCTAATTATTAAAGTACCCAAATTGGCTCCACTTCTTGTGTTATAATCAGGGGCGATGAAATGGTCTCAGGTTTCACTTTAGAGACCCGTGTTGGAGTCTCCTTTGGTTCTGCCCAATAAAGGATACAGTTCTCGTCACCTGTCCGGTTCTTGGGTGGCCCTGGCATGTTCAGGAGGACTAGTTTGGCCTCTGAGGACTTCTTAAGAATGACTTCATTCAGCCGGAGCGCTGTGTGCATACGCCTCAAGTTAGACTGGTTCCTAAGAGGAGACATAGTGTGAGAGGAAACCAAACTGAAAATGAATCATGGGATGCTCAGAGGTGATGACAAATGCACATTCACACTTATTTCCATAACATCCTCATCTTATCATTTGCCTGACTTGATCAGTATGAGAGGTGGGTTGATGAAATGAGGATCACGTGGACTTCAGTACTTACAGGTTCTCCCACTCTCTGCAGCATCACGAGAAGAGAAATAAAAAAGTTGATTGCACTCAAAAACAAACTCAACAGGTGTCCAAGGAGAACTCTTTGGGAATGCTTTCTAAATAAAACTACATGAAAGGGTTCGCTGACACTAATAGTTGGTTGAGCATTGCAGAGCACTCACGGCTTCATGTTGAAGATGTCTTTGATGTCCTCTTGTGTGGTCCCTCCACGAGGCTTGGCTGCCTCTCTGTCACACTTCTCCGTCCAGGTCCTCTGGATCTGCTCCCCGGGACTCTGTGCCTCCTCGGCAGGCGTCAGTGTGGTGGACGGGGTGGCAGGGCTGGCTGGGGTGGTGTTGTCATGGATGAGCTGGACCTGAGGAGGGGGGGACACAGGGGAAGACTTTGACTATAAGACGGGAGGAAAAAGAGGAGGGATGTGGATTTATGTACACGTTAAAATATGGAAATTCGACAGAGCCATGGTAGAAGTGGAAATGTTGGAATGCAGGTAAAGTTACAGAAAGCAACAGTGTTAGGAAGGATAGAATAGGAAGGAGAAAGAGGATTAAAAAGGTTTGTTTATTGTTATTCAGTTCATTACCTGTTTGTTGGAGCATGCAGGCTCTTTATAAAATAAAAAAGGGTGTCTGGGATAAATATTAGATCAGATTAAAAGAAAACAAAGCATTTCCACTGATGTAATGAACCAAAATGTCAGGTTATTCTTGTTTGCTTAATCATGCTCCTGGCATTAAGTCTATAGTACCTGCAACTTTACATTATTGATAATAAACAAATGCTTTTATCTGTGTTTCCTTTTTACTATTCTATTCATGATGTTGTACAAAGGATTAGTGGTTTTCCCACTTGAGTTTCTGTGACCACACAGGTGAATGTGACTCTAAAACCAAGTCAGACAAGCTCCCTGGTTAAAACAGATCCCACCTCCTCTTCAGGCTTCTCCTCTTTGCTGGTGGCGGGCGGTTCCTCGGTCACGCTCAGCTGGGTGGTCACAGCGGCCGGGTTCTTACGGCGGATGGATCCACGGGACGAGTCAGTGATGCTCTGGATCTGTGAAGAAACAAATAAAAGACAGAAAAGAGGTGTGATAAATGGAGATGCCCTTTTCCTTTGTTTTCATTATTACACTAATGAGGTGCACCACACAACTGCGTTTCATTACATGTATAATATCTAACAGCTTGTTTCTGGATGACCTTATTAGTTGTTTATTGCTGTAGAGACCTTTTGTGGACCGATGCAATCTACTACATTTTTGAATTCATTTAGATCTGCAGGCATTTGGTTATATGAGTCCCCACATGGTAGCGTCTGGATTTATTCTGTTTACAGACACTTTGTTTTTAGATTAGCTGTTTTTGGAATCAGCTGGTGAGCATAAAACCTCACATTTGGCTTTAAAATTGGTAAACAGAGGAGTTCATAGTCAATGACTATAAGGTAAATGGGGCCAATCAAAGGATCCCTACTTCATCAGTGCGCCTGACTATCCTAGCTGGTATGAGGTTGGAATCTCCTTGCATTTTACTTTATATTATGCTCAAACGTATCAATACTCTTCTCATTTATCGAAACAATCTCGTTGGTTAAAATAAAAAGAAAGCATTTAAACCCCTTTAACCTTTTTAGGGCCCTGTCACACCTTGCCGATATAGTCAGCGTATGCCCGACATCCCAGAATCTCCTAAAATGCTGGCATACGCTGAATGTTCTATGTATTTTTTCAATTTTGGGCGTATACATAGCATATTCCTAACGAGCCCAGAACTTATGTCCAACGACAGCCTAACTTATGCATAATGCATGGTAGTGAACGCAGGGAGGATCCATCACACTCACCTTCTCGCTCACCCTATGATGGGAATGAAGTCTGGAGGAGAACTGATGGTTTCAGTTTCAGCACAGTAACATGTAACCCTATATATAAGCCCACTGACTGGTTAAACCATTGTTGAATTGTGGAATTAGAACTGTGATGCTAATTAATGGACATGCCTTGATTTAACATGTCACTTCAGTCACATTATTTTCAGTCTTTTTTAGTGGTATCATAATTTTTTTAGGCTTTTTTTATGAGTTTATTTATTAACATCATTCTGTTAAAGCATTGTTGAAAAGTAATTTCTGATTTTCCTTTATTCATCTTAATATAATTTGTATTAATTGTGTTTTTGGTCAGATTCAAGTTATTTCTATGACCATTGTTTCCTTGTTTTTCCTTTTTGTTTTTGGATTACCAACAACTTTGTCCCTGGTTTAGTTTCTCCTCCAAATTCTTTTGAAGCAGAAAAGGTGTACCAAGTCTTTACTAGTCCTATATTGACAATCTCTGAAACCTTATTTTCCCAGTAAATGTATATCAGGCGTAATTTTAAAGAGTACATCTGAGACCTGAAGATTTTATTTTCCCACCTCTGTCAAAACATTGTCATGCTGTCAAACACAACATCAGAGCACTTGTTGTTGTGGCTGTTGTCAACTCCCTGATAGAGAGGATAAATATGGTGACCCACTGCTCCGATTTAACACAAGATCTGCTTCTGTCCGGAGGGTGCTGTGTGTCATGTTAATTCAAATCAAGTCAAGCAAAGCCGGGTCGGCTTGTCAAGTCTTGTCAAGTTAATGTGTGCATCTCTGTGGGCTTCTAAAAACAGAACTTTGATCAAACAAACTTGCTTACCTCCCTCTCCCGCTCTGTCTTGGTAAGGTTGATCTGTTTTAGCATCTGCGAACGTTGTTCCATCACAAGAGTCTTCTCGTATGTGTACGCTGAAATATCGCTGTCATGCTAAGGGAAAAATATACATATATATTTTCACTCTTACTGAGTTTTATTTATCTATTTTTTTACATTTTAGAAACAGGTATTGCCCGATGTTTGTAGACATTCTTGGAGAAAAGTAGAAGTGAAGAGTTAGGGAGTGGAATCGTGTTGGTTCTTCCTAAAATGTAAATATTTAATGGTATCAGGGAATGTCTAAAACATGCTGTGCAATTAAAATGCATTTGGCCAATAATAAAAAGCATATGTTTTTTTTTCAGGAAAAACAGCTATGTTTACTGAGACAACTGGCCGAGCCTGAAGCATTGCCTGATTATTTTCCTGGCTGAGCGGTTCTGACATTAAAGTGCTTCTGAAGGTTCTTCGATGCATGTAGTTTTACTTCCACATCTGTGCGGTACCAACTTTAAGAAAACTCACCATTTCAACGACTTCTACCATAGCATCAATGCGGAGGTGATACAAGAATGTAGTCAGGTCCTTTTTCATCTGAATGCTGTTGTCATCCATCTGGGCTACGGTAAAGATGCGCATCTTGCACTTCCTCCAGACCTAAAGATCACACAACATGGTTTTCCATTTTAGAGCATCAAAAAACTTTTGATTTCTACAGTAAAACATACATGCTAATGCTACATTTTGTTTGGTTATAAATGCAGATTAGAGATCCTGAAAATCTTTATACAATTTGTAGGAACTTGGAATTTGCCAGAATTCTCAAATAGCTTTTTTGTTTTATCTTTACCTAGGTGGTAATATCATCCAGTACCTTATGTTGACGGAGAAGGAAGGGCAGCAGCATCAACATGCCTCCATCGTGGACGATCCACCATACGTCAATGTGACCCTCTGTGAAGCGTTCACCATTGGATGGAAAGGCTGCAATGTTCTTTGGTACCAGTAGAGCGAGCTGGGCAATGGTAGTCTCTCTGACCAGCTCTATAAAAAAGGGAAACAAGGGAAATGCATGAGTTGTTTTTCTCTAGTTTCCTTGTCTCATTTAAATGTATTTCTGCTTTACAGAAAAACTACAATGGAGTATTAGGGCCAGGCTAGAGATTTTTTCAATTTTGAGAATAAAGTCATAACATTACGAGAATGAAGTCGTTATATTACGAGAATAAATTCATAACCTTACGAGAATATTGTCCTCATATTACGAGAATGAAGTCATCCTACAAAAACCCATTTCAGAAAGAAAACTTCAAGTTCCGACCAGCAGATGACAGCCGACCAGCTCCACCAAACAACAACCTGAATCCACTTTGACAAACCGCCCAATTCAATGCTGGTGCTAAAAGATTTCCTTATTTGTCAAACCAGAACCAAAGTATAACTTCACATGATGCTCGACATTCCTCATTTTACGGAATACAGTGGTTCTTGTAAGAGTTGTCATAAAATATAACTTGTATCTTGTTACAACTTTATTCTCGTAACAACAATCTGTAGCCTGGCCCTAATACTCCGTCGTAGAAAACAGATATTTGCATAAATTTAATTCAAATAAGTGTTACTCATTTTTTCCCACTACCTGACATTAAATCAGGCCAAATATTACCTAAGCTGGTTAGGATTATAAAACATAATTACATTGTGTAAATTATAGAAAATACGAGAGAGGGTTTTTTCAAAGATTGTTTTTGTATTAAATTATTTTAAAGTCAGAATTTTAAATAATTTTCATTACTATACCTTCGAAATCATTTTGGGAAGCCTACAGATAATCTTATGACTTTAAAAGTCTCTGTTAGTAGGGGCATGTTATCAATTTTTGAGTTCCCCCCAAACACCACACGTCCTTTAGAGTCTAAAGTTTAGACAGTGGTTTTCAGTCTAAATCTGTTCGGTCAGTCTTGATTTAGTCAAAAAAATCATTGTTGAAAACTGGGCTTTGTTTGCTTCGTCTGATTTTGTCCCAATTTAGTTCAATAATAAAAAGACGCTGCAAACCCAGTTATCAATGTCTTGTCAGCGATCTGAAAATTACAGCTTTTCACCTTTTACATTTCAACCCAACATAGACGTCATTTGGACATAAATCATGTAGTCTTTACAATGTCTTTTCAACCAGTTTTTGGTGTGTGGGTTAGATGGAGTCACACCTGTGGATGCATTTAAGATAAAACTGCAAACACATTGATTTTGTTGTGTTTGCAGAAATAAGCCAAGTATGGCCTGAGGATGTTCACCTATCATATTGTTTAGTAAAGATAAATGGCCCTGTGTCCCAGCGATGACTGTTTTTCTGTGTAAAATACGTGTCCCCCGAACTAAAGTAAAGAACTTGTGAAGATGCTGACGAAAGCTTTTAAATAAAGCCTCATTATTTAAAAGGACAATGAGTCCTTCACTGAGGCATGTCTTGTGGTCTGATGAGACTAAAATTGTAGTGCTTAGGAGTAATGACTTTAAGGACATTTTTGGGAAATAGGGAGAAGCATGCAAGTCACAGAACACTATTTTAATCATAAAGTATGGGGTGTTTTTAACACCTGATTGCTGAACTGCTTCATAAGATAAATGGATTTATGAAGAAAGAGAATTAGAGAAAAATATTTAGAAATCATAAAAGAATAGCTTTGAAATAAATGAATTTCTAAATGGTGATGACCCATGAGCATTTAAAAAAATCAGTTTTAAAGCCACATCAAAAATCCAAACCTATGGTGATTGTTTCCTCTAAATCAGTGTACCTGCATGTGTGTTTTTCTCTGTGTTTCCCTTTGATGGACCGGTGAGCTGTCGAGTGGAAATGGCCTAAAAAAATACCGCTTTTTTATATAATTTTGGTAATCCTAACTGACAAAAGAGGTGTGTATTTTGATTTTTTATGCCTTTTTATAAAATTCAATTAATTTAACCAGCTAAGTATGACAAAATAAAAAAAAGGTGACAGAATTCAAACTAAGTAACAAAATAAGGAAAAATGTGTTTGAAGAGAATGAATGAATGTTGGATGACTCTTTATGCTAGATTGTCCGGTCCAAGAATGTTAGAGATTGCTTTCGTTTTTACTGACAACCATCTGTGAGGTTTACAGATTATGGTCAGAAATACAGAATATATCCAGGAAAGAGGTGGATAAAAATGATAGTTCTAGAAGTCAGAGAATAAAAGGCAGACTACTGTGGTTCAACTTTTTGAAAAGCATTGAATTTGAAGCAGAGGACCATGGCAAGTGTAACTATGGTCAGTTAAGAACCACACCCACCTTACCACACCTTAAACAGACTCACTAACCTTCAAAAATAACAGATTGGAAAAATGTTTCCCTGTCAAATAAATCCCGACAATCTCCCACTGGTGCCATGAACATAACAATAGCCTGACTGTACCCTAATGCGCTCTACAGTCACCACCTATCCGTCTTATACAGCACCTTTGGGATGTGAGAGAATTGCATTATAGATGTGCGGCAGACAAATCTGCAGTAACTGCATAATAGCATTATGTCCATATGGACCAAACCACAGCGGAATCATTTTTAAACCCGGCTGAAACTGCACCACAGGAATTTAAGAGTTCAAAAGAGGGTAAGACCCAGCTTGATAATGTATCAGGTGATTGTAGATGTCTTTCTTTTCTAGGAAGTTTGTTTCAGGTGAATTCTATTCAGTTCAATTAAAATCAATTAAACACAACTAAACTCAATCCAGATCATTTCAATTTAAAAAATACTTTGTTTATCCCAAAGGATCCTGTAAAAGTGTAGCAGTAATTTAAACTATATAGTCTTATGAAAGAAGCAAAAAATAATGACTAGTTCTAAATAATCAATAATTATCTATTAAAGTTTTTCATATTTAAAACTGTGTATTTATTTCAATCAGGGTACAGATTCAACAGAAGCTGTATTCTTACTACCTAAATCAGTTTCTAAATTGGAGGAACTTCAGCCTTGCTGTTTTAACTTGAAGAGTAGCATCTTTTAGTGTGTTTCCACCAGCTTACAGGGAAATATCATCAGTCCAGTTAAGCGTTTTGTACTTCTTTAAGGCGTACCAACAAAGTTCCTCCATTTCTGGTGCTCGTCTCCTTGCTTCCAGTTCCGTGGCCAGGAGACCAGCACAGCGTTGTGTTTCAGGCCTCCCAGTCCGCTGGCCTGCAGCAGATGGGATGAAGCATCCCGGAGGTTTGAGGATACAGTCACCTGACAGAAGCCCTTCACCTTCTCAGTCTCCATTAATTTGCGCAGTGCCTGGAAATAAAAAAAAAAAAAAAAAAACCTGTCAATTATAAACCTCTACAGAATATTACTGACTGCAGTCCCATATAAGCAGACTGTAGCTAGATAACTGTGGTCAGAAAATTTAGTTTCTCTTTTTTCATATATAAATTTATCCTATTTACTCACTATAAAAGTTTTCACTCAGCCTGTTTCACCTGCATTGCCACACGATTCCCCTGTGTGAGGGTGTTTATAGACCAGACCTACCTTCTTCCCATAACAAACCAGATTCTTTTTCAAGGTTTATTCATAACATGTTACTGTTCCACCAAAGTGTCTGTCATTTGGTTAGACTCTAAAAATGTTCCATTATTGTAAGTAAGGGGGAATAAACCCTGCCCAGGCACAGCAGGGCTGATTACCAGGGTTGAACTGTTCTCTCTTTGCAAAGATATAAAAATAAAGTGCAGACTGAGTGAAATCCATCGATCTCCGTTTATTTTACTGGGCTGAATAGTTGAATACCTTTTTCCCACTACAATAACCAAACATATAAATAATATATTCTTTTAATTAATATTACTGATTTTTATGTTTACATTTTACAAGTCTGATCTTGAAAAATTCAAAAACAAAAGGCTAAATTGCATTGGCTAAAAAAACATATTTGCATGTGCAAAAAGTGACTGTTTTGTGGGTGATCAACAAGGTTTGGTCGGCCCCATTTCAATGAGCAATTTGCGTATATTAGTGGCAGTTTGAGAGTGGCCTTTAAAGAAAAGTTCAAAGTTTATAGGCCTTGGAGATGGAGGAAGTGATTATTAATAAATCATTTTTTCTTATCATGATTACCCCTCTCAGTCAGAAGTATTGATGATTATCCAAAAGTGAAATGTTCAATAACTGCTTGTAAAAAAAATATTTTACTTAATCTTTTAGCTTGAGCATTTCATTTTAAACATGTTGCCTGGAAGTTAGTAAGGAATTAAAATAAATACAAAATAAAATCCTATTATAAACCTGTAAACCTGTATAAAACGGGAGCTCTTCTGAGTAACTTCCTTATGATCAAATTTACACTTGATAAATCTGAAGAAAAAAAAATACAGAACAAAAATTACAGTCAGATTGACTTAATTAGTTTTACTTTGTTTTCATCAAAACACCTGAGCTGCTTTGATGAGCTGCTATACCTCAGGTGTGGAAAAAACAACTGATACTAGGCTGTTCTCTACATCCAGTGTGTTCCTCGGCTTGGTTTGGATGTGTGTAAAAGCTGAAGGTGAACTCAAACATAAAAGAAAAACGTACTTTTCGTTTGATAAAAGCTTGTTTAATATTTCAATTGGATCCTCACAAAGTAGAACAGATCCCAGCCTTATTTCATTTTACTACCTAAGAAGTAAAATATTTTCATGCACCCCTTGCAATGCACTTGCAGAACACTAGGGGTACACATACCCCTGGTTGGGAATCACTGCTCTAAGCGGCAGGATTTACCTCCACCAACTCTTCACAACATTCGCTTTACCTAAAATTTTACAAACCAAGTTAGGCCCATAACAATCTAATAAAATATAGCTGTGCTCTATGTGGAGTTCTAAAGGAATGACTAGAAAGATTGCTGAAGACGCAAACTAGGCTGGCATACTGTTGGGTGTTCTTTTCTCTGTTGGCTTTTAATAATCAGTTCAGTCTTTTATAAACATGTTAAAATATTAAAGTTCAGACATGTTTTTTTTCCATTGTGCTTTCATTTCTTACAGATTTGGTTCCAGCTGCATTACGTTGAGCCAGCCATACTGATGTAATTTTCCCTTGTAATAATATTCTGCTATATTTATTCCTGACAGTCCAAACATGTTTACATGCGCAGAGGTTCTCTTTCTCTCGCCATCATCTGTCACTGTAACAACGCCTCCTTTGTGGCTACAGTGACCCCAGAAGGCTGAACCTTTAAGATTAGGAATGCAAAAATATTGCCTGCAATTGGTTTATGATTTGAGTAATACCTCTGCTTGTGGTGACTATTTTATTTTTATATCATAAGATTATGAGTGCAAACATGCAAAAAAGGTGTTTGTGTTGGCTGTTCCACCTGGTTTACACGTGCAAGAAAAATTGCAGATCATTTTTTTTTTTTTTTGCATGCTAGTGATTCCTGATGTTGTTTTAATACACGTCAACCTTTTGAAGATCAGGCCCTTAGAGCATCATATGAATTCAAAAAACTTATTATAATAAACTTTATTATAATTTAATATAGAATTTTTTATGACTGCAGAGAAATTTGATATCTTTCAAATCTTTGCGGTTTACTGATTATTTGTAAGTATCATATGGATAGACTGGAATGTTTTCTGTGCCGCTTAGAATAAACACGTTGATCAGAGGTGGCAGGCTGTGGTAAGACTGTGAAATGCTCCTTGCCTGGTCTGCGCGTTGAGCCTGTTCATAGTTCGCCAGGTAGGTGCCTTCCAGAGCTGTCCCGACGATGGTGAGACCTTTCCCTGCCTTCAGCTGGTTGGTGAGAGACAGCAGACGTGGCTGTTCCACGTTCTGCTCTGCATCTGTGCTGACCAGCACCAGCAGCTGAGGTCTGACAGGAGAGAATGAGACGAAGAATAAAAAAAGGAGAAATCCTTCTTGGAATCGGAAAGTGTCATAAATGATTCACATTTTGATATGCACAAAACTTTCGGTTTGACAGCTGTGACTCAAGAATGGCTGGACACGATAAAGAAAGCATGGCAAGGCATGTTCCTGTGTGTCATACCTCCAGTTCTTGGTGTGTGGTGGGCCTTCCTCAAGGCGCATTAGAGCGTACCGTGCAGCGCTCAGAGACAGACCACGTATCCCATCACCCCATTCTTTCTCCGCACTGCGACATAACCAATGTTTATCAGTCAGAACATCAAAAGTTTTGTTACCTAACATTCATATTGAAAGGTTGAAAGGGCAAAGACGGCTGAGATGGCGTCTCTGTTAGAAACACAGTTTTATGCTCATCATTAAGCGCCTTGCAAAACTATTCTTGTATCCTGAACTATTTCATGTTAAAACTGAAATTTTAAATGTAGCACAAACATTTGAAGTGGAAGGAAAATCTATAGAGTAAATCCAATAATCCAATACTGAGATTGAAGGTTTGATCATATCAAAAATGTTTAATGCAAACGTTTCAGACTAAAGATTCTAATCCAATTCAGTGCGACTGGAAATAGATTTCATTTCGAAAGAAAGATGTGGTTTCGGCAGATTGCCACTGGATCTTTGGTGTTACAGAAATGTTGAATTCCCAGTTAACCAAGGTTCAGATCAGATCAGGGAAATTTTGCACATGTAAATGTAGCTGCTGTCTGTAACCTACATCTCATGAAGCACTGTTTGATCGATCATCTGAAAATAGAATATGACCGAACAACTCTAAACTTGATGTAAATAAGCCTAGCACATGAATGGATACGGTGGGGATTAATTAGAAGTGGAAAAAAAATTCTTGATAACTCTGGAGGAGCATCAGACATCTAAATCTCATGCTGCGAACAGGAGAAGCGAATCTGACCATCATAACAGAAGGAACAACAAAGAGGCTGAATAAGGATAGTTGATAGAAGTCAAATGTAAAGTTTGATAGAAGTCATAAGAAGATGCAGGGAACATAGAGTAGGTGCTGTGCTCATAACAATAGGACTTCCTCCAGCAAAGTGTCTGGGAGAGGGAAGTTGGGGAGTCTCTGCTGAGACCGCAGCCCCTGCGACCCGGTCCCACATAAAGACAATCAGAACAAGTATGAGGTCGGCAAAAAAAACCCTCAATATTTTCCATTAGAAAGGACAGAAAACAGACCTAATGCCGTCAGCATCACAAACAACTCATTGAAGAAAACCCTCTATTAAGAGCTACAACCTTTAATTTACCTTTTTGACTTATAAAGTATTTCTTAAATGATATTCTTTCATTTTACAAGATATATTCTGAAACTTTTCTTAAGCAGGGTGAAAAGTGGGAAATATTTCATAAGTGTGAAGCTGGTAGACACACACCCTACATTGAAGCAAAACATATGGTCAGGTGGACTGAATACATCCCTCTTTTCCAATTCTACATTTAAGAATTATTTTGTTTTTAAAAGTTGCAGTCTTGATTTCAAATAATCTGATTTCCTTTTCCACTCACCCTGCGAACTCAATGTACTTGTAGATAGATCCGGCGATCCCCATGGCCACGATGGCGTAGTACCAGGAACAGAGGAACATTAGAGTCAGACACAAGCTCATCCCAAGGAAGGACAGAGCCCTAGAAAGCAATATATATAATTAGATACAAATAGGAAAACAGAGATTGGATTTGAAACATAAAAACACAAGATGATGTTTTTACTAAAAAACCAACCAGTGGTAGAACTTGAAGCGGGGCCTCCAGTTTGGAGTCCTCAGGAGCGTCTGAAGGGCACAGGCCAGATTCACAAACATGTAGCACATCAGGAAGAACCTGCAGGAAACAAGTTAAGTCAGTTTGCAACATAGATCTAAGTATTAACTCTGACATATTCAAATAAACTGAATGTAGTTGAAGGGCTTTGTTTTCAAAGGTAAGAAGAGATTAATTCTGAGCCGATAAAAATCTGGCATTTAGTTTTAGGCACCAACTGTTCTGAACTCTCCTACTGTTTCTGAATGTAGCAATTAATTTGATTTTCAGTTCTTACATGGAGAGGATAGGAGCCACAGCATCCAGGGAGGCAATAAGGATGCCGCTCTCACAGATACAAGCTGTCAGTAGGAGGGACCATGTTGGTTCTCCATTGGCCTTTCCATGGCCAAAGATCTACACAAACAGAAAACCCATTAACACAGCTTCTACAGTTATGCCTGCATGAGGTACCTTCTGCTCTTCTTCCTGCAAGTATAGTCACTACATTGTGACTGTGGCAGGAACAGAAACTGACCCTAAGGGCTGGCACAATGCCATCCTTGGCGATGGCCTGCAGAAGACGAGGAGCTCCCGTCAGGCTCTGGAGCCCTGCCCCACAAGTGGAAAAGAAAGAGCCAATCACGATCACCCATGGCGACGGCCAAGCCAACGTGCCAATGACCAAGTTCCCATGCACGCCCTCTCCGAACCTACAACACACCAGCATTACGTTAACATATTTATTGAAGTGATGATAAACCAATTTGCTTTCAAACACAAAGGATGGACTTACTTATCCCTGAGGACCACCCCCTCAATGCAGGCACCAAACAGAAACACACTGGTCATGTCTGGGAGGTTAGGCATCAGGAAAATTAAAACATACAGTGACAGCTGGCATGTTTCTCAGACGATGGATATTAAATTGACTTAAGTCTCAAAATGCATTCAATTTGCCGATAAAAAGTTAAGTATATTTCCGAGTAAAAAGCAATAATCAATATTGTTTAGTGGATATATAAGACATTAGTGACATTGTAACAAATATCCCCCAGGTTTATTAAGTTGCACTTGCATAGGCAGCTAGATAACCTAATTAGAAGTCCTAATCAAATCTGAGTAGACTAAAAGCTGATTATACAGAGAGACACTGAACGTTATTCAATACAGATGCTTAGACCCATTCTGCCTGTAAAGAAACAAAATTATCAGACAACAAGTTGGTCTTGTATTCCATGACCTTCTAGTTTGGATAGAAATACAAAAAGTAAGTGGCACTAAACTGATTTGGAAGCAAACTTAAAGATGAGGTCGAATGTCAATAACGTTAATGATGCATGAAAACTTTTAGCTGCCTTTGAAAATGAGATGGGCATCATCACAGTTATGACCTTTCCAAATTTAAAATCCTGACCTTTAATTACGAGACTTCCTGTCGGCCAAAATTATTTTTTTCTCATGCAGCTGAGAAAAATAAAAAAATGTTATGGTAGTATAAAATCCTGTCAGCAATAAAGCATCAGTCTGAAATAGAACTGATGTATTACAGTTCTTTCAATGATGTTAAAACTGTGTTATTTTCAAGATCTGTGTTTTCAGAGTTTTTTTTTTTTGCTAAGGTTGAAGCCATATGAGGATACAGACAGTGGAGGTGGTTGTGATGGCTGCAATGGTTCCGATGGGGATTGACTTTTGGGCATCACGCAGATCTCCAGAGCGGTTGGATCCGGCCATGATACCTGTAAAAAAAAGTTTTAACTGTGATTACAAATTCAAACTCACAAGAGACTAAATTTGTTATAATATTATTAGTGTTGACACAAAGAATGTTCAGACATCCAGTAAAAAGCGAAACAACAAGCAAAACAAACAATGGTCACCTGTCACTGATGGGAAGTAGATGCCAACCAGCAGCGTAAAGAAGCTGGTGATATCAGCCAAAACGTAGCGGTTAGAATTGGTAAGAGGGTCATCATGGTCCTCCACTGACTCCAGGTCATATTTGGCAACCAGATCCCCCTTCTCATAGTAGTTCCCAAACAAGTTATCTGTATTGGTAATAAAGTGGTTTAGTGAAGAATAAATAAACGAGGTGAGAAAGGCGTCACTTGGTGAGACGAAGCTAAAAAAGTGATTCCTTTAATTACATTCAATCCACTAGGAAAAAAACCAACAGATGTATCTGCTTCGTTCTTCAGCCATTCAGAGAACATCTGTTACAATTAAAAATATACAAAAAGTTCATTTCTTACTCATGAAATACCAGCTATTGAAAAATCAGCCTCATGTTCACAGACTCCTCTCTTGGGAGTAAAAGAACAAGAAAAGACTTGACTTAACACAAATTTGGGCCTCCTCCAACCTCTTTAATAGAGCAATGTTTAATGAGGGAATTAATATTAACAGCTGTGACAATAAATGCCTTCAGTGATTCATATATTGAAATGCTACAATAAAAGTACTTTGTTCAGTAAAATATGAGGAGTTCCAAGAAGGTAGGGTCATTAAAAGGCACAGATTTTACCCTATGCCTAATGCAGGGTTTTATTGTTAACCATCAAAGTTAAATAAGGTTAATTTAGCTTTCAGGTTTCAGAGCTAATGGTCTAAAAGTCTGTTCAATGTTTGTAGAACTTAAAGCTGAGAAAAAAGTGAACTGTGATTGGCTAGACATCAACGTCATCTTCAAAGATTTAAGCCGCCTGTCATTATCCAAACTTTTGTGTCCTTATGAGAAAATGACAGAAATTACAGAAGATAGGGATTTTGCAATACAACCACTTAAATTAAAGAAACAAACTCTTAGTACAATTAGAAAAAAAAAAGAAACTGTGGTAATTTATTTTCATTATTATGGTTACCAGAGTAGATATATAAGAAAAAACACCTATGATAGAGCTATATATATATATATATATATATATATATTAGTGCTGTCAAAATTATCGCGTTATTATCGCGTTAACGCGAGGCCATTTTAACGGCGCTAATTTTTTTAACGTGAGATTAACGCTATGTGGTTTTATGGTACAATTTTCCAAGTACATCCCGCTGCAGCCTGTGGGAAGGCGGGGCTATTTTCCCCCAGTCTATGCATTTTCCATAGGCTTCGAGAGCGGAGCTCCTCAAGGAAAAAAGACGCTCATACATTGGGTAGCGCTAGTGCCTTTTCTTTAAGCCCCACCACCAACAAACAAGTTGAGTGTCTGGTAACTAGTAGCAACCTGAAATACGCTGAGAAAACAGATTACTGAGGTGAAATGGAATCTGCTACGGCACTCTTGCTGTCTTTGTACGCCACAGCTCAGTATCGTGTGTGTGTGTGTGGGTGGGTGTGTCTGTGTGTGTGTGGGTGGGTGGGTGGGTGTGTGTTCTCATTTTTGTTAAGAGGCTGAAAAGTAACTTTCTAGAGCATAGACTACCTCCATCTAGTGATGTCGGTCTATTGATTTTGATGTATTGATTGAAAATTGTTCATTATTATCTTGGTTAATTAACATCTAATGTTAACTGTACTACATTTTATAGCAGTAGGGTAAAATGCTTGTCTTTCTTCAAAAACCTGTATTAACTGTAAAGACTGTCTTTTACATCAGCCTGTTTTCAGGGCCTTTTTTTTGGCTACATATTTGTTATTTTTTGCTACATGCCTCCCCATCTTCTTGCCATATGTTTCTATGGCATAAATCAGTGTCTGTGACCTGTTTTCATTTTAAAAAAAGAACATTGGCACAAACCTAGCCTGTATGTATTTTTTGTATGTCATCGAGAGTATTTAAATGATTTTCAATCAGAAAAAAAATTTGCGATTAAAATGCGATTAATCGCGAGTTAACTCAGGCATTGATGTGATTAATCGCGATTAAAAAAATTGAATCGATTGACAGCACTAATATATATATATATATATATATATATATATATATATAAAAAACCCCAGATGTTGTCTTATTCTGTAAAATGAGTTCTGTTTTGAAAGGAGTTTTGAAAGGACCAACCTTTCAAAACTCCACTGGTAATCCCAGGAATGCCCTGGATCTGCGTCACATTGTTGGCAGTAAAGTATTTGTCACAGGTGGCATTAAGGAAAGGTGAGTCACAGAACATGCTCCACAGCTGCGTGGTCACTGTTCCATTAGCCGTCTCAAGGGTTTTGGCACAAACATCAAAGTTCTTCCAAACCAAAGTGCGATTTCCCAATAAGCAAACGCTGGAGAAAAGACAAGAACAAAACATAATCATTTTTTTTTTTCGTACACGCACAAAAAAACTTTTTTTTATTAACATTACATTCGTTCTGTAGTTGAATTGATTTTATGTGAGAAACGTTTCAGCAGCTTCATTAGCAGCTTAAACAAATAGAAAACATGTTCCCTGTCATGATTTTACACCTTTTTTTTTCTTTTTGAGTTTTCAGTTACACTTTTATTCATGTTTTTCTGTGTTTTCTAGTTTGATTTCCATTTTGTGTCGTTTTCTGGTTGTATTTGAGTTCTTATTTATTTTTTGTTTACCCTCTGTTGCCCTATTGTGTCAGTCTCCTTTCCCCTAGCTCCCTTCCAGATCCTTCTGTCCACACCTGCTCCCAATCAATTGATTACTGCAGTCTTTGTTCTGTTTGGCATATATACTACTCCTCCTCTTCAGTTACTGTTTGCTGCTTCCTCGTTGTCTTTGTGCTCCTCATGTATGTTTTCCCTTACGTCTCCTGGATTTTGGTTTTGGTTTGTGGATTACTGCTTCAGTTGCTACCTTTTGCTTATTAAGCCTGCAAGAAACCGCTTCTGCTTCTATCTCTGCTTTTTGGTACTCAAAAAAATTGAATTTATTCCAGTTTGAGAAATTGGAAGTAGGTTTAAGTGGAGACACACTAATGAGTCTGTCAGAGGTGAAATCTTCCAATTTATTTTTTATCTGCCCTTATCAGTAGAGTTCAGCGGTGGTAAAAACTCCCATTACTTACTGTCTATAAATGCATTGATTTACAGCTTCTAACTTGATGCAATTTTTGGTAAAAAACAAAACAAAAAACAATCCCATCACAACAGTAGAAAGAAATGCGTTGATGCATAAATTAGGATATTATTTTTTCTTCATTTTTATGAGAAACAGAAACTAGGAAAGTCCTGAATGGTTTATTTCTATAATTTACAAACAAGCAGCAGAGAGCTAAAATCCTGGTGGACATTGGTGATTAAATGGATTGATGATGTATCTCTCAGGTCTTCTGTGAGGTATTATCTAATTATATCATTTCATGAAGACATGGCGATGACATATTGTTTATTTGTTGCAGGAATTTCTTTTAGCTCTAACTCAGAGCAATTTAAAAGATTACAAGAAAATCAGGCTTCTTACAAACAGAATATAGGTGTATTATGTGTTGTTAAATATGTATTCATAACAGTGTGTGATGTAGTGCAAAAACGAAACAACAGAAACCATAAAACTACATTCTACTAATTTAAACAGCACTAATCAAGTTCTCTTAGGTGCTGGATTTTCTTCATGTCAAAGAGCAAAATAAAGATTTTAACGGTTTGATTTATGTTTGTGCTGCTTCTTCTTTTCTGTCTGTTACGTCACTTACGGGAAAACGGGCGGCTCAATGCCGGTCTTGATGACTCCAGCGTAGACGGCCAGAATGGAGAGGATGACGCAGGCCAGAAACACCAGGGCCAGCTTGTTCACATACTTGACGCCAACAAATACGACAGTGGCCATGGAGGTCAACAGGATGGTCCCGTACACGCGCATGTTATTTAGCAGGGCGGCTTCTGCCTCAGCTCCCTCCAGTCCCTCAATGGGAAATATCGCTGCTTTGGGACATATGTAGATCTAAACGTAAGGGTCAAAGAGAAAACACAGATTTTCTTATAAAAACTTTATGTTTTGCCAGGGGGCATCTTGGAGGTAGTAGCTTAGACAATGCAGTATTGCTCATCCACTTTCACTTTGCCCTGTGTGTCAGGGGATTTCAGCTGGCAGACTTAAGGTTATAAATGTGGTCGTCTTGCCGACTGTAAACTGAAAACCATATTATCTTTTATCCAGAGGGGGAAAATAAGAATAAAAATTATATAAAAGAAGACAAGCAGAAAGGAATGAGGTGAGGAGAGAAGAGAGTGAAACTCATGATTCTTGCATTAACAGTCCTCTGCTGCACTCTGACTGCTGTTTCAACTGTTTAATTTAAAAGCCCAGCCATGGAAATCAATATTTGAAAGTTGTGTCATTAATATATGTCTACTATTACTAATCCAAGAATAGCCCTATCTGATACAGCAAACTAGAAACCCATAATTACCATCAGTGTCTGTCATCAGCTCGTGATGATTCACAGCACTGCTGTTACATAAGCATTGGAGTTTCTTCCTTTTTTAAAACAAAAACAGCCATTAGATTTTCACCAAAAACTGTTTATTGCTCTAAAGATCTCCTGAAATAAAAAGCCAAGAAGAAGAGGTTAAAACTCAGCTCAGGCTGTTGGTTGGAAAAGCTGATGTGATGCTAATAACAGCTTATCACCGGGCAAACAAATCCCTCCCTTCACTTTGAACTCTTCATACTTCCTAAAATAGCAGCTTCAGTATGTGTTCTTGGTTGGGGATTGATGGATGAAATGGGGGCATTTCTACACCATGCTGATGGGATTGTCATTTTTACAATGGAAATTAAGCTAGATTTGACCCAGAAGACAGTATTAACCTCCATGCATGATCAAACTCTGCAAGAGACGACCAGAAGGAGATAGAGAAAAGAAAAACTATATATAATCATAAGATAGCTGTAACCAGATTTACTATCTAGATCTCCAATTAGTGCATCATCTGCATAATTATACAAAACATGGGCTACCAAAGGAGAAAGAGGAAAAAGGCAGAGGAAGAAAGGAAGATGGAGGATGGCAAGTCAGGGTAATATTTTCCGAAATATATTTAAATAACCTCTGAGCTTCAAAAACCAGGGAAGGATGAAGGATTTTCTGCAGACTTCAACGATGACATTTATTTCATCACATCATGCCAACGGTTTATGTGGGGTTTTATTTGTTGGCTGTGTTGATGCCAGTCTAAGATCTATTTTTCAGACAGACTGTCGTTTCTCTGGTCAGAAAATGTAGGCTAATCGTAGGTTTTCTGGTCAGGATTAAAAATGTGAGGATCATCTTCCTGCTGCTGAGCAACAAAAATAGAGACGAGCGCAGATAAGATTAACAAGCAATCGGGGTTGGCATGGGAACGCTTCAGGAGAAATATCTGAACATGTTTCTATCTTTATTGTTGATGTGGGAGAAGAACACAGATTTCAGCTGCATAAGCATTATTTTCATAATAGCAAGATTTAATTAAAATAAATGAGTGAGTTCTTAAAGCAGTAAATATGTACTTTAAAAAGGAATCTGCTAAACTACTTCCAATCCTGCCTCATGTGTATTTTTAGAAGATTTTTGTCAAAATAAATGCTTTCAGTATAACTATTGCTTTTTGTATAAAGACAAGGTAAGCAGTGCTGTAAATATAAAAAGAGAAAATAACTGCAAGGTTGAACTCGTTTAATAAGAAGAAGTCCAAACAACCTACAAAAGGAGGATGCATTTTTGCAGATTTATCTTTTATAGCCACCTTTTAGGGCTTTTAGGACATTTTGCTCCAGCCATACTGTTGGGAGCTGGAGAAGTTCCACCTTTCTCCAGCAGAGTCCGCCGTGGATCCTCTGAGGGAGCCTCCTGCACAGCTGCAGTTCATCAAGATCATCAGAGGATCCACTACTTAAGCTGTCTTCAGACCTTGCCTCAACGCCGCAGTGTTGTTCCAGTTGGTCAGCGCTTAAGCCTAGATCCTCAGTGAAACTTATGACTTTGAATCCAGCCTGGATTCTAACCATTGTCTCTGTCTTCCAGGAAACCAGTGTCTCCTCTGAGAAGCTCAGGAAGAGCTAACCTGCCGAGCCGACCCTCTGAGCCAAACCTGAAGAATCCTAGAGAACCTCCAAGCAGCTCAGGGCTAAGAGCTGGAAAACCTAAAGCCAAGGTCTGTGCATTACTAGAAGTGAGACGCTGAAGCAGCGAGCGGACTCATCTGATGAACCCCTCTCCAGATCCAACAGAGACTCTCCCAAAGCTAAACCTCAAGAACCCTCAAGGTACAATCAGTAAGCTTCAGGAAATCAAACCTCCGTTGGCAACGCTAACTGAACTGTCTCTCACGCAGACTCCGGTGAACCAGTATCCAGGCCCCAAACCCGAACCAGTACATTCTGTGTGCTTGAGCAAAATAAACTTGTTAAACTTTCATCCCTGTGTCCGTCAGTGGTGTTCTGCATACTTGGGTCGCTTTTAGTGAACCCATCATGACAGAACACTGCGGCCAAACTCAAGGCCCAGCAGATCACCTCACCCGTCGATTGGAGGAGCAGGATGCCCAAATTCAGGGACAAACCCAAACGCTCCGTGAGTTATACCGCCTGGTTGACACTCATAACCACATGCTACAGAGCTTTGCGAATCATCTGAACAGCGCTAATGCTGTACCACAACCATTTCCGGGTCCAGTTCCACCTCCGAGGTCACCAGCAGTGACGTCATCAGAGTTCCGTCCTAGTCTTCCAGAAAGATTTTCTGGTAACATGAAAGATTGCAAGGGATTTTTATTTCAATGTCGTTTGATTTTTCAGAACTCCCCCGGCAGCTTTTCCACGGATTACAAGAAAATAACCTTCATCCTTTCTCAGTTAACAGGAAGAGCCTTGGAATGGGCTCATGCAAGATTTGCCGCCGACGATAGCTTAAACTGCTATTACTCTGATTTCATCTCTGAATTTACTCAGGTATTCAACCAAGAAACTGACCAAACTATTGATTCTAGAGCTCTATTCAATCTAAAACAGGGAAACTCTTCGGTGGCTGAATTCTCCATCAACTTCCGGGTTAAAGCTGCAGCTTCCGGATGGAACCAAAGCGCTCTGAAGGGAGCCTTTTTCATGGCATTAAATGAGCACATTAAGGATGAGCTTGCAACCCTCGACGAACCAGCTACCCTCGAAGATCTAATTCGTCTCTCCATTAGATTGGATAATAGAATTCGTGCCAGAAACAGTTCAAGGAAGCAGGGGACACTTTCTTCTGCCTCACATAACGTGACTGTTTGTTCTTCTTCTACAGAGCAGCCGTCCATTCAGAGACCTAAGTCCCAGTCTCTTCCATTGCCCATTCAGGCCTCTCATTCGGGCGAAAGAGATGTCGAACCCATGCAGGTGGGACACACTAGGCTCACCCCAGAGGAAAGGCAAAGGCGTTTTCTAAGCAAATTATGCATTTACTGTGGTGAGAGTGGACACTTCATCGCTTCTTGCCCGGCTAAATCAAAAGCCTGGGCCCGCCAGAGGATCTGAGGAGTCTGGCGGGCCAAATTAACACTAAGAAATCTCCTCGACTGTTACTTCCTGCCACGTTGTTCTGTGCTAACCAAAGCCTCTCTTTTTCTGCATTCATCGACTCAGGCTGTGAACGGAACTTAATCGATTCTAACCTCGTCCAACAACTCCAAATAGAAACCATTCCTCTGACTCAGCCTCTCTGTGTATCCGCTATTGACGGAAAGAGACTCCATCAAGTTACCCATCAAACTCAGCCCCTCGAGCTACTTCTGTCAGGTAACCACCGAGAGACAATAACATTTTTTGTTTTTCCCTCTGCATGTTCCCCGCTGGTGCTTGGTTTCGAATGGTTGGAGAAGCATAATCCTCACATAAATTGGACTGAACGTCACCTGGAATCGTGGTCCATCTCATGCCATGAAACATGCCTTCGTTCAGCTGCCCCCTTGGTGGGGTCTCCTAGAGGTGGGGGGGAGATGGACTCTCCTGACCTTTCTTCAGTTCCTTCTGAGTACCATGACCTAGCCCCTGTCTTCAGTAAGGTCAGTGCGACGTCCCTACCTCCACACAGACCATATGATTGCGCCATTGAACTTTTACCTGGTGCTCCACTACCTAGCAGCAGGTTGTACAATATTTCCAAGCCTGAAAGAGAAACCATGGAAAAATACATTAACGAATCATTAGCTGCAGGAATAATCCGCCCATCTTCCTCTCCTTTGGGCGCCGGGTTTTTCTTCGTGGGGAAGAAGGATGGTTCCCTGAGACCATGTATTGATTACCGAGGTTTGAACCAGATCACAATTAAGAACAAATACCCACTCCCTCTCCTCACCTCTGCATTCGAACCCGTACAGGGAGCCACAGTGTTTTCGAAACTGGATTTAAGGAACGCTTATCATCTCCTTAGGATCCGAGAAGGAGATGAATGGAAAACAGCCTTCAAGACACCATTGGGCCAATTTGAATATTTGGTAATGCCTTTTGGTCTAACTAACGCTCCAGCCTGCTTCCAGGCCCTCGTAAATGTTGTTCTCAGAGACTTTCTCAATGTATTTGTTTTCGTGTACATTGACGACATACTCATTTACTCCAAGACCCTCGATGAACACAAGAAACAAGTCCGCCTTGTTTTGCAGAGACTGCTGGAGAACAAGCTGTTCGTGAAAGCCGAGAAGTGCGAATTTCACCAGCCTTCAGTCTCCTTTTTGGGGTTTGTGCTCGAGGGCGGCCAGGTAAAACCATCTGAGGACAAGATAAAGGCAGTTTTAGACTGGCCAGTTCCAGAGAACCGCAAACAGCTACAAAGATTTCTAGGTTTTGCAAACTTTTATCGTCGTTTCATCAGGAACTACAGCCAGACCGCCCTTCCATTAACTTCTGTGACCTCTGTCAAGCGCACCTTTCAGTGGACGCCTGAGGCTCAGGCTGCGTTTGATAAATTAAAGTCTTTGTTTTCCAGAGCACCAGTGCTAATGCAACCTGACCCAGCGAAGCAGTTTATTCTCGAGGTGGATGCTTCAGATTCTGGAGTTGGAGCAGTCCTATCCCAGAGACTAGACTCGGATCAAAAGATCCACCCTTGTGCATTCTTCTCCCGTAGACTTTCTTCAGCAGAGCAGAATTACGATGTGGGAGACCGAGAGCTTTTGGCCATCAAACTAGCGTTGGAGGAATGGAGACATTGGCTGGAGGGAGCTGAGCATCCGGTTCTTGTGTGGACCGACCACAAGAACCTGGCTTACACCCAGTCAACCAAGCAAGCAAATCCTCGCCAATCCAGGTGGTCAATTTTCTTCTCTCGGTTTAACCTCATCATCTCCTACAGACCCGGATCCAAGAATGTCAAACCCGATTCTCTCTCTCGTCTTTATTCTGTTGATCATCCCGAGACGCCTGAACCTGTTCTTCCGGCTTCCTGCACAGTGGGGGTGGTCAACTGGGAAATTACTGACCTCATCAAACACGTCTTTCGTTTACACGGCATTCCCCAAGAGATCCTCTCTGACCGGGGTCCTCAGTGCATTTCCCCGGTCTGGAAGGCCTTCTGTTCAGCTCTCGGCTGCAAACCCTCTCTGACCTCTGGATACCACCCCCAATCAAATGGTCAGACTGAGAGGATGAACCAGCAGTTGGAATCAACCCTTCGTTGCCTCACATCTAACAATCCCGTGGACTGGAGCCAATTTCTCCCCTGGATCGAATACGCGCACAACTCCCTCAGATCTGCATCCACTGGTCAATCACCTTTTCAGGTTAGTCTCGGCTATCAACCTCCACTTTTCCCCGCAGACGAGAGAGAGATTTCGGTCCAGTCCGTTAATCAACACATCCGCCGTTGCCAGAGAATCTGGAGGGAAACCATCGCCACCCTCAACCAATCATCTGTGTCCATTAAACGCTTCGCCGACGCCAGGAGACGTCCCGCCCCCGAGTACACTGAGGGCCAGGAGGTATGGCT
The DNA here is from genome assembly GCF_016077235.1 of Cyprinodon tularosa. Classification (NCBI taxonomy): domain Eukaryota; kingdom Metazoa; phylum Chordata; class Actinopteri; order Cyprinodontiformes; family Cyprinodontidae; genus Cyprinodon; species Cyprinodon tularosa. Next base: position 191,566 of record NW_024039517.1, on the reverse strand, counting down.
GTCTACTCGAGACATTCCCCTCAAGGGGATGTCTCGAAAGCTCTCTCCTAGGTTTATTGGCCCCTACAAGATCACCCGAGTCATCAATCCCTCAGCCGTCCGTCTCCAACTACCTCAGTCCCTCCGAATCCACCCTACCTTCCACGTGTCCCAGATCAAGCCTGTCTCCTCGAGCCCTCTGTTTCTAACCATTGTCTCTGTCTTCCAGGAAACCAGTGTCTCCTCTGAGAAGCTCAGGAAGAGCTAACCTGCCGAGCCGACCCTCTGAGCCAAACCTGAAGAATCCTAGAGAACCTCCAAGCAGCTCATGGCTAAGAGCTGGAAAACCTAAAGCCAAGGTCTGTGCATTACTAGAAGTGAGACGCTGAAGCAGCTAGCGGACTCTGCTGATGAACCCCTCTCCAGATCCAACAGAGACTCTCCCAAAGCTAAACCTCAAGAACCCTCAAGGTACAATCAGTAAGCTTCAGGAAATCAAACCTCTGTTGGCAACGCTAACTGAACTGTCTCTCACGCAGACTCCGGTGAACCAGTATCCAGGCCCAGAACCCGAACCAGTACATTCTGTGTGCTTGAGCAAAATAAACTTGTTAAACTTTCATCCCTGTGTCCGTCAGTGGTGTTCTGCATACTTGGGTCGCTTTTAGTGAACCCATCATGACACATACAGCTAATTGTTTGAGCTTGGAGGTCTTGGAAATGTGCTTTCAAAATCAATGGTTTAAAGTATTTTTTTTATTTTTTTTTATTTTTATTTTTTTCTCTAAAATCCACTAATAGTTTGCTAAGCTAATGTAGTCATGAATGAACCAGCAGGGGGTTGCAAACTATGATTTGGGTTTGATCTGAACATAATTACAAGGGAGATAAGAAAAATAAAACAACAGAAATAACCTCCAATTAAAATGTTGAAAAAAAATCTATTTAGATTTTTTTTTTAAATATCTTTTTTATTTAGTTATAAACATATGAATTGCACTCTTTACAAATATCAAGTTTTCTAGTCCCCCCCTTTTTTTTATATGTGGGGGGAGGGCAAATTGACATTTTTCTCCCATCTTTTTTTTTTTTTTTCTCCCAGTAGTTCTTTTCATTCTTCTGTCACATTTGCAATTTGATAACAGAACATAACAAACAAGTGCAAACAAAACTATACCAAACAATAACAAAATATGTTTACATGATTTTAATTTATGATGATTAATTTCTCCATATTTGATAGTTTCTTTTTTTTAATCATAATTCTTAACTTTTTATAGAGAAGCTGATACGAAGGAGTGCTACATTCTTCTATTTCTCTCCAAACAATTCTGCTCTTATTTCTTGAGGTTATAATTTTATATTCAGCACTTTCATATTTATGTTGCTTTGTTTCGCTATCACACATTCCTGAGACGAGGGCATGGATTGATCTGCTCCTGACATCAACCGCCCTGTCTTTCTCCTAGCAGTTGGCTTCATTTTTGCTGTAACTAATTACTCATTGTCATCCTATAGGCTTGGAAACATATAAAATGAATTCCTTCTGCTGTTACTACATGCATCCTCACTATGAGGGATTGCTGCAGTGTTAACGACTCTATGGAAGCAACTAGTTAGTATATGCTTACCCAGGAGGAAGATTTTCTGTAAGAACATGACTCTCCTGGGCTTTCTCAGAAAACATTTTTAATGTTTCCAATTTGATTAACGAACTTAACTGTATTCTTTGACAACTGGAATCAAATGAGATTGTATGTAATTGTTCTTGAATTTGTATGTATGACTGGATCAAAGTAACTTTTATATAAATTGCATCAAGAAGATATATGTTGTGAATTGGCACTAAATAAATAAAGTGAACTGAATTAAAGAGTTTAGTAGTTGAGCTTAAAATGGCACCACAGTTTTAAATTGAATTTTATGGAGTTATAACATAGTGAAAGTACAATGACTTGATAGGAATACATCTACATTTGGAAATCTGCATGTAAAAGTGGATTATTGCATCATCTTTTTGAAGAGTTGAGTAAAATAAACTTTGAGCTACTGAAACACTGTTTTTATTGGTCTCTGAATCTGGGCTGTGTGAACTTTGTATAAAACTTAATTTGTTAAAAACAACATAAGAAATTTTCTCTGACAATAACAGCAACAATGGTTAGAGAGAAGGAAAGTGGTAATCTCGGTAAAATGAGCAGGTTTAGCAGTAAAATGTTGCCTACCAAAAGCAGCTCGATGGCCCCCAGGATGTACATAGCTCCAGCATAGGTGGTTCCTAGGTAGAAACAGATCCCAACTGCTCCACCGAACTCAGGGCCCAGGGACCGGGAAATCATGTAGTAGGAGCCTCCAGCTAAGAACAGACATAAGATAAAAAGTGAAATGTATATATATTAGGACTGTTTATAAGTTTTGCAGCAATCAATTAAAATATATGTTAAGTTGCTCTTTAGGTTTCATATATTTGTAAAAAAAACATGATGAAGTGATCCCTCAATTCTATTGTATTCTATTTTTTTTAATAAAAGGTAGTTAATGTTCATGAAAAATGACCATCAGCTTACAAAAAATTAACCTAAAAACAACTTTTAAATTATCGTAAGTAGGGATATCCAAATCCAATATTAATATCGGATATCGGTCCAATATTAGCAAAAAAATTTATATTGTTTTTTATCAGAAACACTTTTCTGTGACTCATCTGTTAATTTTACATGGGTCAGTTGTTTTCATACCTTTTGTTGTTGAATTTTGTTCCCTCTTTTAGTAATATTAGTTTATCAAGCCTTTTCTAACATTCAATAAAATAACCTAAGAAACCTGGTATGATTCACACTAATTTAATATCAGATCAATATGGATATCTGCCAATTTGCAAAGCTGCAATATCGGTATCGTATCGGAAATGAAAAGTTACATCGGGACACTCCTAGTTGTAAGTTTTAATGGGAACAATAAATGTTCACCATTGCATAAACAATATTAATAATAAGAACCCCTTCAAATAACAGAGAACAGTGGAGTAGCTGTATAACTGTCTCTTTACTTTGTCAATGTAGCTTGTTCTTGCTGTTGCATGTTAACACAGTGCCTTTGTATTTCTGAGGAACAATGTGCCAATTAATTCATTGTATATAAATGAATAGACCCTAATCAGCACTTCCCTGCAACATAAAGGCTGCCACCCATTATAAGCCAGACACTTATAATGGGTGTGCAGATCCAAGCCTCTAATTTGCTGTGACCCCTGGTGGAGTAAGATGTGGACTATTATTACTGTGAAGCTCAACACTACATACTGCATGCATACAGCGATGCGTCGTCACATGAAAAGTGGTGATTTGGGTTTTACTGCCAGGAATTTGGCTGATACTTTATTTTGTATAAATAACGTGCGACAGGAAAGTTAAAGAGCACAAGATCACAGACTAAAGCTCCTAATGTTTCTGAATATATCAAGCTGTGCACGGAGGAATGTGCCAAAAGCAATCCGTGAAAAGGGAAAATTTAGAAGCGGGCAGCATCAAACAGCGATGACAGTGTGGCGCCGGCGTCTGCTCACCCACCTGGCACTACTCCATTGGTTGCGATGGCACTCATAGAGATGGCGGTCAGCATAGTCTATGGGAGGAGAAATAAACACATCAGATCTTTAACAGAATCTTGTTATAATGGTGAAAGACGACTCTTTTAAAAGTCCCCTTTTTAAATTTTTTTATTGAAAAGTCATGTATGCTATGAGCTCCTGTTAAATATGCAAAGACTTGTAAATAAAATAAGTTAATTTCTTTCTGCAGTAACATATTACCTCCCTAAAACCTTTATAGATTTAAAAGATTTAATGCCATGTTAAAAATGCCAGAGTGAGAAACAATAGTTTTAGACAAAAAATGTTGTTATATAAAAAAACTAATATGCAATGGTTAGGTACAGGTACATACGAAAGTTACAAATGTGCAAAAAAGGAAATCCAAGAAAAAAATTTTGAAGTTAAGAGAAAAATAGAAATGCCTGGAAATTGAAACTGAAACAAGGACAGGGGCACAAAGTTTCAACAGGGCAGAGAGTCCAGGAACTCCCAGCTTTTCACTGAAGAAAACATTCAAAATACAAAGGATGAATATTATGTTATGGCTTTGGAAATGAATATACAGTTTAATGCACAATTTGCTCTGTAATCTCAGCTGTTTATGAAAAATATGTTCCTTGATAATATGGCTAACCCTAACCCTAAACCCAGCTAAGACAGACAGATTTGTGCTAATCTAAAAAAAGTCAATAAATGACAACATGTAAAAAGAGACCATCATATATGAGCAACAGTGCTGAGAGTTGAATCCTAAAACCAACAAGGTCACGAAGACAACAAACGCTAACACAAAGTAGCAGCAGTGTATTTTAAATACAGGGATAAAAAGAAGAAAGACTGAACCTTAATTCTGGCATACATTAATAGTTGAATTTCCATTGCAAATCTATGCAAAACTAGTCTTTTTTTACCCAGCTGTTATTGTTATTACACTGTCACAAGTAAAGAGAAACGAAATGTGCTTTCTGCATTTAACCCATCCCCTGGGTCCTCCTCAGGGACCCAGAGTGTAGGCTGTTGGAGTGAGGCTTGAATTCAGAACCTCTGCATTCCCAAAATCTATGCCCTAACCACTAGGCCACCACTCCCCCTTCGAAACTGCAAAGTTTCGTAATTGCAGTATTTCCATTTAATAACACATTTAAAATTGCACGTTAATAGAAGAAGTTATTGTAAACACACAGCTCTGGTAGCGGCATCCTCCATCTACTTCCGGTATTCTTCTTCTTCATCTTTTTACAAGGCAGTAATGTCCAGTTGCATATAGTGTTGCACCGATACCGATACCAGTATCGGACGGGGCGCCGATACTGCCCTAAAATGGTGGTATCGGTATCGGCAAGTACCAACCAATAGGGCACAGATACCATTTTGAGAGCCATAAGTTTATTCAACTATTGTCGGCCACTCCAGGTAGGCAATAAAAACTTTTTATTTGTATTATCCAGTAGAACTTTTTATCAAAAAGTACTAATGGACTCACTTCGTATTAGATTTTTTCCTGCTTCACAAAGGTAAGCAGCAGCTTGACAAAGCCATGATGGCAATTATTTTACATTATAATGGTATCGGTATCGGCCGATACTGCACAGCCAGGTATCGGGTATCGATATCGGGGCCAAAAAATGACATCTCATGCATATCATGCAACTCGTGTTCTACGAAGAAAGCGTTTCCTTTGCAGTTTGGCCAAATATAAAATAAATATAATTTCATTAGGACTAAAAACGACCTCCTTGAAGTGTAAAATCTTTTTAGTAAAACATTTAAGGTTTCTTTTGCAGTGTTTCAGAATTTCACTCTGCGCAATTTGCTGATTAATGGAAATGCAGCTCCTGACATAAATACCTGTAAGTTCAGGTTACAACTCTGGCTGGCACTTTATAGCATGTTGAGTAGGATGCACCAATGAAGTGTTTCCTATTTAATCCTACTGTATACCGACACCTGGGCAGAGTGTATATGCCGATATCCCATACTGATCCAATTCAACTGTTGAATAAATAAACATTGTTGAAAAAGAATAATTTAAAAAGGAAACAATAAATGTACTTCTTATCATTTACTATCAAATAAGCAGCAAACAGAAAGAAATAACAGTTCCATGTAATGTCCACTAGATTGGATATTGGATATCCTGTATCAAATCGCAGATATCCAATCTAATTAGTCAATATTGGTCCCGGTATCTGATCCAGGTATTGGATCAGTGCATCTCTAATGTTGAATGCATTTCCTTTAACCTTTAAAAACCTTAAACCATTAAATGATTGTCAGAAATTTGAATCTTTTGAAAGAGTTTTCATTGAACATTCTGACCAATTAAAAAAACATCAAATAAGACAAACCATTTTTATCATCTGGCAATGTTTACATATAAATATTCAGGTTCTATACATGTGTCTGATGACATAAGTCTTTCAAGAACAAAAATATTCCTCTGATGAAGGAAATTGACTTTTAATGATAACCTCTGGTGTACACTATGTGCACAAACAAAAAACAGTCATGACTGTACTGTTAAGTCTGGTACTGAGCAGGAGAAAAAACACCATCAGAAATGTAAGTGCATGCTTCAGTGGAGCTGCCTGTAAAACTGATAGCTGGCGCTCAATGCCCTGCAGAGGATGGGAGGAGGAGAGATGCATGAAAGGAGTGGAAAAACAGGCCGTGAAAAATAAAGAAAATGACAAAGCGAAAATATTGTGTGAGCGACAGAGACAGAAAGAAAGACAATTTGTTTTACAGTACAAGGGCCATCATTTCTGTTGCATTGTCTCATATGAAAGAGAGCAGCATTAAAAAAATGAAAGACAGAGAAAAGGAAAAAAGAAAGCAAGACAGAAAGAAAAAAAAAGAAAAAAGGAAATTTTTATTTTAACAGCACATTTATTTTTCAATGAATATTCATTATAACGTCAGACTTTTCATAAAAACGGAGTCAAAAATTTCATGTTCATTAGCCACATAACTTATTATATTGTTAAAACTCAACTGAGGGGAAAACTCATTGGGATTATTCATCATAAAAAAAAATGGAAACTTAGCTTTGACTCTTTATTTAACAATCCAAGTGAACATGGTGTCCACCTTTTCCCCAGGAAAATTGTTCATCTTATTTCTTCTACATATATTTAGCCAGTTCTATCAAGAAGTTTTACAACCTCCACTTGATGACTTCTCTTTTTGTAAAGAAAACAAAGGAAAAACTTTCGCTATAAGGATTGATTAAGTAGAAAGAATATCTGGGCTTAAGAAAAGATATTGCAATATCTGAAAAAAAAAATGGTTGCACTCCATTTGAAAAACGTGGTATTCAACAAGGATGAACCTCTTGTCAGGAGTTTAGGAGTGTTTGTTTTATTGCTGTAATCTATTTCAAGAATGATTTTTCTACTTGTTTCCTTTCTCTATGCTTTCTATCTTTAAGAGGAAATCAGGTTCGGTTTCAGTCTTTTTCCTTCAGTTTCAGTTAAAAATTACATTTTTTTTTTATTTTCTTTTAACCAATATATTTACAACCCATTCTGTCCGACTTTTTTTATGAGATTATGTAAGGAACAAAAGAACACATTCCAGTGGCTAACAGCCACAAAATGCAGAATTATCCAAATGATGCCTGACTTACATAACAGCCTCCTCTGTGAATACTAATGGCTAGGTTCCACCCGAGGGCCGGTAGGACTGATGAATTGGACTAAGAAGTGAGTGAGGTTCTGAATTTCTGTCTAAACTGGCCATAATGAGACCACAAGCTCTTCTTCTAGCTCAGCAGATAAGACAGTAATTGTTTAAGTGTTTTATCTGATGTGGGCTGGAGCCACTCAGAGGTAGCCAGATGCATACCCAATCACTGAATCATTGTGCAACATGCAGTTGAATTGTATCATTTATGTCATATACAGTATACAAGGATAAATGTGCAGTGCATGGGCACGCTGCACACTAAATTATACTCAGCCACGGCAGAGTAACTGGCAATACATCAAGTGAAATTATGTAACACGAGATTAAAGCACGTGTAATAAGAAAACTCCCTTCATTTTACTGCTTTCCTCTTTGCAGCTCTGCGTTGCACTGGCATTGAAATACGGTCTGTAGGGGAATTGTGGTGAAATGAATTGGATGATGGAGATGCTAAGATTGACAAGATCAAAATAAACTAAGATTTTTTTTACTGTGCCACACTGGGTTGGGATTTATTGATGTCAGCATCATCTGCAGCCATGGAGCTTGGTCTAGATACAACTTTTCAGGTGAAATCTGTCAGTATCCATAAATTACCTTTACTGCTTGTTCTCTTTGCAGGAAAGGGTTTTATTTTTATTTCTGCTATGATAAGCAGGTAATTAAGTTTCCCACATAGGTGTTTTAAATTTAACTAAATAAAACAGCAGATGAAATCTGGGGTGTTCAACCCTGAGAACCATGGCAGTGAAGGACAGGTTGAGTTACTTGATTTACCGTAACTCTTTATATGGCACTCAATGAAATTCTTTGAAAATCAAAATTTCAAGCCAATAGTGTTATTGGAATCCAGGACAACACCTTATTACCTTTGTAACATTGAAAAATATGGATATTTTGATGGCAAAAATTAATGTCAATGTAATAACATGAAACGCGACTTGCCCGAATATATTAAGAAAAATAACAATAGTGCTTCTATAAGAAATTCATCAAAAACACTCTGAGAGTGAAAGAAAATTTTTTTTTGGGTACAACTTAACCTAAGAGGCATTAATGCTGATACTGGCACTTGCATTTTTTAGCTTATAAACCTACATGTAATTGTTAAGTACGCTTATTAACTTTGTAACTTTATTTTTTAACTTTTCAATTAGCTTTTTACCTTTTTCTTCTTGACTTGTAAACTTTTTTTTCCCCAACTTATTTTACAGTAGGTAATATTGTCATGAACCGAGGACAGATGGACCCAGTGTTCAGGAGAGGCAGTCAGTAGGAAAGTTCAAAAGGTTTATTAAAATAAAAACAAAACAAAAGCGGAGCTGTGGCTCGAGGACACTGCAGGCAGGGGGGGCGGGGCACCGCCCAATCTCAGACACTCTAGGGAGGAAACACAGGTAAGTGACCACGATCAACCAATAGAAGATTAACTGTGTTGGTCACTTACCTGGTTTAACAGTCCAGACCACAAGTGTCCCAGTGCTGCAGTCCCAGAGGTGATGGTGGAAGCTGATCCTGGTCAGGGATCCAGAACAGACAGGAACAGACAGAGGTGGCAGGATCCAGACTTCCATGCAACCACAGGCTTCCAGGAGGGTTCAGAGTCTTACTGGGACCAGAAGCATGACCAGGTGGTCACGCACAGGAGCAGACAGGATCAGGTGCAGACAGGCAGGCTCAGTGGAAGAGGGTAGCCGAGACAGGACGTGGAACCGGAACTTGAAGCAGACTTTAAACTGGTCTCCACCCAGGAGCCAGGCTTACTTAGATAAAAACTGAACCCCCCCCCCCATAATGAGCCAAAAACCCAGAGGACTCCGCAGGGGAGGAACAGTGGACGATCAGGAGACGAGACAAACACTAAAACCCTCTTTCCACTGGCTGCCAGGATCCAGGACATGAACCAAATAAAAACTGAACAGAAAGACTGACAGAAAGACAAGCAATGATCTGGCCCTGAATGCTCAGGCTGAACTGAATATAAACCAGAGGAAACAGGTGAGAGGAATAAATTATAATGAGGCAGGGAGGGAAGAGGGCAGGTGAAAGGAATTACTAATTAAGGGAGAGCAAACAGGCCAGATCATGACAAATATATCATTCAAGGCCACGTCTAATTGGTCAAATGGCAAAATACGATGTACAGCAGGATCTTTGCTGAATGGCTGGATATAGATCTTGTGCTTCTAGACCTCACTGAGGGATGGTGGGGATGACTCCATTATTAAGGGGCATGCAAATGATCAAAAATGGTAACTTGCTCTATAAAGGGTTAAAGTATATAGCAAATAATGTCTTATAACAGTGGCGTAGGATATATTTGAAAATCCTGTTAATTGAAAGTATTATATACCACAGGCATAACAAGCCATGTTTTCCTGCCTTGTTTTTTCTACCAGGACGGTAGAAATGATGGTTCAACCACACAAACCGTTTCTATGCTACATGTTCTGGAATCTTTCCATCCATCTCTAATATAGAATGTTGAGCTAGCTCCAACATGTTCTCCCTCTGATGTCACCACACAGAGTTGGGTTTTTGCTTGCTATAAATTAAAGTGCTGCTGTGGAGCTATGAAATGTAGGATACTTGTGTTAAAAATAAGCCTGTTTGATTCATAATAACTCAGAACCACTTGGTATATCGTGCTGCATGGCTTTAATGGAAAATTACATTAAATCAATATCCCATCATTAGACTTAGGAAGATTTTATTTTGTCATTCTGTATACACAAGTGAAAAAAAGAAATTTCGTTAACAACAGCTCTCTCGACTATTTCATTTTGCAGTAGTCATTTTGCAGCTTTAATAAGGTAAGCAGCAATGATTAAAAAAAAAACATTTTGATGAAAAACAGTAATGTAAACATATGACTGTATAGTTAAAGTTCTAACATATTTTTTTATTTTATTTTTTTATCAACACTTTAAATTTTAATAGATGTCAACAGATAGAAGAAGGCAATCTTCAGGAGGGAACTTTTGACTGCATCTGACAGCCTTGGCAATGATTGTTTGAGAGCAGCAGTTCTGCTTTAGTTCTACTTCTCTGTGAACGACTCAACCTTCTGTTTAAGTATGCCTTAGATTTACAATGGTATATCTGGCAGTATCATCAACGAGAAGCAGAGTATGTCATGTCAAAGTGAAATTTCCTCAGGCGTAAAGGTCAGAAACAAAATGTGATGTGGGTCGACAAGTCAGTTTGTTGTATAGGTGTTCAGAGACAATATCATCCAGAGATGTTAGTCTTCAGATAAATGAGGGCGGCTGCATGGTGGTGCAGTTTGTAGAACTATTGCTTTGCAGCAAGAAATTCTGAATTCGAACCCTGGCCCAGGTTCTTTCTGCAGGGGGTTTGCATGTTCTCCCTCTGCATGCGTCGGTTCTCTCTAGGGAATATGGGTTCCTCCCACAGTCCAAAAACATCACTGTTAAGTTAATTGACTGGAGGAATAAGCGGGAGAAGATGAATGGATGGATAAGAGTTATGAATAAAACCTCAGTGAGATTAATATTTTATGGAAAACTCTTAACCCTCATCAGCTCATTTGTGAACCTCTAAATTATAATTACTTAAATGTAAAGTGTTTAGTCTTTTTTGGTTACTGTCATAAACAATCAGTAGCCTTCTAGTGGACAGCAACCAGAATATATTTTCCCCTTTGACTATTAGCGTGCAAACTCTGTCCCACTTTTAGGTAAATCTGAAATTGAGAATTTTGGTGAGTCTGTGTGATATAGTATAGGCTGATTTTAGTTGGCTCAAATGCACGTCTCTCTATGAAGCCTGGAGATTGTCTCCCTGGACACACTTGAACCTACATGCACTCTGGTCAGTCAGAGAGCCAGCAGAGAACGTCAGATTATGCTGCTGTACCATCTGTCTCATCCACATGAGGTACACTTGCACAAAGACCACATATCATAGAAAAGCAGATTTTTTTCACAAACAAGGTCTAAATGATAGAAGAGGCTACTTAATTCTAAGCCAACATGAAGATGGATGAGCTAAAAACAATATTTTGAGGGATTCTGGATAAAAAACAGCCTTTTTTAACTTTCCAACTGTGACTGCAAAGGACATCTTTGGTCTGTTCTGTCCCTGAGCTACAGAAAGACTCCAACTGACTTTAAAGCTCAGCAGACATTAGTAAAGACATGACTAAGGTCTCCTAGTGCCGTGAAGCCAGAATTTGCAGCATGTTTCATTACTCAAATATTTATTATCTAGAAGAAATGTATCAAAATTGTATTATGGTTATATTATATGACCACAGTAAAAGTATTTTTCCATTTATAGATTTGTACTGTTTACATTTTTCTGCCATACTCTAACACAAGTCAATTATCCAACAAAGTTAATCACCTATAAATATGTTATACAATAAATATATCTTTTAATTATAATTTCATTTATTAATTTATTTTATTTATTTATGAAGAGGATGCTGCTACATCACAGACAGAAACCAAGAACTTAACTAGGCGATTCCAACACTTTTATTTATCATCAACTGTTTAAATGTTAACTGAAATGTTAGCACCAGGCCATAAAGCCTCCAGAGTCCATTCCTTGAAACAATCAGCCAGACTAACTTGATTCACGCCGCCATGTTGCAGTACATCAACAATGACATCACAGGGTTGGTAAATGCTAAAGCTAAGAATTTTATACTGTCAGGGTTTTTCCGTATGTTTGAGTTTATTCTAAGTAACTTTGTATTTGTTTTCGGTCAGTGTTTAGTTCTTGAGTTACCATCTGTTGCCCCCTCAGCTTCCTTCTAGTAGCTTCCACTCACACCTGCTCCATATTCTGCTCAGTAGCCCATCCTTTGTCCTGTTTCCCTTATATACACCAGCTTGCAGTCACTCAGTGCTGGTTTGTTGTTTTGTTGCCTCTTCATCTCTGGCTCCCCACGCGAGTTTTTCCCTGATGTTTGCTGATTTTTGGTTCTTTGTATTTTGTGTTTGGATTTTTTATCGAATCTAATTAAATCTGCAAAACTAATCTCTGCCTCCTGATCTCTGCATTCAGGTCCTTTTTCATTCGGGACATTTATATGATGGAGGACGAAGCTGAAAGGACACTGAAGCATCTAAATCACATTGCTTATGCTTTAGAGCCCATTCAATGTGTGACTCCAGCTATAGGAAGGAAAGAAGAGGCAGCTTTGGAGGTGGGGTTTTAACTATCCCTGCTATCCCACAGAACACCGGTTAGGATTTGTTACATTGGTACATGTGTTTTGGGTGGAGCAGGTGGCAACGTGACCTGATATGGCTGCTCTTCACGGTATGCTTCAATCTGAGCAATCCACAAAATGTTTTCCCTAAAGTCTTCGGGACCTTTGGGAATTCTTTTGGGGAAATTTTAGGAATCTCTTTACATTCATTTTCGCCTCTGTGCATGCTGTTTTACTTAATTTTCTCTTGTTGCTAAACCATGAAAAATGGCTTTAACTGAGGGGACTAAGATCTGCAGCACTTTTAGCATATTTGGCCTTTGATTCTTTTGTAATGTCCTGGAAAAATCATTGGTGGACTCTTGAAATACTTTCAACACTAGTGTGAAGGTTCACCACTGTTTCATGTTTGGTTATCAATAATATCTAATGGAGTTACAAAAGTTCAGAAATATATATATTTATATATGTATATTTCTATTAGGGCTGCAACAACGAATCGATAAAATCGATAAAAATCGACTCTTAAAAGCGTTGGCAACGAATTTCATCATCGATTAGTTGTGTCACGCGATTAATGCGTCATCCGCCGCCGTCATCACTGCCACTTGACTGAAACGGGGGAAGAAAAAAAAATACGGCAGAGCGAATCAGCGCTGCAGGTGAGCAAAGGCTGTTTTCAAAAGGCAGTAAAGTCAATGGTTCTAATGACCGATACCGCAAACGTAAAGTGAAAAAAGTTGTAACATGCAACTTTTGTAAAAACCAGTTAACATGGCACGGAAGCACCACTGTTATGATGCAGCACCTGAAAAGGAAACAGGTTGGAGCCTTCGATGGCAGTGAAGAGAGCTGATCAGCAGGGTGAGCGACTGTGTTTGTTTCGTTTTAAAGTGGGGAAACGTAACGTTAGTTTCTCAGGTAGCTCATCTGATGCTTTCCTTACCTTGTTAGTAGGTTACAGACAGTGATAAGGTTGGCTACTTATTTTACTTTTAATTTCCTCATTTGTTGAAATGGGGGGACCTATTGTTTGAACCCCTTAGGGGCTTTTAAAAACAAAAATGTATTTTTTTGCGCTTTATGAAACAAAGTACCCTATATTTTGTGGATGTACAGCTACATTTCTCATGTAAGTTTGCATAGTTTTAACACAAACATTTATTTTTCATATTGCACCAGTACAGTTAATGAGCAACCTGTACTTGTGTGCTTGTTTGTTCTGTCTAAAATGTTTATTTTGGAATAAAGAGGTTAATATAAAAAATATTTTTTGTCCGATTCATCGATTAATCGAAAAAATAATCTGCCGATTCATCAATTTTTAAAATAATCGTTAGTTGCAGCCCTAATTTCTATAGATAGGGGTATCATGTGTTACTCTTTGAGATATTTTAGCTTACTTCAAGCTGTCATATGGGTTCTAGTATTTGATTTCTTGATTTTGTGGCTAATGAACAAAAACAAAAGATGCCTTTTATAGTTAATTCATAATTCAGTAGTGGTAACCATTTGTTTGGTTCCCCTTTATTAATCAAATAATCATTTGAAAACTTAGAAAGAAAACTTTGAACCAATCTCACTGAATGATCTGGTTGAATTGTCTCTGTAAAGTGCCTTGAGATAACATGTGTTGTGAATTGGCGCAATATACAGGTGCTGGTCATAAAATTAGAATATCATGAAAAAGTAGATTGATTTCAGTAATTCCATTTAAAAAGTGAAACTTGTATATTATATTCATACATTACATACAAACTCATATATTTCAGATGTTTATTTTGTTTAATTTTGATGATTACAAATGACAACAAATGAAAATCTCAAATTCATCATATCAGAAAATTAGAATATTGTGAAAAGGTTCAAAATTGATGGCCCCTGGTGCCACACTCTAATCAGCTAATTAACTCAAACCACCTGCAAAAGCCTTTAAATGGTCTTTCAGTCTAGTTCTATAGGCTACACAATCATGGGGAAGACTGCTGACTTGATAGTTGTCCAAAAGACGACCATCGACACCTTGCACAAGGAGGGCAAGACACAAAAGGTCATCGCTAAAGAGGCTGGCTGTTCACAGAGCTCAGTGTCCAAGCACATTAATAGAGAGGCGAAGGGAAGGAAAAGATGTGGTCGAAAAAAGTGTACAAGCAAGAGAGATAACCGCACCCTGGAGAGGATTGTGAAACAAAACCCATTCAAAAATGTGGGGGAGATTCACAAAGAGTGGACTGCAGCTGGAGTGAGTGCTTCAAGAACCACCACACACAGACGTATGAAAGACATGGGTTTCTGCTGTCGCATTCCTTGTGTCAAGCCACTCTTGAACCACAGACAGCGTCAGAAGCGTCTTGCCTGGGCTAAAGAGAAACAGGACTGGACTGCTGGTGAGTGGTCCAAAGTCATGTTCTCTGATGAAAGTAAATTTTGCATTTCCTTTGGAAATCAAGGTCCCAGAGTCTGGAGGAAAAGAAGAGAGGCACTTCATCCACGTTGCTTGAAGTCCAGTGTAAAGTTTCCACAGTCAGTGATGGTTTGGGGTGCCATGTCATCTGCTGGTGTTGGTCCATTGTGTTTTCTGAGGTCCAGGGTCAACGCAGCCACATACCAGGAAGTTTTAGAGCACTTCATGCTTCCTGCAGCTGACCAACTTTTTGGAGATGCAGATTTCATTTTCCAACAGGACTTGGCACCTGCACACAGTGCCAAAGCTACCAGTACCTGGTTGAAGGACCATGGTATCCCTGTTCTTAATTGGCCAGCAAACTCTCCTGACCTTAACCCCATAGAAAATCTATGGGGTATTGTGAAGAAGAAGATGCAATACACCAGACCCAACAATTCAGAAGAGCTAAAAGCCACTATTAGAGCAACCTGGGCTATCATAACACCTGAGCAGTGCCACAGACTGATCGACTCCATGCCACGCCGCATTGCTGCAGTCATACAGGCCAAAGGAGGCCCAACTAAATACTGAGTGCTGTACATGCTCATACTTTTCATGTTCATACTTTTCAGTTGGCCAACATTTCTATAAATCCTTTGTTTTTATTGGTCTTCAGTAATATTCTAATTTTCTGATATGATGAATTTGAGATTTTCATTTGTTGTGATTTGTAATCATCAAAATTAAACAAAATAAACATCTGAAATATATGAGTTTGTATGTAATGTATGAATATAATATACAAGTTTCACTTTTTAAATGGAATTACTGAAATCAATCTACTTTTTCATGATATTCTAATTTTATGACCAGCACCTGTAAATAAACTGAATATAACTGATAATGAATTATTTGTTTCTTAACTTGTTATGGGTTCTGAAATACATAGAACAGACCTAATGGCGAGTACTCCTTTACTCTACACCACGTGTCATTGTGGTTTCCATCAGTGGAAGTGTCAGTGAAAGGTTTAAAGAAAAAGCCAAGCGCGTCAAATTGTTGGGATCCAAGGGTTTGCCCTCCAGAGGGCTGTGTGGATCCCTTCCTGTGGGCTTCTATTTCTGTTGGGATCCAGAGGTTTGCCCACCAGAGGGCGCCATGGATCCTCTCCTGGGAGCTGGTTCTCTGCGCTCAGCTGATTCCCATCAGCTCTGCTGATTAACCACTCCCTATATAAACTGTTTGATAGCTTCACTCTGATCCGGATCGTGGTCATTGTCATTGTTGCCTTGCCATGTGCTGCCATGCCTTGCCATTGCCATGCCTGCCTGAATCTGCTAATCTGTGCCTGTTAAACCCAGCCTGTCAAACCAGCGAACCTGTGAGTTTCAGCTTGTTTATCTGTCCCTGAGTTTAACCTGTTTTTGTATCCTCTGCCTCCCAGGTGGGAAACCTGTGCCTACTAATAAACATTGGACTTTAATCCTGCCTGTCTGTTCTGTGAGTCCTGCATCTTGGGCTAGCAAACCTGCTAAATCATGACACAAATAAAGCTGATGCAGAGGATTATCATTATTAGACTAATGTGCTAGATTCAACTCAGACAGTTCAAGAGCTGAATGGATGATAAATGGAAACAAAGAACGGAGGGACTCAGTGGTGACCATAGAACTGAAGTGCAGAAGGAAAATGATAGAAGTGAATAATAAAAGACCACAGAGAAACCAAGGAATAGAGAGAGAATGGAGTGAAAACTACAAAAGCATCCTTAACGTTTTTAAATGACTCATAGCAGGAGGTTGGAGACCCTTCCCCTCGCAGCATTTGGATTAATGACCTGGGAGTAATGAGAAATGCTAACCAACAGTCGGGTTTACAGCCGGAGGATGGAAAGTTAATTTATCTTTCTGACAAGCCTTGAATTCAATAAACCCGATAAAAACTCAGCAGATTTTGAACACAGTGGTTTGCAGAATGCTGCACTATGTTGACTTTTGCATATAATTTCATGGTTAACAATGTCAGAGCAGTTCCGCATGAAGGCACACTTCTCATTTAATAAAGATTTCCTGGAAAAAAAATGTTGTGCCTCATTAATAATCTGTCAAAAGGCTGCTTGACAGCAGAAATTAGGACGCGTATGTGTTCAGTAACAGATGTGTGCAGCTGTGACTGAGCAGCTAATGAAAAGCGTGCTGTCAGAAATACCCCGTCACTGAATAAAACATGGACTCTTACTGCATCCATGATTCCTTAACACAAGTCCTGTGGCTTTCAATCAGGTGGGAATCGCTGCACACGCATGTATCCCTTCATCATGTGGCTGGAAACCCCTGGAGGTCTTGGTGGTTATGTGTTATGTAATAAGCTCAGGAGAAGAGAGGTGGGGGGTTCTCATGCACTGTTCACGCTCAGGCTTATCGCCCCGGGGCTCAGCTCTGAGCTTGGTGTGACTGATAAGAGCTGTGTGTGTGCATGAGACTGAAAAGAGAGGAAGAGTAAGTATTTGAGGCTTTAATCAGGCAATCATGTGTACACAGAGGGACTCTATGATGTTAAAGTGTGAGGATAGAAAATGAAGTGTGTTTGCTGGCTTCTTGTCAGTCTGAGGTTTAACCAGCCTTTCACGCTGTTCAATATTGTCTTTCTTTTGAGCTTCATATTTTCCTTTTGGAGAAGTGAGAGTATTCCAGCCTAATGTACAACAATGGGATCGAGTTGCTTTCATTTACGTAGGTCATTATTTTCCCCCATAATACCAATCTGATGTGCTGGTTGCAGAAAAGTGTAAGAGGTTGGATTTACCTGACCAAGGTAAAACTACAACCTAGGATTCCTGTTTTAGTCCGTTGGCTTTAAGCAAACGAATAATGGACTTTTAGTATTTTTTTTCCTCTGGAGAAAAAATATTTTTCATAATGTTCCTTTTAAAGAACCAATTAGTTATTTTTTTCTAGCAAACATTTCAAATTTTTCTGAATTTCCAGCTTATGTGTTTCTTGAGTTGGCAATTATTGCTGTCTTACTGGTTTTTTTAAGAGTGCGTGAGAGAAATTGAGTCTCACATTTTTTTTCTTTGGCAGGATAAATGTGTTCGGATTGGTCAGAAAGGTTATGTTTTTAGTAAAATCTTCCAACAGAAGAAAATAATATTATAAGGCTTTTTATACATCTTTACCATATATGTATTTATAAGATGCAAAAAGACAACCAATGGATTATTCTTAACAAAAAAATTATATTTATTAAAACTTAGTGTATTTATACTATGTTCAAATAGCAAAAGGGACTTCTAATTACGGTCCCACACTTTTGAATAAAAATTTACAGTACTGTAATACTCCAATAATAGCAACTGTAATGGCAATAATGGTTCCCCGATCAAAGACACGCAGTGTAAAAAATGCACAGATAACTGACAGAAGCACTTTTCATGCTCCGGCACTAAGTTGTAACTTGTGTCTGAAGGTGAGTGGAAGGTCCAAATTCCCAGTGACAGTAACAGTGATAGGAATAAGAGAACATCCAGGCGTTTCATTATCAGTTTTCTTGTTTTTTCGAGGCTGGATGTGCGGCACCTGGGAGAGACTGTCAGTAGAATTTTCTGCAACATTACATTTCTTTTAAAGGAAAAATGTAGCTGTTGTTGCAATGATGGCTTTGTTTTACTGCAGCTACATTTAAAATATGTAATTATTTGCTTCTAATAAGCTTTTTTTTTTTACTGTATTTGGGGATTGTTGAATTCAGTTAAAGGAATAGTACACCCAACACATGATTAGCCTTCATTTTCTACTCACCCCCCATGCTGAACAACACCCTGGAGTACTTTTTTGATATCTCAAATGCATCTGGAGATCTTGGAGGCTTCTTGCTGTCTGCTGACATTCAAATAATGGAGGTCTATGGTGACCGAGACAGAAAGGTCCATAAAAGTCCACAAAAAACGTATCAATATTCCTCCATACTGGTCGTCCAATGTATTCCAAGTGTCCTGAGTGGGTAGCATCCAGAATTTACTCGAAACGAAGTCATTTAGAATGTTTTTAGAGCATAAACAGCAGTGTATAGGATTTCCTGAAAGCGTGCAAATGCGCGCTCACGACGCTACGGAAGCCGGCAGACCAAACCAGATGAAAGTGCGCATTCAGCGTCTGCTCTGCCAATAATGCAAGCGTAGAAGAAGAAATGTGCCGTTTACCTGTGCAAAGAAAGAAACAACGAAAGAAAAATGTCTGAGGACTTCAGTGTTGAGGAAGAGCATGAGTTCTTTGCCGAGCTGAATGCGCTGGTTTGGTCTGCCGGCTTCCGTAGCGTCGTGAGCGCGCATGTGCGCGCTTTCAGGAAATCCTATACACTACTGTTTATGCTCTAAAAACATTCTAAATGACTTCGTTTCGAGTAAATTCTGGATGCTACCCACTCAGGACACTTGGAATACATTGGACAAGCAGTATGGAGGAATATTGACACGTTTTTGTGGACTTTTATGGACCTTTCTGTCTCGGGCACCATAGACCTCCATTATTTGAATGTCAGCAGACAGCAAGAAGCCTCCCAGATCTCCAGATGCATTTGAGATATCAAAAAAGTACTCCAGAGTGTTGTTCAGCATGGGGGTGAGTAGAAAATGAAGGCTAATCATGTTTTGGGTGTACTATTCCTTTAAGCATTTAAAAGCTTTTTTTGGCTTTTACAATCGGCTCCTACTAAGTAACTTAGATCATTTTTGAAAAAAAAATTATGAACAGTTTACCATCCAGTTTCTTCAAAGCTGTAGTGAACATTTTTATTTCACACTTGACCGTGAGGACCAGTTTTACAGCTGCAAATATCATCAAACAGCATCTATACAGGTAATGATTTGATATAAACCATACGCTCCTAAAACTGTTTTGCTTACTTCAATAATGGATAGGTAGAGGCTGTTTTCTTACTGATGTTTTGAACAGTCGCAAAAATACTTCATGCATAAAATTGTCTATCACGTAGAAACCTATACAGGGATTATACACAGATTAGCAGAAACCTATACACAGATTAGCAGTAGAAACTAGCAGCAACTGGCTTTCCATCATAATGAAAATTAACAATATGGTCTAAAACAACCTGATCCCTCATTATAAAATATCAAATCTGTAAAATAACAATTAATCTCTTTCTTACAAGGCATCCAATAAACGGAGGCTGGAGTTTAACCTTTTAAAACATTAAAATGATTTCTGCTCAGTAGTTTTATATGTTATACATTAGGATAAAACACAGCAAGGATTGTTTATGCAGAGTCAATACTAATTCAAAAGAAACATGCTAAACCCCACATTCTTCATGTGTGCTCACTGGTTCACAGCATGTTTGAATTAAAGGGATAGTAATGCCAACTGAGGCAACTAATGACACTTCAATAAATTCCTACAGTAAATTTTGATAGCATATTATGCCAACTAGCTTCTGAGTCTTTATTGCCTGTTGGAAGAAACTGATTTACATTTTTTACAGTGCATAATATCCTGTGAACTGAGACATACGAGGCCTTAAAGTAAAAGTAGCTGGAAAACTCACAGTGGCACAGCACATGAAGACGATGATAAAGGTCCCAATGACTCCTCCAATTCCCACCAACCAGGTCATCCTGAGGAACAGGATCACTCCGAAAATGTTCTGGATGCAGGGCATGTAGACGCCCATCAGAGTGCCGAGCTGGGGGGCCTGGATAAAGAAGAGGAAAACCAAATAGTCAGACTTAATTGTTCAATTCATTCTTTTATGCGTGCTGCTAAAATGAAATTGTAGCTGTATAGTATACTTTTGAATGTCAATAAGCCACCACTTTTCAGAGGGTGAAGATTTGGCTTAGTGTCGCTGCCAAAGAGCTTTAAATGACTCCCCAGATGCACAGCATCATCATCTCAGACATTCCTGTTGCATTTTGGCCGTTATGACTCAGTGAAAATTGACATAACAGCCCTGCATGCTGAGAAGCACTGTTTGCAAACCTGCTATACTTCAGGTGTCTCGTCTATTTTTAGGTGTAACTGCAAGTATAGATCACACACAGGCTAAAGAAGCACATTTAATGGCTAGACAGCTGTTTCCTCCCAAGTCCAAGCTTTCATCTAGTAGGTGTTTCAGGTTGAGCTTGGTGATAATGACACATAAAAAGGGTAATTCTGTTTTTCTAATGGGGTTCTTTCGAGAGTGATGAGATGGAAATATCTTACCCATCGCAGATAATCCCATTTCCCTTGCAGATTATCTCTTTATGTAAAGGCTAAGAGAAATTCACAAGCTATAGGCACATTTTTGCATATGCAACCAGAATAACTAACTGATGGAACATTAACTAAACTTCAGTAGAAAAGCTATGATCTTTTGGGCATAGGTGACATCATTCAGCAACAACGTATTTAGCAATAATAGATACATCATTATTAAACTGTGACCTTTCATAGCTTCAATTAAAAAGAACCACAAAATCGTAAATTAATTTAGATTTAATCCAAACGGAATGTCGATATTTAGTTTAAATTTCTTTTAAACGCCTGACATTGTAGTAGTTTAAGCATGACCAAAGGTCGATTTTTTTTTTAGCTCCACTGAGATAGGCTGAAAATGTGAGTGAAATGCCTTTGTGCTGTCTGGTGCAGATAGAGCATTAACTCTGTATAATCATTGCATTACGTCTAATAACTAAGGTATCCCCTCGATTCATCTTCATTTACTTACATTTTCTAGCTTCTTCTTGCTTAAAACAGCAATAACATGATTTATAGTTGCTTAACTTAGCAGCGCAATGGTATAAATATTCAAGATATCTCTTTGCTGTTTTCTTTTTAAGATGAGGTCAGATAATTTGCCTTTGGCTGAGAGAACACACATTTTGGGATCAGAGGGAGGCAATGCAACATGTGTGCTGGCTGCTTGTAGAAATCTACTGTTCAGTTTTGTCGCAATGTTGCTGCACTGTTGGTCGTCTATGGCACATACAGGAATGTTGCCTGAATAGCTCGACAAGAACACTTCAAGGACAGCCTATCTAAAAAAGCTTGTGACATTTGGATAATGGGGACTTATTTTTTTTCAATTTCCCATAAATTGTTAGTCTATCGTTTTCTATGTTTTTGTCTGCAACTGTTTGGTCTGAGTATTATAGCATGCTGGATTTGTGTCTGTGCATCTGTGAAGGAATAGTTTAAATCTGAAGGCTAAATGCAATCACCTTACGCATAACAGTGAATTATTAGTTTCCTACACAAGGACAGCTAGTAAAGATGCATAATCATCCCCATGTACAGCCTTGACCCAGTTTAGAAAGTGAAAGTAACCACAGAAAAAAGACTAACACCCTCTGTTACTTCTCTGCTAAAATAAAAACAGAAAAACAGGGTGGATGCTTTAGCTGTGGTTCTAGTCAACAAATATGGTTGCTGTAATTTTCAAAAACAAAGACGAAGTTCAAGTTTTCCTGCTGATAATAATTTTCACATAAACAATTTAAATATATTTAAAAAGCTGTTTTTTAACAGGTTGTATTTGACCAGGTGGTCAGCAGCGTAGGAGCAGCACAGGGGGCCGTACTTCAACCATTACTTTGTAGACCTCAGACTTATCAAAAGAGTCAAAGATCCTTCATCTGCAGAAATGATTGGATGACATGAAAAAGCTGGGTATATAAGAGATGGACATGAACCTGACCTATATCTAAATTGCTGTGTGGAGTGGAAACAAAAATGTCATCTTGGGTTTGGGCAAAACAAAGGAGATGATTTTAGATTTTAGGAGGGAATAGAATTTTTTTTTTTTTCATGGAAGACAGAGTGGTGGTGGCAGAGTATAAATACATCAATGCTCACCTGTTAAGAGAGAAACTGGTTCTTTTCCTGGTCTTTTGAATGAATGAAGGATGGAGCACATAACCTCTATCCTGGCCCGCCCCTCCTTTGGCTAGTTGTGCATTTTAGAGTTTATCTTTAAGATTCTTTTATTTGTTTTATAAGTCTTTAAGTAGTTAAGCCCCTCCTAAACGTCTGAGTCTGTCCATTCCTAGGCTCCTACTAGGTGAGCTGACCTGCTTCTTCTGGAGATACTGATGTCCAGACGGAAGCTCAGAGGGTACAAAGCTTTTATAATTGCTGGTCAAAACATGTGGAAATAGCTCCCCTCCTCATTAGAACATCCTCCTCATTGTCCAATTTTAAAAATCCTCCTTAAAACCTATTTTTATTCTTTGGATCTAAACGCTGGATGAGACTTTCTCTGTTTTGGGATTTTATTTTAACAGTTATCTTTTGAATGTTTTTATCTGTTTTAATTCAACTTATTTATTTTATTTGTTGTATTCCTCTAAACTCTTGTTTTTTTATATACATTTTAAATTTCCCTGGTACAGTGTACACATCACTTTGTTGCAGCTGTGGTGGTTTTAAGGGGCTCTCTCTATAAATAAAGTTCAGTTTAGTTTAACATGAATAAATGCTTAACAGCTTAAGTAGGCAGCTACTCTATTTGGAAAATTGAAATCTTTTGCAACATTACAACCTGTCTTCCTCTCCAACAAATATATATAAAAACCAGGGGTGCACATGTACACTTTACATACTTATATTTAATATTATCCTGTTGTTTTTCATATCTATTTTAAACCCCTTAAGCATTATCTGCATCTCTGTAGATATATATACATTTCCATTGCCTACGTCATAAGTGTGTGTGTGTGTATATATATATATATATATATATATATATATATATATATATATATATATATATATATATATATATATATATATATATATATATATATATATATATATATACTTATGATGTAGGCAATGGAAACTAAAGTCAAATACCCTTCTTCTGCACAAAAAATTTGGGCCATTAAAGCTGATTCTGATAACCATCTTGACTAGAGAACCTCCAGATTATTTTCTGAAGTGAAGCTGTGTTGAAGATGCGACACAAGCAGCCATACTTCCTGAAGAGGCTTAGTTCTTCAGTTTTTGAAGCCCTATCATGCAGCAGATCTTCTATAATTCTGTTGTGGAGAGCTCAATCTCTTCTGCTATAATGTTTTGGGTAGCAGTATCAGAGACAGTGACAGTTTTTCAACAAGAAGAACATGAAGAAGAAGACTAGGCTCTGAGGACTGTTTTGAAGCCTTTGGAGGTCATGGTATATAGAGCAATAGTTCATAGAATAAAGAAGAAATGAGAAAACCTTTTGCACCCTCACCTCAAGACATAAGGCCTGACAGTATAGATTGTAAATAAGTGGTGCTAAATTGCAATAGCATGTTGCAGTGCTAAATCATTCGGTTCTGCCCCTATAAATGCATGTTCTGCTCACACTTTGAGAGTGGCCTTAACTAGAAGATGGGATTTAAAGCCATGGAGGTGGGGGTAATAATGATAAATATATATATATATATATATAAAAAATAAAAATAAATTAATAATAATAATATTAGAAAGATAGTGGACCTAAGAGGCTATCTCAACATGCTGCGAAGAAAGTATAAAAAAAAAAATTCAAATGTGCTTCTTGCATTTTATTAAATCGAGGAGAAAGAAACCATCCATTTTTCTGTTATATTATATTCTGTTCTATTCTCAGAATGTGGAGAGCTGTATAAAAAAATATGATTAATTTTCTACAATGTTAGGCAGATTGTTTAGTTAATTGAAACTAATCTGTGCCAACATGGCAAATGATTTCCGTTCACATTTTCGAACTTTCTCTCAGCATATTTGCTGTGTATTTGAGCTAAATGCGTCACAGCTCTGCTCTCCTCAGGGTTACACTTTGACCTACTAGCTCCTCTACAACTAAATCCTCGCAGCAGGGAGCATCTCAGCCTTCAGCCCTACTACACTTTAATCAAAGATCCATGTCTTTGCCTCCACAGGTTGCTCAAGGGAGTAGCTAATAACAAACCTCCTTCATCTCTGTCACATCCCTCGCTGTATGACAGTGATTTACACAGTCTGCCTTTTGTCTGTGGTAGTTAAATCAGAGTTTTACTCACTGTGTCCTTCAGTGTGTGGTGGAGACGATTTTTCATCATCTCCACGTTAAGGGCCTTTTCTGACTCAATGAGCCCTGAATGGGCTTCCACTTGCACAGCAGCATTTGTATTATCAAGAGTTACCTTTAGAGAAGAAATTGATCTGCACAACCATTCTGGAAATGCACTGTCAGGTTGTAAGAGGCATTTTTGGAACCCCTGTAAAGAGGCTCAAAATAACAGGTTGGGGTGTATTAGAACTATGTATATTACAGTCACTTGTCTTCACAAAATCATTCTTTGTGTATTAGAAACTAGTGACAAACTGCGTTTTTGTCATAAGTGAATTCTTCTCTGCCAATGAATTTACCTTGAACCTGGAATAAGCTAGGATTCCCAGCTTGTATCCCGTCAGGTCAGATGGGCAGGTCATGTTATAAGAATGTCTGCCAGCTGACTGCCAAAACAGCTGCTGAACTGCAAGCTGTTCCAGGACAAGTGCACAGCCTCAGAAAGTCAAGAAAATAAAGGATTGCCTCAAAGATCTGGGTATCGACACCCAACATAGGTGTTGCCTGCAGGGATCGCCCATCTCGGTGAGGTAGTCATGACAGGGGGTTCTTGTGGCAGATATTAAACTAGTCGTAGAGGCACAGAAAAAACATGCCATCCTAACGTCCAAAGCCACCTTCACATGTTCTGTACATCTGCAAACTCATAACTAGTACCTGTTTCACAGATAACCTGACCTGGACTGTAAACACGACCTCATTGGTCAAAAGGAAGCACTTGAACTTCTTGCAGAGGATGAGGAGAGCCCACCTGCCCCCCACCCATCCTCACCACCTTCTACAGAAGCACCATAACGAGCACTCTGATCAGCTGTCTCACTATGTGGTGTGGCGGCTGCAGCTCCACAGACTGGAAGAACATGAGAAGCGTGGTGAAAATGGCAGAAAGGATAATTGGGGCTCCACTCCCCTCCATTAAAGATATTTCATACTAGAACTGCGTGTCCCGAGCCGGTAACATCATCAATGACCCCTCACACCCCCCACCATGGACTGTTCTCCCTGCTGTCCTCTGGGAAGAGACTTCACAGCATCTGCTGCAATACCAGCAGATTCCGAAACAGCTTTTTCCCCACTGCCATTAGACTGCTGAACTGTTGAAATGACAAATCGAGACTGCATCACACTGATAACACCATACCAAATAGAACTCAACTCGAAAATGTTTTTCTATTGCATTTTTTCACCAGATATATTTGTTTGTGTCTTTGCACAGATTTTTCTTTGATTGATTTTTTTATTTCTTTGATTGAAACAACTTTTTGGGAATTGAATGATTAAGACACAAATGTCCAACCCACGAGAGAACATTATTCAATAATAAAAAAAAGTGTTCAAATTCAATTTTTTGAGTCTCAAATATTTTATTTGCATTCAAAAACTATATGATTGAAAATGTTTATCTTTTCATTGAAGTTACTTTTTTATTGATTCTGTTGTTTGTTTGTTTGTTTGAAGCAACTTCTTTTTTTGATTGAATAATAAAAACACAAATGTCCTACCCATTATATGGTCCAATCACAAAACAATGTTACTTCAATTAAAAAAGTTGCTTTAAACAAAAAAGACTGGACTGCTATCAAATAAAACATTTTCAATCAAAGAAAAGCAGTGTTCAAATGTATTTTTTGAGCCTCAAATATATTTTTGCATTCAAATACTTTTTTCTTTGATTGAGAAGTTTTTTGTTCATTGAAGTGAAGGTTTTTTTTTTTAATAGAAAATATATTTTTTGATTGAAGCTACCTTTTTTTTTTTTGATTGAATGATAAAGAAACAAATCGACCTTCAAAAGTGTTCTCTACCAGAAACAAGTTTTTTATGGTGTAACCAAGTAAATGGATGTTTGGGTATATTTCCTGTTTGAATTTACCAAGGAGAACAACTAAAAGGACAAATAAGTAAATGTTGGTTTTCTAAATGCTCCTAAAAATTATTTTTATCCAAATCAGGCACCATTTTTATTTCTCTGAATGCCAAAACATCCAATTTGAGTGTTTTAGCCATTCAGCTATATCGACCTGTTAAATATGATCAACGTGTGGCTCATGTTTTCAAGAAAACACCATGGACTGTTTTCTAAATTTTGCAAAGAAAATTTATTAAAATTCTATCCAGACAATTTGAAATAATCACAATTTAGATCTAATGCAACTGAGCTAAAGCATAGTGTAACAAAAGAATGAATTATATCCTGTAGTATTGTAACACATAATATAGTAATCTCTTTTAATCTTGCAACATTTTTCTGCATCTCCCGTCAGGAATGCTGTAATTAAAAGGACTGAATTTGCATTGAAAAAGCCGTCAGGGACTCTTGCTGTGTGTAATAGCAATCAGGTGTTGCAAGCAGACAGGTACTGTATGCCTGCAGTAAGCACTTTACCTTTACTCACAAAACTGCTGCAACAGCACAGGTTGAGGTCAGTGTGCAATGAAACAGGTAGGCCATTAAAGGAAAACCTGTAAGCATTTGGAAAGTATAGCAATGTCTATTTCACTCTGGATGAAAAGGGGATATAATCAACTGTGCAGAAGAAGAGGCTTTTTAGGGAATGTTTTTTTAAGAGTTTAAATCAGACAGAAATCAAAACACAGAATTAAAAGTTTAATTAGATTTGGATTTTTTTTTTTTTTTTGATGGAATGCTTCCTTTACTGTTTTGCAAAACTGAATTAATTGTCAAACAAAAAAAGCTAAATTACATATTAAAACTCCATCCTTTTTATGATCTAAAGAAGGGTCGTAAAAAAGAACATTTTAGGTTAAATTTGCTATAAAAGGTTTAAGTCAATTTAAGTAATAATAGAGCTATGGAAATGAGTTTCTGACAAACATTGTTGAACAGGAGAGCCCTAAAGCTAAAAAAGGATAAAATTCTCTCCAGACTACAAAATGTCACGTCCCCCATCTGCTTCCTAACATAGCTGGGATCCTGAAAAAGAGCAGACCTTCTCTGTTCATCTGCTATGTAAGTGCCTGTGGAGGCTCTCAGATGAGTGATGAATTGTAATCCAGAGATAACAACAGGCAGATTTTGAAAAAAGCAATGTTTGCCTGCTTGAAAATCCTGTTTGTTAGATGAGATGAAGTGATAATGAACAATTGAAAGGCCCAAACTTAATCTGAAATCCTGAACATGATGAAACACCTCTGGGTTTGATGATCAGAAACCCAAACACAAAAACATGTTAAACTAATGGATGCAATAACGACTTTATATTAAGAAATAGCCTGCAACAGATGGAATGCTTGTGTACTCACTAAATTATTGACCCTGTGGGAAGGAGAAAGCCTGGACGTTTATTGAAATTCTCCCTTTTCTATTTTCATTCAATTTGTGTATCATTAGCCTGTTTGTGGACAGGGAATGCAGACGCGACCAGCGTCTGGTGTCATAGATGCTTACATACTAACACAGAATGAGTCTGTTTAATGGGCCACGAGCCAGCAGAGTGATGATTTCCCCAGAGAAACAGCCACCAAGAACAAAGAGAACAAGAACTGTTGCGGAGCTAGAGGTAGGCCAGCTTGGCACCACAAAACTAGGAAGGAACAGCTGCCCACCGACCCCTTGGGACATGCAAGCAGCCCGTCGATTGAATGGCTCAGGTGTGTTGTAACAAACAAGATTTTTTTTTAAATACATCTGCTGTGACATCTACTTTAGATTTACTACCTCCTGCTGCTGAAGCCACTACAATTAGCCTCTGTGGGCTTTTTTTATGTCTGCATCTCTCTGGCTCCACATCTATTTGAGGTCAGTTATTTTTATACTTTCTTCTTGCAGTAGAATAAAATGTTCCCAAAATCACAAGATAAATATAGCATCTGATTACAGGAGAATAATAATAAAAAAAAAATAGTTTTTTTAAGACATTCTTTTTACTGTGAGGGTAAGTGACAGATTTACTGGTCATGTTAGTAATCTATGACATCATTGTTTCCTTTAACAAACATTTACAGGGCCATGGAGAAAAGCATCCTGTGTCTCAGCGTGACACTGTGGTTAGAGAGCTGCACAGCACAGGAGAGGAATGCCGTCTGTCAGCTCTGGGCTCACTTTATGTTACATGAGTCCAGAAAAGGGCCAGACGCTTCGCCACAGATCCCACTCACTCCGGCTATGGGTGGTTTGTCCCTCTTCCATCAGGAAAATGATTCATGAACATCACATCCAGAACAAACAGGCTTTAAAACAGTGTATTTCCCCAGAGCAGTGAAAGCAGTCGTCCCTCCTGTAAAAGAGTTGTAGTCCATTTCCAATATCCTCCTTAGGCTTCTGTAGCACGAGGTGCACTTTATGTAAATGGATCATACTGCGTACTCCACT
Organism: Cyprinodon tularosa; assembly: GCF_016077235.1. Lineage (NCBI taxonomy): Eukaryota > Metazoa > Chordata > Actinopteri > Cyprinodontiformes > Cyprinodontidae > Cyprinodon > Cyprinodon tularosa. The sequence goes on along the minus strand of NW_024039517.1, from coordinate 162,327 downwards.
TTTCCTCATACCTGGCTAATAATGTTTATTTGTGTTTATTTCCTCTTATGTTTTATGGACTACCTAAAGATGTCTAAGGGTGGCAAATTCATTTCCTAATGGGTCAAATTTTGTCTGTTTTCTATTTAAGTGCATTTTGTATGGATGACCTAGAGAGTCACTGAAAAAGAAAAAACAGCCCTTTCAAATTTAACATTTAAATTGGGCCATTTTTTAACCCAATTTGAAAAGCATTTTCTAATTGCACAGTATATATAAAAAAAACAACTTTGAGTGATGTTTGAACTGATGCAGCTTGGTCTGTGTTTTACTCACCCAATTTAACTTTCAAATAATGTATTGCACATGTCATTTGGGTTTACAGTTCATAAGTTATTTGCTTTTCTATTTGGGTATGCAAAATAGGCGAGGATTACCCAAAATGAGGTGGATGTTAAGAGGTTAAATCGAGTTATTAAAGAGGAAATGTAAATGTTATTTATTAATTGTTATCAATTACCAAAAATTAAAGATTTATGTTCAAATCCTATGGAGATTTATTTGTGCCATCGGTTTGAGCGCGCAGGAACTAATCCGAGCGCGCAGTGAGACAACACGCGCATGCGCAAAACCTGTCTGGCGCGCTTTCAACTCTGAAAAACCCTCTCAACACACTGTTCTCGCGCTCAGTTTCATCTCTGCGCGTGCTCGGATCCGTCTCTGCTCGCGCTCTACCTGCTCTCTCCGCGCTCAACACCAGCTGTGCGCTCAGCTGTTTCTCCGCTCGCTCGACTCTCTGTGCTCGCGACTTCAGCAATGTATGTAAATGAATCATACCATTAGCCAATCACGCTCAGCTTCTTTTCATCCAAACCGGTATGGCGCGCGTGCGTGTTGTCTCACTGCGAGCTCGGATTGGTTCCTGCGCGCTCAAACCGATGGCACAAATATCACTCCATAAAATCCTCCCCAATTAAAAAAAAATGCACATGCACAACCCAGTACCTGCGTGCGAGAGATTGGATGAGCCCATTTCTCCTTGTGCACGCTCTGTTTTAAAGTTTCTGTTCTCATAGCTCATACAAGCTTACTGTGTCCAAACATCTGCCCTAACCTCTTAATCACTATTAAGAGCAGGGACTATATAGGGGACTTTATAGCAAACTCAGTTAACTGACCGTTCAGACAGATGATCACTGCTTTTTGCTCTGTTGGTCACTTACCTCCTCCTCCACCTCACGGTGCCTGCGGCGTCTTTGTTATTAGTCGCCGTCGTAATAAAGCGACAGAGGGCCGCTGTGACAGCAAATCCCATAATGCTTTGTGAGGAGAGCTCGCTATGCAAAGCATCCTGTGATATATCTGCGTCTTCTAAGGCCTTTCTTTTCGTCTCATACACTTCGTAGACACTTTTTCTCTTAAGAACCTCGGCCATTTTCAAAGAACCACGATGAGAAAGCTGAGCTTTAAAGACTGTCTGAAACGCAGCTCACCACAGATATATGCCTGAAAGTGCGCATGTGCATAAAAAGATAGCTAACGGGACGAGATGGCCTAACGTAAACCTATCACCAGAATGATTGACAATTAGGAGGACCACTTATTTAGATGATCCACCTGGAAATCAAAGATTATACCTTTAACTCTCCCCTTTAATTATTCCCGGGTAATCCGAAAGTCGTACCTTTGGACACTGCAGTGGTGAAGAGCTTGTTTATATTTGGTAAATAGTTAAAGTCAAATCTAAAATATCTTGTCATCTTAGAACAGCTGTAGAAACAAGAAATAAATACACTATATTGCCAAAAGTATTTGCTCACCCATCCAAATTATTGGAATCAGGTGTTCCAATCACTTCCATGGCCACAGGTGTATAAATTCAAGCACCTAGGCATGCAGACTGTTTTTACAAACATTTGTGAAAGAATGGGTCGCTCTCAGGAGCTCAGTGAATTCCAGCGTGGAACTGTGATAGGATGCCACCTGTGCAACAAATCCAGTCGTGAAATTTCCTCGCTCCTAAATATTCCACAGTCAACTGTCAGCTGTATTATAAGAAAATGGAAGTGTTTGGGAACGACAGCAACTCAGCCACGAAGTGGTAGGCCACGTAAACTGACGGAGCGGGGTCAGCGGATGCTGAAGCGCATAGTGCGAAGAGGTCGCCAACTTTCTGCAGAGTCAATCACTACAGACCTCCAAACTTCATGTGGCCTTCAGATTAGCTCAAGAACAGTGCGCAGAGAGCTTCATGGAATGGGTTTCCATGGTCGAGCAGCTGCATCCAAGCCATACATCACCAAGTGCAATGCAAAGCGTCGGATGCGGTGGTGTAAAGCACGCCGCCACTGGACTCTAGAGCAGTGGAGACGCGTTCTCTGGAGTGACGAATCGCGCTTCTCCATCTGGCAATCTGATGGACGGGTCTGGGTTTGGCGGTTGCCAGGAGAACGGTACTTGTCTGACTGCATTGTGCCAAGTGTAAAGTTTGGTGGAGGGGGGATTATGGTGTGGGGTTGTTTTTCAGGAGCTGGGCTTGGCCCCTTAGTTCCAGTGAAAGGAACTCTGAATGCTTCAGCATACCAAGACATTTTGGACAATTCCATGCTCCCAACTTTGTGGGAACAGTTTGGAGCTGGCCCCTTCCTCTTCCAACATGACTGTGCACCAGTGCACAAAGCAAGGTCCATAAAGACATGGATGACAGAGTCTGGTGTGGATGAACTTGACTGGCCTGCACAGAGTCCTGACCTCAACCCGATAGAACACCTTTGGGATGAATTAGAGCGGAGACTGAGAGCCAGGCCTTCTCGTCCAACATCAGTGTGCGACCTCACAAATGCGCTTCTGGAAGAATGGTCAAAAATTCCCATAAACACACTCCTAAACCTTGTGGACAGCCTTCCCAGAAGAGTTGAAGCTGTTCTAGCTGCAAAGGGTGGACCGACGTCATATTGAACCCTATGGATTAGGAACGGGATGTCACTTAAGCTCATATGTGAGTCAAGGCAGGTGAGCAAATACTTTTGGCAATATAGTGTAGCAAAGGTGCTAATTCTCCCATTCAATGAATAAACCTGAGAGAAGCTGTGTCTTTCCTGAACAAAATCTTATTAAGTTCTTCCAAGCTGCACGGACAAATGCCTCAAAATAATATTTCCTCGGTAGAGGTGCAATGAATATAAGAGGTGACAGAACTAGTTTTTTGGTGGTTGCATTATTGAATCTAGTATGAGTGACCTCGTTTGATGCTTTTTTCATCTATTCCAGATTAGAATTGTTCCATTTGATGTTTAATTTACCAATTTAATAATTCATCAAAGAATAGGCAACATGATTTTGTTTGTTTCTCCTTTTGAGCAGTGAGGGAGGGAAGCACATTTACTGTTTCATTACTGTCATTTCTGGCAGAAATCGAGGCGTGAAGTGAAGCGAGAGCGGTCGGATAAGGTGTGGGGGGTAAAGAGCGAGAGGGAGGCAGACCGGGAGCTTGTAACGCCATCTCCACGCTCTGCTGGCCAAACAGGAGCTGATAGGGCAAATGTGTTTCTGCTCAGGTGTGTTGAATTATTAAACAGACAGCATGAAGAGAGGCCAGCTAACATCTGCCTTCATGACCAGCTGTGGATAAAACAGTCAATCTGTGGTTGGGTGGGGCTGTGTTTGTGCAGATATTAAAAAGACAAGTGTTTTCTATAAAACATTGAAACACTTTTTGCTCCTGTCAATCAGAACTACAGCAAAAGTCAAACACACCTGTTTCTAAAATACTCCAAATACAAAGTTTTCACATTTCTTAATGTTTTACTGGCATCATCGACTGAAGGTTTCTTTGTTTATTGATCCACTCATTGTGCCACTGCACCCAGCTTTGAATTTCAGGGATGACTGAACAGATTATAGGTGAGTCTGAGAGGTTAATGGATTTCTTCAACAAATAAATACAGCATAAATCAATTAATGTCATTAAGAGAGTCTGCCTTTAAGTTAGGCCAAAAAAAGGATATTCTAGATAAATATGTTATCTTTCAAACTTAAGTTTTAATCAAGGGCCGATGTGATGTTATTCAGATTGTCATAAAACATGACCAGGATAGAAATGTCTTACTCTATGTTGATAATGATAAACTCCAATGGATGATGTATGCAATTTCTAAAACTTGCGGAAAAAGTGAAAAACCAGTTTTTTTATTTTTCTTTTTCAAATCTTTTACAAACAACACTTCCACTGTCTGTTCCAGGACAGTGCTAATTAATGTTAAACTGTTTGTATAAAGGTAGGCAAACATGTTTGAATGGTTGGAAAGACCACAAAGAAGCATGTTGAAAAGTGTTAAACTCTTTGTCATTGATGTGAAAAATAGTTTAATCAAAATCCTATTTATGAAGCTAAAGTTGATGGTACAAAGAGCTGAATTGAACATAAAAGGAGTGTAGGAGAGGGTATTGTCTATTAGTACAGGGGTTAGACTATACACACTTTATACATATGAACCAAACAATTAAAGAGTGCATTTAACAAAAAATAATAAGTCTACAAAATAATAAAAATATATGAAACCAGGTGAAGGAAGAAAATTTTGCAGAACAAAACCTTTGGGCTGAAGCAGTGGGCTGTTGAGGCTATGGAATTAAATTTAGTACCTCTACAATAAATAACCCAAACTGACAAGAACTGGATTTATCCTTGAGAAGGCTACTGATGGGAATACCAGTCTGGTACAATGGTTTAATGAGAGGGGCAGGATGTGAGGGGAGAGTCGGAGGGCAGAGCTGAAAGTGGGATCATAAAACACCCAGAAAAGAAACATTTAGAGGAGGAAAAATTAGACTGTAAAAGGTTAAGATGAAAAGCATACGGAGAAATGTCCCAATGATTCTAGGCTGCATAACCCATCCATGTAAGGATGTGTTTGTCTTTTTTAACTACTCATGGCCGCCTAGGTTAATATACTAAAAAATAAAGGTCATGATTTTGCTCACTGTTGAATGACATAATAAACAGAGAGTGTTTGTATATAGTAAATCTTCTTCACACTAAACTAAAAGTTGATACCCACATTCAATTTACAAAATAAAAGCTAAAAGGCCAACTATGAAATCTTGGCATTTCTAAAGGTAAAGATTTTCCTCTCATTAGCCAGACTACTTCAGTGGCAAGTTCTGTTGACATGTACAGCAAATAAAAGACTAAAAGTTCTCGTTTCAAGATTCCAAGTGACTAATGATGCTTCATTCTCCAGCCCAATACATGAAGCAAACCTCTTTATAAAAGTTCATAACATAAACGCTATTTGTTTGAACTATGGAGATAGAGCTGTGGAAATGACATCTGTTTTTATGTAATTCATGTTACAAATGAGACGCAGCAAGAGTCCAAGTTGTTTTATAGATTACTGACAAATGAAGCAGAATTGCAGGTAGAAAAATACATGGTTTTAGTCACTGTTTAATCCATGCATCAAATGGAACAAACTCCACATCCGTTGCACCATTTACATTTCACATGGGGATTTCACCATCTGTGCTTCAACTGCACTGAAATGAACAGTTTCTATGTATAATTAAGGGGTGAATAAAATATTTAGATCCTTTATGTAAGAATAATAACTAATACATTTGACTAGAATCATGGCTCTCCATTTTGTTTAATTTTTAAATTTGGTGGGTTACTGAGTTGTCCCTACAGGCCAGCTGTGAATCCCTTACAAAGCAAGCAAATGCTTGATGTACATGTCAGATTTTTATCTTAATAAAAGTGAATAAATGAATAAAATCCAGCCTATAAAAGTAACCGAGCTTTGTGGGTATAACCCAACAAAATATACTGTAGCTCAAAGGGACATTACTTTATTGGCAAAACAGAAAAAAGAATTATTTTTTAAGCAGAATATTGTATAAAGAGATGTTTATGATGAGGTTACTCATGTTTTCATACATTTTACTGTACTTTAAACAACAGCAGAAAACTAAATCGCACCTAAATATATTTATATTATATAGTTTTCCATATGATATTTTGTTTTATTAAGAAATATGCAAGATCATTCTGTCCCCTCGATTGTTGCTTTGCTCCAACCATTTGCAACGTTACGTCATTTCTCATAAACCCATATCCTATACGAAATGAGAATCAATTATGACCTGTGTGACCTCGGCCTCCCTCTGCCTCACTGACTCCAGGGTGCAATGATGAAGGAGATGGAAAAAATTGGCTAAAGGAAGCCGAGTGAGTTAGAATAAGGGAAGGTGACGGAGGAGAACGAGAGGAGTCGCTGTGTGAGTGATAAAGTGCCTCGGGCTGCCTTAATGAAAAGCCTCTTGTGGCGATGGAGAGATTGCCTCTGGAATGCGCTGCTGATGGGAGAAGCAGCAGCTCGGTGCAAAATGCAGACTAATTAATGCGTTGAAGGGGCTGGGGTGACAGGGGGGAGATTAGAGCTACTGACAGTGCAACCTGAGCTAAGGGGAGCTGGACAAGTGCACCCTGGATTCAGGATGAAGCGGTAATACAGCATAAGAATGAAGTGCTGTGTTGCTGCTAAATGTTTACACTATAACCGTCTACTAGTTCTAGCTCAGAAGCATATATAAAAAAAAAAAAATAGACGTACAAATGACTTGAAGGATTGTTCATCTAAACTGCATTTTTTTTTATACAAGTGGTCACCATTACACAACCATAATCTTTTGAAAGAAGCATTTCAAAGCCAAGAATTGAATTTAAAAAGGCTTATAGTGCACTAGGCATCAGCCATGTAACCTGGAAATAATTCAAAGAAGAACTGTTCCTCCTAATTCTTTTTAAAAGTATTGTTTAAATTGATGCAGAAATGTTTGGATGGTTGGAGAGACCAATGAATCATGTAATGGGAGATTTAGCTAATTCGAATAAAGACACTTAATGAATTAGAGCCTTCTATTGGACGCTAAAAAGAAAATGCTTCTCCAGTTTAAATTACTTCTTTCATTTGGTAACAAGTAATTGAATTATGTTTGCCCAACTTCATTTATTTAAATTTTTGACTTATAAACGTAAGAACTTGAACTTGACTTGATTCAGTTACTTGTTGCCAATTGAAACAAATCATTTACCGTAAGTTGGAGCACCATATTCACTACAGACACTTATTACTATATTATGTTCTCAAATATTTATCTATATAAGCAAATATTTATACGATTAAAACTTTAGACTAACTGTAGACATATATGAACACATTTTACTTCTCCCTAGTGAGATATTCAGCCTGAGAAATGTATTCTGTCAAAAAAGTGAGTCACTTCTAGGTAATGTTTTCAAGGTAATGTTTTTGATTAGTTTGTATACAAAGTATTTCATTTCAGGCTTTAAACTGTTACATTATGTCAATGATGCAGTTAACGTTTTAATTAAATTCTATTTTTAAGGTGTAAGTTGGATATTTATTCTAAAGGGCTGAATTAAACATTAAAGGGAGTGTAAGAGTGCGGACTATATGCATTATATTCATTAACTAAATAATGCATTTTTAGAATTATTACAGGGATTAAACTGGGTTTTACCCAAATCCTTCCAATAAAGATGCACATCGCTCTTGGTTCAGAAGCATCCAAGTTTGACTCACTTCAGTGCAGTCAAATGTTTTTAAATTAAACATGCAATCCAACAAACTTTCTTTCCTCTTGATCAAGAAGCTTTATTGTCCAAAAGACAAACTTAGAATTTCTTACCGTACTATGACGTGTCAGGCGGATCATATTGGCTAATTTCTTTCCTTTTTATGCCACTCAAAAAAGCAACAATAATAAATAGCAGTCAAAAGATGTATGGCTAAATCCAAGAATTCAACCGGCGCCAATAGCCAACTGCAATATATTCCAGGTGCTGCAGTCACCTGTCTATAATATAGGGGCGGAGGCAAGAAGCAGCGTAAATTATGCACTGCAGCAATGCAACACACAGCAATTATTTCATAATTTCATAATTAAGTCAACTCATACTTCAAATATTTCACGTTCATATATGTCATACCAAATCAGACAAATAAAGAAATAATAGAATATTCAATCATAAATCAAGCATTTGGCTCCAACACTGGGAATCTTTTTCCCATTTCAATAAATACTGCTCATACCAGAATAATCTTTCCTCCTCATGTCCCAGCGGAAATGTGTCTTGGTAGCAATCGGTGTAAACGCGTGAATACATGAGACGACAATACAGCTCAGGTGTTAGGGCAATTAAAACATAATTAAATAATGTGGCTACAGTAAAAAAAAAACAAAAAAAAAAACTGCATCCACTGATAACACATTGCTAAAATCACCAGAAATCTCCTTTTTATTCCAGTAAAATTTAGTTCTGTAATCTGTGGAAATGATATCACTGCTTTAAGATATCTGCTTGACTTATCTGGAAAGAGTATCTGATACTAAGTGTGGTGACCTAGATGGAAAAGCAAATGCACAGCTGTGTTGAAGCAAACCAGAACAAGGGAACAGAGAAAAATGGGAAAGTGACAGAAAAAATGTGGGCAAAAGGAAAAGGTAAAAGAGAATCTCCAGCTGATTGGACACCTGGAATGACAGATGGGTCAAAGGTCATGAAGGAGCTGTCAAGCTGTCACTGCAGTGTCCTTTCAGTGCTTTAACACAGGTTGACTAAAGGAAGAAACCTCTAAAAGTCACTATTTGCCAGTTTGTTTTATCATTTATATATTCTTCATTATCTCCATTGTTATATTTCATAATTTCTGCAATTCAAAACAGAAAAAGTTTCCCATGAGATTGATGATGCATCAGCGCCAATCAACTTTAAGGTAAAATAAAATAAAGCAAACGCCACAGTAGTGACACCTCAACCTCCAAAAGCAAAACATATCAAGGAAGGACAGCGATTAATATTAGTAATAATTAGTTACTAATATATTAGAATAATTATTAGTTATTCACATTTTAGCACACCATATCACAAAACGGAGTTTTTAATATAAACACAAAACAATACCTATTAACTTCTACTAGATCTCCAAAAAGTGTGTTTTATAAATTTATATATATGTATATATACTATTTACAATTTAAATTAAGAACATATTTGGTAATCTAATCTTTGTTTAGCAACTCATAATGACAGTTTAGGCAAAAAACATAAGAGTATGGTAACAGCCCTTTCCGAATGATGTGGTAATTTTATTTATTGATTGCATAATAAATAACATTACTTCAATTTAAATCCCTAGAAAAATGATGTATTGAAGTATGCAAGCTCATATTGAACAGAGATGAAGATTGGTGTAAGCAGATTTGAGTAATTGATTTCATAAGGAATGATTTTTCATAACAAAAGCCTGGCCTGCAGACAGCTTAAACTATCATTACAATTTTATTATCTGTATTGCAGCTAACAGCATCATTAGTCTATGCTTCATTGCTGCTCACTGCAGAAACAATTTACTTTATTGATAAATTGGAGAGAAAATAATTTGCAACAGCAAGCTGGTATTTAAATATGCATCTGAGGTTAAAACAGTTGACATGAATTTGTGAAATTCTCTTATCTTCCTTTATCAGAATATTCACTAAAGCAAACAACAAATGTTTTCAATACATTAGTTGACAAAAATATCGACATGACAACATCTAAAGTCACTACAGTCAATGAATGCCCAAACTCAACACCAGAGCAATGGATGAAGGCTGCTTTTTTTGTCTAATCCACAGTCATATAGCCTTTACCAGCTCTGATTGTGGTCTTAGTACACCAATTAAAAAGGACAAGAAATCAGGAGCTACTGGAGGTAAATAATCAGGACAGTATACAGTATATTGGGAAAATACCATTTCCTGGCCAGTTTAATGTTAATTTGACAAGTAGCGCCATCTTATGTCTTTTGCTCTTCCTAATTACAAAGTCAATTAACAACAGTGTCCTCATTTTGCATCAAAATATTCCAAACTGGGTCCCTTTGACATGTTGAGGCATGGATCTAATTGGACGTCTAGCGATGTGTTGATGTGCAAACATCTCGCAGGGTTTGCAAACTGTAAACCCTGCGAGATTGAGCCGGTGTAATATCTGAATGGTTTCACCCCAAAAAACCCACAGATACTTGATTGGATTTAAATCCAGAAAAAAAAAATATTCCAAACCCTTTATTAAAAAATGGAAACGGTCGGAGGGAAAGCAAAAACTTCTAAGACAGCCAAAGAAATAACAGTTATCTTCTATTTAAATACTTGTTATTGACTGAGATTCTACTACAACATTGTACAGGGTCTTTACAATGCTCAAGTAGGAGCAATATGTTAGGGTAACATCCACATGGATGGCAACACACTAAGCCTCCAAGCTGAATATTGCCCAAAGCCACGCACTGCCTCCAAAGTCTGTCTTCTTCCAATATTACACCCCAGTGCCATGTGTTTTCCAGGCGAATCCCATTTCCACACAATCCGCATGATGGACAATGGACAAAAATATGCATTGGCATCTGACAATGCAGACGTACCTACAAAAGCCAGAGCTGTCAAAAGCATTTATGTTTATTACTCAAGTAGAAATACTTTTTGTAACGCCATCTGTTTTAAAACAGAAGAAATTAGAGTATCAACTAAGCTTTTTACCTAAGTAAAAGTGTAAAGTACCATTTTTAAAACTACTTACAGTACAAAACTAAAAGTAGTGCATGAAAAAAATGTTAAGGACAGATGCTTTAAACGTTATACTGGTTACCGCACTACCTTATTAAATGAACAATTTCCTACTATTCTGAATGAAAACGTCCTTATACTTACTTAGTTACTATAACTAATGGCAACAGGGTCAAATTAAACTTTGCATAATCTTAAAAAAACTATTAGTTTTGGTATGTGGTAAAAAAAACAAGTTCCGGACAAAGAAATTGTCTGAATAAAATCATTTTTATGCTTTATTTATTTTTTAAATGCCAGAAGGCATAAGGAAAATTTGCTTAAATGAAACAAAACTAACAAGCCTACTTTTTTTAAATGTAATCAGTAGAAAGTAAAGATAATTGCAAAACAACTGCAAGTAGAGTAGAAATGGAAGATTTGTCTAAAAAATTAATTACTCCATTAAAGTGAAGACAGCCAAAATTTCTACTTAAGTAAGGTAATGAAGTATTTGTTCTTTTTTACTTGACACCTGTAAGAAAAGCAGAACCAGCTTGAACTGCAACCATCCAACCACATATGGCAAGTGCATCACAGGTCTTGGCTGACCTTGTCTCTTTTGCTTGATTTATGTCCCTAATTAGCGGTTCAAGGTACAGTAGCTTAAAAACGTTCACTTGAAATGTATTTTTAAAGTAAAAAAAAAACATCTGTTGGTTTTAATATGAAGGGAAAAGGTGATTTTTGGAGAGTTGATTTTTACATGTAAACAAAAGATTCACTACTGAAGACCTAATGACTTTCTGGTGTTTCTCAACATAAAAGCTTATTGCATCTGATGTTCTCACTGAAATTGTGACATTTTCAGAACATCTGGACTTCAAGTTTGCACTTATGTTGAGTACCTTGACGGGTTTCTTGCGCGCTAATTCTGCCTCGTTGTTCTCAGCCTCCTCGTGCTCCTTGCAGCCTTGGGGAAGGTTGGAGTAGTTGGCCAGGCTGCTGAGAAGGGACGACACCATGGGCCTGGTGTCCATTTCCTCCTGAAGAGACAATGACGAATGGATATAATCAGTTAGCAGTGTGTTAAATTTTGGATAATCTCCAGAATAACCCCAGTCGACGTTGGCAGATAGCCACTCACACTGAGCCTGGTTCTGCTGGAGGTTTCTTCCTGTTAAAAGGGAGTTTTTCCTCTCCATTGTCGCTACAAGCATGCTTAGTGTGAGGGATTGCCTTCAACTCAATGAGTTGATGCAATCAACTGCTTTTCCGTAAATGGAAAACTTTGAGTGTATACTGCAAAAAATATAAATCTCAATAAGTTATTTTTTCTTAAAATAAGTGTGTTTTTCCTTGATTTGAGGAGATAAGTAAGACACTTTGCCAATGGAACAAGACAATTTCCTTTTAAAATAAGAAAAAAATATTTTATCGTCTTATTTCAAGTAAATATTATCTAACTATCTTATTTTAAGAGTGAAAATACTCATTCCATTGGCAAATCATCTTATTTACCTGCTCAAATTAAGGCTAAATATACTTAATTTAAGCCATTTTTTACTTATTTCTGGATTGTTTTTGCAGTGAAAAACCTTGAGATGACATGTGTTGTGAATTGGTACAATATAAATAAACTGAATTGAATTGAAAACCACTGACTCTAGTTTTTTAATGAGTTATCTCCAAATTTGTAAAAGTTCAAGCAAAAACAAAATGAACACAGCACGTTTCCTATTAGATTGGGAAAAGTTATAAGGTCTCTCCTGTCACTGTGTAAAAGATGGTTGCATTAATACACAGCTCCTACATGCCCTTCTAACAATAACTACCTTCATTAATCAATGTCCGGGCCCTACGGTTAGATCCGTTAGACCCTGTGTCCAACTTTCAGTGCTGAACATGTGTATAAACCTTCTCCATGTACATGAGAGCGGGCCTGTGCAGATGAGATTTTACCTCAAACAAGGCCATGTTCTTGCCGTCATATTGTTGACTCTTTTCAGCTGCAGCTTCACTGCTGTTGATGAAGGGGCTGCTCTCTTTGGGATTACTGTCACCTGAAAGAAACAAGACACAGATATGTTTTAGGGCTGCACTGAAATAAAACAGGCACATAAAGGACAAACCTGCAGGGGGAGGTTTTTCTGACTTACATTAAGCCCCTTTTGGGTACAAAGTCACTTTCAAAAGCACAGACTTTTTAAAAAGATCTTTCTATTTCTGATTAGGTGAAGAGAGACACACACGAGGCTTTAAGTACAGGATGTTAGCCAAGAAAGGACGGGAGGCTTGTCATCTCTGTCAGAGGGGGGAAGAAACAGAATGAAAGCTAATGGACTGTGCAATCGCAATATGTGCAATGCTATATATCCCATATGTCCAAGACCAGAAGATCTCAATCAGGTTCAAGAAACACTAAGATGTTTTTAAACCATCTCTGAAAGGAAAACAAGCACCACTGAAACATCATAAGGAATTCTTTCCAGCTTCCTTGTCAACAAAACCCAGAGACAAAGAGGCAGAGTGATGTTATTTCGGGTGACAGCAAGCTTAAGGCATCAAGGCTCCATGTACAAGCATCTGTCCACAAGTTCCCTTGCCCAGACCAAGCCGGGTCTTTGAACAACCCAAAAAAAAATTTAACTAAAAAAAGTTTTAAAACAATGTGATGAAAGTTTCTGCAACTGTCTGTCTGCAAACCTCTTTGATTTCCATGATATAATTGACAATATCACTGATGTCATGCATCGGACCATGATAACATAACTTTTGCAGCATTAGTAAACAAATCACCTCATTTCAGTTGTTCCCTTTACAACAGCAGCTATTATTTTAATTTGATAAACAGGCTTTATTTACTCTGTAATTGGGCTCTAACTCTGACACTACCTTAGTTATGTCACTGAGTTGGACTCATATGACTTGGATGTCACCTAAATATGAGATCAGTTTAGTTTCTGATGGATGTCACATTAATACAAATAACCTAAATACTTTGAAATCATCTATGTGTAATTACGTTTTAAAATCCATATTTATTAGCAAAATTTTGTGAAATCTTTTTTAGTAGCACGTTGCTCATGTTCGGCACTGACAGACTGCAGTTCATCCCAGCAGTCAGGACTTTACATGTGATGAAGAAGGGAGTTTTTCCACTCCACTGTCGCTACAAGCATGCATAGTGTGAGGGATTGCCATCGAGTCAATGAGTCGATGCAATCAACTGGTTTTCCTTAGCTAACTTTGAATCAATTTGACTGTATGATCTGGTACAACTGTAAAGTGCCTTGAGATGACATGTGTTGTGAATTGACGCTATATATAATCTGAATTGAATTGATGTAGAACCAAGACTTCTTTTCATCAAATGGTCACTGAACCTTTTTATTACACTCTTAATTTAAATAGACAAAAATTATTTATCAGCAGCAATTAAAAAAACATAATGACTCTAAAAGCATATTTATTAATTCCTATATCTGTGGTGTGAAACATGGGTGGGTTTGTTATGTCAGGCAGCCATAGCAGTCTATGTTCGTAAGTGTGCTCCTATGGTTGAGAAGATTACCACTGTAAGATGGTATTTCAAATTATTTTACAAATATCTTAAGTTATAAACATTTCAATATAATACACTTTACCAATAGAAGTTTAAATCATGTAATGTAAAATCAGTTTACGTTTAACTGTATTCTGAGGAATAAAATTACAACATGAACAATTTCAAATTGTCTGGGTTGTAAATTTTTTTTTTATCCACACAATTTAAAAATGTGTTTTAGCATCTTTCAAAGGGACCACTTGCTTTTTGGAGTCTTTAACCAACATCAGCATAATTCTGGTATGATATCTGACTATCCCACTTGGAAGGATTAAGACAGTTTATGTAAAATGCTGAACTTCTTGTGTCATTTAACGATACCATAAGAGCAAATGTCAGCTTCTCTATGGAGAACGGAAAAAATACAAACTGAATTTCCACAGACTAAACCATCAAAATGGATCATGAGATCAAACCATGTTGAATCTGAGCCCATTTTCTGTTCTGTTCTTATGGTGCATGAACCTGTGGAGATAAGCTGAGGGTTTTAAGGTACAAGAGTGGAAGAATGAACTTTCGTCAAGGTGCAAGTTCATCTGTCTTTCTAGCTTCTCTCTTGGACTATCACACAGAAAAGTATAGCCAAAAAAATGCCAGTGAAAGCGCAGGCGTTGAATTTAATGTAAAGGATTCTGTTTGCAGAATTAAAATGAATCGAAATTTGTTTAAGAACATCCCGCTTACAGTCCAAATAAGTGCGCAATTTAAGTATTTTTTCTGAGAATGAATGCAGAAGAAAAAAATAGAAAGTACTGGAAATAAGTGTATTCTATCGGGATGTATTCCAATAAGCTTATTTCAATTTTTATTACTGAATGGACATCGTGTGGAAGCTAGAGAGCTCAAATACAAAAAAAATGAGAGAAAAATAGGAAAAATTATTTAGAGAAATTTTAATAACAAATAGCGTTTTCAAAATAGTTTATGTGGCAACTGAGGAGAATGAAGTACTTGTAAACAAACTCTCCAGAGCCAGGCTGCAATTAATATATAACAGTGCATTTGGATTGCTAGCTAGCATATGATAGCTTATGTATTTTCTTAAACTGTCATTTATAAAAACTCAATCACTAAAGCAGGCGTCCAAGCTGATGATTTCAGTTTTGACCCATATGAACCAGACTTCTTCTTGTTAAATGGAAAATAAGACAATACCGATTGCTTCTATTAATCAAACCTTTAAAAAAGCACCATGGATGCTGAGGACAACAAAAAAATTAGAAAATCACAAAAAATGATTAAAGCAATTTGATCACCATAAACAGCAAAGGTCTTGGTTGTGAAGGTTGCACGGTGTCAACTGTCTCATTTGCACCTTCAAGCATAACTTGAGGAAGACAGCAGATTGCTCTCCCTCTGGCTCTCGGTCTCGTCTTGGACTGAACACTGTGAGACCGGGTTATTTTTAGCCAGAATGCTGCAGCTATGATGTCGGAGCAGGGCTAACAGACGGCACGCCGTTGTGTGGAGACAACCGAATGTAGGGCCACTCAGACAGAGGGCACAGAGAAAATAGGGCAGCGTTGAAGGATTGTGGTTGAAAACAGCAGAGAAGCGAAATAATTAAAAAGGTAGCAGTTCAGTGAAAGGGGTAAAAGTAAGAGTGCAGATAAAAAGATGGAAGAAGAGACAGATAGATGGTGTGAGAGTGAACAGATAAAGTGGGAAGCCGCAGAGGGAGAGTGGAGCCACACTGTAAAATGTAAAAGCTCCTGCAACATTTAAGGTTCAGCTCACTTTGACCTGAAGGTTAAAATAAACATAGCTGGTAGAAGGGAAAGTAAAGTGTCCCGCAAAGAGCATGAGGATTACTCTGTTATTTTGCAGACAGCTTCTATCATCCATGAATCACATCCGTAAATGGTAAAAGATGGATGGATGGACGGACAGACGGATGAATTTTGAAGGTGTCATTTGCAACATGCTATAAATTGTAAGTTTGCTTTATCAAGTCCAAATCAAAATTTCTTTATCAGTTCCAGTGAGTTCCTGATGGAAACATAATTCTTTGTATTGAGAGCTGTCCCCTTCACAACAGTGATTTAATTTATATGCAAAAAAGTAAAAAAAGATCAACGAGATTTAAAGGGGAGTGGTTAGCTGTATGTCAAAATGACTAACATGCTTGTAAAGCATTAAAGCATTTCGAATTCCCCTGATTAAACCAGCAGTTAAGCCTAAAGCGCTTCTACTTATGACCTACAATATAACTCTCATTGTTGGCTAACATGGAAAAGCTTCACAAATTATATATCTCTTAGGCTGCTTCAATGAAAGACATTCATATTTGTGAATGAGTTTTTGTAAAGGTTTAACAGTGGAAACAGAGCAGCTCTTAAAGAACCAAAAGAACAATTGTTAACATGCACACCCTGTATCAAAAAGTCACAAAGGCAACTACTCATTTTTATCATTTACCTCTACCTTTATAATTCAAATCTCATCCTCAAAGGAATAATGGATTAATTCATTTTTTTGACAATTCTGGAAATAGTTTTGCACTGACCCCATCAGTAAAGCAGCTTATCCATTTCCTGTCTGATGGGATCTGTACAACAATGGCTCTAGCTATTAAAGCCTCTTTTATAGTTGAAATGCAGAACTTCACCACTCACTGTGTGTCTTTCTGTCCGTGGAAATCCATCATCATACTTTAAGTTTCACATCTGATATTTTTTTAATAGTTGGTGCTTAGTGCACACAGGCTTATACTGGGCTTACTGTCATGCCATCAACCAAATGAAAGAATTTTTCTCTTTTATACTGTTTCTGTATTTCATGTGCCTTTTAATCCTTTATTTATATATTATATTATCTTCTAAGTAGCTTAATATTAAATTAGACTAAGCATTAAAATATCTCTTTTATATTTCATAAAAAATTGTAAACAAATAAATAAGTTTTTCTAGAATTTAATGTTGAGGCAATATTAAAGGGGCTTAGTTTTCTAATCATACTGCCACCTGTGGCCAAAACACAGAACTGCAGCACTCTTCGGCTTGTTTTTTTTTTTTTACTTTTCTTATTTGTCTGAGTTGAGCTGGCTATAAGTCGCTTCTGAGGATCCACAAAATTCATCTTGAACTACTACGCTTCAATTGTTAGCAAGTTTGAAAATATTAAGTGAGGACACAGTTAATGATACATCTGCAGAAACAACGTGGGGATTTCTGACCGACAGTGCTTTTAGGGAAAATTGGCCACAGGCTTACAGATGCATCAATGCTGAACTACTAACGTGTCACTCTTCTAATCAATATTTCAGTCGCAAAGGATCAAATAAAAAGGCTATTGTAAAGATATTTTTCACTAAAGACTAAAAATAATGTCTCTGTAAATTATGTATACTGAACGTTTTAGTTTTAAACATTTAAACTGGTAAGTCAGCATGTTTAAAAATTATTTGCATAGCCTCTATCAATTTTATCCACGGCTATGAATAAAGTTATTCTTGTTTTTGTACCCTTTTAATAATCCCATAAATTCTTCCATAGAGGGTGTAATTCTTCTCTTGATGTGTTGTCTAGGTTTTAACAGCTTATTCATATCTGAGTCCTTTTAGTCATATTTTATCATAGTCAACCCAAATGCAGGATGACTGATAACTTTAAAATATTCCACTTATGTACCTAAACACCTTTGAGTTGATTTTATTTGATGCCCTTTCTGTTGTTACCAACAAATACTGTAAAGTCACCTTCATTGAATTTGGCTGAACACCAGCAGGCTTTTTCATTTGACCAAACCCTCAATAAACAAGGTGACATGTTTATGCTGCAACACTTTCAGTAGATTAAGGACGCAGTACTTACAATGTGTATTCCCTGCTTTTGATTGATTCTAGTTTCTTATATCTAATAAAAATCATTTTAAAACCAGAGTGGTGATCTAAGACTATGGACTATGCAAGGCACAAAGAAGCTTCTGGGTTCGATTCCCGGCCTGGTGTCTTTTGCATGGTGTTTGCATGTTCTCCCTGTACATGCTTGGGTTCTCTCTGGGTATCCACCATCCAAAAAAATGACTATTAGGTTAATTGGTTTCTCTAAATTCTCCTTAGGTGTGAGTGTGTGCATGAATGGTTGCTTTTCCTGTTTGTCTCTGTGTTGCCCTGTAGACAGCTGGAGATGGGCACCAGCACCCCTCGCGACCCCTGTTGGGATAAGTGTGACAGAAAATGGATGGATGGATTTTTCAACCTATGAGTTTCTTTCAGAATTGCCCGTTTTTAGCTTTCATCGTCCAATCAGTGCCTAATGAGTTCTAATTACCAGTTGTAATCTAGTCAGTACTGTGTTTAAAAGGACGCGCAGAGTTATTTTTGTTTGATTTTTATCAAAGTTAAAAACTGTTTGGTTTTATAGCTATAGTTTCTTTTCTTTAACACTTCCACACAGGATTTAAGTTTTATAGTGTGCATGACTCAATAATCCTGTAAATATATTATCCATCCTTAGTTTGGAACATCTGCAGTTTCTCTAGTCAGTGTAAGATAAAAAAACAAAAAACATATTCATTTTCAACTTCTGCGATTTTAAAAGTGTTTTAGAAATTCCTTTAGCATTCATATTGTGCATTATTTTATGTTGGTCTTAGGTTCATGCTTTAGATTTTAACATAACATAAGAAAAGGTTAAAAAAAGGCACTTTAACCTTGATTGTAAAGAAAAATGTCGATGAAAAACCTATTTCACAGCAAGAGCTGCATTTAACCAAAAAAAGCAAGCCACTGAGGATGATTTGATAAGAACTATTTTAATGCACTTTATCGATCCTTCTTGTGAAGTGGTGAGGTGGCGACAGTCACAGCTTTTGCTGTCTCACTCTGGCTGCACGGTGTCACTTGGCTATCCTGCCCTTCGTCTCCGAGGACTGACTCCAATCGGATAAGCCAAAGAGCTACATATTCTTGAGGAGCTGACTCAACAGAAGCTCTGGGGCTACTTGTTGGTTTGGCACATGCATACGAGCAAGTGTGTATGTAAGTGGCGGTGCAAGTGCATGTGTGTGTTTGGCTCACACCCGATTAACTGCGCCGTAAAGCAGCAGAGGAGCTGCGGCCAATTAATCTCAACTTGGGAACAAGTGGCTGGATTGTAGCCATCTTGAAAGTAAAGTGCACTATCAATGTGGTGTTTCAAATAGTAGGAGTTTGAATTCATAATGTACTTATAGATAATTCATGTGTGAAACTGCACACATAACATTGGTTCTACACAGTGGAGTGAGTGCATGTTACTTTAGGGGAGAGAAGAAATGGAAGGGTTATTATTATTCAATATACATTATTCAAGCAAGTAAAAGGTTGGATTTCCTCCTGTATTTTTTTGAGGTGTGTCTCCTTTGCATAAAACTGCATTATTTCATGTCAAGCATTTATAGCTAAATGTATATTTGTTTTGTTGTTAGGATGCAGTTTTATGGTTGGTTGATATTTTATTTTTAATATGATTCTCAAATGTGGTCAATGATAAATGGTACCGAGGCCCTCTGTTCAGTTACAAAAAAACAATCCTCATTGCTGCATTCCATTTTAGCCATTTATTCATAATATTTCCCCCTAAATATTGCATTCATATGCGATTTACTTACTGCAAAGCATAATGTACAGAATAAGAATATGGTTACATTATTGAATCTCCATATCTGCCCATAGACATTCATTTCATTCACTAGTTTCTCTCCCTATTGACATATGTTATGCTTTCTTTTTGAGAGTTTTAATCTAAGACATGAGTATGAATATCGACATGAAAGCACTCACTTTTATCACTGTGCTGTGGGGCATAACTGTATGCTGATCAGTATTCAGTCCAATGCTTTAGGTGCAGTTTGAATTTTAATGCGCTGCCTCACAGGGTATGACTTTGAAACAGTCCCTTCTATGCAGGTCTTTATTGTCAAAGAGGTCCTCTTTTGTTATTTGATTTTAAACCGGTGGCATTCAATAGACTAGCTTCTGTTAGAATGTCTTAGGATGTTAAACCTCATGTTAGCTAATGTATCACACAATAGCAATCACATCCAATGTGACACTAAAAAGCACAAACTGTTTGTCTTCTTCTCTTTTTTGATGTATTTCGGTATCTTTGGTACTTCACTATTTACAGGCCTCACAAAGTATTGGTCCAGGGCACCAATACTTTTTAAAAAGTTTTGTGCTGAATTCAGTTAGGCAAATACAAATAATCACATGTTTATCAGTTATCCCTGTTAATAAAGAAAGTGAATGCTCAAATTTCTATGAACAGGAACATGATTTGATGCCATAGTATTGGACTTTGGAGCTTCAGCATCTAATGGAAATTCTGTAATGCTTTTAAAAACAGTAAAATCTCCCAGTGGATGATTCTCAGTTCATTAAACAACTTAAGAGGGTAGAAACTGTAAGGATCTTCACATTAAATAAACTACTGTATCTTGAAAAATGTCCAAGCAACGCACACCCGCGCTCGGCTTTACAGTATTCTTCACTTTAGTCATTTCACCTCCTTTATCTTCCAGTAACTGCATGCTGTAGTGTTTAAAACCTTTAAATGTAAAACCTGCACCTTTCTGACTTGTTCACCTGTCAATGCATGTTAACTTTGAAAGAAAAGTGACAGGCAGGCAGCAGGCCGCCTGGCGTGAGGTGCAGCTAATGTGTAGCCATGTAAAGCCTGCCACAGTGAGCCCCGGTGGAGCTTGGCTATCAGACTTCCTCAGGTTGTAGGCCGGTTTCAGGAGAACACTTTGTGCCCTGTCAGTCAGCTGCACGCCTCCTGCATGCATACCACTGCCCGCGGGAGTGACTTCAGCTAGCTGCTGTAATTGGTGAGCCACAGAGCTGTGGGGTGAAGGAAATAGATGAAAAAAAGGAAGGAATGGCGTGGGAGGAGAAGAGAGAGAGAGAGAGAGAGAGAGAGAGCGGCAGGGAGACAAGAGAATAGAGTGCAAGAGAGACTGATCGAGACTTGAGTTTAGGGAGGATTATACTCTGTGAGGTAATTGGTTGAGGACCAAAGGTGCCTCACGCCTGTTATCTTTGACTTTCTATCACCCAGTGCAAAGAATTGGGGTAGGATGAAAACCAAAAGAAAATGGTCAGTGACACGGTGGGATCAAGATCCCACGTAAGAAATTCCCCTTAGCTTATCTCATGCCAGGAAATTTATTTTAAGCCAAATATATAATTTCCTGTTGTGTTTTCTCCTGCCAGCTGCTGCTGTGAAGCCAGGCACTATCACAGTTATTTTTGGCCCCTTCTTGGATAAAGGAGTCCTGTAAGGGGGGGTCAGTAGACTGTAATTAAATGATATAATTTATGACAAAAATAAGGAGCTGGACAATAAGTGTGTTTCAGGTTCCAATCCCCAGATGGTTAGGCTTATTGATGTCAGTGTGTTAAAGTGATCAATTGGACTCTGTGGTGACAGGGCTATTGTGAACCCATCAGTTCAACTGCTTTCGTCTCAACACTAGATGTGTGAATGAAAGAAACAAACGATGTGTCTCTGCCGTCCTGCTTGTGCTGCTACTACCATCTATGAGGTCACATCCATAGTCATCCTAAACTCTGAAATAGGACAGGAGACAATTTTCCCAAAAGCCCCCAAGACAACATAGGGAGGGCACATCTTCTTCAGCACCTTCCCTCATTTATTTTACCGCGTGATCTTCACCCTGCAGCTGTGATATCACATCCCTTATGGTTAATTTACCTCCACACATCCTTGCCTTCACCTTCCCATTTTTGTATTCTGTGGCCTTTATCTCACCTCTCAAATTCAGCCAGAAAAAAATATTTCACTCATTTTGAAAAACAAAGCCCACAGACTTGATATGCATCTTAAAGTAACTGTACAAAGTGACACATAACCTTTTTTTTTTCTTAGCAAAAACATTTCTACTTGTTCACAACACTATAAGAGATATAGAGACAGAAATGGTTTTAGACATTCTCTATTTACTTTAGTAAAGACTATTCTATAGTCCATTTTATTCAAGATCAGCCCTAAATGTACATGTCTGTAGTATGTGCCAAGACTGCTTTAAATGTTTAGGATTTGGGTAAAATGGCTTGGATCTTTTTCTACATGCTGCACACCATTGTCTGACTTTAGTGGTGACTTTAGAAGCATGTTCATGGACCTCTTTAGATGACAAAGACACGATTTTTTGATGTGCACCAGTATTAAATGCTCACACAGCATCATGCCTCCATATTTCCCTTTATAGACAGGACGGTGCTGTCAGGCTGCTCAGCCTTCTTACTTTGTTCTCCAAATAAAATGTATCTCTAATGTTCTGGCCTCTTCCTCTATGAGTGACATTTTCATCACTCTAAAGGAATCATTTCATTCTATTAGAGATTTGCTGCATTTATACATATAATGATCACTGGTTAAAGAACAATCTTATCTTTTTTTCTTTACATCTTTGTCTTTGATGAAGCACAGAAGTGTTAGAAATGCACAAAACATGTTCTGTTTCTTATTATTCATTGGCATTTGACAGCATCATCTTTAATGGCTTTCTGAACGTTTTTTCCCTTGTTCCAACAAACCAATGCATGCATATCTGGGTATAGTGTTATTTTCTTCCCCCCATTGTTATTGCAAGTTCTGTTTTATTTAAATGGAAATTCAAACAACATAATACATGAATGCAAAAAAAATGCAATCAAAAATTTAACTTTGGAAACATTTTACTCAAAAGATGGTTTTGAGAAAAACTTATCTTCACATCTGGGGAGCTGTGCTTTCTTCTGGTGTGGTAAGCGAAGGGGCATCGATCTGCGTGGTTAGCAACAGTTTTATTGATAAATTGTGTTTGTTTGTATGGTTCTTTTATAAGAAGAACAGTTAAAAAAATATGAATATGAAAATATAAACTTAAAAAAATTTTTGAAAAAAAATAATAATTTGGAAATAAAATATGAAAAAAAGGGGAAAAAATCAAAGAAAAAAAAGCAAAGTTACCTGCTTTTTTAAAGTTTTATTTCTGGATTGCATTTTTTTTTCTATAATTACAAAAATTTTTTATTTTTACTTACACCAACAATGGAACAAAATTCCCTCTATAGATTTGTTGGTCTGGATTTGATTAAAAGCATTGTATGTGCCTCCATTTGGTCTGTGCTAATGTGATCTAAGTCAAATTTACTCTGCGCATTTTTATCCAGTACACTGGAGATTCTAAAAACATAATATTAATTAAAAGGTTAAAGTGTCTCTTCTTTCTAATGTAAAGATCACTGTAAAGCACAAATGTTTCGTTAATTCTATCTGCAACATGTGCACCTGATGGTGTTTGATGCTGTTGGGTTTAAACCTTATTCTTTTATTTTCTACAGAAATAAAACGACACAGTAATAACATCTGGAGTTTTCTTAGCTTGCAAATGTCCAGTATTCAAACCGATGGGCTGAGGTTGCAACAAAACACTCTCCAGCAAACTGCAATTAAAACTTAAGTGCTGATGTGCCGGGCAACTGCACGACATCTTACTGCTTCATAATGAGAAGAGGCAGGTTATGTAACGCAGAGCAAGATGACATCAGTGACGCACTCCACCATCTTCTCTAGAAGGCACACTAGTCTGCATGGGGAGAATACATCTACATCAAACTTGTTTCCAAACAAACAAACAGAATAAACAGCAGCTATGAAGCACCAATAAAAGCAGATGTGTCACAGTGATGTTCAGCCTCCTTTTACGAGTATTTTCACCTCTAATGTAGCTTTAGATTATTAAAATTCATCTTTCACCTTGGTAATAACACTGAATATACAGCTAAAGTTGGTTTATGTCAAAGCAGATGCATTTGTAGACATTGCAGAGTTAATTTTCAGACCTAAACTTAATTCAGATCAGGTGTCGAAATGTAAGGATAAGTGTTCAGACCATAGCATTCAGTCTGAATATTCTTGCATGGAAAAATCCCAGTCTAAGCTAGTAGTCTCACCAAAACTTTGCTGCAGTAGTTGTAGAACAAGCTGGGAAAGTGTTCACTTATCTGGAAATCTGAAAGCTACACTTAAATAATTTGTCTTTATATGTAAAAATAACCAGAAAATATCTGGTTTCTTTAAATATTTTTTAATATGTTAAAAAAATTAACAGACTACTCTAAAGTTTGTGACTGTAATGCTTCATATTGCGAAGAAGTTCACACTTTTATGAGGATTCAGACACTGCCTGAACCTGCTGACTGTGTCTCAATAGGAATCTCACATTTTAGAGGATATAAAAATAAATGGTCACAGAATAAGAAGCAAGGAGGGAGCAAAAGATCATTCATAATCAGCGCAGTTTATAGCCTATCAGCTATAACTGGACATATAATGGAGGAGGATCTACAGACTGAAGCTCTGCAGAAGACAGACAGAAAAAAGGAGGCAGACATTGTGCAGAAATGCAGACAGAAGTAGCAACATCCTGAAAAACTGTTTTTTTTTTTTTTTTGGTTTCTGGCCCCAGCAGATAAGAGCACAGCATTCATGGGTTTATCAGGTGTTTCGGTAGAGGTGCATTACCAGTTCCATGTACTGATAGTGTATAGTACTCCTAAATTGGTGTGTATGAACCTTCACACTTATTTCGAACATTTGTGCTGCTGGTGTGTTTGACCGCTCTTCCCAGAAACCCACAACACCGAGGCTAATG
The DNA here is from genome assembly GCF_016077235.1 of Cyprinodon tularosa. NCBI lineage: Eukaryota > Metazoa > Chordata > Actinopteri > Cyprinodontiformes > Cyprinodontidae > Cyprinodon > Cyprinodon tularosa. Next base: position 137,480 of record NW_024039517.1, on the reverse strand, counting down.
TTGTTGAAGACAGATGGATCTTAGTGGTATTTCTAGACTGTGGGAGATAAATAAATAATGAAACACAGATTTGAATTTAGACCGAGATTAAATCTTTAAGACCTAAGCTTTTTACGGCGTTGCGCTTAGAAAGACAAAAGCAAAAGGAAAAATAAAACAGCAGATATAGAACAAGATCTCCCACCCATAAAGGAGCGTCCACAAGTAGCTCACCTTTAATTCTTTTATTTTATAACATTAATGCTAAATGGGTCTTATTAAATTCTTAAGGGTGCTATTCGTCGGCATTTTATAAAATATGAAAGTCTTGTGTCTTGATTCCTTTTCAAAGAAACATTTGTGAAAAGCATGCAAAAGAAAAAGAGAAGGGGATACATTTAAAGTGGAAGTGAGATGGAGTGTATCTCTGTTAGGCTGTCTCTTCTGGCTGATCTTTAATGACTTTTTAAAAAACTCAAAATTAAAAAGAGAAAGTTAAATAAGAGGCTCTCTAGACAGTGAGGAGAAAAGACAGCATGAACAAAGGATCTTTTTCTTTTATTTCCCTCCTTTTCCCTGTTTTAGCCTGGCTGGTAAAAAGCCCTGTTGTCTGAAATTGATACAGTGGTTGTGTGTGTATAAACTCATTCCTGGTGGGCCTATACTGTAGACTCCAAAGACCAAGGCTTTTGTCTGCCTTTGATTACACCTATGAATTATGCATCTGCACCTCTGTTTCTGTGTGCCTCTTTGTGTGTGTGGAACTGAGCCAGCAACTGCAGTGCTTGGCGACAGTGACTGATACTGCTTTGCCATTCTCCTTGCTGCCTTTCTTTAACACACAGACACATGTCAGCCCACACACAAACATACCATATGGCTGATATGTGCCCTTTTTAATACTTTTAACCTCTGCATCAGTATTTAGAGCAAAAACCTTAAAGTCATAGGGAAGTGGCTGGTCCAACGGTTGCAGTTCAGAATTCTCCCGAGTGGTGCACGACTTTACATGAGTGAATAAAGTGAATGTGATTGGTCGTTTATCAAGGGGGCGGGATGGTTGTGGCGGAAGGTTCGCAAGCAAGTTTGATTGTGGCCGGTGTCTCGAAAGCATCTTGCTAACCAGTTAGCAACTTAGTGCTAGTAGGTTCCCAATGGAAAATTACAATGGGACCAAGCATTACTAAATTGGTGACTTAGCAACGACAATGTCAGAGAATACTATGGACAGCGGAAACATGCAAGAGGAGGAGAGTTTTGTGTCGGAGGTCGTGGATGAGTCTCCTCTGTCATATTTTTTATTTAGAGGAAGATGTTGTGGAAGAGAACGCCACGGCGGCAGAAGCTTGGTTTGGTGTAGAAGGCTTACAGCCGTACATGTTTGAGCCCTTGCCTCGCAACGCTGCCAGTTCTGTTAGCTCTACGCCTGCCGAAGACACAGACGTCCATCCCCGTGAACACTGGGACGGAACCCAATGGGAAAGGAAAAAATGATTCTTATTTCAACCGTTGGGTATATTAGCTGTGTCTTATGATAATAAAGATGCTTTGAACAAAAAAATTTCATTGACAGATGACTGTTGATTTTGATTGGCCGAATTAAGGTGTACAAGCTGACGTATAAATTAAGACAGGATTTTTTTTTAAATGGAAATTTTCTAAGTTTTGGGACAATGTGGTCTTAAAAAGAAAACATTTATATACATGTTTAAGCCAGAATGATTTGAAATTTAAATATGACTTCCCTATGACTTTAAATAAAAATCAGTGATTGTAAAGATTTCACTCTTTAACCATTTATATATTTTTTACCAAAGGTCAAACACTAATCTGCCTTTTAAACACCCAATTGGTGATATTTATTTATCTGAGCCTAATAAACCTGTTTCATATGTAAAGCCTAATGGATTAAATTGCATGAATGCATGAAAGCTAAGTTTATTATGAGTCCAGATGGGATACTAATGCGTGCACAGAATTAGTTCAGTTCACAGATTTTGTGGTAAGAGATAATCCCAATGAGCTGCCAGCTTGTCTAAAGCAAACATTGATCTCATCCGCACACACTGAAGGGACTGCAGCATAATTATCTTACTTTCTTTTTATCTGTTACAAGAATTTAGGTGATATTCTGTAGCTGTAGCATTTGTGTATAGCTCATACAACAATTGACCAACTTTAAGCCATTTTTACCCCTATCACGTATAAATTTTATCATCATAAATCATTCTCTTAATGTATTTATCTTTATGACCTTTAATCATACTGTGCTACCATTCAGTTTATGTTAAGACAAATGCAGCGACATGAGACACATCATTAGCATGCGTGTAATTTTTGTTTCATTAAAATGAGTTAGAAATCATCAGATCATCAATGAAAGTTACTAATCCTTGAATTTTTAAATGTGAACTGCTTTTTGAAATGACAGCATGATTAAAACGCTTTGAGTAAACAGATCATCGCTTAGTAAACAATTTCTTTTAAGAAAATTTCACATTTGAGATATTCTCTGTAAACAGAAATTAAAAGTTATTGATAAATAGTTTGGTCTGTTCTTACTTTAGAACATTGTGTAGCAAAACGCATGTTCTCATGTTATCAATGTATATTTGTGAATGGCCTCTGCCCCATATAAGTCTCCTTGATATCCGACAGATAATTGTGAGACCAACTGACTCATCAAAATTGGGCTTTTTTGTAGCTGCTGCCGTGCTAAATATTTGATTTTGCATTGTAATCTAAGTTTTATTCTAGGTCCCAGCAAATATTTCCATCACATTACTGAGGTCTGTTATTCACCGACTCATTTTTGTAGCTAAAGCAACAATTTCAAAGGTACTGAGATGGCAGAACTAAAGCTACAGTAGGCTCACATAGAGAACAAGTTATTGGATCTCCAGGTGTGTTTTGAAATGTTAATTCAATTCAATTCAGTTTATTTATATAGCGCCAAATTCACAACACATGTCATCTCAAGGCACTTTACAGTTCAACCAGATCATACAGTCAAATTGATACAAAGTTTTCTATCTAAGGAAAACCAGTTGATTGCATTGACTCATTGACTCAAATACAATCCCCCACACTAAGCATGCTTGTAGCGACAGTGGAGAGGAAAAACTCCCTTTTAACAGGAAGAAACCTCCAGCAGAACCAGGCTCAGTGTGAGCGGCCATCTGCCGAGGCCGACTGGGGTTCAAGGAGACAGAAGCAGAGATACAAAAAGCAGCTGTAAAAGGCGGCCCCGTCCAGGAAACACACAGCCAGGCAGACGAGCTCCAAGGCAGCTCCCATGCCAGAGGACGAAGAGAGCACATCCACTCAGTCACGGTCAGAGAAACAGGACCACACTGGAAAACAGGCCGATCTCCAACATCTATTAACAAGGGTGTTGATAGAAGCAGCACAGCTGATGTTTTTTTCCAGGATGACGTCACAGCCAAACAGGAACAGACGAGGCAAAGCTACTCTGAGAAAAAGCAGAGAGAGCAGAAGGTTAGAGATTGAACTAACAGATTCTGCAGAATAGGAGAACAGAGAGAGAATGAAGCAGAATGATGAAATGGGGGTCCCTATGTCCTCCAAAAGTCTAAGCCTATAGCAGCATAACTATAGAGATAGCTCAGGATAACCTGAGCCACCCTAACTATAAGCTTTATCAAAAATGAAAGTTTTAAGCCTAGCCTTAAAAGTAGACAGGGTGTCTGCCTCACGGACTAAAACTGTTAGTTGGTTCCACAGGAGAGGAGCCTGATAACTAAAAGATCTGCCTCCCATTCTACTTTTAGAAATTCTAGGAACCACTAGTAAACCTGCAGATTGAGAGCGAAGTGCTCTGTTAGGAACATAAGGAACAATCAGATCTCTGATATAAGATGGAGCTTGGCCATTTAAGGCTTTATATGTGAGAAGGAGGATTTTAAATTCTATTCTTGATTTAACAGGAAGCCAATGAAGAGAAGCCAGGATAGGCGAGATATGATCTCTCTTTTTAATTTTCATTAGAACTCTGGCTGCAGCATTTTGGATCAGCTGAAGGCTTTTAACTACAGTTTGTGGACTTCCTGATAGTAAAGAATTACAATAGTCCAGCCTTGAAGTAACAAATGCATGGACTAGTTTCTCAGCATCACCCCTGGACAGGATATTTCTAATTTTTGCAATGTTCCTCAGATGAAAGAAGGAAATTCTAGAAACCTCTTTGATATGGGATTTAAATGACAGGTCCTGATCAAAAATAACACCAAGATTTTTTACTTTATTATCTGAAATCAGTTTAATCCCATCCAAATGAAGTGACTGGCTAATCAGTTTCTTTTTCAGAGACTCTGGTCCAAAGACTATAACTTCTGTTTTGTCTGCATTCAGAAGCAGAAAATTAAGAGTCATCCAGGTTTTTATGTCTTCAAGACATGCCTGTAATCTATGTAATGGGTTAGCTTCATCTGGATTTATAGACAGATATAGCTGGGTATCATCAGCATAACAGTGGAAATTAATCCCATGCTGTCTAATAATTCTACCAATTGGGAGCATGTATAAAGTAAAGAGAATTGGTCCTAGCACTGATCCCTGTGGTACTCCACAGGTAACCTTTGAGCGTGTTGAAGATCTATCATTAACATGAACAAACTGAATTCGATCAGATAGATAAGATTTAAACCAGTCTAGTGCTGTTCCTTTAATTCCAACAAAATATTCAAGTCTTTCTAAAAGAATATTATGGTCAACTGTATCAAATGCAGCACTAAGATCCAACAGGACGAGCAGAGATACAAGTCCATTATCTGAGGCCATGAGAATATCATTAGTGACTTTCACCAGAGCTGTTTCAGTGCTATGATGAGCTCTAAAGCCAGACTGAAACTCTTCAAAAAGTTCATTATGGTGGAAGTGATCGCAAACTTGTTTGGCAACTACTTTCTCAAGAATTTTGGATAAGAAAGGAAGATTGGATATAGGTCTATAATTGACCAAGTCATCTGGGTCAAGAGACGGTTTCTTAAGCAGAGGTTTAATTACAGCAATCTTAAAAGCTTTAGGTACATATCCCTGTAACAGAGATAGATTAATCACATCTAAAATGGAGGAGGAGATCAAAGGGAATACCTCCTTAAATAACCTGGTTGGAACTGGATCTAACATACAAGTTGAAGGCTTAGATGAAGACAATAATTTTGCTAATTCAGAGAGTTCAACTGGATCAAAGCAGTCTAAACCCGGTTCAGATTCCATGACTACCTCAGGTACAATCGCGGATAGAGGAGTGCTTATGATCTTATTTTTAATAAGATCAATCTTATTTATAAAGAATCCCATAAAATCATTGCTGCTAAGAGCAGGTGGAATGGACGGTTCAACAGAGCTATGGCTCTGGGTGAGTTTGGCAACTGTATTAAAAAGAAATCTAGGATTATTCTTATTCTCCTCTATTAATGAGGAGAAGTATGCTGCTCTTGCTTTACAAAGGGTCCTCTTATACAACAGTAAACCATTTTTCCAGACTAGGAAGGACTCTCGCAGGCCTGTGGAGCGATATTTTCTCTCCAGTTTCCTAGCATTTTGCTTCAAAGTACGCAGCTCTGCATTAAACCAAGGAGCAAGCTTTCTATTTTTAACGGTTTTCATTTTCAAAGGAGCTGCGTTGTCTAAGGCAATACGCAGAGAACTAGCAACCCCCTCAACAAAATCATCAACCTGTGAAGGGGAATAAGCTAAGCTTTTGCACTCTGCAGCACTGCTCAGTGACACAGAGCAGAGAGAAAGTGAAGCAGATTCTTTAAAATTTATAACTGCACTATCTGATAAAGATCTACTAAAATTGAACCTTCTTTTGGGGGAGGAGAACTCTGTTAAAGTAATCCTGAAGGTTATTAGAAAGTGGTCAGAGAGGACAGGGTTGTGAGGAAATACTGTTATTTCTTCACATTCTATGCCGTATGTCAGCACAAGATCCAAAGTATGAAGATGAGAATGCGTGGGACTATTCACATTTTGAACAAAGCCAATAGTGTCTAAGATAGCATTAAAGGCTGCTCTTAAGCTATCGCCTTCAATGTCAGCATGGATGTTAAAATCTCCCACTATGATGACCCTGTCAGTATTTAATACCAAATCAGAAAGGAACTCTGAAAACTCATCTAAAAATTCAGAGTAAGGACCTGGTGGACGATACAAAGTTACAAAAAGAAGAGGTTTTCTTGCCTTGAAATTTGGATCAGGGAAATTAAGGGTTAAATGTTCAAAAGAGTTGTAGGAATTAATTGTTTTGGGAGTAATCAGTAAGTCAGACTCGAAGATTGTTGCTACTCCTCCTCCTCGCCCAGAACTTCTGGGGATGTGAAAATTTAAATAGCTTGAAGGAGTTGCCTCATTTATGCTCACATAATCCTCTTGCTGCAGCCAGGTTTCTGTAAGGCAAAACAAGTCAATGTGATTATCACAAATCAAGTCATTAACTAGTAGACTTTTAGAGGAAAGCGATCTTATGTTAAACAGACCGCATTTAATTGTTTTAACTTTTTCCCCAATTGGAGTTATTTTGATTTTAATTAGATTATCATGATTTACTCTTTTGGGAATCTTTGCTAATTTATTAGATTTTGGTCGTGGGCAAGACACTGTCTGGATGGAGTAAAGAGTGGGTAACAGTAGAGAAGCTGCAGAGATGTGTGTTAAACTACAACTCTGCTTCCTGGTCTGCACCCTGGGTGGTCAGGGTTTTGGAGGACTAATAAATGTGGCCAGATTCCTAGAAAGAAGAGCTCCACCATCCAAAGTGGGATGGATGCCGTCTCTCCGAATCAGACCAGGCTTTCCCCAAAAGGATTGCCAATTATTAATGTAGCCCACGTTGTTTTCAGGGCACCACCTAGACAACCAGCGATTGAATGACGACATGCGGCTAAACATGTCATCACTGGTCAGATCAGGGAGGGGACCAGAGAAAATTACGGAGTCCGACATTTTTTTGGCAAACTTACACACCGAAGCAACACTAATTTTAGTGACCTCCGATCGGCGTAACCGGGTGTCATTACCACCAGCGTGAATAACAATCTTACTGTATTTAACCTTATCCTTAGCCAGTAGTTTCAGGTAGGATTTGATGTCGCCCGTTCTGGCCCCCGGCAAACATTTGACTATGGTCCCTGGTGTCTCTAATGCCACGTTTCTGACTATGGAGCTGCCAATCACCAGAGTGGGCTTCTCAGTGGGTGTGTCACTGAGTGGGGAAAACCGGTTAGAAACGTGAACGGGTTGGTGGTGACCAGTGGGCAGAGATCCACGACTACGCTTTCTGCGTACAGTTACCCAATCGCCTGGCTGCTCAGGCACTTTTGGAGGACAGCTACGTGGGGGGCCTACTTCAACAGCCTGAAGCCTGGATTCTAACTCTGACACCCTCGCCTCCAAAGCTACAAAAATACTACACTTATTACACATCCCATTATCACTAAAGGAGGCAGAGGAATAACTGAACATCTGACACAGAGAGCAGGAGAGAGGAGAGGAAGAAGGAAGAGTTGGAAAAGAGTCAAGGGAGGGAGAGAGAGAAGCCATAGCAATGCTAAGCTAGCGCTAGCCTAGGCTAGCTACTTCTTGCTATCAGAAATAAAACCGTGTGAAACTGACAAGTGCTCAGTAGAAAAGTGCAGCAGAAGGTGCTATGTTTTAAAGTAGTCAGTTAGAGTTACTTAGATACAGAGATATCACAGAGAAAATAACTTAACTTCAGATGGAGATCCTCTGAACAGCTGCACACTCAGTTGCACACTCAGTTAATCCAAACAGGAAGTGAACCTTAAGATGCTTCCTTTTTCTAGTCCCCAAACATGTCTCTCAAAAGAGTAGTTCTAAATTAGACTAAAAATCTGCTGAACTGAAATTTTTAACAAAACATTTTTAATTCAAAGTTGAACATTTTTATAATCAATCATTCTTGAATCCTGAAAGTGTTTTTCTTTTTCTCCCTGTCTACTAATTAAACATTTAAGTATGGCAAGAGAGAGCTGTTAAGGGCAAACAGGACAAAACGATTTGTGATTCGGCATTGTGGCTGGAAGTTTATATATTATTAATATTTATATAATATTAATATCAATAAAGTCAGGAGGCAGAGAAGATTAGGTTTTTGGACAAAAAAGTCCACTTAAAAAAGAAACATTTGGCATTCTTAATACATTAAATCGGCTAAAAAACTGAAGTTCAACTATTCATATATACTTTTCATTTCACCCATTCTATACTTACAGAGTTTCTAAAAATCCAGGATGAAGGCGAGATTACGTAGATGTAATCTATCCTTTTTAGCTCCTCTTCGCTTTTAAAGAAATCAGTTGAGGTGGTTTGGGCATCTTTAAGCATCTTCCTTTGGAGGTCTGGCATGTCTCGAAAGTAGGAGAGCAAAGGACAAACTTAGAGGAGAAACTTTTTCCTTTTTGATCTGAGTATATTTTGGGACCCCGGGGCTGGATTTCACCCCTCTTCCTGTCAAAACCTGACCTCAAATAAGGGAATGGTACAGATGGAAAGAAACAAGGTGCAAAAGGGCAGAAAACTACATTTCTGAAAATTGCAATGTTCCTAGTTTGTCTATTTTTAAATGAACTGTAAGAAGAAAAAAATCATGTGCAGATCAGGAGCTTTAAATTTATAATGACCCTCACTTGTACTGACATTTTAAATGCCAGGACTAGTTTAGGGAGCCGTGCTTAACCGTTGTCAGTCTGGGGGCAGTATGTGGAACACCAATCTTAGAGCATGAGCTCTTTCAAAGAAAATATCAGCTTCAAACAACTAGAGTAAACAGAAAGTTTAAAACCAAAGGACTATTTTAGGTTTCTACAAGTCCACACATGTTTCACAACTTGTAACAGAAGGCATTCTCTTGGCTTCAGCTGGTCATCATTTTTTATTAAATGACCTTCTGCTGGCATTATTATATCACCACATCCATCCGTCTTATCTGTCCCATATCTCCAATTTAAGGCCCAGGGGAGGCAAGCACTGCTGAACAGGAACAACCCTTCATTCATGACAGAGGAAATCCCTCAAGACACGTGCCCCTTTGCAAATAGACAAATGAGAGAGGCAGGATGTTTTACAATATGCAGGGTATATGCTGTAGTCATGCTTTTTACTGACAGCCTCCCAAAGTAAGGCCTCCCAGCAGTTTTTTCCTCTTTTTTTATAGTGCTGTAACATGACTTTGCCTTTATTTACTACAGTAAAGCTCAAGGCTTTCAATTTGACTGAGAAAAAAAAGATATGGATTTAAAAAAAAGAAAGGTTAACTGCAGCATTCTTGTCATGGAAGAAAAGTGGCTGAGGCACAGGGAGAGATAGAGCTCGGGATATGAGCTTTAGTGGAAACTAGTGAAGTGATAGAAACGGAGGATGAGATCAACAAAGGATTCAGACCAGACATGTGCTGCTATCAAGATCCAACCCTCTCAGACACAATGCACCAGTTGATTTCACCCAAACCACAGTTACAGTGAAAGAAAGATGCCGTGTTTGAGATATGGAGCTGTGAGGTGTCCCAGCAGCTCAGCAGGGGACACCGCACACAAAGGCAAGCCTCTCACTCTGTTAGGAGTTTGAATAACCTGACTCTAGTTTTCCGGTGTTATTCCTTTTTTTCTGTCTCAGCAGGAGGTAGAAAAACCTTAAAAGTTTCTGCATCTTTTCTGCTGATTTTGGAAGCAAAATCGGGCTTGGTTGTATAAAAACTATGATTATGGTATCAACAAAGAAAATACAGACAAACAAAAAGTACTTTTTTTTTTAACAAAACATGTATCTATCATTAGCCCTCAGACAAAAAAGTATAGCTTGCCTGAAAATTGAATTCTTGCAGTATTCCTGCATTCACAAAATAACAAGAATCCATCTTGTACCTCTCCATCTACATATAATCGTACAAGACCAACCCGATATCCTGTAAACAAAGTATGCTTGACGAGAGCTGCCAAACCAAAATAGATGTACCATCGCAGGAGGACATACGCTTACTTCCTGCTATCACATCTATTTTGACAAAATCTAGTATTTCTTCTTTAAAACAAGAACAGAAAGAGCAAAAAAGTATCAATTGTTGTGGTTTCTCATGGCATCTGTAGTTATGTAAATTGTTTTCATGACCGGCTAAAGCAAAATGCAGGTAGTAGCCAAAAATCTAAAACCAAAACAAACTAAAACTAAATTCCTCCATTAATAATCTGGCTGCCAGGTTTAAACAAAATCAGGGAGATTTACAGAACTGTAGCTTTACTATTTCCCCTGAACTACAGCAAAACCAGAGCTCGCTTAAACTTGACATAAAGGATACATCATAAGAGAAGGATCACATTACATAAGTCAAAAATCAGTTGAATGTAATGTGTTGCTGTGCTGAAATCAATTTTTAACAAATGCTGTACAGGCAATGGGGCTATTTAGTCTATTATAGTTAAATCTATCCGTCATATGATTTATACTGTCTGTCAGTTGGTCTGTTTTTATACTCTGTACTTCACAGCTGTCTGGTCATCCTCAGCTGCACCATATAGTACGTCCTCTATGTGTACTGAGTTCCTGAGGAGTGATTTAGTACTTATTCTTTAATGTGATTGCACACTGTAGCTATTAAAAAAAGTCTGAAATGTAAAAGTGTGTAACTGCTTTTAAACATATTACAATTTAATATTATACTGAGAGGTAATACGTCCTTGCATACAGATTATCAGTACTTTGACAAGTGCACCCCAGCTAAATGCTGCTGCGCTCTAAGAAGCCTCCTTGTGTCAACACGGAAAGATCAACAGCCCAATACGAAGCTGAACAGAGAGAGAAATCTTTATTACTCCTATCACACTAACGCATATCTACCTTGTTTATTTACAGCAGAGAACAACACTCGGCTTCAAGAAAGTGACGGCCCAACATGGCATCTTTATGTTTTCAGTAACGTAGCCAATGCAATAAGGTTTACAGCTAGTTTACAGCTAAACCTGGGCTTACACATTTTTACTGAACTCATGTGTAAGCCCATGTGTAAACTCAAATCCTGCAGCAGCATATTGCTTTTACTTATTGTCTTGGTACCATATGCAGATTCTCTGCATGCACTGACCTTAACTTTCCAAATGCGATGTCAGAATGTGAGCTTGTTTTTAAATTATTAAAATTTAATCCAGCTTGGGGACACCAGGCCATATGGGTTTAACACGTCAGTAAAATATAGAGATTTGAACTTTAAACTCAAGACTGCAGGGGAAAAAAGCATCCAAAAAAACAGACAGAGAGAAAGATATATGTTTGCATAGGTTTTTATAGGTGTTCTATGAATTACCTCAACTTAAGGATTACATTAATATGTCTGAAAAATTAATCCAGGGTAAAAAACAAGGGGTAGATGTTTGCCTAACAAAGCGCATATGATCATAATTGCACAGTACATATTTAGATAAAAGAAAATACTATTAATAATCCTAAATACAAGAAACCTTTCCCCTTTTTTTTTTTTTTTTTTTTTTTTTTTTCATAAAATTCTTATTCTAATCCAGTCAACTATCTACTATGCTTGGGTCACCTTTAAATAAAAAGATCAAACCTTTAAGAACAGTTAAACAAAATTCAACTGAAGATACTTTGTTTTTTTTTTATGTTTATCTGATCCATACATTTTCCCTGCTAGCAGTTGTTGCTCCAGTACATAACCACCTGGAGATGAAGAAAGGCCAAGACCAGAGGATCTGAATGATCAAAGGTTGATTCTTTTGGTGACTGATGTGACTGATGTTCCCACTGCTGCAGCTCCAGTTCAATGCGTCCCAGTCAGCAGGCTGTGCATCCCCCTCTGTTCTTCCTCACCTACTGGTTTCCTGTCCCTCGAGGCCAAGGGTTGCAGTGCCCTTTCACCAACAGGTTGTTAACCAGTCTGCCACTGGGGACACTGGTATGTACAGTATGAGAATTCATGAATAGAAAATTACTGTTCCTACAATCAATGGATGGGTCATCTATACATAGCTTATCATTACATTAGTCAGGAACAGCAATGAAGCAAATGGCTCAGGGTGTAGTTTCAATAGTTTGTTCATTATATGTTTTTTACTCAAAATATTTTCTATTTATAAATTTCTAGTGTTGTTAAATGTTAAGAAAACTTAACAAATAGAAGATTTCACTTCGGATTATATGTCCTATTTGTGCTAGGTACAATAATACAGATTAATTACAGTAAGAAAACAGGATTTTAAAAATAACCCATGTAAAATCTGTTTAATTATTTTAAAAAATTTGCATTCGGATCTTTTGTGGCTCAGAAAGGGTTATTTCCAAACTGTGTGCTTGGTTAATGTCATAGTTAATGCTAAGTCAAATCATTGCATCTGCAAAAAAGTTTTACATTCTATTCAAAGACAGCATGTGGTTTTATTTATGTGAACAGCAGTTTAGATGATTGACAAATCATATCAAAACAACAATTTGGTTTATTATCCAACAGAACTACGTATGAGTTCATACATAAAAATCATGCAAGATAATTATTTAAGTTGCTGCAGAAACTGATTGACTGACTGACTGAGGAGTAGCAGGGAAATGTATCTCCAACATCTATTGTAAGCTTTAGTGCTGTGAAGCAGGTTTAGTTGTTGGTCTCTTTTTATTTTCTTTAAAGCTACAGTGTGTAACTTTTAGCGACATCTAGCGGTCAGACTGCAGACTGCAGCAACATGAACATCTTCCCCCCCACCGCTTCTCCCCCCCCAACAGTACGGCGAGCGTTACGGGACAAAATGTCTTCCACGACGTCCGCATCACCTACCTTCTCAAGTGATGAGGTTTGTTTAAATAGATAATTTTACAGATAGTATTTCATTAGTCTGTGTAGGGTATAGATTTCATGTAGACTTAAGATAATAAATACACCCGTTATGTTTTCTACATCGTTGTGACATTTTGGCGATCTCGCAATCACTAGTAGCGCAAAGATGTCTGCCTCCATGGCTGCGAGACCCGCTCCTATGTAATTATAAATAACGAATTCTAAGGCAACGCAAATATTAACGTTAAGAGGCTGAGCTCGTAGATGAGGATAAAATAACATAGTTATGTATAATATATTACATTTCTGACTGTATATCCCTGTAATTATTACACACTGTAGCTTTAAAAGAAATATTTGAAAATCATAAAATTTTCTGCCGTAATCCAAGAGTTATTTTATGACAGCTGAAAAAGACACAAAGCTTAGATGTCAAAAAACATTTTTGTTCCAAAACATTTGTTTTTATAAATGCACAAAATGTCAGAGAAGCCATGGAAAGCTAATGAGGGATCTTCATGGGTTCAATTTTCCTTTTCCACAAGATGCTTCCAAATGGGCCAGGGCCATCTTTTCTTCTGTTTACAAGGGCCAAGGTGGCATGTAGGAGGGTTGGTCTACCTCCCAATGCTACAACTAGGCCTACATGACCAAACAACACACTGTAACACAGCCATAAAGATGGACACAGAGGATCTAGGCTGGGCTCTGTCAAAGTTTTATCTTGTCAGCTCCACAATTCAAAATGTACTTTTACAAATAATACACATGGTTACAAGATGTGGCCAGAGCATGGCAGACAATACAGAAGTTCCTTTGACTGAAGTACTAAACTATTATTTGTCATCATACCTCCCAAAACTAAATTGTCAACAAATTACTGTATACATATAGAAGTGGAATTTCTATTTTTTATAGATGGCCAGTAGGATATAAACCTAGGATTTTGTCCACATCTTTTCGCAGTTTATTTTTTAAATTCACAATATATTTTTTATATTAAAATATTCAAATTACAGTAGTGAATGGAGAGGATTGTTCTGAAAGACGGCAATATTTTTAAACAAATTAGGGGTAAAGTGCAAAGAGGTACATTCACGCTTAGTAATAGAATACAAATTATCTATGGAACATCATTCTGTACGCTGATTTAAGTTTTTGAGAAAACCAAAAAACTTAACAAAGAAAAACTTTTTTAAATTTTGTTTGTTTTGGTTGATATTTTTAAATAAGGTCTTTGGAGTTTGAATATCTTATTTTTCTTCTTTTTTTTTTCAAAGTACATTTCTCCTAACATTCATGTATTTAACTAAAGGTGCTGTTAATTTTATGTTGGTCACGTATGTGGCTGTGTAGAAACCTACCTCTCTGTGCATTTTAGCGGTTCGTGTTCTCATTCCGCTGCTGCTTAATTAATGCAGGGTACTTCACTGTGGGCGGGCGCATGTCTGCGGTTGCATGCTGAACACAGAGCATTAAACAATGTATTCTTGAGAGTGTGTTTATGGGTTAAGTCTCTGTCTCTTTGTCCTTGAGTTTGATTCTGAATCCAGATTAAGGTAGGTGGTGAATAATGGTGTGTCCAGTCTTGGCTATCAACCTAACTTCTTCATAGCCTCTCGGACTGACAGGAGGGAAATCCAATACTGCTGAATAAAGCATGAATTCAGATCACTGTCAACACACACAAGCCGCCCTGACAAAATGACATGACAGATGTGTGTGTGTTAGAGACATACTTACAAAGTAAGATCTCCTTCATCAGTTTACATCAGATTTTTTGGCACAAGAAGTTCCTCTTTTTCTTCAAACCATTTCTTTGGTCATCAACATAAAAATTTGACAGCCTCCCTATTTCTTTACAGTAAGAATTTCATAGTTATGTTTGTATAAATTATAAATATAAACATATATATATATATATATATATATATATATATATATATATATATATATATATATATATATATATATATATATATATATATATATATATATATATATATATGATATTCTTTCTACTGCTTTCTATCTTTTTTTTGTCTATAGTAATATGGTTGATTTCCTGTTTTTACACTATTATCTCTTGCAACATCAAGATTTACCAAACCTCCTTTGTAAAAAATCTCAATATCCCTTTATGCAAATAGCAGGAAAATACTGTTTAAAAATTAAAATGCTACTTCTGAACATTACCATGATAACATTGATAATGACTAACCAGCAAATTATTTTTTTTTTCCATTTTGTCATTTCAGCTTGCAAGGTTTGGCAGCTATTACCCTCACTTGTGTCCATGAGAGTAAACTAGAAACCAGCTAGTGCCAGGCAGAGAGTAGATGCATTGTACTTGGATTTCCAATAAAATATTGCATCCCAGCAATTATTTGAAACCCAGTCGCTTTCATAATCTGTATTTTGATGACTGTTGTAATTAGTGTTGCGCCCATACCATTTTTTGGCCCTGATACCCGATACCTGGCTGTGCAGTATTGGCCGATACCATCTGTTTGAAATCGATGTGTGTGTGTTTTTACGAAGAACTTCATACTACTTGGATGTAAAATAATTGCCATCATGGCTTTGTCAAGCTGCTGCCTACCTTTGTGAAGCAGGAAAAATACTAATACAAAGTGAATCCAGTAGAACTTTTTATAGTTGAATAAACTTTTGGCTGTCAAAATGGTATCGGTGCCCTATTTGTTGGTACTCTCCGATACTGATACCACCATTTTAGTGCAGTATCGGGGCCCCGCCCGATACTGATACACTTGTTGTAACCCCATGCTCAAGCTTTTGACAAAAGTGGATATTTGAGTGTTATCCTAAAACTACAATGTTGAAAAATATATGATGGTAATTTAGATAAAAAGGAGAAAAAAGTATTAAGGGAAAAAAATTATGGGTTTCAAATTTTCTGACTAAAACACTTAAATCTTGATTAAACATAATCAAACCTAAGATTTTTTTTTTTCAAATATCTGTTTCTTCTATAACTGTGCTGGAATTGTATGACTTTCTGCATCTGGTTAATGAATTATTCTCACAGGGACTAAGGGAGGGCGAATTAATGCGTTGACATGGAGGGGTACATTAGAAACATTGGAAAAAAATTGCATTTAATTTAAATTTCACAGGAAATTTGTTCAGAAGAGAATAATAAAGAATATTGCACACCTTCCTCTTGATACAACTTTCAAAAAGAAGATGCTCTCTTTTATAAATAGTAATAACAATCTGATGAAATTCCAAGATTATAAGCTCCCTCAGGCTAAATGTGTTTCTCAGAACAAAAATTGTTTGCCCTAATATTAGTTGAACTTAATAAAACTAAATATTATCATTGGAATAATTTTTTTTTTTTTTTAAATACATGTTGATTACCAGATAATTATTATTGTCATTTAAAATGACAGAATCAATTTAGAGAGCAGTTCATAGCTTAGTGACTAGTTCACGTCCGTTTTCTATAATTCATCCTTCCAGCACTAGGGTACCATTATTACACCCACATGTGTTGTCGGCTTGGGTCACACTGTCCTTGAGGCCCTCTTTTGTTTCCAGGGTCCTGTTACGTGACCTGAGGACAATGAACATTTAACTACTGCGGCTTTATAAACGACGACACTAGACCTTACAGCTGAGGACAGGAGCCTCTTTGATTTAAGCAAGTGTGTGTGTTTGTGAGGGATGCTCCTTGCTTTGCCTGCTGCCTTTGAAGATGAATGCCGGTAAAAATGCTAATTACCCTGGGCCACGAGGCTGGACACATGCACAGTTCAAAGGCTGAGCTGGGTGCAGCTGAACCTCAAAGCTGTTAGGCCAAATCTGTTCCGCTCTGAGGCTCTTCAGCTACCGAAGGCCGATGCATCATCACAGAAAAACTCTCCTTTCTTTCATTACATGTGCTGTGCATCCACAAAATATGGGTATGACTACCTGCTTAGGTGTGGGGTTCTCTGAATGCATGTGCCATTGTCAACTTTGATAAAAGCGAGATACTACTGAGTGGCTGTGTATTGGAAGATACTGCTGTAATTATATTGCACTTTTTTTTATTACTAGTAATTCCAATCCCTTGCTTTTGAAAGCTAATATTACTTCTTCGTGTTGCTTTTCTATGAAATCATCTTTTAAGTTTTGGAAAAGTCTCTTTAGCTCTGTAATGAATTGCGATAAGTTGAAGCAGTGCTGCACTGCAGCAACCGTGCATGTAGGTAACAAAGTATGACAGGTAAATAGAGGTCACTTCCTAAAGGAGGATAACAGGAGAGGAATCCGCGACACACACACACACACCAACTGTGTCCCCTCTGGTGATTTATGCAAGGTGTCGGCTTCACGAGTGTTTGCATTTGAGGGGGATGTTGATGTATCACCCACAAAAGCACAGTTCCAACAAGTAACTGCTGAATGCCTTTTCACTTCTCTTGACAATGTGTGTACTGGTGTGTGTTTGTGTGTGTGACTGCATCACTAAAAAGAGTGTGTGTTACAGGGGACTCTCAACTCTAGACAGAGCTTGCTGCGTCATCAATCACTACATAAGAATAATTGCACCAGTTTGCCTTTGCTGACAGTCTACTGTCTGTAACCGTTTAGCAAAGTCACACTCACAGAGCAAGGAACAAGTATAAAACGCACAAAAACATACAGTACACATACATTAACATATATAAAAAAAACAGAGTTTAAAATCTCTAGTGCTGTGTCATGTAACAACATGATTTACAAACGGGGGAAGCATAAAGGAATGAGTTGTCCTTGCTACTTTATGGTACTTCCTTAATGTCCCCCAGTTATGTTTTTAGTCGAGTTTGTGTGTTTTTTGTCTGTCTGTCTGTCTGTCTATGTGCAGGATAACTTGAAAACTTATAAATAGATTTAAATGAAATTTTTACCAAAGGTGGACATCAGTCCAAGGAACAATTCATTAAATTTGGTGGTGATTGCGATCATAATCCAGAGGCAGGAATAATAAAAAAGATTATTCTTTAACATGATTTGGTGGAACAAGCAGTTCCCCTCTAAACCAGAGGGACAAAGCAGTGACGATGAACAGCTTCAGCATTCAACACAAAAAAGTCCAGGTGTATTATACTAAAGACAAAAACACAGGAAGTGTAGCCAAGCCTCTCTTAACTCAAACAAGAAAGTGAATTAAGAAGGTGAGAGCAGAACAAACACCAGAGGCTGCAGATACACGCTGTGCCTTATTTATAAACCTATAAAAGGATTCTAAAGAATTTGTTTCTAGAGGTGCACTTCAGGCAAAAGAAAAAAATGTGTTAAAATTTGGTAATGATAGATATCGTGTAAGAGTTTAGCTATAGTTTAAAATCGCAATATGGGGAAAATCTGGTGCTTGGTGAAGGTCTGCACTCTCCGAGTGCTTTTCTAGTCATGTTTATGATTTATAATCAACATATTTGAACAGGACCCTGATCCTAGAAACAATATTGGGAAAATTAAGATACTTTTAGCCTGTGTAAGCTCATATCGCTGGTACTGTCATAAACTCACTTTTATACATTATGAACCTGTTGGTTTAAACCAAATAAACCTCATAAAACAGAAGCAGTTGGTATGTACAGTATCTGCACCCTGGATGGATATAGACAAACAGAGAACCTCTACAAAATTCTCCCTTTATCTTTTGCCTTCTGTCTTTCATCAAGTTTTGCACAAGGAAAAATTATTTCCCGTTTTTTTTAAGCAAGATGTGTACAACTTGATATCAAGAAAAAAAAAAACAATTTAAGTTTTAAAGCCTTAATCTGGTTGAATCTCTGATAAATCTTCGTAACTACACAATTCTTCCACATAGGGAAAATGCTGAGGAATCTTTTCAGAGATAAAGGGGGGTGATAAAAAAACATTTGATAATAATAAAATAAGGTACTATATGCCAATTGTCCACCCTGATAGTCATTTTTGAGCCTAAATAGAATTCAAGCAACATGTTTGATGAGCAGACAGATGTAAACAGATGTGTGCACAACCTAGAGACTAGCTGAATTATCAAGCTACTTATCAAAGCCTGACCAAGTCCTCAAGCTTTTCTTGTTGGATTGGTTGGACCAAGCTTTGCCTAAAGGAAAAGCAACAGCTCAACATTGTTGAAGATCAACCCATATTAAATCAACAGATCTAAAATAGCTCTAAGTTCTAGTGAATCCTCCCTCAGGGCCTCCTATCACAACAATAAGGAAAAAAGAAAATTCCCCTTTCAATTAAACACAAATAGGTACACAGTATTAATAAAATATTTGAATGAAATACATCTAGAAAAGTCCTAGGCTAAAACCTTTTCATGGGGATGAAAACATATTAGTCAGATTTAAATATTTTAGCCATTGTTGATGAGCCCTTAATTGAATCTAATCCTGTGTAGTCTTCTATTTTAGCAACTTTAGCAGCTATGCCCCACCTACTCTGTTTATTCCAGTCAATCCACCTACCTACCGACCGACCAATGAAGACTAAGACTAGATTTATCACTACTATCACTAGTATTAGCATTAATGCAGACCTTTACAATGGCGTAGGGGTAGGAGTTTGTCCTGAAATTGAAGGGTTGACGGTTCAAGCCCTGGCTCCAGCTTTCAGTGTCGTTGTGTCCTTGGGCAAGACACTTTACCTGCATTGTCTACTGGTGGTCGTCAGAGGGCCCAGTGGCGCCAGCGTACAGCAGCCTTGCTTCTGTCAGTTAGCCCAAGGGCAGCTCTTGCTACAATGTAGTTTTCCACCATCACTGTGTGAGTGTGTTAGTGAATGGGTGAATGACTGAATGTAGAGTAAAGTGCTTTGGTCAAGTCTCCTATAAGTACAGGTATTTACACATTTACATCTATCAGGGCCACAGCAATGGCTGAATGCCTCTGCACACTTGATTTTGGCACCATCCAGTGGACAACATTTTTATTGATTTGCCTGAAAGAAGACAGCATTTCCCAAGAGGACCAGCGCATAGTGGTAAAATCGTTATCACCCGGTCGTCTGCAGTTGGATCTAACTACATTTCTGTGTCCAGTGGCTGTGTGAAAGATAAATAGCGATGAGGTAATGAATCTAATTGCTCCGAAACAACGTTACAGTAAACAGTACGGAGAATATTATCGCCTCCTCTAGCAGCTCAGTATGAATGCACCTTAGGTCATAATGTGTTTTTTGGGTGCTAGAAATTGCAGACTTTATTTAGCCTTCCTAAATAATTGCGAGCAGTGGTGTTATACAGAGAAATCATGAAATGGGTGACAACCACACCGAGAGAGGCGGTGTGGAAGTGATGGCAAGTCTCTGTCAAACAACTAATGCTATGTTCAGACCACAAGTGCTGGAAGCAGCAAAATAGCTTCTGCTGCTTCATTTTTTTATGCTTGTTCACATTAAGGTTGGACGCACGTCAAGAGCAGCTTTGTCACTCCTGAAGCGCATCCAGTAGTGTTTCCAGATTCCTCTGATGCTTCTTAAGCTTGTGTGTTCAATGGCAGAGAACGGCTCTGCTATATTTGCTGTTATAAGCTGGTAAAAAGTAGTTTTAATATGTTTTTAAGTGAGAACTCTACCTGAAAAATTAAATCTGTGCAGTCAGTTCATCAAGCTTATGATCCTGCCTTCAAATATTATTATGCTGTCGGAGCTGCTAAGACCCCGTACACCAGCGGTGCTCACTCCCTGGAAATCCCGTTCAACAGCTGCCACTGGCCCGGTTGCCTCTTCTCGGTTTTCCACTACCGTTTGCGGTTGCTGGAAGGCATTTTACATGTACGTAATCCAAACTGTAAACAAGAGAATAATAAAAGAGAACATATTTTGCCAGCAATTTCGAAATTTTATCTTAATTTAGGTATTAATAAACTCTTTCAGGGGAGTGATCATAGTGCTATGCATCAGCAGTGCTGTGTCTATCTCCCTGCCAGCTCCCAGATCAGCTTATCTGATTGGTTAATGTGGTGCGTTGAGCAGCAAAACTTACATTTTTCCAACTCCAGCAGCTGCCACTGCTGCTTTTGCAGCACATCATGCACATCAGATGCTCAGAAGCTCATCAGGTACTGCTTCAGCTGCTCAGACGTGCTGCTCCTGCTGCTCAAAACACACTGCAGGACTTTTTGCTGCACCTTGATGCACGCCAACCATTGACTTCGCATGTAAACTACCTGCTTCTGCTGCTTCTAGCGCGTGCAGTCTGAATGTAGGATAATATTTCATAACAACTTAAAACTCAATACTGCTAAGGGCAATATTTTGTCATATACATGCCTTGAATTGACTTTGAAAGGCTTTAAAAACCATAATATTGAAACTTTTAAAATACTGATGTAGCAAAGCAGTAATTGTTCTATTTTTTGAGAGGAAACGACTGCTATCTGTATCTGAATCAAATATTCTTCAATATTGGCAAATCTTACAAATTTGCATGTCCACGAAAACTCAAACCCTTTTTACTATAAATAATTTAAAAAAATGAAACAGCAAGACAACAAATGAAATGAGAAAGGTAGATTACATAGCTTTGGAATTGGTAAAACTATTTCAAGCCTACTCAAAATTAGTTACACCTACTGTACTAAATAATATTTATTTCTTATAAATTACACCCAACAGGAATTACAGCCTGAACCCTGGAATATTAAGTAAATAAATCTCTTTAAGAAATTATACTTTGGTATGAACCAGTCAGCTTGTCCTAGCAGCTGATATTGTGAGCATCAAGAACTGTAGAAAGGGAAAGAAATTCAGAAATCTGTTTCTATGAAGGTTTTTCTCCATCAAATGTAAAATGGAAACCTTGTTCCTGACATTACACAAACCAAAGCAATCATCATCCTGAAGAGAAAAGGTGTTTTACTGATGTGTCATCAGTCTTTTATTTGTCACGATGTGCAGTGGATATTCGGCGGGCTGAAGGCCAGAGATTAATCAGAAACACCGGAGACAGAGGAGGAAAGTGAGGAGGATAGAGGAGCTGTTGCCATGACATTTTCAGTCCTCTGACATAGCACGGTGCAGGAATTCAGCCTAACTACCGTGAACAGCACCATAGTTTTCCAGTCCTGATCATGATAGACAGGTATGCAGGAAATAATTTGTTTTAATATAACAATTATGCAGGAAGTAATTATTTTTAATTTTAAGTAATGAGGATATTCTGTACGGTTTCAGTCCTAGTGGGCGTGCAAATTGTGGCGTCCCCTTTTCTCCCTCACTTTCTCTCCTCCAACCTGCATCACCTGTTTCTTATCCTCCTCCTTGTGCTGTCTGAGTAGGAGGGCTGGAGGACTGCACACTCTCAGCATGTGTAATAGTTTAGGGAGACGGAGGAGGTGCACACCTGACGGATATAAGTGATTTCATTAGAGGGCATTGACACTGGCATTAGAGGTTTTTGACACGGCCACAGGTATTAATGACCTAATGAGGGTGTTAAATTGCCTGAGTGTGTTTGGCTAACACGACGTGTGTCTTCTGGAAAAGTCCGGTCTAGGCGAGACTGATCAGAAGTAAGTGGTGAGCACATTATTAACTGGCAATAAAAGGAAGAGAGGATAAAGAGAAATGATAGTTGATTATCTTTAGAGATCGGCTGTAATATGTTATCAGTGCACAGCTAGAGTAAGGTCAGACTTAAAGAAAAAGAAATGTGCCTCAGCTGTTCTCGGATTCAGAAAGCCAGCAGCATGAAAATCAATCTTTACATTTGCTTTGGTTTGGTGCTTGATTAGATTGAGCTTATTAGACATTTTTGTCTCCTATGGTTGTGCGCACAGAACTGCATACATTTAATCTAATACATTATGGCTGTTTATATATTATGGCCATTTCCATTTCCATGTGGTTTGAGTTAATTTGCCACTGAAGCCAAATGCTGTTGCTTAAGGTTTAAAAATAGTGACAGGTTAGTTAAACCAAGTCTAGGGAAACCCAATAAATCGTAGCAAGGTCACATTAACAGACTATCTCGCTTAGATTGAATCAGACAGCCTTAGCTCCAGATTCCTCTAGTTCTTCTCTACCCCAAAACAGTATACACTTTAAGACAAAATGAAAATAAATGGTGGCCAGTGATTTTTATCGTTTGTCAAACGAACGGAGAAGACATGGGAAGCTGCTCTCTGTCTAGCAATAAACGTTAAACGATAAACGTCTGCTTGGACAAAGTGTATGCTTGACTGTGGTTTCAATGCAAGCGTATTCACCTTAGTAGCAGAAAAAGCCCTTTAAATATTCAGAAAGTGTTTCTTCTTAGCAAATCCTCAAATCTCTAAAACTCTCTCTAGGAGCTCAGTAAGTGGCTAGTCTTATCATCTGGGGTGCAGTCATCGGGTACACAGACCTAATAGACTGTGCTTATTTCAGATGCAATATTTTCTTAAAGATGCAGCCTTTTACTTGGTCAGTGAGATCTAGACCTTGTTGAGAAACAAATGCTGTTGAGTCTAAATGCTGCTTTATACTCTATGTCGTTTGGATTCTATCATGACTTGCCCATCCTTTGTTAAAATATGGAACAATTAATTTTAATTCAATTAAAAAACACTTTATTAATCCCAAAATTAAATAATATGGATGCTTTGAACAGTTTTTAAGGAACAACTTGTTGAAAGCTTACTTGGAATGTCCATTACAACAATAAGTTTGAGACCCAAAATGTGTATTAGATTCGATCGACAGATACGACCTCCCAGTGAGGAATAGACCTAATGTCAAAGCTAGGTTTGCCTATACAACCAACCATTGGGTTAGATTTATCTACATGTTTCTTCTAGGTTAAACGTAGTAAAAACCGGAGTTAAAAATGTATCAGTTACAAAATAAAGTTTTGCAAAATTGCCCGATAACATAAGGTATGAGGAATTGCTGTACAGTCAATGAGACAATGCAAGCAGATGTCTTCTGGCGCCAAATGCTCATCCAATAGTAACACTTCCTGGTAGTCAATGACTCGATGCAATCAGCTGGGTTTACCTACGTATAAATAAAACTTTTAACCAGTCTGACTGTGAGATCTGACTGAATCGTCTCTGTAAAGTGCCTTGAGATGACATGTGCTGTTCATTTGTGCTAAACATAAAAACCGAATTGAACTAAAAAAAATTTGAAGACAGTTTTTTTCTGTATGAATGAATTTTCTCCTCTAGTCCTAACATTGCGAGTTGCCTCTACTGACGGCTGTATACTCTATTAGACACGGACATATTAAAACTTTCCATAATCAAGCTCAAAGTAAACAAACCCTGTGGAGACACTGCTTTTAAAAAAAATCTTTGTAAAATAAACACACACATGATTATTGCTGTGTTTTCTAAAGAGTGCATTTAGTTTAGTTAGATTGGATTCAGACTGAATATTTTGAAAATAAACATTCTACTGTAGCTCTGTGAATTGGTTTGTGGTCTCATAGCGCACAAGTATTATTCTACGATTGCGCTCTACGCTCTGAACAAATAGCAAAGTCATAACAAAATTGTATTTTGTATGAGAACATCAACTTGATGTTTCTGAGCAGAATTAGGGATACATCTCAATCTTAGCTCCATCTGAAAGTTGCCCTGTATTGCAATTTTGTTATTGCTGCTTTTTTAAAGCTCTTCAAAAATTCACATCCTCTCTCTGTTTTTCACTAAGCTGCCATCAATTCCATGTCCCGATCTTCTTGCTGCTTCTGTCTTTCTCCTCTCCTCATCCCTTTATCCTGCACAACATCCCTATTTAACTTTTCTTCCCTCATCTCCCAACTTGTCTCTCTACTGTGGCTCTCTGCCTTCCCTCCTTCCTTGTCTAAGTCTCTTCTCGTTCTACAGCAGCGAAGCTACTGTGACTGCAGTGTGACCTACTTAGCGTTGTTGCTGCGGCTGCTGCTGACTGGCATGGTTGAGAGTTGGCAGAGTGATGTAGACGCCCTTAGAGGTTACTATGATGAGCATTGCTAATAGAAAATCAGGACACACAAAAATACACTAAGATTTGCTCATCTTACACCTTACACTCGTGACCTTCATCTTAATAAAAAAATATTAGTTATACGCCTATACATAGCACAATTGTTCCATCCCAGAGATGTTTCTTCTGTGCAATTTACAGCTCATTATGTTGCCTAATATCATAATAAGGTAAGTCATTTACTGAAATTAGACTGTTTCATTTAGGTTTGCATATTGTCAGATGCTGGGGCCTGAAAATTACAATCTGTTAGACCCATTTGGTTTCCATCTGTAGGAAGCAATCTCCACTGTGTGCTCAGTCACACAGGCTGCCTCTGTTAATGTCAACAGCATGTACCTTTTTACTTTCTACATACAAACCCCGAGAAATCCTTTTCTATTCACTTAGGATTTTTTCCAATAAGACTTAGATCAGATCAGTGTTCAGTGAAATTACATTGTATAGGCCTTCATAAACTAAAAAATTATCTAAATTTATTTAATTCTATTTTAAATAATAGAAATGAGCCAATGGAAAAGTTTGGGTAAAAAAGATGCTCTATTGATGATGCAAGTTGGAGCATAAGTAAAGTATCAACACAGCATAAGTAATGGACCTAGGTTGTTTTCATTAACCTGCCCTTGGCATGTGATATTTGTGCCACCAATCTGGCATCCACCAACACATGTAATGCAGGATGATGATGTTGTAAATACATAAATATTGTCATTTTTTTAACAAGATCACTGTCCGTTTACACTCTGGGTATAAAAGACCAAAATAAGAACAGTTCAAACTGTATATTAATTTACATATTAATGTACTACACTTTCAGGCTGATTATTCTTTTTAATTACCCCCTATGAATGCGCAGTACTTACTGGGCCTGATCTTCCAAGGGTTTGTGTGTATAAAAACATGTGCAAAACTAATCTTACCACATTTACCAGGGTTAAGGCAATTTTTGTGCATTTTTTTCATGAATATGCAGAACCTCTGCGTATGACCAAACTGTACAAATGTATGGCTGGAGCATATGCAAATGTCAATTCTTACTGCCTGTAAAGCAAGTTATGAAAGCTGCAGACTATTGGGGGAGCAGTTTGTTTCATCTCTTTTCTGCAAGTTAATTGTAAACTCATGCAAAAAATTTACAATCATCACACCACCTGAATGTCAAATCACCAAATTTTGGCAATATTGGTTTATTTTCCTTCCTTAAAATAATTTTAGTTTCTGTACACAGCCCAGTTATTTTTTATGAAACTAATATTGGCCCAACTTTTTTTGCAATGTTTTTAGTCAAGTGGGTGTTTTGAAGAACTGGCAGAGGTGAATTCAGGGTTCTCGGCAGGTAAGCGACCACGTTAAACAGGACAAATTTTTTATGGAATTAAAATGTGGAAAAGTGCAGTGCATTAGGCAAAACATTTGTGACATGATGGAAAAACATGCTAACGATAGGCACTGTAGCATGGATTATCTTTCTGTCTCCTTCACTCTCCCTCTCTCTGCCCTGCTTAGCTCTGTGTTTTTTATTCTTTAGGACTTTAAAAAAACTGTGAATTATGGATCTGATCAGCTGGTTTTTAAAAGCAGTTGATCACATTTTCTTGATGGGAAGATGGGGAACCTTTCTCTTCAGATAGGTTATTTTTTTTCCCTCGATACACCACGGATTTCTTGCAGACATAAAAAAATTGTGTGTATGACACTGATGTCAATCAAGCACATAGAAGATGAATACATAATTTGATTTTAGATAACAGGATTTCTGATGCATTTTTTTTTCTTCTTTAGATAGAAAACTTAAAAACAAACTTGTAATGGTCTTCTATGATTTTAATTGTTTCCGCAAAGTTCCTTGAGATCCATGTGCTGTAAATTGATGCTATAAAAAATATCCTAACATTAATTTAATTGTAATGAGAAGATCCTCTTAGTACCATAGAAAAGTACGTTTATTTAGAAAATGGCTGCTTATCAATTAATCATAAGTTGATCAATAAGATTAACTGGCTTTAGATTAACTCATTCATCGATAACTTGCATCCATAATTTAAAAATACGCCAAACAGCCAATTATATACTTTGAAAGAGAAAATAGGATTTAATCCGTCTGTCTATATGCAAATACAAATAGAATACAAAACTCACCAACATAGGGCAGGGAAACCCAGGCCTTGAAGAAATGACACAAGTGACGTAGGTGTGCTGTGTTTTCTAACTGCTGCTCTATCCCCGTCTTATCAGTTCCAGTCCACAGCCACCTGTGTGTCAACTTGTTTTTATTCAGAAGAAACCCAGAATGGACTGCAGGTTTGTGTGCATCTGTGTTCACGCATGTGTGTGTGGCGGGTTATTGTTGGTGTGTGCAAACCTGGCAACAAATCTAACTCCCCAGTGAAAAACTGTTGTGCATTTATCTGTCTCTTCAGCTGTTTGCTCTATGGCAGGATTGTGTGACCTACTCCAGATGTTGCAGTAATGAACTAGGACATTATCACCACCTCATCATCCCCTGCACATTCATTTGGAGTACCAAAACATTCTATCTCTTGTTTACCCTTTAATTATTATAACAGCACTTTATGCAATAGTCTATTTAAACCAACTCTACACAAAGACCTACCATTATTGTGCTGTGTAGTGTGTAATAACACAAACTGCATGGATGCCTAGTTTCCTTTATAATAGGGGATAGCTTATCTGGGCTTTACATTGTGGTGATTGAACTTTCAGATTATCAGTGCCCCTATGGAAAGTTAGAAGTCTGTAAATACCCACATTAAACTCACAACATGACAATATGTGTATTTAATCCCACAGAGTCTCATCTATTTTAGTTATCTTAAATAATAGCGTAACTCCTTTTCTTTGTATTGTCAAATACAAAAAAACACTAATAAGGCTTAGATAGTTAGCTGCTTCACTAAACAGCTCATTGCTTATAGTATCGTTTCCTTATTATTAATACAGAGTCTTTTTAAATAACTTTTTAGCAAAAGGTCTTTTATATAAGTTATCCCAAAGCTCTTTTTATTTACTTTGACACTAAGAATAAATTTGCAAATACTCCTTTTATGCTGATAATACTGTGAAATATAAAACAGTAGTTCAAGAATATTACTTTATTTCCTCCAAATCTCACATTAAGTTATTATGAAACAGAACGAAAAAAGGAAATAAACTACTACTAAATTTACTAAAATCTTACCTGCATGGATTACAGTAGTTTTTACATGTGTCTATGTCACTTCATTTTTGTATCTGTTATTTTTGACACAATATGTCAAAAAGTGGCATGTTTTATTGTTTTGTAAAAAGCTATTATTAGCCTTCTTCTCCTTTAAACCTATAACCTCTATCGCAAAAACATATAGAATGTTAAAATATTTAACACATATATTTTGCACGGACCACTAGTATTGAACCTTATGGCCCTCAAAACATAAACAGTAGTATTAGTGAATTAGCAAATTTTTTTAGGGTCTCATCATATAACAAATCTGTCAAATTATCAGCACAACTCTTTGTTAGGGTTCTGTTTGTGGGGAATGTTTTTGTGTTTTCTTTTTAGTTTCTCCTCCTACCCACTAGATGGTGCCCTTTACCCTGTTTGGCCTGGAGGGCCTCTTACGTTTTTCCCCCCCAACACCTGTGGCTCGTTGGGTCATCACCAGAGGAGTATTTGAGCAGCAG
Source organism: Cyprinodon tularosa (assembly GCF_016077235.1). Taxonomy (NCBI): domain Eukaryota; kingdom Metazoa; phylum Chordata; class Actinopteri; order Cyprinodontiformes; family Cyprinodontidae; genus Cyprinodon; species Cyprinodon tularosa. The sequence continues at coordinate 109,054 of NW_024039517.1, read as the reverse complement.
ACTGTCACCATCTCGATGCCAGAGTGTTTGCCAGTATTGGGTACTCTAGCCTCACTAAGTTTAGCTGAGTCTAACCTTTTAGCCTTTGCCTCTCTGAGTCTAAGGTTTTTTACCTTTTGTCTCTTCGTGTTCTCTGGCAGGATAACCCCCCGATCCGCTGGATAAGCTTGGTCCTTCTCCCCTTGGAAGGAATCATTTGTCTGACACTGAGCAAGGGGAAACCTTCACAAGATCCATTCAAGTCCTCCTCAAGAAAGTCTGTGACAGTCCGCTCCGCTGTTCCTCTGGACCCACCATTAGTCTGCCTGTCCACCCTCCAACAAGTAACCATAATCTCTGGAAAATTCCCCAACAAACTGGACTCAAGGATCAATCAAGAATCATACTATGTGAGTCAAAACTGTTCCATTCATCTCCTTTGATCAATTACCCTACAGACCTTGAACTCATCACTGTGATCTCCCCCCTAGAGTTTCCGGTTCCGGTTCACCTGACCGCAGGATTCCCCCCATCTGAGAATAACCTATTTTCTCTATCTCTCTCTAAATTTTGTAAACCTCACCAATAAACTGTTAACTTTTTCCGTGCCTCTGAGTGGTTTTCTGCATGTGGGTTAGATCTTTGAGACCCATCATGACACTCTTATAGAAAGACAGTTGCAATATATTTGACTGTATGTTCTTTCTTTTTCCCTTTAATTATTTTAGGTAGATATTAAAAGGAAACATACTAAAGCATAGATTAGAAAGAGGTGGCAGAATGTGATAATAAAGCCTACATGCAAATTCTTGTCATCATGGATAATGTAGAAGTTTAATTAATCTGAGCATATATATCAGCTGCTATTATTTTCATGATAGCTAATTTAACATGCACCGTTGCTTTGAGTTCCAACTTCATTCTCTGGTTTCTCAGTTTCCTCATGCAGGACTGACTGTTTCTGCCTATGTATAGGCACATTACACAGTATCCTGCATAAAGCTTTTTGTTTTAAAAATTTCAATTAAAGTATAGCAATAAGCCATAAGTTCCATTAAAACGTTGTTGGATAAGATACATCAGCGAAGCGTAATGTTCAAAAATCGGATATGAGGCATAATGAGCTTTTTAACTCTTACATTTTTTAGATCATTTGAGGTTTCACAGCTCACATCAACGTGTGGGAGAGTTTAATTAAATTCAATTCAGTTTATTTATATAGCGCCAATTCACAACACATGTCATCTCAAGGCACTTTACAGTTCAACAGATCATCCAGTCAAATTGATTAAGTTTTCTATCGAAGGAAAACCAGTTGATTGCATCGACTCATTGACTCAAATACAATCCCTCACACCAAGCATGCTTGTAGCGTCAGTGGAGAGGAACATTTCCCTTTTAGCAGGAAGAAACCTCCAGCAGAACCAGTTTAGGCCTTATTATATGCATAATACAAAAAAAAAAAACTGCTGCATACCTTGAAACATAAACCTAACTCAGACTTTTACTAATGCTTTTACAATTAAGTAATGGAATCAAAGTTTTGTAGAGCAATCTAATCTTAAAGGCATAGAGGACAATCTTTTATTTCCAGGTGGATTATCTAAATAAGTAGTCCTCCTAATTTTTAATCATTCTGGTGATATGTTTACTTAAGGCCGTCTCGTCCCGTTAGCTATCTTTTTCTGTGCATACGCACTTTCAGGAGTATATCTGTGGTGAGCTATGGTTTCAGACAGTCATTGAAGCTCAGCTTTCTCACCGCGTTCTCTGAAAATGGCCAAGGGTCGTAAGAGAAAAAGTCTCTAGGAAGTGTATGAGAAGAAAAGAAAGGCCTCAGAAGAGGCAGATATATCCCAAAATGCTTTGCACTGAGAGCTCTCCTCGCAAATCATTTTGGGATTTCGTGTCACAGCAGCCTGCTGTCACCACAGGCTGTCACTACCAGACAGCTGATAACAAAGATGGCGCAGGCAATGCGCAGTGGAGGAGGAGTTACGTGACCAACAGGCAGTAAAAAGCAGTGATCATCTGTCTGAACGGTCAGTTAACTGAGTTCGCTATAAAGTCCTCTATATAGTCCCTGCTCTAAATACTGATTGAGGGATTTAGGGGTTAGGTCGGAAGTTCAGACACTGTAAGCTTGTATGAGCTATGACAACAGCAACTTTTAAACAGAGCGTGTGTGAGGAGAAATGGGCTTGTGCATGCTCTGGCACACTTTTAATAGGCATTCCCTCTCTGGAGCGGGCACAGGGTTGTGCATGTGCATTTTTTTTGCAAGTAAAGAGGGCGGGTCTTTTTAAAAATGTGTTAAAATCCTTTACAATACCTTTAAAGGAAGAAGATATTAACTGTAATGACAGGAATTTGACATCAGGAAATTAAGCTGTACCACTTTGGTACATAGTAACTTACCAGATGGCACAAGTATAACCTGAATCAGGATAAGGTAGGAGTACGCTGAGAAGAAAGCTAGACTACATTTATAACCACTAGGAAGCCTAATTTGCACATATTAAAGCAGCAGCTCTCTGTAAAAGGAAGATGGTAAGTAAGCAGGACTGAGGAGTGAGTATTTTAGGACAAAGAAATGAACCAAGGGAGACGCAGGAGTGGGAATTGATCAAAAACGGCAGGTGAAAAGGAATGCAAAGTCATGTTGCCATAACAACAAGCCATGCAGACAAGGGTAAAGGCTGTGGTTGTGTGCAGCTCCCTTTTTCTGTTTTCTATCTTTCCCCAAGAGCTGCTGTTTGACCATCTGAATAGCTTCCGTATGCTTTTGGTGAACAAACAACGTGTCAAGTGCACTGTCCATCTGAATGTGTCATTTCCTTTTCACTTATGGGAAGGGAGGAGCACTTTATCCCTGCCATTGTGTTTTTCATGTTGCAAAGCCAGAGATTGTGATTCATTCCAGAATGGATGACGAGCCAAACTTTATATTTTCTATGCAAGACACAATGTTTCTGCCTATATCATTTCTAAAGGTGGCTGTCTGTTTAACTGAATAATGCAGGTAGGAAGATTGTTTGTTGCCACAGCAGCAGGGAAGCTGCTGATGAAATAGTTTCACCGCTACAGCATGAAATCACTCATATCAGGGATACCAACTCTACTTCTGACACATAATAGCAACCCTATTATCACAACAGATTATAATGTGTTAGCAGTAGATGAGCCTTAAGAGATGAAGGGTCAAGTCAAACATTTAAATATAGTAATGCCAGAGGCTGCAGGGATGTTTACATAACATTTTGTTCGATGCCATCTGTGTCTGTGTTTCTGAGTTGAAAGATAAGCAGCGGGCTAAGCAAGAAGCCTGCATTAACACAGACTGGGAGGTTCCTAATGAAGGTTCGTATATTTAACACTAAACAGGTTTTCAGGTCAGCTTGAAAGTGCTAATGTATAGTTTGTGTGCAAATACCCTAAATATGAATATGATGGCCTCATTCAGTCACACATGGTTTGGCTACCCATGTGTCATTATGCATTTAAAGGCCTTTAGGCTGCAAACATTCAGAACAGAGATTGTTATTTCTTCCTGTTGCATTTTCTGAAACAGAGGGTGACAGCTGGCATAGAGCCTAGGAAAAAAACACAATCAAGTTTTAAAACCCTTTTGGTATTTCTAATGGAAGTTTTAAAGCATTTTGCTCCTGCCTTTTTGATTGACCAACAATTTATCTTATGGCTTGCATCACCTCTTAGTTGGCACAGTTAATTTTGTTTTCTGTTTATCACCATAACATAGCAGTAGTCCAACAGGTCAATTTTTAAATAGAGCTGATATACTTTGGTATGTTAGATAAGCTAGCCTTAAACTGTCTAGTCCAGGCATCCCCAAACTCTGTCCTCAAGGCCCCCTGTCCTGCAGGTTTTAGAGGTTTCTCTGCTTCAGCACAGCTGGTTATAATGATTGCAGTAGACCAAAAGCCTGTTAATCAGCTTTCAATTAAAATCAGCTGTGCTGGAGCAAGGAAATCTCTAAAACCTGCATGACAGGGGGCCTTGAGGACAGAGTTTGGGGATGCCTGGTCTAGTCTGTTCTCTGTGTCATAGAGTTTGGATTTCTTGCTGACACACTAATGGGCAAGAATGAGCAACTAATGGGAGGTTGCGAACCTCAAGGTACAGCACAATTTATAAAACCTACATAGTAAGAGCACTTAAACAAAGAAAATGCTTTATAAATCAACAGCTAACTATATTTTGCTTAAGGTATCTGAAACTGTGTAGATTTAAAAAATAATAATATTGACAATATATTGGCTATAACAGAATTTGAAAATATTTCTGATTTCTTGTGAATGAAGTGGAATTTAATTCTTCCTAAATATCTTAAGCTAAAATATTAAGCTAAGAGGGAAAAACAATGTCATGAATACATGAAACATGAGGCTGACTTCAAACAATGACTGTGTTCTCCCACACTTACTGTGCGTCCAAACATAGAAACTTAAAAGAGTAAATACATTTCTAAAGTTAGATCAATCTCATTTAGGACATCAGAAAGGACATCAGTAAAACTTTTTTCCAGCTTTTATTGCTTTTATTACATTGTCACAAGTAGAGAGAAATGAAATTCACCCTCTGCATTTACCCATCGTCTTGGGGAGCAGTGGGCTGCCATTGTGTGGCGCCGGGGGAGCAGTGTGGCGTTAAGGGTCTTTGCTCAGAGACACATAGTGCCAATCTGTGGAAGTGGAGCTCAAACTCAGAACCTCAGTATTCCAAGCTCTATGCCCAAACCACTAGGCTGCCGCTGCCCTAAACATTGCTCCATTGCGGCCGCACCGGTAACCTAAAGAAGGACCTGGAAGAGTGCACAGCAACCTAAATGTTTATTCTGGGGAATGTAACTGAAAAGAAACTCATTAGTATAAACAGATGGTAATACTGTAAAGAAACATAACTTTCTTAGACTTAAACTTGTCATTGTGTACACAGAAGTGTATACAAAAATAAATTTTATTTAGTACAGCTCTCTAGACTTTTTGATTTTTTAAAGTGCTGCCTTGATAAAGGTAAGAAGCAGTGTTAAAAGCACTGTGATGAAAAAAAACCACTGTGGTTAAAAAAAAGAAGTAATTTAAACATACGACTGTATAGTTAAAGTTCTAACATTCACTATTTTCTTTCTAACAAAGATAACTTGTGATCTGAAAAATATTACATTTTTGTATTTGTATTGTGCTTATGTAAAATTGATACAATCGGGTTGTGTTTTCTATCTCTTACTGGTTTTATTTTATTGTAATACCTTAAGTTCTCCCTTCGTCTATTGGAATATTTAGCCAATCCAGACATCATCATAACCATTATTAACCCTTCTTTAAAATGCACTAAAAGAAACCACAGAAATACTGAAAATCTAGGGCTTACACTGTGCTTGATTCAAAAATATAAACCCTGGTGAATAAACTCTTATTTAAAGAGAGATTAAAGAGAAATGTTCCAAAAAAAAAGGTCCCTAAAGAGAAATGCACCTGATGAGACTGAAGCATACAGCAGTATCACCAAACAGTGTTTATTAGTGTGATAACTAAGCAAGCCCATCTTGGTTGGAGGACATCTGCTTTGATGTGGCTGAACACTGAAAGGCATCCCTGAACACCGCACACAATCCTGACCATGAGCCCGCCTGTTCCCTTTTGTTTTTGTGTATTGAGCATCCTAACTATGAAAGGCTCCTTCAGTTCCTCCCATTGGACTATGAGCCATAATAACTTGAAGTAAATGAGCAGGGATCAAATCCACGAAGAGTCATACCCAAAGCTGGGATAAGGGGAAAGGATTAGAGCAAATGGTAACGCATGAGCTTATCCCACAAAAAGGAGAACAATAAAACAACACACAACTAAAACCACAACTACTCCTAGCTGAACTTTCTGACTGAAGTTTTCAAAGCTTAGCCTGTAATACAGAGCAGCTGAGCCAAGGTCATGGCTTCAATTCGTTTAAAAAAGCACCACTCAGATGACCAATCTAGGAGGCAGTTAGGGAATAGGATCACGAGGGGATTAGGATATGTTGGCTTAAATAATCTACACATCCTGGATGAAAACCACAGAGAAGGAAAGGAAGATAGGCGATGCATTGCAAATGAGGACGGATCAGCAGGGTGTGAGAAGAGGTCCAGGGATTACTGCATGGAGGTCAGAGACCGATCATTCTTAGACAGGTTCATGCATGAACATTTTTTCCTCTAAGATAGGAACAGGGAAGTCAATGGACAGCTTAGAGCAAAGAGCTCATTTTTACAACTCATGAGAAATAATTAAAAAAAATGCCTATTTTATTTGAAGGGCTATAGGTTGACTAATCAAATAAAATGTTAATATGCATTTCTTAAATTGTAAATTAAAATGAAAGTGCAAACTATAAAGTTACTTATTAAAATATTTAAAATGTAATGGGTGAAAAAAGAAAAGTCCCATAAAAGAGACAGTTCTAGTTTAGTTTGCTGAGGTTGTTGATGAAATTATTGTTTATGTTCCCGGTAAAGATAAACTTCAATGCCCTACTGTATACAACTTATATCTGCTGATCTGATATGTGGGGAGGGGTACCCCAAGACTATTTCTGGCTCTAATTTCTCCTATTGCAAATACTTTTGTGATATTTATTTGTCAGACTGTTTAAATTAACTGAATACCAAATCCCTTCTATCAAACCCTGAGAAAAATATCTGGTTATGGTAAATAAAGAATTGAGTCCTCTGGTTTGGATACAGCTTGGAGATTGGAAGTTGTCCATTAAGGTCACTGAAAACAACTTGTCAGAAATGTTTCCTATTATACAAAGAAATACAGCATTATTTATGTTGTAGGGTTTCGCTCTTCTTTATCTTTATACAAGACTTTTCACGTGTTAATAGGGAAAAAAAGTTATGATTAGACTTTAGTTTCATCAAAAATGCAGCAAAAGTTTAAGTGGAGGAAACAGAAGAGCTTGAATATGCTCTTTTGGTCAGGGATTTTGTTTGTCAGTCTAATCAGAGTGCTGGGCTTTAAAGAGCAGCAGAGCCTTCACTTACAGTAGTGCTGGATTCTTGTTGTTTTCTTGCTTTCTCGTATCTTGTTCCCCTCCTGTATATTTCCTGACGTTAATTGGATTTTGTTTGGTTTTCAGTATTTTGGATTTTTGACTGGAACTTTTCATTAAATCATTAAAACTCACTTCTGCTTACTTTTCTCTGCATTTGGTTCCTCAAAACCTCCACTCAACCATAACACCTTTGCCTTTAAAGAGGTTATTTCTCTATTTCTTATGAGCCTACGTGTATTTTTAATCAAGATTTTATTATAAGAATTTCTGAATCATTTTGTAATTTGTATCTGTAAAAGGTTCTCAGTATCTAAAGCTGACTAAATAAATTACCATCCAGAACATTAATTTCCACAAACTGGTTTTCCATGTGTCTATTTTGAGGGTGAGAAACAATTATTTGATTTCTTATTGGAGAGGAAATAATATTTTCATTGATAAGAACCTTTCATATGACTCTAGCTCAAGTCCAAAAATATATTTAGTCCATTTCAAATCTAAGCTTTGATAAATGCTGACCCACAAATCAAGCATAATAGCTAAAATCGTGAGCACTTCCAAAAGATTTCATAAAAAAAAAACTCAGATATAATAACTTGGATGAAATGTTTACATTTTTATCTTTCCACAAGACATATAATCTCTTTTTAAGACCAAACTTTTTCCAGTGCTGACCATCCTTCAAATATTAAACAAGATGTTAACACTTTAAATAAGCTTTTCACTATCTGATCAGCTAAACACATGGAAATGATGAGGCGATCAAAAGAAAGACAGTCTTATACAATCATGAAAAGCATCACTCCATATTAAAATGAACCCTAAACTATAACTACCCTTTTGATCATTTCAATTTCACTTAAAGAAAAGTTGCTTTAAAGATGCATTAGGGAGTTTTCTAAATATACTGCCACTTCTGAATGTCAACAATATAATGTTTCAATTGTTTTCTAGCTCTGACCCATTCAATAACGATGCGTTTCACGTCACACCCGCTGAACAGCGCAGTAAATTTAAATCAGAAATATATTAACGAACATAGGTTACAGGCTTATTGATGCATCAGTGCTGAATTAAGGAAGTGTCAGTCTGATCATCAAACAATGTATTAGTTGAAAAGGGTAAAATAAAAAGGCTATTTTAAAGATTTTATCTGAGAAAATTTACATAATGTCTCCTTAAGACAGAATATATATATATATATATATATATATATATATATATATATATATATATATATATATATATGTGTGTGGTTGTTGCTTTTAAAAAAATTAATAGTATATTTGCTCTGAGAGATCCTTAGCATTTAAACTGCAACGCCTCTTTCATAGCTCTGCAGTAAAGATTTTCCTTTTCTTATTTGACAATAGCTAAATGAGTTCCTATTGAGGGTTGAAGTGAGTCGTGGGTCAAGAGCTGTGGCTCTCCGCCGCCTGCAGATAGATGGTTTATTTCCATTTCACAGAAGATGCTGATAGGTTCTGTGGGCTGTAACAAAATGGGGAAATACACTATTCATTAAGGCATATCAACTGCAGACTCTTGCCTGACTGAGAGCTATAGAGACGTGTCAAATCAACTGTCATCAAAGACAAAAGAAGAGAAGAAGGGGAGGGGGACCAAGAGGAGCGCCACAGTAAATGGTACCTAAAGGGCTGGTATCGTCCCGCAGCAGTGTGTCGCAGTGAGCTTGTCGCAGATATTTTTGATTTATGCCCAATATTGAAGCGTGGTGTGCTCTATGTTATTCCACGCCACAACGCAAGAGTGGGATTAGATATGGCCGAGGCGGTGAAAACGTGGGGGCAAGTCTGTGCAACAACCGAGGGACATGAGGGCAAAAAAGAACGGGGATCCACGTGGAAAAAGGGTACCGCACATCTCGCTCTTCTGGCTGTCCATCTTCATGAGTTGTTTTCCACAAAATGGCGGTCATACAAACAAAACAAGCCAGTAAGGCACCAAACAGGAAATACGCATAGTGTAGAGTGGATTTAGATTTGACCAACCAGATGCCTTCTGTCAGCGGCACTGTCTGCGGTCACCTACAATTTTGGAGAGGTGCAGCAGAGTGTCTGCGGAAGGGGCGGGGGCACATTTGCGTTCACTGTGACACACGCAGACGACCTGGTTTCTGAGTATAAATCAGCCTTAAGTGGTCAGCTGCACCTAAGGTAGAAATGGATTCATATGGACATAAAAGTAGTCATTGATATTGTATGAGCCAATTATTATATTCAATCAGTTGGCCAATATTTATATGTTTGTCTGAGAAGAAACATAAGGGTCAAGGATGTTACCTTCTTTCTGCACCAGCAGTAGCCGATTAAATGGGAGCCTGCATCCAAGTAGCTCACTTTTTAAATGGACACAATTTACATGCAGCCATTTTAACATTTCCAATGCTGTCCTCATGATGATAATGAGTATATGTGAGGTAACAGGCAGCAATAACAAGCACTATTAGCCTGTAAGAGGAGCACCAATAACAATCTGTCGACCTCTCTTCATCTCTGTGGATTTCCTCTTCTCGGTCACGTCTGTTTGATCTTTAATAAGGTCACTGTCATCAAATGACTCAATGACATGAAAGTGTCTGTGGCAACATGTTACCGCCGAGTGGATGTCAAGAAAAGAAGGACCATCAGTACCATTAAACAAATTGTTCTGTTAAGATGATCCAATAGAATGTCCTTGTTTTTGTGTGCCTGTGTGTTTTGTAAAATTAGCGGTCTACACTTTCAGGGGAGAATGTTTCCCCTTTTAATAATGAATGACTATTTTCTCCAAACAACTCTGCTGATAGCCCCGCCGTGGGAATGATTCAAATTATAGTGTTGCTCTTTGTGCCGCAGTCATAATGGCCCTCATCCTGCAACAGCCTTAAACAATCTGTTGGGTCAACCTTCAAGCAAGGAGGACACATTAAAAAGACATGTTAATAATTAACACATGCATCAAATAAACATGTTTTGATATGGAATATTTTATAAAACACACATTTTCCTGACAAAAGTTTTATTCAATATATTTACGTAATGAAAATGGTTATGATATTAGAATTTATATGGAGCAATTTGCCTCCAAAAACAATATTTTTTTTACTAATAAAGACATAGCTCTTGTCTTTTACTGCTCATACAATCGTGAGGATTGTTTTGTTGCAGGCAAGAGTTGATGGTTTATCAAAGGAAACCAATAACTGTTATCGAGTCATCGTGTTAAACATTTTACTAACTAGGATTTACTATAGCTCCACATTTTTTTTTCTACAGCTCATTTTCTTCTATGTTTTTAAGAATTGAAAAGAAAAAAATGTATTTCTTTTCCAGTCAGTTACAAATAAAAACAAATTCAGCTTAAAACTTTACATTTTGTTAGGTATTCCATTTTAGATGAGGCTTGGCTTATTAAAAAGATACCAAGAGATCATGGTGAACTGTTTAGCTGACGAGTTGTTGAAGTTTCTTTAAGGAACGGAAACAGGGGTGGTGGTTGCGATATGGAACACATTGTTTTTCTCAATACACACAAAGCTCATTTAACAATAGATACATGTAAATAGGAAACATCTGTTGTTAACAGTTAAGACCAATTGTGGCACACACATTGTTTTTGTTTCAATCATACACTAATGAAGTACACACAGAAAGTGAGTCCAATAAGTTTAAAAGCTGAAACATCTTCAAGATCATTTGGAATAAAAAAAAAGCTTCCTGGATGGAAGCTATTCAACTTAAAACATGGAAAACAGGGGGTGTGTGGGTGGTGGCACGCACAACCCATGTACAAAGGCCTTAGTTCTCGACCCGGCCGACCCGAGTTCAAATCTGTCCTGTGGTCTTTTGCCGCATGTCTCTCCTCCTCTCGCATACCCCCTGTCAGCCTACTGTTGAAAAACGTGCCACTAGTGCCGTAAAAAACAACAAAGTCCGGTGGGTTTTTTTTTTTTTACTTTTTTGAAATCTTAAAGATCGCTGCTCTTAGACTGAGTGCATGTTGTATCAACGTATAAGAGCCTAAGAGTTTTTTCTGTGCCATTTTCTCTAACTTGTTAGATTTAAGTTAAAATCAATTTTCATTCTCATGCAATTGTTTTATCCTAAAGCAATTAATTGCCTCTGACCAGACAAAGCCTGATTAAGCTGAAAGCTTATTAAGTTCAGCAGGTCCAGTGACCAGAAGAGACATTGGTCCTGGTCTACTGGCTGGGGTAAGCATCTGCTACGACTGTCACATGCATCAGTTTGGCTAGAAAAGCTTTCTAATTACACAATTCATCTTTTATTGGACCAGGAGAGAAATATTCTATTGATGAGCCATCCACTAATCCTTCCACTGTCCAGCTGCTGAACAATTTTACTCATTCAATGTGCCCTATGGAATTCCCCAAAGCTGATCTGACAATTGTCTTAAAGTTACTTTGCCCAGTCTTTCATAGACAATTAAGTTGCTTGCTTGTATTTAAAGTGAAACCGCCTGCTACGTACCTAGGGGATCCTCCTACATGTATACAGCCCCTCAGCTAAGACTGTACAGTACTTTAGTTCATCCCCCTCCCTTAACTCTTATCAGCATATGCGTGATAAGTTTCCCTGTGATGCCGCAGTAGGAGTTCTACTGAGCCAACCGGAGATTTGCTGTATGCAGTCACATTCTCAGGGTTTACTACCCATGTGACAGCAACAAGAAAAAAAGAAAACTGAACAATGCAGCTGAGATGAAAGAAAAAATGTTGGCTGGTGGATTCCAAGGCAAATTAAAGATGACGTTCAGTTTATTACGTGGCCCTCCTCAGAACCAAAGAGAGAAGAACACCACAGAGGTACCATGTGAGCCTGAAATTGAGAAACGTGACTTCTCTTTCACTTTTTATGAAATGCAAATAATCTATCCACTGGGGAATTTTCTCAACTGAAATATTCCCCATGAAATTGGATGTTGTGCACTAACACTTTTTTTTGCATAAACTGATGAATGATCAGAGGCAGGATCCACAGAATTATGTTTGTAATGGTTAGCCCCACGATAAAGACTGTTTATTTAGCAAACAAAAGAAACATTTTCATCAACCAGACTGAAACTGCCTAACCTACTTGGTATTTAAGATGGATAAAATGCAACCAAGCCAAAATAAGACTTTCACAAACCACAGAATAATAGCTCTTCTTTCTCACAATTTAATCAGACAGCTTTTGGGACTGAGAGGTTGAGATGATTTTATGGTTGTGAAGCATAGAACTGTCACAAAACAACTTAAAGTCCACAAATAGATACATCGGTGAAAGCGAATCAATATGTGGCTTTTCATTATGCTTCCATTTCCTAGTGCCTGTCTGTTGAGAGTGCTGTCAGATAGGGTGGAAATTGAACCTCGCCAAATAACTCTCTAGAAGATGCAACAGGAAAGCAATGACAGTTCCAGAATTACTGTATAGTATTTGTATAGATATGCTTTCTCACATTAACTGACAAGATATGATAATGAGTCTAAAAAGAAAAAAAATAGGAAAATTATTTATTGCTGCTGATTAAACAACAACAAATTATGAATGTTATAATTTACAGTTGTTGATTTTTTGCCTATTTCAGTTTCACTGACAATTAGCTTGAGGTGGATAGAGGCACTGTCATTTAGAATATGAATAAATAGTTCATAAAAGTTAAATAACCCCACTCGAATGTGTATTACTGACCACTTCCTACCGATGACTAAATGCATGATTAATTGCATGACTAAAAGGATGAAAAAGCCTTGACCTTAAAACCAGACTTCTGACAATAAAACTGCTAAAAGCTTCTGATTAACTCCAATTTCAATTATCAGTCAGAGTAGTCGGCAGAGCTTTTTACGAGACTGTTTACTTAAAGGTACTGATTGCCTGGTGGAACAATAATGGAGGTGCTAAAAAAACAAAAAAAAACGCATGCTTTAAGTATCATGATCTTTAAAATAACAAATCCTTTATGTTTTTGAAAAAAAATATCAATGGTCTACTAAAGCCAACCTTAAAGTAATGGAATGTTGTCTTCTTAAGAAAGTCAATTTAAAACCGATTTCTGGTAATGTAAGAATACATTGTACATTCAATTGAAGCAATTAACCCACCAAAAAAATGACTGGCAATAAATAAACAGACTAGAACAATCAAGAAATTAAAACAGAAAACAAAAGAATATCATACAACTGTATATTCTCTTTTGCTGTTGAGCTTTTCTATCCTTTTTTTTTTTACAACTTAGATATTTTTCATATTTTTATCCATCATGTGTTTGGAATAAATACTTTAGATGTTAAAAGTATAATATATTAGTATATTTAACAACAGTTGAATTGAACAGTTTCTGTGTTAAGCTTGCCTTCCTTGGACATGATTCATTTTAGCTAACCTCTTTCTCATCTGCATTCAACTTGACGTCTATTTCATTTCATGAAACCTTTTCTCACCTCTAGGGAATCTTGCACACTGATTTAATACACCCTGCATTCAACTGATCCAAGGAGGATTTTTTAGAAATATTAATGTAGACAAGAAAAATAAATTTTATAATGCACCAGAACATATGACTAATAGCTTTTAGCAGTTTAGTGTTTGTAGTGTGTGTGCCTCAGATGTACAATTTGTACAAGCTTTTGTTTAAGCTTTTAACCATGGCAGGATGCGTCAGCAGCAAGATTTAGGGAAGTGCAGCCCTTCATGACTAATTATATTCTTGCTTTTTAATTGAGAAGCTGATGAATGCATATCCGTCCGATACATCTGGATAGCCACTCCTGACTGTAACCATACTCTAATTAGTCGGAAAACCCATTCATTGTTTATTACCCATTGTATCTTTGCTTCATTAAAACTCATCTTTATTAAAATTAAATGATGCACTATATTACTGTAATATTTCTTTGAATAAAAGGGAACTAATGGAAAACTGCATTTAAACTTAATTTATTCATATTTGTTGTTTGATAAGAAGCTTGTGTTGATGAAACAACACAGTTCATGGTTGTGAAGCAGAAGCAAAATTGGAAATGACAAAGGATTGGTTTTCTTTTTTGCTTATCTTTGCAAACTTTTCACAAATATGAAAATATTGTCATGCATGTTTATTCAGCCTCTTCCGCTCTGTAACCTCCCAGTCCATCTGGACACATTTAATTCTCAATATGAATCCAGCTGTACTCTGGAGGTCACAGAGGTTGGTTACAGACCATTAGAAAACAAATGGTATCACAAAGACCAAGAAAGACAACATAGAGGTCAGGGATTATGTTTAAAGCAGGGTTGAGTTATACAACTACATCCCAAGTTTTACATCGAGAATGGCATAAAATGACTTTCAATGCATCATCTGAAGATGAAAAGACTGTACCTGAATTGCAAAAAACTCCAAAAGGCCTGGCCACCATCTAAACTAACAGGAGATTATCTCTCAGGGAGCAGATATGAAGCCTATATTAACTTGAAGAGCTGCAGAAATCTGTGCTGATTCACTGTTGATTTGTCAACAGTGGATCTGTCAACAGACCAACTATTAGCTATGGGCTTCAGAAATGGCAGACTGTTGTCTTTTGGGAAGAAAACCCAAATAATTCCCATCTGGAGATGGTCACAAACCATGCAGGGAACACAGCATACAATGACACAGTAATACAGCTGAAAAAAAGACCAAAAACCTTTGGGCCAACATTATGTTAAAATGTAACTTTAATAAATGTTTGAATAAATAACTAACACTCTAAAGAACTAGTTTTGCATTTCACTTCATCTAAGTATGCAGATCTAGATAGCTTTACAATACTTCTATTGGCTCCTATTCACTTGCATTCTATAAAAAAGTGTGAACACTGAGAACTGTGAAAAATTGTGGTGACAGGATGATGTTTTGGACCTTTCTTCTCTTCAGTATGATGAAGACATGTTTTAAAGTTAATGGAATGATGAACTGAGCTAAAAACAAATGTGGGTATAAAAAAAGCCAGGGGTAAAAAATACTTATGATAACAATGGAGGATCACAAACAAAAGCTATACTACTTATGCAGCTAAATCCAACCAACCTTTTTGTTTTATTTTTTTATTTTTTTTTAAATTAAATAAAATGTGATTTAGATGAATATTTCACAAAGGGACAATTTTTTTATGAAATCTGGAAGAAAAAAAAAATCCACAAAAAAAAGATGGAAAACAGAGTATATGTCTGTGTGTTCAAGAGAAGATGATAGTGACCAGGTTTTGTTTTGTTTGGAGAGAGAGGTACATTTCCATATAAGAAGTGTTGCATTAGCCGGCACTTGCTCTGAATTTCTGCTTCCTCTCTTTCCATTCAGAGTAGTTAAGTTCCAGAGTGTGTAGACAGAGAATAATGATGTTGAGCAATCACAACAACTGCCTCCCTAGGAGAGGGCCCTGGGGAGCATTTTTGCAGTATTATGCAGTCAGCCATAACTAAAACATCATTACCACCCCATTCACAGTCCGGAGTAGGACTACAGACTGGAAGCAGAGAGAAGGCGGATGGACTTATGAAGTTAATCGCCTTTTTTATCGCTAAAGAAAATCAGCTAGCTATTTTCTCAGGTAACCACAAATTGTTTTATGTTATTTCACATGGTGGAGCATCTTAAGGTTAGTTTCATTTTCTATGGACGATTCAAAAGAAAGAAACACTGGACGGGAATGCATAAAGCAGCTTATAATGAATGCCTTAAATTTTTTACTTATTTATTTTCTATAATTAGAAAAACACAAAAGTAACAGCATTAAAAAAATTTATAAAATACTTAAAATATTAACTAAATACAAGCTTTACTGTTAAAATAATTTAAGTTAATTGTTTTACCGTATTTTCACGACTATAAGGCGCACTTAAACGTCTTTTTTTTCCCTCAAAATGTGCGGTGCGCCCTTTGGTGCGGTGCGCCCTATGTGTGTTGTAACTGCGACTTTTGAGACCACCTCATTGAGGAGATGATGAAAGAGTGGCTGAATGTAAGGAGACCAGGTGTTTTTTTTCCACTCATCACCATCGCTGTTAATATGTAACTCCATGCGTGCCCATCTCACAGCTGATGTGAAAAACATGGGGAAACAAATTAACGCTGTGCTCGCTGTTCAACCGCTCGACATCGGTGTGAACCGGACCCAGCAGGTGCAGCAGAAGCAGCGAGTTTACATGCAAAGTCAATGGTTGACGCGCGTATAGGTGCAGCAAAAGGTCCCGCAGCGCATTTTGAGCAGCAGGAGCGTTTAAGCATCTGCCAACGCGCTGCTGCTGCTCGAGATGGAAAAATTGAAGTTTTACTGCTGGACGCGCCGCATCAACCAATCAGAGAAGCTGATCTGGGAGCTGACAGCGAGACAGACACAGCGCTCTGATGACATATGATATTAACGCAAATGGAAAAGGCTGGATGGATGCGGAGATGATGAAAGCGTAGCTGAGGGAGGTGTAGCCTATGTGAGGAGACCAGGTGGTTTTTTCCACGCATCACCATCGCTGCGTGCCCATCTCACAGCCGATGTGAAAAAAAAGGTGAATCAAATGAACGCTGTGCTCGCCGTTATCCTGGGGGGTCTGACAAAGGAGCTTCAACCGCTCGACATCGGTGTGAACCGGCCGTTCAAAGTAAGGCTGCGAGCGGCGTGGGAGCGATGGATGACAGACGGAGACCACAGTTTCAGGATAAGTGGAAGGCAGCGCCGGGCAAGTTACGCCACCGTTTGCGGATGGATTGTTGATGCTTGGACTAATGTGTCTGCTGGCTCTGTTGTTCAAGCTTTTGCAAAAGCCGGCATTATTTCTGAGGAGCCGCGCTGCACGGAAAGTGACTCTGACAGCGAAGAAGGGGAAATTGGCATGTCTGATTTAGCACAGCTGTTTTATTCAGAAACAGAGGATGATGACTTTGATGGGTTTGATTAATACTTTGTAATAAATACATGAATAAAGCACAATCATACTCAGTTTTGCTCCCGCTCTATTTTTCTACCTGAAAACTTAATTCAACAGCAGCCTCTGGGCGGGTCTCCTCCTCTTCACCGCGGTGGCTGGCAGGTGTTTTTTCATCTAAATAATCTAAATCTTGCAGCTATATTTGCTGTGATCAGTGGGAATAAAGTAGTTTTAATATGTTTTTAAGTGAGAAAGTCCACCTGAAAACTTAATAATTGCAGTCAGTTCATCCAGATTATCTATTTCTGTCGGAGGCGCTCAGACCCCCACATACCAGCGGTGCGCCGACAGGAGAAATCCTTTCATCAGCAGCCTCTAGGCCGGGCAGCATCCGGGTTCACGCGGTGGATGGCAGGTGTTTTTCATCTAAATAATTTAAACTGCAGGCACCCATAAAAGCGAACATATTCCGTCGGCAGGTTTCAGGATTTTAAGTTAATTTAGGAGTGATCACAGCGCTGTGTCATCTGTGATGTGTCTGTCTCACGGCCAGCTGCCAGGTTTGATTAATACTTTTTAATAAATACATGAATAAAGCACAGTCATACTCAGTTTTGCCCCCGCTGTATTTTAAAATACGCAGTAGAGGTATTTAAAGGTAGTAGAGGACATGTACCTGTATATAAAAAACGCGCCCTATAGTCCGGTGCGCCTTATGTGTGTGTTAAATACAGAAATGGGACACATAACTGAGAGTGCGCCTTTTAGTACGGTGCGCCTTATGGTCGTGAAAATACGGTACTTAATTTTATATGACCCAACCCTACAATAAGTTTTAAAAAAAAAAAATAATAAAAACAGACAGAAAATCAAAGAACAACTTGGATCTGGTACATCAACAATAGACTTAAATACCATAACATTTACAGAGAAATGTACCTACTCACTGGTTTCTGACTCTGGACCTGTGGTTTGACAACTGAAACTTTTGCTTTTCAATTGTTTGGTTCAACATTTTTATGTGTATTCTTTTCATTTTTTTATGTACACCAACAACATTCAAAGTCATTTTATCAATGGTTATGTTAAAAATCTGACAAACAGCTGGAAGCAGTAATGCTATTTAACCAAGATGTTGTTGATTGACTCTTACATCTATAATGAACAGCAGAATACAAATTTAGCCGATGTAATCAGAGTTATGTCTATATGTATATATGTATTAATACAAACTACAAATACAGTATCATTATAAATATCATTTATATATCCCAAACATGAGGTACTTTTTCTTGGATTTTATTCATTCAGAGCTATAAAATAACTACCAAGGAGTCTAGCTCACTAAAGCTAACTGGACATGAGGAATGAGGAAAAGTATTGATTTGCACTAAACAGGCCCTTATATTTCTGATGTACCTATACTGATGAAACTTTGTTCGATGATTTTCATTTGAGGTCATATCCTTCATGGTTACATAAAATAACAACAAATTCCATGTGTTTTATTTTGTAGTCCCTTTCACTCTATTCTATACGTTTAAGTAGTGTTTAAGTAGTTTAAACAGTTGCAGAACAGAAATATCATCAGTGCCCTTATTGTCATGGCTGCTATGTTATGACTAATGGGGGCTAAATGTGTTTGGTTAGACCAATGTACCTGCGACTTAAACCTTCATGATGAAAATATGATTAATATGAGCTTGTTTATTTTTTCAGAGTCTTTGACTTTGGTTTAATCAGAAAAAACTTTTCGATTTGATAATAACGTTCAATAGTTTGTAATGATTTTTATCCAAAAAATCTTTAGTAGTAATTACCTATAATATACTTAAAGTTTTTGTTTTAGATTCAGTTATTCGTTTCTCTACAACAATCAGAAAAATTATTCTTAAAAAACAAATAAACTGTACAGTTCTAAGCAGCTAGACCTAACTAAATTGTAGTGAAGCACCAATTAGCTGTCAGCCTCCTGTTGAACCATAGACTTTCTCCTGCCAAAAATAAAAAGAAGTATTTAATTATGTACATATCAGGAAAAATAGTCTCTCATTAAAACTATTGCAGATAAACTGAACTGACACGTTAATGAGGAAGCTGTGTTCACGAATGGAAAAACTGGAAAGACTAAAAACTAATGGGTGAAGGAAGGAATAACTGCCAATTTATAATGACAATATAAGCAGCTGAACACTAAAAGCTCCCATTAATAGTAACTAGTGAAAATGTGTCCTGACAGTGCAAGTTAACTTCTTTTAATATTATGACTGACCCAGAGATTAATATTTTACCTTAGTGCATAGGGCCTTATGTTTAAAATGTAAAAATATGAAAAAGCAATGATTTTTTGTATTTTCTCTAAAGATTATACATAATTGAACATAATACACCACCCATCATTTATAACATTTCTCCATTTGTTTCAACTGATTACTATTGCCTTCCATTTAAATCATTATTGTATATCACTCCCTTCCATCTTCCTTAAACTGCTTTAGGAAGCACAAAAAAGGTGTTTAACAGCAGTCAATATTGTATATGCTGTATGTTAACAAAGTGCATAGTACAAAGATACATCCCTACAACTATAATCCCCTTCACCCAGTGCATTGTGTACTTCTTCCAGGCTGGGATCAGTGTGTAATGAAGGTTGTAAATCAGCACCTTGGATAGCGCTATGGAGCCCCATGCAAGCCGGGTAGAGCAGTTTCAGTACCTGGGGATGGCGGACAGCGACAACAGCTGACATTCCTTTTTACTGGAGCTGCCCTGTATTGTACTGATGACTAAACAGAGTAATCCAGGCTGTTGCACGGCTATCTTAGCACAGTTATGATTAAAAGGAAAGGCCAAATATGTTAAGAGTGCTTGTGTTTTGACAAAGTTCTGTTTAGAAATATACTGCTTGTGAAGACTGACATTAAAACGTAAAAGATGTGGTAAGAACAGGAGTAGCTGGGCATAAATTTCCTCTAATTTTAATCCCCAGCATGGCTGAGCGCACATGCATAGCAATATCAAAGCATTGAAACAGAAAAAATAAGAAGGAAACGGCTGACAGTTTAAACCTTCTGATGTCTACATGAAGCGGCAGAGCTGATGAGCTACAAGCTCACACAATTTTCAGCACCTTTAGCATTTGCTCAATAAAAGCATGGACGTTAACTTCAAAGCACTGATCAACACACACATACTAAAATCCAGTGGAGCTAAAATAGAAAAAAGACACAAGCACACAATAATGCACCAATCCTGTTAGTTTAACACCTCAGGATGAACCATTAAGGCTTTATGTGAAGCTTGGCAATGTGGCCTAAATGTTTCCAAAGATAAAACCATAATGTCCATGATTATGAACACAATATTGTAATTTGCTTCTATAAAAAAAAAAAATGAATGATGCCTGCATTGAGTTAAATATTCATGTTTCCAGAGCTGGTCTATTTTTATCATTAAGCCCTCGCAGGTAGAAGAGACTGCATAGTGACTGTTCTCCCATCCGCAACCTGTCAATGCATTCCTTGGAGTTCAGGACTGAAAGTGAAAGGAAGAGTTTTGCACAAAAAGGGAGGGGGACGTACAAAAAAGTGAAGTGAAAATGAAAAAGAGATCAATGTGAAGAGCAGAAGTGGTCCAAAGAGAGGGATACTGTATGTGCAGGGATTTAAAATGTTTTACATTTACTGCACAGGTAATTGCAAGAGATTGACATCCGAAGTGACAACCAAATAAATGTTGACAATTATTTCTTATAGGTATTTGATTGTTATTTATTTATTATCATTATAATAAATAATGCATAGTTTAGTGCTTTTTAACAAGTTGATGTTCAGACAGACCTGAAGAATTGAGCGCGTTCTGGTGTCCCTAACAGAGTAAATAGGCACACAAGCCAGCAGCCTACAGGTTCGTTCCTGAAACACTGCAGAGATTCTTCGGTCGGGGGGCAAGTGAAGGGGATTGGATGGAGGGCTGACTTCTTTGACATGTAGGGGTGAGAGGAACAGCAACGGTTGCTTGCTATCTGTAGGTTTTATATATATATGTGTGTGTGTGTGTGTGTGTGTGTCTGTGTGTGTGTTTATATGGAGATATCAATTTAGTCTGTTGCCAGGGTATATTTAAGTTGCCATGCAGAATTTAGAGCTCTGCAGTTTAAGGCTTAATTTTTGTTATAGACTGGTGTGTGTGTGTTTGTGTGTATATGGAAGTGCGTGCATGTGTTGTACACAACTTTAATACCCTTATGCTCACAATCCATGATATGGAGTGTGCACATTACTATTCCTGTCACAACAGCCTTGCAGTAGGAGCAGCAGCAGTAGTGGAGGCAAGCAGGCCATTCACTGATGAAGCTTACATTCACACTTACACATACCAGCGCTCTTCAATCCAGTCAGGTTGCATGTGTGAGCCTTCATTTTGCATATTTTTTTCATAAGCAGGACATATTTTCTTTCTCTCATTGCTGTTGCATTGGCAGAACACTATGTGGTGCATCAACATGTCTGACCTCCCTATTTATGTGCCTCTTGATATGTCGGAGTGACGGCATGATAAAACTCATCACTCACCCTGGCTCTGTGCTCCCCCTTCCCCCTCCTCTGTATCGGTCAGATTGTTAAGCATCCCGGCTCCTCTGCGATGCACTTGTTCTGCTGCAGAACGATGTCACCGATTGAGCTCTCGGCAGCTCACACTGCTCTCCACGCACTGTGATACTGCCACAGAAATTGCAGGGAAGCAGCACCTAAAATGTGCCGGCGATCCTCCTCTCTCCTCTTCGATCCTTGCTGCCTGTAGGATGCAACGAAGAGAGGCAACAGCGGATGGAGAGAGGGTTTTTTTTCCTCTCCCTGTGGATCCTCCTCTTGACGTCTCTTCTTTAGCTTGCAAGCGTGACTCTCTCTGTTGCGCTCTCTCTCCAGAAGGAGGAGGAGGATTGGGGAGGAAGAGGGAAGGTGAAGCTGCAGGAGTTTGGTGTATGATAGATTGCCTTAAAGCTGCACATTTTTTTTTATTTCCTTCTTTTTCCTTTTTTCTATTTTTTTTCCTATCAACGGTTTTCAGTTAGACTCAATACAACAACATTCTCTCTGAGATGATGATGCTGCTCACTTACTGTAGGTGCCAAGCTGATTGCATATTCAGGCAGTTGTGTGACTTTTCATATATCCAATTTTGCCCTTCCTCTCCGCCTCTTTCTATTCATCACCTCTGTCAGACAAATAAGTGATTGAAGAGGAAGAAGTGATGCAGCTTAAAGAGCGAGCAGGCAGTAGCCTCACCGCTTTTATGCTCCCCATCTACACATTTGCTTTATACTTTGGCTTTTCTTTCATTCTAAATTGGAAAGAGCAATTGCGCCGTCTTCAAACCTAATGTCAAATGCAAATCCATCCTTTTCCTTTAACAAAAGACAAGCCATGACAGCTATGATAAACATGGAAAACACTGTACTCAGATATGCACACCAAGATAAATTCAGCAACTGGTTATTTCAGCTCCATCCTTTTTTAGAGCTTCAGGTTCCAGCTGAGAGCACCCGTGCGCTGAATGTCGGCAGTGTAGCTTTGGAGCTCTGGAAATTAGACCATCCTCATTTTGATTAATGCAGATTCAATCTGATATGGTACACGGTGTACTGTGGGCAAAAAGTGTGCAGAATATAGAAAACGCTGCATAATTGTGGTTCTGTGTTTGCAGTAATTGTGGTATGGTTCTAAAATGAGGCTCTAATAGCAAATAATGTTGGTTATAATCATATTTACATTAGAGCACTGTAAATTACATCATGGAGATGCAGGAATATTTGCTTTGACAGCTATGGTCAATGTAACTTATAGTAGAGTTATGTTTTAACTGAGATGTATTCTCTTTTCTTGTTCGGTAGCTCTACCATTCTAGGCAAACTTGTTTGCACAACAGTAGGAAACCCTGACAAATTAAATTATAATATTGAGGGTAAAATGATCTTTCGGATTTACAGAGTAGGAGCGTTTATTCCCTAAATTTCCTCCTTATCTTTAAATCATGTAAACAATGGAGAATATACTAAAGCTTCTACCTGATAAGTGAAATATGCATAAGCATGATGACAAATGATTCCAATTAATGTGGCAAATGCTTGTCAGTTTAATTTATTTCTGTTTTACCTTGAAGGATTCTCGGCACAATTAAAAATAATATGAAATGTGTTGTCAAATGTGTTATTCATCAAAACATAGAGCAAATATTTTTTAACACCTTCTATAGAGTTTGTTAAAACTTGGTGATCACAAAAATCATTGAATCACAACAAGGTGTTAAAAAAAACCCAGACAGATGTTTTAAACATCTGGGTTTATAATTAAAATATGGTTTCCACTCAGATAAATCTCCTTTATATATAAGGAGAAGTGACATTCTGTTCTTATAAGAGGGATCTATGAGAAATATTTGCCCTTTAAAATTAGACTAGGAAAAAGCTTCTTTTGAAAAGATGCTTACTTCGAATTGTTTAAAACAACTACACTCAAACGGCATGTTATTAGATTCACTAGATTCACTTTACTGAAATTTAGAATTTTGTACAGCATTTTATTACAGTAACTGCATTTTTTTTTGCAGCAAACATTATAAACTCATTATTCTGAAAAAAAGAGCCTTATCCTATTAGAAGAGGGTTTGGCTATTGAAGCCTTTAAATACTGTGATCGGGGCAAAAATTCATGAAGTTAAAAATTTTGAAATAAGTTACCAAGTTGTAATTTAGGATTCTTTTCATAATTATTTTTATTTTCTTTTGAAGAGCTTGAAGTATTTGCTTTTGTTTGTTTTAAGTAGGGCTGTAAAATGATAAAAAATTTTGATCTAATTAATCACAAGGTTTCTTGAATTAATTTCGATTAATCACAAGCCTAAATATTATTGAAAAATTCACATTTTCTGTGTATTGTTTTCAAAACAGAGAGATAAGCAAGAAGTGGATTTTACATTTAGTTTTTATTAATGACAAATCGAAAAAATGCATATTATTCTCAGCAATTAAACTTAGCCATTGCTTTTTTTTTTGTGAAAATACAGGATAGGTGAATGAAACGTTTTTTGTTTTGAACAAAGCACTTTTTTATTTTTAGCTTTAGAATTTGTGTTTTGCTTTTAAGAATGAACAATTTAGCAAAACAAATAAATAGCATTTTTCAAAGCCAATACTCCGAATGTGAATTTATTTTGATTTTTCTTTGTACTTACTAAAAGGATGAAGATGTATTATTTGAGGGTTTCATTGTTTTATGACCTTGAAAGCTTTCTTGTTCTGTGGCAGAACTGTTACAGCTGTGTTTTAAAGTGCTTATATCTACTTGCATGCATGTGCTAAGTTTGAATTCAGTGGCTGTGTCCTCCGAAGGCCAGATACATTGGCCGATTACGTTGTAGTGCGGCACAGTGGCCTGTTCAGATTAGAAGAGTCCTTGTTATGCTGCTGACAAATGCAGCCTTCTTTTTGCCCATTTTGAAGGACATTTAATAAAATACAAGTGTGTGAATAATTCTGTCTGAAATCAATGAAAATAATTGTTTTAAATGGTTATTGAGTCATATATGTAGCAAGTGATATTCAGTTTATTGAAAGCATTTTATTTGTCCCCGTGTAAATGGGTTTAAGCTCAGATTTAAATATATCTGCAGAGTGGGAACCATAAATTTGCCACAATGGTACTGATGCTGAAGCTCCTTAAAATGTTATAAGCATACAGGACAATTGTGAGAAGTTCCATATCTGTTCTTTGCCAGCCTTGTGTGTAAACTGTCATGGTTGCTAAGTGACGGAGCATACGCTGAGTGAGGGGCGGTGAAAGCTGGAGAAGGCTGGACCTGTTTGAATCCATAGCCAAACTCCTCCGGCGTTAGTCCAAGAACCAAGCCCAGGTAGACCTTGGAGGACGCAGCCCCATCCACGGATGTGCCCACAAGCAGCAACTCTTCCCTTCTATGTGACAGTAAACCCACGTTAAACAGTCAGTGTCTCACTCTTGTTAAAAGTAATATGACCAAAGTTGATTGCCTCTTCAATTTGGAAATTGTGTTTTGTTAAACTATGATTATATTACAAATGCAATTACTTTCGGAGCACACTTTAGTTTTGCTTTAAGCTTGCTATTAGTTTCTTTTATGTTCATTCTTCGGTCTCTTTTCTCAAATGTATTTATCTTTAGTTTCTTTCATGTGTGGTTTTATTTGCCAAATCTTTCGAGTTGTTTTCTTCTAGCTCTTATATCATGCTGTTCTTTCTTTTTGTGTGTAATCAGTTCAATGCTTTTCTTGTTTTTCATTGCCACTTAATATACAAGTCAGTTCACCTGTGGCTATCCTTGTTTTGCTCCGTCTAACCACTTAAATACCTGTTAGCTTTCTTTTAAACTTCACTAGTAAATACTAGTTCCAAGCCTTGACTTTCTGAAAAGCCTGTGCTTTGCCTTTTTCAATTCAATGCCTGGTTTGTTACACTTATCGGGATATAAGCTTATTTCTTCAATACACTTTGAGCTCAAATTGCTGCTTTAGCCAGGCTGCCTGTAAATGTCTTTCCAAAATCAATAATTCTTGAGGGCACCACCTGAAAATCATGGAATAATAGCCTAAAAGTTATCTGGAACTTTGGGCATGAGGACAGTGGGCCATTTCCTTGTAGACAAAGAAATCTACCCCCCACCGCCCTTGTTGTAAGTCGCCACCACCAGTTGAAGCTTCTACTACCATGGAAGCAGCTTCTGACAGAACAGAAAAGTGTTGTGCCACTCATTCCAGGAACAGTCGGGTCAAGGGCAACATCTTCTCTGACCTCATCTCTGAATTGATTGGTTCACATGAATCACACAGCACATGTCTGCCCCTAAACATTAGAATAAAACAATAGAGAAGAAAGTATAACGACAGTAATTTCAGGGCATTGATGTGCTTCTTGGCCTGCCATGGCATATCCCCTGTGCCATTTGACCCTGCCAGGTCACACTCCAAGCCAAGGAGGACACATCTGTGAGCAGGAGCCCCCCCCCCCCCCCCAACACACAAAATGTCCCGCCACTGGAACAGGAGCTGGGGGAAATGAGACGTGACTTCAGGCCATTAGTGCAGACCATGCTGGATATAGTTACTGGCGGTTTAGCCAAATTTGAAAAGGCTAGGAACATGGCACTGGATGCAGCTGTAAGCATGCCCAGAAGGTGTAAATACACAGCAAAATGCAATACCCTGCCACCTCATATCTCAGAGAAGCAGGCTTAAAATACTTCTGGCTCACTCCAGCAAAGGGAAAGCGGTAATCGACATGGAATCCAGGGCAATGACCAACACAACTGTTGGCTGAAAGGGAGTGACAGTGTCCTTATTTATGTTCACCAGCAGGTCCTAGTGATCCACATGACAAAAACCATTTGATTATCCTGGACTGTCTGGGCATGGAGCATGGTACATATCAGTCATCCAACTAGGGTGGGGGACCCACTCCTCTGCTTGAAAAGGGGAGAGGGTCACAGCCACAAACCAGGTGAATACCAAGGAAGAAAGCCAAAAAACAAATATAAGAATATATTTACTTGAATCTAAAGCTCATATATTACCATGCTGATAGTAAAATTCTACTCCTACTTATAGTTTATGTAAACTACTGATACATAATGGATTAGTTGATGTCATACCTAATGTTGCTGACTCTGGTTGAGTAATATCACTTGACTAATCTTTTTCTCATATTAAATAGTATAAAATAATTAAGAAAAGTATCTTTAGTTCATGCCAACAATTTAAGCAGAGCCCAAAGCGGATGCACCATCAAGACTCAGTGGCCTGTTAGCACCCAAATAGTTTAACTCAACAATAAAATGAACACCCAATTCAATAAACAACATTCAAATTTAGCATATTTTAAGGAGTACAAAGCTTTAAGTATAACTTGTTAAGAAAAACATCTCTATAGGTATATGGATATATAAATACAACAATCTATAAAGACACATATTTTCATATATACAGTGCATTCTAAATTATTATTTCAGATAATTATTATGTTATTATCTTTGTTAGGTTTTCCATGACTTGTACAATTTTAATTTTCAACCTCTTGGCCTTCTAAAATGTGCTAGCAGTCCGTTGTGACAAAAAGAAAGTAGAAGAGCATGTGAAGTCATAGACGGCACGTGCTGCTGCTGCAATACTGCACTGCCACTGCAGCTGCTCCCATTTCCATACACAATATAGAGAATGTAATTATCTCTGCCTATGTATGTGCAGGTGTACATAGCAACAAAAACCAAATGCAGCCACTATGTTGGTACTCACAAATTGATATTAAGTGCAAGTTAGCTGACTCATACAAAAATATACATTGCCTCAAACAAGCTGACATCAACATAGTGCCAAATCTCTGTAATAGTATTTGATTAAGATGGACATGAGGCCAACAATCAGCCAACAGTAAATCTATAATTCTCTGCATTACACGGCTGAGCAATGTTAGATCCCTCTGATTATATTTGACCTGCAATTCATTGCTTTGATCAACAGATCAATTTAAGGGTCTTTACAGAATAAACTTTGCCTTAGACAGAAAAAACTTGAACCAGTCTATCTGTATGATCTAACCCTCTTTGTTAAGTGTTTTTGGATGACGTGTTGTAAATCTTTGTCGTGCAAAAAAACCTAATTGAATTTAAAGTATTTACATAAATTATGAAAAAAGCTGTCTCCATAACAGCATAAATAAACTAACCCTATCCACAAATCTTAGTATTTACTAACCCATAATATAGATTTGTTTTTACAAAGTTATAATCCATTACTTTTTGGGCATCCTTTAATAATAATAATCACTTAAAAGAAACAACAAAAGAGAATGGTGGAAAATATAGGGGGTTGAGTGGAGCAAAGAAAAAAATGTAAAGAAGAGAGATTTTTAAAAGCGCAATAAGATGTCTTTGTGGTAGATATTCTATGCAGATATAGCATAAATACACAGCAAATGAAAAATGGGATGTGCTTATGTAGAGTCATAGAAAGACCTGAAAACGCTTTGCACTACATTGAGGCCCCGTCCACACGAAGTCAAAACGAACACGAAACGCTGATATTTTCCAAAACGTTTGCCGTAAAGACGGAGATGTAAATTAAATGTGATCGTCCACACGAATGCATGAAAATGCTGCAAAATGTATGCCAGGCCTGTAAGTGGCGCTGTGGTGCCAAAGCAAAAATAAGCGACAAAATGTTGGGCATGCGCACTAATATTTATACATGGTTGCCCTGCGGGTCCATTTTCGTGGTTCAGTCAAATTCAGGTGCGGAACTATGTCGTCGATATTGCTCTGTTCTTCCTGGAGATATTCCAGAAGAAGAAGATTCTGTTGTAAACCCGACAGCAGGGTGAGTAGCATTAGCAGCAACGGCGCCATTGTTGTTGTGATACTGTGTCGCGCATGCGTGTTTAGAGGCGACGCTATGAAGCATGCGTGTAAAAAAAAAAATGCGGTTAGGGCGTAAAGATGGAAACGCAAAAACGGCGTTTCGAAATCTTCCCACTCTGAAGGCTGAATAAAAAAAAGATTGTTTACAGACCCCCGAAACGCCGGCTTCGTCTGGATGCGAGGCTGGTTTGGTGAAAAATTTGTGCATTTAGGCCAGGGTTCGTCTTCGTGTGGACGGGGCCTTAGTTATTCACACAGACATTTACACGCTCATGGTGGTAAGCTACATTGTTGCCACAGCTGCCCTGGGGCAGACTAACACAATGGAGGCTGCCATGCATTTGGCATTCTCTGATCAAAAGCAGCAACCAAGGTGGGTAAAGTGACTTGTGTCAGGACACAATAACTGAGCAGGAAAGAGGAAATGAATGAACTAAAGAGATAAGTTGCGGGTTGCAGACGAGGAGTCTAAACTGATCAAACCACAGAGTGCCTTGCGAAAGTACTCGCCCCCCTTGAACTTAATGACTTTTTGTCACATTTAAGGTTTCAAGCAAAAATGGAAGAATAAACAACTGGGACACAATTGAGAAGTGGAATAAAATATATTAAACTTTTTTAACAAACAAAAAAACTTGGCGAAAAATTTGGCGGTATGTCTCTATCAGTTGTGCACATAGAGAGACCATTTCTCAGTTCACAAGAATGCAGTACAGACTCGTGTTCTCGCCAAGTATGTTCTTGACAAGAACACAGAAAAATATTGACTCAGGGAGAACAAGAGCACATAGAATACATCTAATTCAACAGACGATTACTCATGACATCACCACATTCATCCGTGGGTTGCCTGTCAACCCAAACTTGCCCCCAATTCCTCACAGCCTCGTCCATATGTTGACCCCCAGCTAGTTTGTGATTGTCCACCTTGCGTTGTGGCGGGGAATAACATAGAGCAGAACAGGCTTCAAAATTGGGCATAAATAAAAAATATCTCCGACAAGCTCACTGCGACACACTGCTGCCGGGAGTATAACCAGCCCTCAAGCCTATAGCAGCATAACTATAGAGATAGCTCGGGGTAGCCTGAACCAGATAGCTCGGGGTAACCTGAACCACTCTAACTTTAAGCTTTATCGAAAAGGAAAGTTTTAAGCCTAACCTTAAAAGTAGACAGGGTGTCTGCCTCACAGACTAAAACTGGTAGTTGGTTCCACAGGAGAGGAGCCTGATAACTAAAAGATCTGCCTCCCATTCTACTTTTAGAAATTCTAGGAACCACTAGTAAACCTGAAGATTGAGACTGAAGTCCTCTGTTAGGAACATAAAGAACAATCATACATCTGATGTAAGATGGAGCTGGTCATTTAAGGTTTTACATGTGAGAAGAAGGATTTCAAATTCTATTCTGAATTTAACAGAAAGTCAATAAAGATAAGCCAGTTTAGGAGAGATATGATCTCTCTTTTTAATTTTCATCAGAACTCTGGCTGCAGCATTTTGGATCAGCTGAAGGCTTTTAACTACAGTTTGTGGACTTCCTGATAGTAAAGAATTACAATAGTCCAGCCTTGAAGTAACAAATACATGGACTAGTTACTCAGCATCAACCCTGGACAGGAGATTTCTAGTTTTTGCTATATTCTGCAGATGAAAGAATCAAATTCTAAAAACCTCTTTAACATGGGATTTAAATGATAGGTCCTGATAAAAAATAACACCAAGATTTTTTACATCCAATTTAAGTGAGGAAATGACTGAACCCAGTGTATGCCACATTTCTGTTGTGGGTTTAGTTGTTTCAAATTGTATTCTAATCCAGTACCAAAAAATATCTGGTGGAAAAATTTAAAATTTTTAAAAACTTTTTTGCTATTCAAATAACACAACATTATTAATGACTAATAATCTTTGCCCATGGCTTTTCAGACAACAAAAAAATAGGTAAAACTATAACATTAATACATGGGGTAAACAAATTCATTGTATTATTGCTCCATTAACTTTTATAGTAAATACATTGCTTAACATTGATTTTTTTTTGCTATTTACAACACTTTTTAAAAGTGTCATTATTGCTGTTCAGTTTTTCACAGACTCTTATTCTGTGCACCTACTGCCGACTCATCCAAGCTTTAAAAGGGCCCTCTTAATAACATGGCTTGTTGACAACTTATCAGTATCCTGCCCATAAACACAATTGTGTTATTGGATTAGCAGAAACCCTTACAACATCGGGACAGGGACCAAAGGATTTTTTTGGTACTGGATGAAAAATAAAACATACAACCTAATACAGGAAAAAACAAAACAAAACAAAAAAAAAACGCAGGTGATTATCTTACAAAAAAATACATCTCTTTAGGACTGTAAAAATACATTATACACATGATCAGAAACTCAATTTGTGTAAAAGCAGTTGACAGGGTGGTGATAGCAACAATGTAGATATATGGTTCCTGTTTTCCTGATGTTGTTTCTTTGCATAATTAAGTACATGTAACCAGGCTGTTAAGGTTAGTTGTTTATTTCATAGGAAGACTAAATATTCAGTCAAAATAAACTGTTTTAAATTGTTAAATGCTGGCTCCAATGTATGAAAGCTGTTGAATAACTCCCAGTGGAAGATGGGCTGCATAAAATCTGCTGATTAATGCTTAACTAAATGAAGCTCCTCTACAAGGCTTGCTTTGATCAAGAGCTTACTGATAAAGCAGGGACACTTCCACAATGCCTTTAGAAATGACAAGGGAGAGAGGATATTTAGTTTTGCTGCTTGAGTGGGCACAAAAATACTAACCTTTAAAAAGGAATTAGATGTTAAAAAAGAAAGCAGGTCAGATATTAGGAATGATTTGAACAGAAAGAGAGGGAAATCAGCTATCCAGTCTGTTTCAGCACTTCTTTGGACAAAAAGGACTTGAGGAATTTTGATGGTAAATATAACATCAGCTCATTTTACTGACAGATTCCAGTGTTGTACGCATACAATTTGTCCCACAATATAGTAAAAAAGAAACTATACCCACTTAAGATTCTAGTTGCTGAAATCAGATATTTACCTTTACCTTTTAGTAAAAGTTTAGATTCAGGAGGACTGTCATCTTAAAACATAGTAAAGATGCAGAATAAAACTGATGCTACTGACTTGTATTGCTAGCAATATTACCCTTCATTATTTTTACTGGAATAAGCACATCTGGCCGTTTTTCACAGTTATAGCTAGATGAGAAACCCTACATTCAGGCAAGTTGAGTGCAGCCTTATAAGGACAATAGTTATTTCTGTAAAAATGTTAGTAGTTAGCAATTAATAGACCTACTGTGTAGGTCTATTAATTCCTCTATAATTTGACCTCCTATTAAGCAAGAAAGCTTCAGCAAATGCAATGATCTAAAGGTGAAAAAAAATAGTTTCAATTCATATACCCTTGAATATTATCATAGCATGTTATTATTATAGCATATATGCCAAAACATTAGAAACTATGTATTTAATGAAACCACACAAGCTGTACCAACTCAGTGAATTTGCAGCAATCTCCTTTCTTCGCCAAGCATATGGTGACAGTGGGCAGTTAATTGCAGTTAACCATGCTTATGCAAAGCATGCATCTGGCAGCAGTAAAAGCAGTACCTAGAGTATCAGAGCTTTGTTAATGTTAAAATGAAGAAAGCTCTTAGGAAAGGTAGAATTACAATCAACATGCATCAGGTTTAATCTCGTCTACTCTGCTTAACATGTTCTTTCTATAACTTTCTAACTTTCTGTAAATCAGTAACAGGAAGCCCTGTCTTTGTCACTTATATAATTATTTAAAAAAAGGAAGAAAATGTTTAATTGAGATCAGACTGACATTTATTTTCTCTATAATTGTTATAATTGTCATCTCAAGCCACTTTACCGAGACAATTCAATCAGATCAGTCAGTCAGATTAAAACCTTTCAGTCTAAGGAAAACCAGGTGATTGCATCAACTTGTTGACTTGAAGGCAATGCTTCACACCAAGCATGCTTGTAGCGACAGTGGAGAGGAAAACTCCCTTTTAACACGAAAACGACTCCACTGTTCTGATTAATCTCTTCACAGGAAAGAATCGCGAAGAGAAAGCAGTCACTGGTTAATCTGTGAGTGATCCAAAACAGCAATTTCTACTAATTTGAATAACCCCAAATATTCTTAGTACAAAACTATTTTTTATATTTTTTCCTCTTAACAAATTTTTAATTTGAGGTAAATAGTGGAAAACTTGTTTTACGGAGTGTCTGCTTCCTAAAAAACTTGGTTGACGCAAATCTTACATCAATATTGTTCTTGTCCTCCGCATCAGTCAGACAGCCCATCTTTTGTAGAACGGAGAGCCTGAATGTCTTAGAAACCATTTTTTTTTATCATTTGTTTAACAAATTGTTATTTTTTTTATTTTTTTTTAGAAGGAGTAAACTTTTTGTTTTTACTGATTATTTTTCAAACTGAGAGATTTGATACAATGATGTTTTGGTGCAGATAAACCATTTCTGGAGGAGTTCATGAATGCAAGCATTGCAAATGTCTAGCCTCTACAACAAAATGAAATCCCAACAGAACTCGATTCCAAGCAGACTGGTACCAGAGCTTCACACTACAACACATTGTTTCAGTGAACAGTGCATTGTGCTCAAGCTGCTTCAGATACCATAGATGAGATAGAGGAAGGACAAACTGTTCCAACCTGCAGCCTCAGTGACAATGCCTCGTCTCCTCTTGCGGATTCCTGGCTCGCTGCCAGATTGTTATGGTCTGTCTGTGCACCTTCAGTCGTTGACAAGGACATGCTGCATTTTACACTTTTTGGCAGCGCAAAAAAACAAAACAAAACACAAGATATAGGCACACACTTAAACTTGAAGTAGAGATAAAGACAACACAGAATTCCCAAGCTAACTAAATAATACCCTTTTAATACATTTTGTAAACATTACAACAGGAATCAGTTTGTATGACTAATAAACAGAACTAATACACTATTTGATCCAAAAAAAACTAAATTGTGTTTGCTTCACATAAACACGCAATTTCATAATGTTACTATTTAAATGAAGATTAAATAGAGCTAGATACTGTACAGCTGTTAGTTACTATAAATCATGAATACATATTTATAAGGTCTATATAATTAAGATTAGTAGCATTAGTATTTTTTAGTTGTTTTCATTAAATATAACAGCACCCTAAGCCAAATCTTTAATGAAGCAGAACTAAACTAAATTTAAATAAAATCAGTTTGTCATCAAACCAGTGGTGATTGGCACATACAGTAGTCTTAAAAAAATATAGAATGGTGCCAGAATGAAACTGAAGCAGTTGCGTTGAAGAGTTCGGCTTGATTAGATTTTAGCTGTGCTTACTCTCCCTCTCTCTCACCTGTTATTTGATTAGAGTTTGCTCGAAGAACAATCTAATTATCTCCTACAACAAGCAGAATGACAAACATAAACATATTTCTACACATGCATGCAGAAACAATGCTCTATGGGCTACTTTTAATAAAATGCTTTTTTGCAATTGTTTTTGCAAGTGTACAAAACCTACGCTTGGGGAGGAGATGATATATGTTTATTATATATTATTAGACACCCTAAGAGGGTGAAAGAAAATTCCCCGAATTATCAAAGATATTCAGCAGAGATCGAGTAGGTTGTGCAATACTGGCCACAGCAATGCTATTTAAAATGTAACTCCTTATCTGTAATATTTTCCTCCAAAAAGATTCTGATCTGGACTCAAAGTGCCCAGAGAGCTGCTCTGATTTAGAGACTGTGTTTCTGAACAAGAGGAGGAACTCCCATTGGGCCTCCTGGAGTTTGTGCCTCAATTTTTTCTTTCTCTTTTTGTTTTATTCGTTTGCTTGAAGGTCAGGTATTTATATTTAAATATCCAATTAAAAATCGTACACTTGTTGTACTTTTAGTGTTTAAGAACTTGAAATTCTAATGTAAACAATTGGGGAATGGTGTCTAAGTAGGTCTGCTTGCATTTGAAAAGTGCTGGAAACCATAAATTCAGTCAAATTACCATTTTATAAATTCCATTATCAATTTTTTCCAATAAATACACATATTAAACATTTTGATGATACAATGCAATACCTTCGGTATATTGGCAACCTGACAAAAAGAAAAAAATAGGAGAAGGAAAAAAAAGAGCTGGACAATTAACCATAGTCAAGCTCTAGCAGCAAGGATAACATCACCCAGTGTTGTTGAGAGGAGAGTTAACATGTCTGAGGTGTCATAGAATTGCTTGTGTTGTGTTAAGACCTGCAGCACCAGCAGAAGTTGTTGGCCCTCAGAGGAGCTGTCAGTAATTAATCTGAGAATAGCTGGGCAGTCCTGAGAGATGAGCCACAACATATGACAAGGCTTTGATTGCAAGAAAGGCATCACGATGCAACAGCGATTCTTGTAGCCTCGGCAAGGCGGAACAAGGAGATCAAAGTGGTTGAGCAATGTTTCGACACAACACAGCAATAACCTTTTCCTTTTCCCAAACATATTTACCTGGTAGGGCCACAGATTGTTATGTTTCTAACACCATAAGGATTCTTCATACTGTGCTTACCTCTTCATTCTAAGTCTCTGACCCAAGTATTAGCTCAGCTTGGGAAACTGTATATTAAGTTTTTTCATGTCAATATAATGTTTTCATCGATACTTCAAGCAACTAGGGCTGAAATAATTAATCGGATTAATCGTAATTAATTGATTATTGAAATAACTAATTAAGTAATCGATTCATTGTTAATGGAGTGTTTGAGACTCTAAAACCTCTTTAGTTAACAGAGCAACCAATCCTTGAGTAGCAATTATACCAAAATTGCAGAGAAAATATATTTATACATTTTGCATTTAAGATAAAAAAAAAAAACGTTTTTTTCTGTCAATATGCTCTATCCAGTTTCACCTGTTTCATTTCATAAAAAGTCTTCTTTAAGGAACCTTAAAGGAACCTTATCGGGTATCAGATTAATACCAGATTAATCGATTTGCAAAATAATTGCTAGTTGCTGCCCTACAAGCTGCCCTTCTCAAACCTCAACTATGTAACCTAGGAAGTTCTGATCCGTGGTTGAATGGGTCATGTGACCTCAAGTGCTGCCTTACGGCACTCTGAGCTCCGCTTAAACATGAGAGCTAACCCTAAAAATTTGTCAACAAAACAGACAAGATACCAACCTATCAGACATGTTTTTAATTTTTTAAATCAGACTTAAATTTAGATAGGTAAATGTGGCTTTATCTTCAAAAGTAACTCCATGACTTTGTTACATGTTGTTCCAAAAAGTCGTGCCATCAGATT
Source organism: Cyprinodon tularosa (assembly GCF_016077235.1). NCBI lineage: Eukaryota > Metazoa > Chordata > Actinopteri > Cyprinodontiformes > Cyprinodontidae > Cyprinodon > Cyprinodon tularosa. The sequence continues at coordinate 73,346 of NW_024039517.1, read as the reverse complement.
CCATAACACTAAGGGAAAATTATAAGTTTGCGACAGTACAGGGATGTCATTTAAATTCTAAAGTTAAAAAAAAAACTGTTTGGATGTTATAGGTAGGCCTCGCTTTAAAATAAGAAAAAGACACATTTTAAGTCAATGAAACTCTCCAATACTTATTGTGCATTAAAAGTAATGATTAAAAGTATGGATGACAATTAGACATGGCACTTAATGGTTTCAGACATATGTGCTCAATACTGATAATAATGATGATGAAATGATTTTTACCATAAGGCAAGTGTTTAAATTCTTTACCTTTTCTTTAATAATAATAATTATTGAACTTTATTGATCTCACACTGGAGAAATGTACCTCTTCATTTAACCCATCCCCTTGGGAAGCAGTGGGCTGTCATTGTGCGGCGCCCGGGGAGCAGTGTGGGGTTAAGGGTTTTTGTGCAGAGGCCCAGAGTGCAAATTGTGGGAATCGAACAGGGTACTTGTCAGAGCAGGTACCTTCTCAGAGCACAAGCACACTGCTCTAACCACTAGGCCAACACTGCCCCTTTAATAGAACATAAAAAATCAACATCATTATGAGAGAAAAAAAATGCTTATAAATTAAGTCTTAAGAAAGACAAAAGCCATTGCAAGATATAACAAATATCAGTATAGAAGATGAAGACTAACACCATTTGCTCTTAGTATTAAGCCTTAAACCTTAAAAGCTTCTGCACTTAATCAAGATCTTCATGACCGTTTGTTGTATAACAAATTAATTAAAATTAAAGTGCTATGTTAGAAATTAAAATTATATTTTTTTATTACAAAGCAAATACATATTAAAGCTTTCGCATAATGTTTTTGCTTTAAAGCACAATTTTTTGATAGATAAAGCAAGAAAATTTGGAAAGTACTATTATATAATCTATGCGTATATAGTCACAGCTGAGTTCTGCATGGGTCTCATTTTTCAAAACTGTACCCGCCCGCACCCTTCGAGTTCAGAACCGAGACCCGACCCGTTACCCATTTATATCCCGGCTGGGACTGCATGGACCCGTAGATAATAAAGTGCGACCCGACCCATGATGACAAAGTGTTACACCCAGCCATTCATCAAACAGAGGCTGAAAAGAACATTGCCTCACGTTCACATCCAGTGCTTGCTGCGCTCACAGATTAACAGCTGCAAATTGGCCAAAGTAAGAAGGTTTTATAATTCTCTTATCTGGATATTCTTGAATCTAATTATTTTTTAAGATTTAAAGTTAATAATTATGAAAATATAAATAAGTTTCATTCATGCTGTAACTCTACGATACCCGCATTTTGTTCATATGCTCACAACCATGAAATAATATGGGGTATTTTTCTGCCCGTAGGTGTACATTTTATACGGGTACCAGACCCGGTGTAGGACTCTGAGTCACAGCGTCAGGTTCTGTGGAGTTTTGTAGAGGACTTAAATGCAGAGACTGAAGGCTGGGATGGTTTCTTGCTAATTTTATGAACAGGTAGATGTACAGAAGCATTAACCCAGAAATCAGCAGCAAGGAACTCAGGAATCAAAACTAGAAGATGCTCAGGAGAAACAAAAATAAGAATGAAGAGAATCTAGCAATAAGTAACTGTTCAGTAGGTGTTTATACGGGAGAAAGAAAAAACTGAATGGACTACGGTAATCAACTGATAGCAGGTGTGGACAGACACAAGAAAGGAGCTAAGGGGAAAGGAAAGGGACACAAGCGGGCAACAAAGAATAACCAGGGAAAACAAAATGATCTAACTGTAACTAGAAAATGACTTAAATTAGGCTAAAGGGAAATAAAACGTATGACTAAGGCTAAAACAAGAACAAGGTATAAAATAATACCAAAAATGCTGAGACAACTGAATGAAATAACAAAGGACGGTAAAAGTAATAATTCAAATATGATAAAAATCTTGATAACAACACAGAATAACAAAAAATAAAGCAGAACTGAGAATCCAAAATGAAAAGTTAAACAGAACTAAAAAGTCCACAATAGCACATAGATAATTGTGATATTCTCTAAGAAAATACACTCATTTATCTATTAGTGACGCATAAATAACGCAGACAAATCAAAATCTGTTTCTTTGTACTTAAAAGATAGTAACTGAATTTACAGGTCATTTACTTCAAATTCAGAGTGCTCTCTGAGGGACAATTGTCTTGAACTTTTATTGTTCTTTTTTATTTAAAATACTCTCATCAACCCTTGAAATTATGTTAATATTTGTAGCTGTTCCAGATAAAATAAGGTGAATGCATTCAAACTTAGCAAACTTAGTGCAATTTATCTTATTTTCATGAATGCATTATACTTCATGAATGCAACATGTTTTAATGAGGCAAAGTCAGATAAAATAACTGCTCAAAAAGCAAGTTTGTAACAACATTTAATTCTGTCCAAATGCATATTAGTAATCCTTATTTCTTGTATTCGCAATCATCCATAGAATATCACTGTGGTGTTTTCATTTATTGAGATGTTAGAAGTTTTGCTTTCTGTTCTGTTGTGGTTTGAGTGTGAAGAGAGAATCTAGCATCATCCCACGTTCAGAGAAGGTGAAACTGACAGAACTCCTGAGCCGTGTTGGAAGGAAGTCATCACTGAAACACCCCTGAAGTGTTAAATAAAGACACAGCAAAGGAAAAAAGCAGCAGTGGATGTACCCTCTGCAGAAAATACACAGCACACAGCAGAGGTGAGATGTATTTTTAGTGTCTTAGATCAAGTGTGCTAAATTTTGCAGGGTACAGGGTGTACATGGAGCACGCTCTTTACATTTGCAATCTTCCCATATATTCACTAAGAACCTCTTTTATAAAATTCTGTTTAATTTATTTCATAGAGAAGGAGGGGGAGCTGAAATCGGAAGGAAATATGACCCAGTTTTATTTCCTCAGAAGAAAAGAGATGAAACAACAGGGAGAGAGAAAAAGAAGATGAAGAGGATGAGTGGGGAGCGCTGGCCTAAATGAGAAAGGAAAGAAATAAGGCTGCATTCCCTTATATGGCTCCGTTAAAATCACATCGCTGTAGCTAAAATGGCAATAGAAAGAATATAAAGATAATCATTTCTAAGGATGTAATTTTCTACTATTCTCCAAAATTTGAAAAAAACAGAAAAGGGTGTATAATATAAGTATATCTTGGCAAACATAAACTGATCAACATAAACCAACATTTCCAACATTTAATTCCTGGGAAATAATCCAATTTCTTTACTACCTCTGATATGTTCAACAAAACACTTAAAACAGCATGAAAGCCAGTCTTTCTCAGGGCAAAACATTAAAGATCTCTGCTCTTAGTACAGTAAGCTGCTTTACAGCTGAGAACATCTGCTGACATGAGAGAGGAGATGCTTGACTGAAATGATAAGGGGGCGGTTTATCCGGTGTAACACAAATTAGTGTTTGGTTTTTAAAGGAACATAATCAGACGGATCATATTTTTACAAGAAACTGGGAGCTGTGTGTAAAATATTACTTAAAAAACAACATGTTTAAGCATCTGATCTGGTTCGTAATCAGTCTACATAAATAAGCTATCGTGAAATTATTACAGAAATTATATATGCATTGATTTATGTGTGAATTAGGATTAGCTGTGTGACAATGCTCTGCCTGCTGTATAACATAGAAAAGGTTCATAATGACCTCTAGGGTGGCTGAGATGTAAGGGCCTTTATGGCCGTAGACCAAGCTTGTTAATAATCAGACATTTACTAGCAAAGCTACAATGGAAACTACAATAACATATGGTAACCTTCTTTTAAAATGTATTTTAGTCAATTAACTGTACAGATTAACATTTTCTCTGGTTGAATTAAAATCCATGGATGTCATCCTAAACATTCTGATATTTGCAGGTTGCATATCCTTCAATTTGAAACGGACAAAAATTACTATTATTAAATTAAAATTTACCCACATTTGTATAATTATTAGAGATTTAGGTAGTTAATATGTATATCTTACTCATGACAGCAGTTCTTTACCTATAACATAACAACAGACAAAAGAGCAGAAGAAAATTTGACTTTGTACTTAGTATTAACTCATGGGGTCTGTTTTGTTTTGCATACGAAACTTTTTGGATTTTTGGAGGCAAACACTTTTAATTCTTCCTTTTTCCATTCATTTACTACTATTTGTTTATGACCAAAAATGTGTAAACATGTCTAAAGCTTTTAGGGATATAAATATTTTTTTTAATTGCATCGCATTAATATTTTGACCGACATCACTGTGTTTAGTTAGTAACAGGTTAGAGCTAAAACATTATGCCCATTCTGCATGATATGAACTACATTTCTGTCATTTATCATTCCCAGTTGTTAGGTAACATGTATATTTTAGAAAAATATTAATATTTAGGTTACTGTTGAAGTTCAAAAATAATATGATGTAAGCGAGAGCGACTCCCCCCTGATGACACATCCCAGCGACAGAGATTATTAAGCAGCTGACCCCCTTTTTCTTTCTTTCTGCCCTGTGACCTCCGGGCGTGATAAGTGAGACACACCGGCCTTCAGCTGAAGCCACATTATATGGAAACTGTTCATCCGAAGAAGTTAGATTTTTGCTGGCTAAAGCAAGCTGCTTTCTGCCTATGCTTAAGAGAAAACTGAATGTAGAGTCTTTTCATTGCTATCACGTCTGCTCTGAAGCAGATGAGAAAAACGATCCGGGGTTAAAGCCTGGTTGACCCTTTAAAGAAACAGAGACAATTTCTTTGGTGGGTGATGTATAAATTTGCTGGTAACCATAATCTAAATGACTAAATTGGTGAAACATAGTACGACTTTAACAGTCAGTCCAGGGGTCCAACCTAGGGTAAAAGCCCAAAGAAACTTGGTGAATAAGCAAATTTCAGTTATTATCATTTAACTAATAATCTATAATCAATTTTACCCTTGATTTGAATGACCTATCAATTAACTATAACTCCCAGTACTAGTCATTTAATATATTCATAATGTGCTGGTAAAATTGCATATTTCAAAAATGTAAAAAGGTCTAACAGAGAGAGAGGGGAAAACTTTCTAAAATTAAACTGAGATCTAAACTTGAACAAAAAATTATAATTCAGTTTGGAATACATTTATAAAGCCACACCAAGGTTACCAGGTGTAATGTCTGGACAGTTTGTAATGGGCTATTATTCACTAAGAAGCATCAAATATGAGGTCCAGATCAGGCGAGCTTTAAAAAGGCCATTGCTCATTTGCTCTGCTGCAGCTGTACCAAGGTATAGGACATCCACAAACAGGTCAATGATTAAGCATGGGTACGTTCTGTTGCAAGAAGTGAACATGTACCACGAGTAAAATAAAACTCACCTTCCACCAAAAAATTTATTTTTTGGTTTTAAATAACCATTCTTCTTTCATTTTACCCTTCTTTCACAGTAATCAAGGTGTAGAACATATGCCCCATGTCCAAATAAGGTAATTCATTACATTGCCGGTATTATAAATGTTATGTCCCGTTGACCTTTGATTCTATTTTTGTTTATTCTGCTACAGAACATCTATAAGCAAGATGGCACTAAGCTGACATTTGCCCTAAAATATTCATCTGCATGCACTTAGAGTAAAAAACAGCCAGGGCAGGAAATAGTAAAGTGTGCTACCGTAAAATGCTTTGTTTATTTTACCTTTTATCATTAGTTTTAATCTAATTGGATTACATTTGCAACCACTATAATATTAAGGGACTACACAGGAAAACACTTCCAAATCATATTCTGTTTTATAATATCCAAATGAATCCCATCTTAAATTAGGTCAATCCCATCTTAAAATATAGCCACATATAAATAGTGAAATTAAAATACAAATAAGGATCGTCCTGTCTCTGTAGCAAAATGCCAATTAGTAAAAAGTTGTCTACTAAAGAAGGCCAAGCTGCTGGCTTTTAACTCTGCAGCAATATCCCCAACATAGCAAGCATGTAGAGACATTTCTTTTTTCCTTAGGTATTAAACAAAAAATGCAACATCACGATGGTTCGAGAAGGAACAAAAAGTTTTCACCCTACAATGTGTCAGGAATCCAGTTTGTGTGGTCTGTTTTGTGTCTGTCTCTCCCTCCACCACCAGGTGGCGCCCTGTCCTTGTTGGTCCTCCCGGCACACCTGCACCTCTTTGGATCATTATCTGGAGGAGTACTTAAGCAGTGGACTGTCACTACCTCCATGCCAGAGTGTTTGCGAGTTTCGGGTACTCTAGCCATGCTTAGATTAGCAGAGTCTAACCTGAGTCTTTGTTTCACTGAGTCTAACCTTGTTCTTTTTCTTTGCCTTTGGCAGGAAGTCCTCCTGCATAATGGATGTTTTGGCCTTCTTCCCCTGGAAGGATTGTTTACCGAGTTCACACTGAGCAGGGGAGAAACCTCCACATGTGCCGTTCAAGTCCCTCACGGAAATCCAAGTGACAGTCCGCTCCAGTGCTCCTCCGGGTCCAAAGAATGTCTACCTGTCCACTCTTCAACATATTCCCTCTTCTCTGATCAACCCACACAGACTGGATGCTAGTGAGAGAAGAACCCCCCCAACATGAGTCCCTCACTAGCATTTTCCCTACTGCATTCAAGATTCCCACGGTTCCTGAACTAACCACTGTGAACTTCCCTCCTGTCTTCTAGTTCAGTTTCACCAGCCCTCTGAGTACACTGAGTTTCAAATCCAACCCCCTCTGCCCTTACCTCAATAAACCTGTTTAACCTTTTGCCTTGTTCTCTGCATTTTTGGGTCAGACCTCTAAACACATCATGACACGATGTTACTTTTAAATAGAAAATAACCGCACTTCTACAAAAATACATGTATAATCCTCTCAGCTGAACTGCATTTTACAAAAGAAAAATGTGTTTAAAATTCAAACAAGTTAGCAAACAAGTGCCATGATTATCTGTAGTTTGGTCTGTGCAAAATCAAACCATTACAGTGCTTTCTTTCAGTTACAAAAGATTAGAAACCATGGCTTGAAACAATATATCTGTGGACTGATTGAAACAAAAAAAATTGAACCAATTGAACTCTGCATTTTTGGGGCTGGAACTAGAAAAAAGGCAAAGTCCCTAAGGATGGCTGATCTACGACAACACCAAAAGAATTCCAGCTTTAAATCCTATTAAGCAAGGTTTCCTAAACATGGCTTTTGCTTTATTGATGTATGCACAGATTCAAAGAGTGAATTTTCAGTATTAACCACATAATATAATCCCAGTTGTAACACATCATGAACACTTTTGTGTTCATGTTCCTGGAGAAACATCTAGAACTGAAAGACCAGCAGGCTTTACTCTCTGAAGTGTCTCATCTCTATAATTAACTGACAATGGGAGTGGTCCTCATCACTTGAGGAACAATCTGATTGGATCAATTGACACCTCTGCCTGGTGATACTTGATAATGTCCCATTCTGAGTGGATAATGCAGAGATAATCTGCCCTAAGGAGAACCCCATCTCTGCTGAAGGCCCTCCAACCCCAACTCCGTTAACAACAGATAATGAGATTACAGCTCAACTTTGGCTTGATAGAATTAAACAATACGAAGGCAGCAGATAATTTCCGGTTATGGCATCCCTTTGGAGGAAATCAAAATTACACTGACCATCATGTTGATGTTGTAGTATTAAAAATGATCCCTTAAGAATTAGCTGAGTTGCCCTGATTTGATGTTTCAGCAAATACTTCTACAATCTTCTTATTAAAGCATGGTTTATTCATTAGAGGTAAATGCTGAAAAGATACAATTAAAATTTTGAACAAAAAAGAATAAAATTGCAACCACAAATACAAAATACAAACTGCTTTGCATTAAAACAAAAAAAAACTATAGACAGTTTTTTCTATAGTGAAACATTTTGCCATTTGAAAATGAAGTCTAAAAATATTAAGTTGATCAGGTGCAACAGAAATAAATCGGTGAAACTTTTTTTTCTAAGAGAAAGGAAAAAACTCAACCTCAGGGGTCTCATTTATAAAGCTTGTGCATGCACAAAACTGGGCCTATAACTTGTATATCCCTATTTCAGCAATTGTTGCACACTACAAAAATGGCCCAACTAAATTTGGCATGAACATATGCCATCCCTGATGCCAACTCTGGTCACATCTTGGAGAGTGGTGATAGTGGTGACACAGATGCTGACTGTGGGACACTGAAGCCAGGTTGCATCATAATTTAACTTGAAGTGAAACCTTAATTGTAGATCAACTTAATTGGAAGCAAAACCACAGTGTGTCATACAGAACAGTATGCTGTCCTTGCATAAGTACAAAACAGTTCATAAGCAGCTTAAATTCACCATCACAGTCTGCACATATATAATATTTCCATACCATCAGATTCCTCCCCTGGATACTAATGGGGTGAGTCATACCCAATGTATTAATATCACAACGTGTGAGCTGTAAACATGTAACTACTTTTTGGTGCTTAATGGATGCTTCATGGATGGATCTACAGGAGAACGTGTTGTTTCAGTACCTGGGTCAATATGGTGACTTGTGTATGAGCGAACTAAGCACTCTGTAGCAATAAAGAAACCCAGACCAGTCCTGTTCATCACAGGTGTTAAGATGTGTTTACACCGAACACAAATTATGCTGCTGGAGCTAAGGGTTTCCATGTTATCCCTTACGAAGTGAGCAGCTCTGGAGAGCTGCGGAGTGAGGTGAAGTTGGTGATTCTAGCAAAGCAAACAGCACGTTTGTGGCAAATTCAGCAAAGTTAGGTTGATGCCCCTCCTGCAAAGTAGGCAACACAAATTTGCAGTAGTTGAAAAATCTGAACATTTGTTTCCATCTGCTCCGCCAGTTAGGGACTAGATGTGGCTCTGACCTGCAGTGAAGGTGGCAGCAGTGACTAGCTTTTTCAAAATAATAATTATTTTTAAAATATTGAATAATGTTGACAATGATGAAGTGGGGAATGCTTTTAAGACGTTTGTGAGTTGCTTTTAATAAAAGCAGTTTTAGTTTTAGCCCTTGTTGGACTGTTTCGTCATCCTTCCTCCAGCGAAGACACTGAACAGCCTCCCCCTCCCTCTGGAGCTCTGCGCAGCCATTTTCTCTGATCTACTGCTGTCCTCCTGGCGGACTTATCCTATCTACTGCTGTGCAACTATTGGCCTGCTGACCAACTAACTACAGCCTCTCCCCCACTCTGGCACTGTTTTCCCTGTAGGCTTCTCTGCTCTCCTCTTGAGTTGGCACTGGCAAGCGCTCGCCTTTCCCCTGCTCTGATGCTCTGTCTGCCCAGTGGGTTCTCCAAGACTGCGGTCCATGAACTGTGGCGTGGAAAGGCAGAAGTACCGCTGAAAGCAACCATCATCCAGATGTTGCTTCCGGAAGAGGAGGATGTATTTTGTATACTAGTTCTGTCTCTGGGGAGTCTGTTGAACCATGGGACATCGACAACAGCTTTTTTTTCTGCATTCAAAAGTTAAAAAAACTACTGAGTTGCTCCGTAGTATCCATGTCAGCTATGTTGAGGGAAAACCAACAACTAGCAGACTTGGTGAGCTAGTGCAGCCTTTGTGCAAATTGCCGTGCAAATTGCTTTTGCTGGCTCGGCAGATTTTAAGGTAAGCAAAATCTTTTTTAACAATTTTTTACAGGTCCTTTGTTCAGTGTGATTGAACTATTAAAAAGGACACGATTTCGCACAAATAAAAAAAGAGGACAGCTTAATACATTAACAATTAATACAATTAATACAATACAATTAATATAATATATGATTTCAAACATATTCATAAACTAAAAGTATACATAATTTACATGGTAATATGGTCAAAAAACGGAAGAGTCGTCATGCTGAACTCAGTTTATTGATTATCCAAAATAATCCATAAAATATTAGAGAATATATACATATCGCATAATACAGCCAAAAAAACTTTTGCCTATATATTGAATCTTAGCATACCATAGATAGGTATATTGCTGTCTGCATTTTTTTTATATTACAGCTAATAACCACCCTGAATTTGCTAAGAAACAAGACTTACCAGTGCAAATTTCCCAAAGAGTCAATTAACCCTCTCCTTAATGCAAATTTGCAGAACAAAATAATTCTGTGAAACTATTCAAATATTTACTATATTACAGCCAATGCTGCCTGATGTACTTATTGATATTATCGGTCCATACAGACTCTTAAGGTGTCAGTAATCATACTTCCTTTTATCTACTGTGGTTACCAAACATTGTATCTTACCTTGGTTAAACTGTGTTTTGTTTTTTTGTTTGCCTTCTTACTGTGGTTGCCATCGTAACTATTAAATAACATGGATCAGCTGGCTTCATTGAATACACAATGGCATTCCTGTGGTGCTTTGCATGGACCCTTGAATTACATGAAATGAATTGAGTGTAAGTGTGAAGTAGACTGAATATGAGGTGGATGAAAACTAAAGCACAGCTCGTATACTTTTAGTATGGATACTGCACATGCTTTATAAATGAGACCCCAGACATGTTTTTTGATAGATGCTCTGATGGAAGCCTTTGATAGAATAGATGCTTTTTTTATGCAGTCACGTGCAGAAAATGCTCAAACAGTTGGTGGCAGTTTTTGTTTATGAAAGCTACTCTTTAAAAATGTATATAATTCCCTGTGCGATCCAAGGAGTTACATTTTGAGCTCCGTAATTTAAGGTTGTTCTCAGATCTGGGTCCTTCTTTGATTGTTCAATGGAACAATCACTACAGCTCTTACTTTGTTATATTACACAACAGATTGGATCAAATACAAGAAAAGCTGAACTGGATTTAGGACAAATGAAGGAATTTGTTTTATAGAGCAAGTCTGAGTAAGTGCAACAACAAATTAAGGCACAGGCTCTTCAGCATGTTGTCGATATGGTGATGCGCAAGTTCTCAGCTAGGGTGTAGATCTAGACTGCTTAAAGTGAAAGAATGTCTGTTCCTGAATCTAAATGCTATAATCTTATCTGCCCACTGGCCCGGGAAGCTGAGAGGTATTAGATTCCCTTCTGGTGATTGGCTCTGGCATCTTTGGATGAGCTTCACTTTTACACACACAGAATCCCACCCACACACACACAGATCCATTTCCAGTTTGTCTTACTCTCTCGCCTGAGATTTATTGGACATCCAGAACAGAGAAGAAAGAAATTTCTCTGGTTCTGCTCCTCTGACTTTGTAATTTAGAGTGAAGATTCCAAGATAAGAAAATAGAATGTACAAAGGTGCTGTATCTCTGTGAGCTATCTTCCCTCTGAAAGACCCAAGTTGGTGGCTGCTGGATAAATAACTTGGCTGAACATATGGCAGTTTAATCTATATGCTGTGTCTCACATTCATTTTTTACTTATATCAGCAAAACCTGCAAACATTTGTCTCACTGCCTTATATGCCTTGATTCTACTATGGGATGATAGCCTAGCATCAACTAATTTTCCCATTGGAATAAATAATTTAGATGTTTATGCAATCTATAGTTTTCCTGAATTAGTGGCCTTCTGAGCTTTTTTTTCTGGTTAGTTCTCCATTATGTACTCTACTGATTTTGCTCCTTCTTACGGAGCCCCTCTGATGACATGGTCAAAAAAAATTTTTAATTGTGGCCACGAAGTAGTATTTCGCGGCCACGCAATAAGTATAACGTGCGCACGAAATACTATTTCGTGGCCACGCAATAAGTTTAACGTGCGCACGAAATACTTATTAATAATATTAATATCATTCCTGGACAACTGGGTAAGCAAATCGAGCGCGCCTTCTCTAAGGTCTAAGGCGCGCTCGATTTGCTTACCCAGTCGGTCTCCGCCAGTCACGTGACATTTGTTGCTAAGACAATTTTAGGTGGAAAAGGCGTAGTGTAAACAACCGCAGCATAGCTAAACGAAGGACTAAAGGCCCGTTTACATAGCAGCCTGTCCAAGATAAGTCATTACAGTTAACATAAACCTGAAAACAGGGGTGGATTTATTGATATTATTAATAAGTATTTTGTGCGCACGTTAAACTTATTGCGTGGCCACGAAATAGTATTTCGTGCGCACGATAAACTTATTGCGTGGCCACGAAGTAGTATTTCGTGCGCACGTTATACTTATTGCGTGGCCGCGAAATACTACTTCGTGGCCACAATTAAACATTTTTTTTGACCATGTCATCAGAGGGGCTCCGTACCTTCTTGATATTTTGCCATCAGCCGTTTGCATGCATATAATTTATCTTCACTTTTTCTTCTTTTTTGCCATTTGTTGAGTTTTGCTGCACCATTTTATTGCAACATTTTTAGATTGAAAATTATTGTCTTATTAAAAGGTACATATTTCTACTCTATTGTTGACTCCAACAGTCCCCTCTGTCATGCAATATAAAAACAGCAATCTCTTGCAAACTTTACTCACTTATGATTACATTCTCAATAACTTTGAACACTTTTCCTTCACATGTGCATTAAACTATTACTAATGCTTTGAGGGAGACAGTGGGAGCAGAGCCTCTAGTTGCTACTTGGGAACATAAAGGATCAGTGTTTTTTGCCTTTTGTATCATATTGTAGCACAAAGAGAAAATCCTTTCATAAACTTGTAAAGTTTTCTTTTGGAAGGTAAATGAAGTTAATGTTCCTTATGAAAAATGCAACAAATATTTTATTACCTTGCAGGACTAATTTAAAATAAGCACTAAAGAAGTGTTTTTCCTCTGCCACACAAAAAAGTTATTGCACATCAATTGTCATTTGTCCCTTTCGCTTTACTCAATGTTAACTATGAATAATCTGAAAACACTTGTCGCAAAAAAGGATATGAAAAATCATTAACATATTTAAATTATATTGAAACATTAACAGTTGGCAACTTCAGTGGTGCAGACAATACCTTTAAATATATGGTATCATTATGCTCATTACAATTATTTATCATCAGATATTTTTTACAGTGACAGTTCATTCATTCTCATTAACAGCATGGTGGGGAGCAAACAACAAGCAGTATGGGAGGCTCCTTGATGAGTAATTTCATTTAATTGTCCCAATATTAATTTTCCTGTCTTGTACATGTGGGGCCCACAGGTTCCATGCATATTAAGTATGCTTTGGAGGCATTAACCTTTATCGCTCCTGTATCTATATTTATTTTTATGCCAGTAAATTAACTATTTTTAGTGTGTAAAGTAGAGATTCAGAGTGTTGTACCAACCTTTATGTAAAGTCTATAGAAGCTAAAGGTATTAATCAGTTCTTGGATCATAATATGTATTTACATTGTTTCATACATCTTATTTTTTTCCACAAATAGTATGTGCTGTATAACTCTGAGCTCACACTGAATGCAGTGCGGCTGCTACGCACAGTAAACACTGTAACCATGGTGGTCCAGCTTTAACAACTGCGCTTGAGAGAAAAGATGCCTACATGGGATCAATCACTTTCCTGGAGTTCTAGTGCAAAACTCGCTATCCATTGATGCAAGAATTGATTGATTTCTCATCCTCCAATAGTCAATCCTTGTGTTTTTGCTTTACCTTTATGTTTCTGCTAGTCAAGTTAGCGTATGTTGGCGGGATGATTTTATTCTGAAATTTTACAGTGACTTTTTTCTTTCTGGACTTTGACTTCTCCTTTTTGGTGTGTGAAACTTTTGGAGCTTGATGCAGAGAATGGTGCAGTGTCTGGCAAAACGTACTTCTTGGAAAAAAATGTAATTGAGACACAAGGCCAATGTATCTGCACCACCACAGCAGCATGGGTAATGTGATTCTACACACTGGTTCTGATGATTTAGGCTCCTTGTGGCGGCTCACCTCAGCTGCATCACAGCTGCTCCATGTTCAGTGTGAACCAGGCGTGATGCTGCTTTTTTCATAACATTTGTATGTCAGTGCTGTTTTCTGTCTATGACTGTGTGAGGTTGGAAATACAGTTTTTTTTTCTTGTGGTTCTGCAGAACAAAAATGTGCTTTGAAAGAGCAATTACACTGAGTTCGGCCTGATTTATTTGAATCTTTTTCCGCTTTAAAAACATAGATAAAATAAAAAGATATATTTGTAATGCAAGATCTGACAACCTGTGATTCAGCCAGAGGTGGAATGTGTTTAGAAGGTTTTTTTAAAAAAGTTTGTTATAAATGTTCATGAATGCAAGCAGGCAGACTGGTTGCCGCTTGTGCAGGTAGGTCGTCACCCACCTGCACTAGTTGGTGACAGGCAGAATAAACAGTCAGCAAGGCCTTGGAGGCAGATAAAGGCAGAATCCACTGGTGACAATCTAATTCTCTTGATGCAGAGAATGGTGCAGTGTCTGGCAAAACGTACTTCTTGGAAAAAAATGTAATTGAGACACAAGGCCAATGTATCTGCACCACCACAGCAGCATGGGTAATGTGATTCTACACACTGGTTCTGATGATTTAGGCTCCTTGTGGCGGCTCACCTCAGCTGCATCACAGCTGCTCCATGTTCAGTGTGAACCAGGCGTGATGCTGCTTTTTTCATAACATTTGTATGTCAGTGCTGTTTTCTGTCTATGACTGTGTGAGGTTGGAAATACAGTTTTTTTTTCTTGTGGTTCTGCAGAACAAAAATGTGCTTTGAAAGAGCAATTACACTGAGTTCGGCCTGATTTATTTGAATCTTTTTCCGCTTTAAAAACATAGATAAAATAAAAAGATATATTTGTAATGCAAGATCTGACAACCTGTGATTCAGCCAGAGGTGGAATGTGTTTAGAAGGTTTTTTTAAAAAAGTTTGTTATAAATGTTCATGAATGCAAGCAGGCAGACTGGTTGCCGCTTGTGCAGGTAGGTCGTCACCCACCTGCACTAGTTGGTGACAGGCAGAATAAACAGTCAGCAAGGCCTTGGAGGCAGATAAAGGCAGAATCCACTGGTGACAATCTAAACTGGCTAATTTTACTACGGAGATGTCAGACAATGAGTGGACAGAATGGAAGCAGGCTTTTACTACACGGAATGCAGCTATAAACAACTGGTGGCAGGCAGAAAATATTCAATACATGACCAGAGTCAGAAGCTGATGAGAATCCAATAACAGGAACATAGGAAGGCTGGTTGTGCAACAGACACAAGAGCCCGACTTTCTCAATTAATGCGCTTGAGGCTCGGTTTCCTGCACGTTTTAGATTTGTCTCTGATCAACACCCAGGACATAAATAATCAGGTCATTAGCAGGACTCCAAAGAACATGACTTCATACTCAGTAGATTTTAAATTACTCAAATCAGATGTGTGAAATCAGACACACGTCTAAAAGGTAGATGATAGTGGGCCAGAGTCGAAGAAACCCGCACTAGAGTAATTCTCATGCAGGTAAAGAGAAGACATTCTGGCGGGGAAAAATTGAAGATGCAGGTATAAATAGACAGAATAACAACTGGGAGAAATAAGGGTGTTTGGAAGAGGGGCAGGTGCATCTGCTTACTCTAATTAGCAGAACAGGGGCTTCAAGCATCCAGACTGGCCAATAAACAATCAATCAGAGCAGATTTATGGCTAGAATCCTCACTCTATGAGCACGAATGCTATAGAAAGCCATTCATTCAAGTTTCCTGTAATTAGCGACCCCACCCCCACCACGTAACTCTACTCATTGAAGTGAATCATTTCAGAGATGCATAAAAAGCGGAGCAAAGTCCTTTAATTATAAATTATATAATGTACAGTAATTACCATTAAAGTAAATATCAGGTATCACGCTGTCTTATTGTTGAATTCTCTAACCTGGTTTAAACCATTCTATCTTGTTTTATCTCTGTTCATAGATGAATAACTCTTCTTTTCTTTTTTTTGTACCACTGGACTAAGTGTGCTCCTTTGTTAAATCTAAACCTTCACATTCATGTTCATGTTCTCATATTTTCACACTTATTGAATAGTGTTGTCTGATGAAAGATAATTGCATTTTTCATATCAAATTTAAACAGACTCAATTGGAAATAATATCTGAAACAAAAAACGCATGTCAGAGAATTTATATAATAGCTAAATAATTTATAAGAAATAGTTCAATCAACGACTGAACTCTGTTGGAGACAGCCTCTGCCACCAGCAGGCTTTTCACTCAAGCTTTAAAGGAGCCTCAAGGAGAAAGGCTTACTAACTTGATGTAAACTGAAGTGAAAGTGACACAGTGAGGTCAGGCTGCGCCCTGCGGCGTCACCTGTTCCCACCTGACACAAACTGGTACAAGCTCGGAAACCAGCTGCTGAGTCAGCGTAGGAGGGCAGTTTGGCTTCAGGATTGATGCAAATGGGTAGAGCGACAGAACAAGTGATGGAACGAACCCTAGGGAAGCTAAAGTGATGTGAAGTTTTAAAGGAGGTAAAAAGGACATCAGGTAAGAAGGGGAGAGTACGATATACAGAAGGGCTGCAGCTTAAAAAACATAATAGAGATAATACATTTATATAAAAAGAAATCGAAATATTGATTCTGATTAGGCACATTTTTTTTTAGATCTTAAATATTCTAATCTTTATATATTCTAAACCTTAAATATTCTAAAACCTTTAAGCTACTATTACACTTTTAATAACTGCCCCCTTCCTGCATTAAAGATGCTCAAAGATTGCAGCAAACTTACCCAAAACAAAGGCTGATTACAAAAATACTAAGAACAAGCTAGACAGCATCTATTTACCCAAATATGACAGAAATAACATCTGTTGTTCAAACCTGAACAAACAAGGAATCATCAGTTGACTATGTAGATATAGATACCAGATATGTGAAAATTAATGAGTCAGATTGTAATTCTTGTTGAAGATTTTTCTGAAAATTTAAATGTATTCAAAGTTATTCCACTTAAAAAAAAAGACTAAGATGTATGAACTATATCTTTACTTCTTAAATTTATTACTATTTTAGAGGAATTATTTGTTGCCAGATGCAAGTATTTGTTTTCGAACAAACTTTCCACATCTATGACCTTTATGTGCAACCTTACAGAAATATATATCGAAACAGAAACGAAACATGATTTTTATAAATTATATTGTTGATCACAATATACTCCTGGGAAAATCAGGGCAATATAATACTAGAGGACTGGGGAATAGGTTTCCCCTTATTTAGGCAACAGAAAACATCTTACAGGGACAAACAATTGATAAACAGTAATTTCCCTAAAAAAGCTGAGTTTTTTTCTTGTATTGATATTTCCAAAGTGCTTAATATTGGATATTCTAAGAATAAGAAAAATAGTACATTACTACATTATGTAAACGTCAGGAATCCAGTTTGTGTGGTCTGTTTTTGTGTTTCTTTTTCTCCACAACCAGGTGGTGCCCCGTCCGCGTTGGGCCTCCCTGCACACCTGCGGCTTGTTGGATCATTATCTGGAGGAGTATTTAAGCAGTGGACTGTCACTACCTCGAGTGTTTTTGTTTCACTGAGCCTAACTTTGTTTTTGTCTTTGCCTTCGGCAGGAAGCCATCTTGCAAGCTGGATGTTTGGACCTTCTTCCCCTGGAATGATTGTTTTGAGTCTCACACTGAGCATAAACCTCCACAAGTTCCGTTCAAGTCCCCCTGGTTTTCCAAGTGATAGTCTGCTCCATAACTCCTCTGGGTCCAACGAAAGTCTACCTGTCCGCTCTCCAATGAGTCCCCTCTTCACTAGATCAACCCACACTGACTGGATTCGAAGTGAGAGAAGCATCCCCCCAAACGTGAGTCCCTCACTAGCATTATTCTTACGGCATCCAAGATTCCCACAGAACCTGAACTCACCTCTGTGAATTTCCCTCCTCCCTTCCAGTTCCGGTTCACCAGCGCTCTGAGTACCAGATCCAACCCCTCTACCCTTACCACAATAAACCTGTTAAACCTTTGCCTTGCTCTCTGAGTGGTTCTCTGCATTTTGGGTCAAATCCTAAAACAATCATGACAGTAAATTTATTGTGCAAGCTATATAAAATAAAAAAAGATTTTCTTTCACTTTGAACTACACATATTTATAAGATAAAATGCATAAACACATACCCCCTATGAGTCTGTGTGTATGTATATATATATATATATATATATATATATATATATATATATATATATATATATATATATATATATATATATATATATATATATATATATATTTATTTATTTTTTTTTAAGTTTAACTTAAAATTAACCAAACATATATGTACATCTTTGCAAACAAGATTCATAAAGAGGAACTGCATATAACTTGAAAGGATCAAATATATGTAAAAGGTGCAATATAATACAGTTTATGGAATAATTCTGTGGACTAATCTCCCAGAGGGTTTGACCTGTTGCCCTCTGGAAGGCGCTACAGGCAAATGAGGATCAGGACAAACAGACTCAAGAACAGTTTCTTCCCCCAAGCCATTGCCGCCCTCAACTCCGACCTGCACTGACGGACACTTTTCACCTGGTTTGCATTATTCCCCAAGCCATTGCCCCCCCTCAACTCCGACCTGCACTGTCGGTCACTTTACACCTGTTTTGCCAGTACTGTTCACTGTTTACATTTCCTTTTCACTGTTTACATTTCCTTTTAATATATTTATATATTTTTTGGTAACTGTTTACATTTCCTTTTCCTTTTAATATATTTATATATTTTTTGTTTTTATTTTTATTTCACGGTAGCTGTTATGGAAGTCCCAAATCTCATTGTATCTGTTGCAGAATATAATGACAATAAAGGCTTTTTGACTTTGACTTTGAAAAGAAAGCAAAGAGAGTGATTTTATTTTTAAGAAAGTTTTTAGAAATAATATTCCATCTGGTGCTGGTAGTGGTGACCTAGAGGCTGGACCTTCCTCAGAAGTCTTCAACAGCTTGCTTCAACCCCCACAGCCTGCCACTCTGGGCCCTTGAGCAAGACCCTTAGCCGTAGATTGCTCCCTGTGTCTTGGGGGATGGGTGAAATGCAGATGCTTTATTTCAGTTAAATAAACATTTGCATAGATCAATGATGCTCGTTATCCTTGATATGTTAAATTCTACTCACTTTATAGCTACAATCGATAGTTTTTCTTGTAGAGGATTAGTTAATCAAGGCATAGTTAATGTTTTAAAAAAAATATCATATAAGTTTTCAGCCTTTTACAATTTTTTTGTTCTAATCTTATATTCTAATCTTGTATTAGTATGATAAGGTGAAGGACCAGGACATCTGCAGGTATGCGATGGATGGATATACTTACAGAACACAAAGGAAACAAAGAAACTGAGATACCTAACTCAGCATTAGACTAAACAATGGAGAAACAAAACAAGAAAAGCACCAAGAAAAATAGATATATGAAAGCATACTTCGCACAATTGCAAACAAGTGTGATGCAGGATTTAATTTAGCTCTTAGCAGCAAGGCATCAGAAACAACATAATTATGATGACAACTTTCAGCGAATTGTTAAAGAAAATAATTAATCTATACAATGTTAAAGTCAGATTATTTCAGAGACTGATTGGGGAGATAGCAGGATGAAAATAAGATGATTTTACAAAGGGAAAGTTAAATGTATAAAACACATTACACCCAAGAGGTTTTACCTTGTTATAATAAAGTCTATCAACTACTGGATAACATTTTATGATAATTAACAAGCTGGATTTTAATTGAAATCAGGCTGACACATGAATGAATGCTGATGAATGTGTTTCTTTTTAATGTCACCAAGACCTCAGTGTCATCTATTTTCTGAGTCTAAGTTATTTTTAAGCCAGGTTTCCCTTAACAACAACCAGTTAAAATACAAACTTTGGCTATTACTCAAGGAATTTGGTAAATTTAACACATGTAGCAATAGATTATTCTAGCAACAGGTTTAATTGTATGTTTGTGAGTTTTTAGAATGTTTTGTTTTCCCTTTAAGCTATTCCAGTGACCTCGCTGCAATACAACAAGTTACAGATCAAATAGCAAAAAAAAGAAGATTAAATGTTTAAAAAATGTTTTAATAAAAGGTTGCTGGGTTAAAATTTGCCCTTTAAAGGCCAAATTACTAAGATCTGTATGCAGTTTATTTTTTTTATATATTCCTACTAAATGCCAGCTTTACCCTGCATCCTATAATACCTTAATTCTGCTATTTTTTTAAATATCAACAAACCTGTTCATATTTTTTTGGTTAAAAAGAAGACTTAGCAATAAAGTTTTAGCAATGAAAGTGTAACTTCTAAAAACATAACACAATCCAGTGGTCATTTTCAGATTTCTTTTTCTAGTTTTAATATTGTCAGGGTTCCTGTGTTTGAGTGAGAGCGAGTTATGCATCTTTTCTAGAGAGAACCTGGGTAGCCTACACAGGTGAAGAAAATCTTTCTGATCAGAGTGCTGGGCTTTAAAGAGCAGCAGAGCCTTCACTCTGTGCTGGTTTCTTGTGTTGTTGATTTCATGTCATTGCTTTCTAGTCTCTTGCTTCATCTGAGTATTTTCCCTGCTGTTTATTCGTTTTTGTTTGGTTTTCAGTAATTTTGTATTTTTGCCTCTGTTCCCCTTGGACTTTCATTAAATCATCTAAACTCATCTGTGCCTACTCCTCTCTGCACTTGGGTCCTCAAAGCCACCAGCATACCTGGAAAAATATGTCCTTTTATTTTTAGAAAATGTTAAATATTGAATAATATGTTAAGTTTTGCATAGGGTTACTTTTTGATATTCTGCAGCTAAACTTATTAGCCCTGCTTTACAAAGAAATACAGATTTTGATATTTAATAGGACTCAGTTAAAAGAACATGGAAAACTCATGCTAAGTTTAAATCTGGTTTATTAAAACAAGATCTGTCTTTTAACAAATACATGTCTCCAGTGGAGGTTACAGAAATCAAACATTAACTTTCAGAATCAAAAGGATTTCCA
This sequence comes from Cyprinodon tularosa, assembly GCF_016077235.1. Taxonomy (NCBI): domain Eukaryota; kingdom Metazoa; phylum Chordata; class Actinopteri; order Cyprinodontiformes; family Cyprinodontidae; genus Cyprinodon; species Cyprinodon tularosa. Next base: position 52,485 of record NW_024039517.1, on the reverse strand, counting down.
ACATAAACCTTTGTTGCCTCTCTTTGAAGAGGTCAAACAAAGTCTTTGATGATCTCTCAACTGGACAAACAGTTAATGATAGTAATGCTAAAGACCAGGCATAAGATTTTGATTAAAATGATGTAGATTGAATATTAGGATGATAGCTTTTCATTCCTGTATATTGAACCCTTAAACATTGTGCCAGCTAGATGTGAGCAGGCTGTGGCAGTAGATGTTTTACCCCAAAGTGGATAAAGAACATTTTCTCCAGAAGAAGGAAGACCTGTCCGAGCTATTAAAAAAATTAGACTTCTGAACATCACTCAAATGTCTGGATCTGTGTACTGAAGATCATCCAGAAAACAGACAAGCTTATAACTACAGCATGTGTAAACTTTGCATTCTTTTTAATTCAAGGATAAAAAACAACAGAATATTTATTGTTATTATCAGACTCAGAATATAGGAGACAAGACAAAATAAAAACATTTATAGAAAGAAAAACAAAGCACAAGCCATAAAAAAAAGAATAAAAATTAGGAGAAAAACAAAAAATATTAGATTTTAAACACCCTTGACTCTTCCAATAAGAATTGCAATCATTTGTAGAAGACAACCCTGGGAAGAAAAATATATGTGCATCTACCGTAGCATGTAATATTTACATAAAATGAAGATGTGCAGAAGCAGCTCATGAAAGGATCTTATGGTCCATTTGACTGTGTAAATGTGTGTTGTGATCTTGTCTGAGGATGGGTTTGTGTGTGTGAAGGTGTGTTTGTATGGAGTGCCTGATTACAGGGGAACAATTCACAGCTTTAGCTAAGAAACAGTTTTTAAGTCAATATTTGGCGCAATGCTTCATTTTCTCTGAGTAAATAAAGACTGATGGAGCAGCCTACTTTCATTATTCTGACAAGGCGCTGCTGCAACCTGGATATCCATTATTGATGAAAAGCACAGTTTGAAGGACAACAATCCTACCTAATAAAAAAAATTAAATAGCAGAATAAAGATAAAGAATAGTTTTAATGGAAGTTAAATTGAAACATTTTCTTTGGCCTTTTTGGGCAAGCTGGTGCAACCAAATAATTATCTTCCACTTTTAGGGTTAGGTGTTGAGTTGCCTTTTACATAGACCACAATCAGTAATTAATATATTGTTTATATTTGTTTATGCTTATAATTAATAAGTAATATATGAATCTGTGCCAGTGTTTCAGGGCAAAGAAAACTCACATGTTTTCACTACTTTTGAAACCTAATTTTTTATGCTTAGTTTTGCTTTTAATCATTCAAAATCAGATGGGGGTTTTAATAAAAAATATTTTTGGGTGAGCCAAACTGAGAACACATATTTTTTTTCTATTTTACATGGCCTTTAAATTAAGACTAACAAAAATATAAAATGAAACTAGTTTACAACACACTTTTCAGTCTTTTTCTTATCTCCTTTAATTTTCAATTATAAATCAAATGAATTACATATGAGTCTTTTAGAAACTCATTGCTATTCTTGATGATATTAATAGCTCTGGAGATTCATCTCAAACCACAGTAAACATCCCCAGTAATTATGTAATTAGAACGGCCTCCACTTGGTCAAGAATGGAATCTTTCAAAATGAGATTTGTAACTGAAAAAACATCTGGATGCCTACTCAGTATATAATTGTTATATATGAAGCATTATTGTTTGCTAACTAGTACTTCGGGGGTTTGATCTCCTGCTTTCTCCAATGTCTGAATCTCCTCAGGAAAATTGAAACCCACTTTTCTTCTGATGCACTAACCAATGTGTGAAAAACAGTGTAAGCTTTTAAGGTTTTATTAATCGGTAAGAGCTGAATGAATTAATACATGCAAAGAGGTAAATGTTGCTTTAGTTTAGAAAATGTATGAGTAGAAAACAAAACAAGCAATGACAAGAAAACAAATAGAATATTGAAGCTCACTTGCATTTTTACATATGAAAGCCAAATGATCGACTCTAATGTGTATTGGATTGTGGAAACACTACATGCTTGTGTCATGGTCTTGGTTCTGTTGTTCTTGACTTTGCTCCTTGTTTTCTAGTTTTATTGTTTAATTTTTTGTTGTAATTTCTAGATTTATGTTAGTTCTCATGTTTTTCTGTTGTTCTCTGTAGCCCTCTTGTGTGTGTGTGTGTGTGTGTGTGTGTGTGTGTGTGTGTGTGTGTGTGTGTGTGTGTTCTTTTCCCCTTGGCTCCCTCATTGTCTCCTCTCACACCTGCTCCTTGTCAGCTCGTTAGCCCTCCCTTTGTCTCTGTCGCTATATGTGCTCTACCTCTGCTCTCACTCTTTGTTGGTTCCTTGTCTTTGCTGTCCTCCCTTGCTGTTGTCCACCTACCTTGTCTCTCCCTGGCTCCTAGTGTTTGGTTTCCCCAGATGTCTCCATAGTTCTGGCTTGCTTTTCATTTATTAGTTGGATTTTTGCATCCCTGCCTTTGTTTACTTTTTCCTTTGATTAAATCCACGAGATATCACCTCAGCCTCTCTGCCTCTGCATTTGGGTCCTAAACCACAACCAACCCTGACCATAAAAGAACAACAGAACCAAGACCTTGACAGCTTGCAACAATATAGATAAATCTATAGATCTATAAATCAATGAGAAAGACATAAGTTTATGCACTTTTTGCACATTATTAAAAGTTTTTGCCCTTTATTAACCCCCATAAGGTGACGCTGAGATTTTTTAGAAAATCACTAAAGGGGAAAAAAAAACAACTTTCCCTCAAGTGTTTAAAATTGTCACAATTTTAACTCTCAAAACAAATTCGTCTTGAAATAAAAAAATCTGAACTGTATGGTGATTATATTTCTATGTGCACAAAGAAAACCAATCTACACTATACACATGAACTACCATCCTTACCATAAAGCTAGTAGAGTAACACATTCGAGGTGGGATATTCTACTTTGACACTGTTACAGAAAACAATGGCTCAGAACATCTAGGTTGCAACCTGGGTCAACACACTTAAGTTTGTTAGAGCCATGACAGAAAGTTCTTGAGAATCTGTAATTTTAAAAACGAAGAGCTATACTAGTATTCCTCAATAACACAGTTAAATATTTTTGCTGTTTTTCAGGAAATAAAAACACAGTTCCCCCAGGAAGTTTTTGAACAGGATGTTATGAGTCAACACCAATGTTTTTAAGGATGTTTATGTCCCAAGTACATCCATCCAAATGACAGTGACAGCATTGCATCCTTTCCATGTCATTACCTCCAACTCGAACTTCATCAATGTAAAACAGAATGTGACTCTTTCATCCGTAATAGGTTCTGAGTGGCTCTGGTACCAAATTATTACTCAATGATATGGTCATTCTTATTATGACTAAATTACATCAACAGAGGAATCCTGATCAGTCAGTGAATCCAAATCATACAACTAAATATTTATCTTCTAACATAAGAGGTTTGAAAACTTTTATTTATGTGGTTACAATAATGACCTCCTTAGGGTCATAGTAACACATAAGCAGATGGGATTTTATTTGCATGCTTTTAGAAAGCAAATCTGTTCAATATTCTGAAAACAAGTAAACTTAGTCAATAAGGGAACAAATTAACATAAAACTAATTGAAAACGGAACTCCAGTTCCTCCTGAAGTAGAAAATAAAGGTTAGATAAAGGGAAAAAAGAAATCATTTTCCATCTTTCCTCATCTTTAAGGACCCTACAAAATCTCTGATACCCTTTCAAGAAATCTCTGTTAAAATGTTTGTCAAGTCCCAATACAATGAACTAAGGGGATAAAAGTCTGTGCTTTATTTTTCCAGACTCCTGAAGGGCAATTATAGTGCTGCTGTCATTGTTGTCATCATCACAGGTGATGAAACAGATGTGTGAAATGCAGCACCCTGAGTGTGAGGATGAAGCTTGTGTCCTTGCTGCTTCCTCACCTTTATGCACACTCATATCCTATATATTATAGCTTTGAAGACAACACAGCAAATGTTTTGCAAATATGACTGTCAAACGAATTTCTTTATATTTTCAGTTTTAATGCTTGTACTATTCGTGTTTAATAAAAATTGAGCTATCGAAAGGAACCTAAAACAGTCTGGTTATTTATGGTGGTATACAGTAATGGGTATCATTAAGGATTTATTTTTACTTCCACTCTTAATGATATTACTTATTGATCTGGTATTTTATTGATACTCTATCATTACCCTTGCTTTTTTGTCGAACAAAAGGATAAAATTAATCATTTCAAGCTCAGGTCCTCTATCAGAGGCCTGGGAGCTTGAGTGCTCTTCTGGGTATCTTAGCTGTGCCTAGATCTACACATTTCTGGACTGAGATGATTCTACAGGTAGCTGTCGGAACCACTTCTCCAGTGTAAGGGTTACCACCCCGAGTGCTCCAATTATCACGGGTACAACCATTGTCTTTACCTTCCATGCTTTATTCTTTACCTGGGCCAAGCAACTGGAGGATCACTGGAAATCAGGCGGTTTGTGAATGTTGGAACACTAAGTCACCAAGTTAGTTAGTTAGAATGTGGGCACTGCATGGGAAAAAAAATCTAAATCCAGATAAGTAATTTTTTTCTTAAAATAAGTGCATTTGTTCTTGGATTAAGGAGATAAAAGATAAATTTTGCCAATGGAACAAGACAATTTACACTTACAATAAGAAAACATAATTGCATTGTCTTATTCCAAGTGCATATTATCTAAATATCTTATTTTAAGAGTAAAAATACTTACTCCATTGGCAAACTATCTCATTTACCAACTCAAATTTAGGATAAATACACTTAATTTAAGACATTTTTACTTATTTCAAAATCGTTTTTCCAGTGTGAAGCTTCCATAGTTCCCAAAGTCTATTCATATGACCACATTGGTCATGGTTACTGGAGTAGTAACATGTCAATAGCGCCTTATTATGTTCCCGTGTCTTCTTGTTCCAGTAGCCCACTTGTCATCTTAGAGTCTTGGTTCCTCAAAACATGAAGCAAACCTTCAGGCGACATCTCAGACAGTACGATTCCATGTTTTTTCATTCTCATAATGCGAGGTAGGCACACAGCCTTAATAGTCTTGGCCATATATATATGCAGTACAGTATAGGGCTGGGTATTTTCGCCAAAGTTCTGAATCAATTCCATTTTGATTCATACAGTTCTAAATCGATTAATTTGGATTTGACATGTTTTTACAATAATAAATCTGGTTCACCTGTGTTCCAAATACTCATGTATTTCATTTTTTCCTGTCATATTAAAAACAAAGTGCAAACTTGTTAATCAGACAGTTTCAACTGGAGATGTGAACAAAACTGTCTCAAAAGTGCAATCTTGTTTGTGAAAAGTGAAAAAGTGAAACCTCACACGAGCAAGCAGACGTGACACAGCGGGGACACAGCAGACATGCATGAGCTGCATTAACTTCACTGCACAAACCATATTTGCAGAGTTGTCTGTAACAACTAGAGGGTGTTTGCTAGGGGTGTAAATAATAATCGTTTTGTATCGATGCATCGATCCAAAAGCCGACGATCCGATGCATCGACACGTCCGCAAGATAATCGATTAATGTTTTTTTTTCCCCTCCGGTCTATTTTTATCCATTTGCTCCTGGGCGTAATTCTCCCTCCCGTGCTGCGGTGCCGCTAAACCTATTTTGCCCTCCTACCGCGCTTCCTGGTTATACTCTTACAGCAGTTTGTTGCAGCAAGCTTCACACAGACATTTTTAAATTATGCTCAGTATTGAAGCGTGGTCTGGGCTACACGCTGTGGGTCTAGATACGGCCGAGGCGATGAGGAAGTGGGGACGAGTTTAGTCCGACGACGGAGGGACAATGGGGCAAAAAGAGTGGAGATTCAGCTGGAAAAAGGCTCCCAGCGTTCTCGCGCACCTCGCTCTTCTAGCGGGTCAAACTTAACGAGTTGTTTTCCGCAATTTCGGTCATAAAAACAAAACAAGCCGGCCTCCTGTCTGGTGCACTGTTTGCGGTCAGCTACAATCTGGGAGAGGAGCAGCGGAGCGTCTCTCAAGGGGCGGTGACGTCAACACTCTGGAGCCTTCTTCTTCTTCTTTTTTTAATGGCGGTTGGCAAACAACTTATAGGTGCATTACCGCCACCTTCCAGAATGGAGTATGGACCAGACAAACTATTATATTCTCCCTAAAATACCCGTTCTTCTTAGAAAATTAAAAATACTACCAAAAACTACATCCCCAGATGACCTTTGAAACAATTCGCTTATATCTAGTTTATTTTTATTCCTGTCTAACTCTCTACACAACATCTCTCTTTCCTGAATATATTTATTACATTCTAAAAAAATATGTTGGACAGTTTCTCTGGAGCCGAGGTATTGCATTGAACTCATTACACTGATATTGTGCAGTATTTTTGCAGTATTTTTTGATGCAACTTTTCTACTTCTGTTATTTGCTGTTGTTTCTAAAGAAAATGCATAATGATTTTACAGCTTTCATTGATTTATTTCAAACTTCAAACTTTGTTTAGCCTGTAAGGTGTAAAAAAAAAAAATAATAATAATAATAATAAAAAAAAATTAACCGATTAATCGGTAAGTATCGAAAATAATCGAATCGTTGGGTCAGGAAATCGATACTGAATCGAATCGCCATGATGGATGTGATTTACACCCCTAGTGTTTGCTGGTCAGCCCCAATTTGTTAATGTCTACAGTCAACCTATTGGCTATAGTTGCAGCTGTTTGGCTTGAAGTAATCTTGGTGGTCTGTAGTACGAGATTCGAGGCGCCACTCATTATCAATGTAGTGGGAAGTCACCTTAATGTCACATATCCAGCAAATTATCTTTAGCTGTTTTAAATCCAAAATGGTTCCAGACTTCAGTTGGGACAGTTTGCTGAGCGGTGTGTTACTTTGGTCGGAGTTTGCATGCACCTGCTCATTTGAATGTAAACGTCACCAACGTCACTATAAAACTAATCGATCTCATTCCTTACACACCCATTTTGCAAAAATGTAAAGGAATCGATCCAAAATCGATTAACTCAAATTTTTTTCCTGCACAGGGCGGCTTATGGCTGACATAACTACACACCACCTAACTCATCTTTGCAGTGTTTTAAGGTAGGTTCCCTAAGGGAATTTGCTCCTCTTCTAATTCATAACACATCTGGAACACTTTTTATTCCTTCCTCCTCTTACTTAACATCTCAACAGATACCCACCTTGTTTCCAATGCGTTGTGGATAGAATGAAAAGCACCTTAATCTTGATCTGCCAGACTCAGACAATAATTTTAAGAGTTACTTCATCGATTGTTTAAAACACTTACAGCTTGGCGTGGAAACGATGATCTGATTATAAATGTCAACAAAACAACGAGGTGATAATAGATTTCAGAAGAACAGGAACAAGTTGCATCCTATTAACATCATGGGAGAATACGTGGAGATGGTGAAGGAGAATAAATACCTTGATGTTCACCTGAACAACAAACACGACCAGAGACACAACTATGACGCTTTATACATGAAGGGAGAGAGAATACTGTGCTTCCTCAGGAAGCTTTGGTCCTTCTGTGATATCAGATTTTTTCGAGACTGGTCAATACTTCCAATACTGGAAGATTCAATACTGGTCTTGCATTGGAAATGAAAAAGTAGTACAAAGACGTCGCTAGATTTGATTCCAGATTTGGATAACCATCCATCTACAGTTGTGCATCCAGACATTGCAAGGTGGAAAGCGAAATAGGATATTTTTTTAAGATTTTTTGGAGGATGCAAAAGACTTGAAGCTGGGCCAGAGGTCCACCTCATCTACTAGATGGGTAGTGGTCCTAACAAAATTATTTGTCCTGCTTTTGATGGCAGTGTATTTTTTTTGTAGAAATTATATATTGAATGTTTAAAAAAATAAAGCTTTTAAGGAAAAATGCAAGTTATCTTAAAACGTTTCCCAAAAGTGTTCTGCAATTTAGAAAGAAATGAATTTTCTCTGAGAAAAAATATATGACTTGGGTAAGCCAAAGTAATAATAAGACTAGATACATTCCCACTGAAGTAAAGCCACAGGAGCTTTAGCTGGTTATCTAATACTTATGTGTAACAATGCCACAAGAGTAAAGGGCAAAGATGGAAAAGAAGCTTTTGTGTGGACCGCAGTGGCCCATAAGATCCTTCCTGCCTAAAGCTATCTATATCTACAACAACTCATTGAAAAAAGTCAACGAGTTTGTGCAACATTTAATTTCCCTTTGGGATTAATAAAATTTGGTTGTTTTTATTTTTTAGTTGAAATGAACTAAATAAAGAAGTCAAATGTATTGGTGTTAATCCATAATAATTTAATAAGCTTCTGAAATACAACTCTAAAATGCTACTGTTTATGCAATAGCATGTTTATGAAGAGAAATATGCTAACCTATCTTTTTTTCCCCAGCTTTTTATTACCATTACACTGTCACAAGTACAGAGCAACGGAATTAACTCTCTGCATTTAACCCATCCCCTTGGGGAGCAGTGGGCTGCCATTATGCGGTGCCCGGAGAGCAGTGTGGGGGTTTAGGATAATTGATCAGGTACCCAGAGTGGCAGTTAGTGGGAGTGGGGCTTGAACTTCAAAACTCTGGATTCCAAGCTCTATGCCCTAACAACTAGGCCACCAAACCCCCCTAATTTTAAACGGTTATGGCTGTCCACACAAAGCTGCGATTAGAAACAGCATGAAAAATACCTGCTGTAAGCAGAAAAATATTTCTTTACTATCACTTTGTTTGGACGGCTTTGTTTGGAAGGGAACCCTTGTTTGATGTTGTAGATTTGCCTCCAAATGCAGCAAATAAGAAAAGCACAATCATATGACCTCCCAGCACAATTAGCTTAGTCCAATTGTGAACCAATTTGCAGATAAAAGGCACTTTAAAACTTGAAAGTCACTATCAAAGCTTGTTAGTTTAAATGACGAAATTGCATGGCTGAGACAGAGGCATGTGGATGCAGCTGGGTAAGTCAGTCATGGTGTTGCATAAGCTCAGCAGGCTAGAACTGTGTTCTGATGTGATGCATTCCCAGTCCTCTTGAGAGACTGGAGAACACTAATATGCATGACTGAAATATGTAAGGGAAAGTGGAGCACAGCAAAGTGTTAAAGAAACAGAAGTCAGGATGAAAACTCTTGAATCTTTGGTACCAGTACGGCAGGAAGAGCGACTCAAAGCTAAAGCAAAAGGGAAATATGTTTAAAAACGAGGGAAGTAATCCATGATCCAGATGGAGGGAGGCTTGTTGTTGGAGCAGCAGGGGATTGGGGCTCTCAGTTAATGTGACGGCCACGCTGGGTAAAAATAGCCCAGGGAAGCAGGGCAGGACTCCTCTATGATGAATAATACACAGAGGATGAGGGGGAAATAGAGGAACATAAAAAGAAAGGAAGCAATATTTTGCTTTGATTAAAATATAATTAATAGCAGCTACTTGCTTGCTTATTTACCTATCTGGTACTCTACATGACAAAACAATATTTCTCCTATAAATATTTGTATGTAAAACTTCCAGAAATCCAGACATGCCTAAATCATGTGAGATCACAGAAAAGAAACCATTACCAAACCATTTAAATTTCAGAGATTTGAAAGAGGAAATGTGAGGCTTTTATCCCCTCTATGTCCATGGAGACATGGGGATATATCGCTCTCACATGCTATCAAATATTCACAGTGGGGAGAAAAGCATTGGATCTCAGAGGACCTGTCTGAGGCATTCTGTACATGCACAGGTACCCTGATTGTATAAACTCAACAGCCAGCAAGTCTATATTTCAATTTAAGCTAATAAAGCTTCGCCCCCTAAATGAATGACTGTGACAGGGACATTTGACTTAAACTAATGGGTTGTGACAGTTTTTTAACCACACAGCCCTTATACACCATCATTTATATGTAGTCTGTTTTATGCCATAAAAATAGATTTTTTTTATTATCCTTTCCTTTTATTTCTTATTAATCTGCATGTTACACCCTGCAGCTGAGTTTTTCTGGTCAGCACTCATCGAACTGTAAATGTAATCCCTGTCAGATGTAACAATGACGGCGTGTTTTAGAGGGAGCTCTTTATTGAATCCTAGCCGCTGCGTTTTATTGTTTGTGCTTTACTTGAGGAAAATTGATTGTCACGAGCATTATGCTTCTGAATGAGTTTGTTTACGCTGTTCAGTTTACAAAAATGATGGGGGAGATGTTGAAGCCACTTGGTTCTAAACTAATCACCCTGTCTGGTGACGACAGAACAAAAAGAGGAATTTCCCTCAGATAAGTTATGCATATAGACCCGCCGCACTTTGATTGACACATTTTCAGAATGGCAAAATGTATTCCTAATTGGTCATTCAGCACAGTTAGGAAGCTGGCTGAGTCTGCTGGTACATATTTGTGTGAGTGGTGGATATCATGCCTTTAAGATAATAAAAGGTTGTTAATCATATTGAAACTAGGGCTGAAACAATCAGATTATTCATGATTAATCGATTATTGAAATAACCGTCAACTAATTTAGAGTAAAAGTTAACTGGATTATAGAGACTCTAAAACATGCCTTTAGCTGGCAGAGCAACCCACTTGGCGCAGTAATTATACTATTATTGAAAAAAAAAAAAATAATAAAAAAAAAATAAATAAATATATATATATCATCTGTCAATATGGTCTATCTAGAATTCCTCAAGTGGAAAAGTTTTAGTTTTACTTAGTTTAATTCCCAAAAAAAAAGACTCATTCAAAGAATCTTTGCCTATACTATTATTAATCAATTATTTGAAAAAATAATGGACAGATAATCGATTTGCAAAATTATCGTTAGTTGCAGCCCTAATTGAAACTGAAAATAATGATTGTTTTGTTTTACTGCATGATTAAATTGGGTCAGAAAGAGACTATTCTTGGTAATGCTTTCTTTTACAGTACATCAATTACCATGTAATAACATGGTAATAGCAAAGCAAGTTACACTATATTACTCAGTAACAAGAAACACTTTATGAAGAATTTTGGTAAGTGCTGTGCTTCAAATTTTAGGCAGACAAGGTAAAGTCAGACTTGTTAGATTTCAAACAAATTATTATCCAGAAACAAATTTTTATCCGAAAGCAATAAGTTTATACGTTATTATCTAGAAAAAGGCTGTTTATAACTTGGCATATAACAGAAAGCCAAACCTAGAAGACAGCAAGCCAACTTTTTTAACTAAACTCTTATAAAGTTCAGTTTTATTATGCTTTATTTACCTGATCACAAGTTACATTTTACTTTATAATCTGGGGGTTGGTGGTGGGCAATAATAGAAACCATTATATTGTAATCTAATAGTAATTATCCACCAAATGTCTCCCTTGTTACATACTAACATACAATTGTAATAATTACATGCAGGTAATTACTTATATACTTTAACTTTGGGGTAATTACCAAATACAGTTTTTTCTTGTTACCATGTAATATTGTGTGACTAGCTATGTTATTACCATATTACCACATGGTTATTGATGTACTGTAAAAAAAAAAAAAAAAAAAAAGCATTACCTTATTCTTAATCTGTGTGCAGCATCTTGACCCCACTTTCTTACTATCAGCTTAACAGTTTTAGTCCTTAGGCAAGACCCTTCACGCTAATGCCTGCTTTGGGGAGTGGTGGCCTAGTGGTTGGGGCATTGCTCTTGGAATCCAGAGGTTCTGAGTTCGAGCCCCACTCCCACGTACTGCCACTCCAGGTCCCTGAGCAAAAGACCCTTATAATGCTCCCCGGGTGCCAACAATGGCAGCCCACTGCTCTCCAAGAGGATGGGTTAAATGCAGAGGGTTCATTTCGTTGCTCTGTACTTAAAAACGCTGGGGGGGGAAAAAGCACACATACTTCCCATAATCAGGAAAAAAGTAGTTTTGGAACAAAGACAAAAAGTTAGCTGCATTCCATAAAGCCTAAAGATATGATACGACCTATAAAAGCCTGATATCCGATATTATTAGCGGACCGGGACATCACTTGTTATCACTGCTTCAGTTGGAGTGTACACACAAAGAATGTGTTGGAATCATAATCTTATGGCACTTCAGTCTGCAGTCTGTCCCCTTTTGGTAAAACAGGTTTGCATTTTTTTGCTTTCAACAAGCAATGAAAGCAAAAGGTTGGCTGACTCACCAACCAGCTCTCGGCTGATCTCTAAACGCAGTTCTGGATATTGTTGCATGAGGCTTTTTGCACAGCTGTCTTAGTGAAAACAAATGCACTAGCATGATGGGGCAAAATGCCTGTCTACTCAGCAAAGTTGTTTCACATCAGTACTATGTGCATGCTGTTAGCCCCATTTCAAACACTTCAATATGTTCTTTGCAAAACTCATGGAAAGGCTCATAACACATCACTTATACAGCAATAAAGCAGATTAGAAAGCAATAGATACCTTTATGATCAGCAGCTATTATACAAAATAGCTTAAAAACATAACAGAAGAACAGGTTTGGACGGGTTTGTTGTATTCAGTAGTCACAGTCTCCAGTAATAAATGCACTGATCTATACCTCTGTAAGTATATTTCGTAAGGAAGGAAAAGACGGTTCAAAACCACTCCGATAGTGTTAGTATCTTAGTAAGACACATTCTCAGATTGTGTCTGCCAATCTGATACTGTCTGGTGCAGCACAAACATTAGACGTAATGAGCAGAAGTGCTGGTTTAATCTAGCGCTACGTGATGGCTTATTATCTGCTGGCACTCCGAGGCCAGCCACTGCGTCCCAAACAAGGGATTCTGGAGTGTGGTGAGTAGGAAGCAAGGGGAGGGGCTTATTGTAGCATCCATATTAGCTGATCTCAGATGTGTACTGAACATCAAATCCTTTGCAGTAATTCTACTCGCTGCTCTAAATACCAATAAGGCTGCTGGTTGCTATGGTAACGGCACTCCTTCCTGAACCTGCAAGTAGTAGGATGTGCCAGTCTCCGTGTCTCCTCCACTCTTTTTTTTTTTTTTTTTTTTTTACTCATCTTACTCAAGGGTTTATCTGCCCGTCACATGTGTAAATAACATGCAGCAGATCTACTGAAAATTGTTTCTGTTGTGGCCACAGTTTGACCGGTTTCATACTGAGAGCACATATTTATGGAGCATGGGTTTAATGTAAGCGGGGGTAGATGGATTTTCTTTTCCCACCAGACAGGAATGACTTTTCCCTGGCTTCTCTTATCATGTTTGATGTGATCCAACATGATGAAATGTTTGACATTCAATCCAAAATTGCAAGGCCAGATTTGAGAGTAATCGGATTTTTATTGACAGCTGTAAAGCTGACCATGATCCGATTTTTGCCAGGGAGCAATGCGAGTTCAGCTGCTCTTCTGTTAACTTATAACTTAGAAAATTAATATATATTTCAAATGAATAAAGAACTTGAACCTTAATAACTGAAATAGGCAATCTGATATGTTTTTATGTTAGCAGTATCTACTTTTACTACTACAATATTGACATGTATGACCAAGTGTCACTTACCTAATTCCCTTTCATGTAATTTACCAAATGGACCTAACCTATTTGTTCTGGTGCACAATTCAATCCATTTCACCTCACTACCCAGTCCTAGATTCAGCAGACTGTCCTTTTCCACTTGGCTGCTTGGCTACTTCTGTGCCAGCCTGTGGTACCCACTGCCAGAGATTCACCCTCTTCCAGTCCACTGCCCCTCATCTGCCTTATGCAGCATTGACATGGCATGCTCCTCTTACCTTGTCTGGCTCATGGCAACTGACAATACTGGATAATAATGGTAAAGGGAAATGTGGAATAAAAGGTGAGGAGGTGACAGAGGCAGCTGTTGGTCACAATTAATCAATGTTCTTGAACTTCCTGCCAAGTGCGAAATATCTTTATTCATATTTTATTCAACCGTTATCTCTTTTCACTTTGTCCTGTTGAACATGGAGTCAATTCATTGCATATGTTTCCACCCTATATTATATACAAATAATGAGTGAACTTTTAAAATCTCACCAAAAAAGGAAAATGTGAATTAGATCTATTCTTGGGCTGAAGGATATGGCTACAAATCATAACTGAGATCAGTAAAGTCTATCTTCTCTTAACTGTGATTCGCTTCAGACAGAATTGCAACTGTGATTATATTTTTATTTTCTTTTTGCAACAATAACAATAATGTAGATATAAGGAGTTACGCCATGAAAGTTTGCTTGTCCTGAACCCATTGTCGCAGGACTTAATGTACTATTACTATTACTGTTGCATTAGGGTGATCCGATTGGGGTTCCTGAAAAGGAAGACACTTTTTTATTTTTTTTGGGGGGGGGGTGAAGTGACACAAATGTTGTGTCCTGTTACTTACCTTATACTTACCTGTAGATGGTGCCACCATGCATCTATATATAGAAGTGCTGTTACTACTATGTGCTATTGCCTGTCACACTCTGAGGTAGATTAGCAGCAAGCAAACTCTTTACTTTTACCACACACACTCACACACACATAATGCAAAGTGATTGGATTTGGGGATGAGGGTGTGACAAATTTGCCATACACAGAAACCTGGAATGGAGTAGTGGAACGGAGTGGCAACCTAATCACAATGCACCGTAGGCTATGTAATGCGTTTGAGGCTGTCATCCAAAATCCTGGGCGATTTTGAAATTCCCCCGGACATTTTTTTAGGTCTGAAAAGTAGGACATGTCCGGTAAAAAGAGGACAACTGGTCACCCTACATTTCATGGAAAACAGCTTACAAATACATACATGCATGAATCTGTGTGCTAGCTTCAACTCTCATCCCTGCCATGTGGTGGACTGGCAGCAAAAACACTTGAATCATATTACTGCCATCTAAAGGGCTGGAGTGAGAAACAAAATGCCTTACTCCTGAATGTAATGTGACCAAAATTCAGTGTATCTGGAATTTTAAAAAAGGGGGTTTATCAACACATTTAATTGCCCCGTCGTAGTGTATTTCTATCTACTGGTTTTGAACTGGGCTGGACAATTAATTGCAATTTCAATGTAATCCCTCATTAAAAAAATATCCAAATCATAGAGACACTCAGTTTAAGCTCATGTTACATTTAAAGACAGAGAGACACATTTTCTAACTACAGCCTTTTAGGTGGTGGTGACAAATTTAACGTTGGTTTGCCAATACCCAGAAAGGAAGAGAGTGTTGTTGTTAATGTGCAAATGTATGTATGTATATGAACTCAAAATATTCTCTTTTCCTTGCAACAGTTGAGTCCGTAATGTGGTTCCTGAATGTGAAAGCTTTCAAAGTAAAAACCCAGGAGCTAGAATATAAATGTTTATGGTTTATGTAAAGGAAAGTGGAAATGAATGCACAATTTTTACTTCTTTATAATATAGTGGCGACAGTGGTGTCGGATGAAAGATTTTGCCCTGCAATCAAAGGGTTGTAGGTTCAAGCCCCCTGCTCTGCCTTTCAGTGTTGTTACGTCCTTGGGCAAGACACTTCACCTGCGTTGCCTACTGATGGTGGTCGGAGGGACTGGTGGCGCCAGTGTACGGCCTCATATCTGTCAGTGAGCCCCAGGGCAGCTGTGGCTACAATGTAGTTTGCCACCATAAGTTTGTGTGTTAATGGGTGAATGATTGAATGCAGTGTAAACGCTTTGGTCAAGTCTCCTGACTGGTAAAAAGCACTATATAAGTACAGGCCATTTACCATTTTAACATAATTGCACAGCATTAGTGTGAAACAAATCCACAAAGATACACCTACTGTTCAGCACTTTGCTTGAAAGCACTTTATACCCATAAATTTTAAAATATCAATTTTACAAAACATGCAAATGTATTTGTGGTTATTTACAATTGAAAATAACAATGAAAAAAAGGAGCAGAATTTCAAAAACGTAGTTTTGCTGAGAGCAGTGATGGCATAAAGCCTAACAGCCGCTGGAAGGAAGGATCTGTGATAAAACTCCTTTATGCACCTTTGCAGAAGTCTGTCACTAAAGTCTGCCTTGCACAAGCTTACAGGTTGCCTACAGTATCTTTTTGCCAGAATGCAGCATTCCCTCTTTTTCATGGAGTATCATTAGGCGTTTGTTAGGCTTTCTGTTGAATTAATCTCACTTCAATAGTTTCCTTTCTCAAGCCTTCTTATAACATCAGAATTATATTACACCTGAAAACAGTAACAAAAATAGTAACACTGCTGTTTATAGTTGTCATATTATGGAAAGGCGGATTGACTCAACACCAGCCTTAGGTCATGCTTAGACACAACAAATCCAGACAGATGTTTAAAAGCTCTTGCTTAGATCACTCAGGCCACTGGGAGTATCTGGCCAAGAAAACACAGCCTTGTCTTAATCTGCTTTCACAGCTAAGCATATTTGGCCAACAGGATTACAACCATGACCATCACAGCTTGCACGTGTCAGCTGAGAATATCAAATAAATGTTTGATGCATGTGTAAGCCTCTTATAAAACCCAGAAGAGAAAAGCACATCCCAAATTATACAGAGGTGTGAAACCTGATGTCCAAGGCAGCCAGATGCCCTGTTGGTGATTTCAATAGCTTGCTTGTTACATAGACTTCTTCTCCCCCCTTAACTTTCAACACTGAAACTAAATTTCCATAGACAAGGCAAAACAAGCAGCCGAGTTTCAGCTAAAAGGAGCTAAATAAAATAAACTTAGGACATCAGCTCAATTTATTACCTGCTTTTGGAACTACTTTACAGCTTTTACACAAACAGAATGCAATATCCTTTATTTGTTCAGAGGGTGATGCTTTCACCGTGACACTAAAGATGAGATCCTACACACAGGATGAGAGGAGGCAACTTTGTGTATCGCTGCTCTTATCACAGAGCCAGATACCACAGTAGTGAGATGAATCACTCTGAAATTCTCCCACATCTTCTTTGCTGCCAAGAAAAATCCAGAAATCAAAGTGAAAAAGTCAGAAAAGCAAGAACTTTACTGGACCATGAGAAGTCATAACGCTCTAATCAAAATGTTATATCAGCCACTACTAAAAAAACAGGGGAACTAGGATTCATTTTTCTCAGAAAAATTAAAACATATAAAGCACTCAAGACTCGGTAAGAAATACACTTCCATTTTAAATGGTTTCCTTGACGACACGGTATCCTAGGCACATCCATTAATAGCACACTGTGACGTGGATGTTAGACTCCATCTCTAAGAAGAAGAGGAAAATTTCAACCTCTAATCCTACCAACTTTAGGATGACCTGAGAAACAAAAGGTTTGATCACCACTTTTCCATTAAACAGTTTGTAAAGATAAGGGCAGATAACATCTCCAACCATGATGGATCGACAGATTTCTTTAAAGGCTGCTAATGCATCAGGGTAAATAGGTGCAATGGCATCACCTACAGATGACACCTGATATTCACAAAAATTACATAAAACATACATGATCTATTTATTCTAACTGTCTGACAGGTTTTGCAATCCTAGCTAATCAAAAAAAAAATTATAATTGGTCTTTCCCTTCAAGCAGTAATAATTGCATGGCATTCAGCTGCATGTTACTAATACCTATGGTACGTACATCAATTAACGTGGTATGACAAAGTGTTTTCTTTTCAGGAAAGCGAGAATCAATTATAAACATACGTTGCTGCAGGTTTAACTGAATAGTAATCATTCATTTAGGGTACAACTGGTTTGATTCAATTTAATCAGAGTTCCTCATAAATAAACTATACTATTTTATTCGGTGAGTCTGGGATTGATGCGTTAGAAAGCTTTATGGATTTTATGTGTTCTGCCTTGTAGAAGGGGCGAAACCTTTATTGATATACACCAACACAGTAATTCCTGATTAGGGGTTCACAGTAAAAAAGGAAAATAGAAGGACATTACAGCATCATTGAATAGTAAACATTGCAAATGAAACTAGAGTTAAAAACGGCAAAAAGGGAAAGCAGATTCCCCCATCTTCCTGCCATTATAAAATTGCAACCTGTGAATTTTTGTTTTACAATTTTACTTAAAAAAAAAAAAAAAGATTTGCAGGCAGCCCCAGATATTTGACAATTTAGTGCAGAAGCTCCTTTACAGCAGACAAAATCAATTTCAATTAATTCAGCTCAAGCCG
Organism: Cyprinodon tularosa; assembly: GCF_016077235.1. NCBI lineage: Eukaryota > Metazoa > Chordata > Actinopteri > Cyprinodontiformes > Cyprinodontidae > Cyprinodon > Cyprinodon tularosa. The sequence continues at coordinate 34,367 of NW_024039517.1, read as the reverse complement.
AGACTGGTCACTAGTTTTATCTTGAGAGAAGGCCAGAGATAGAGAGTGAGAGCTCTAACAACGGCTGCCAACAAGCACACAGAGCCTGTGTTAATGTGAAGAACAAGTTAGGGCAAATGAGCTCATGGGGATCCCCAGTAAGCTTTAGCATGCCATAGATCAAAGCAAAATTAAAAGTTTTTTTTCTGGGCATGGTGTTTAAATACTGTATGAAATACAATCTTTAAAGGAAAAAATCTACTTAGAATCTATTATTACCATCAGCAAGGCAATCTTTTTTTATCCCCATGTCTACGGTAATTTGATCTTTAAAAACACACAACATAGCTGAAAATGTCTGGTTTGTCTGGTCTGTTTTGTTGCATAACAACAAGTCTTTTAGGTTAAGCCTTCATGTTTAAACGAAACTCAGACTTCTGTAAAGTGATGCTCTTGGTAACATAACATAACCCTCTCAAGTTAGAGAGCAGAATTTTTGAGAAAAGGAGCCAACATGAGGTATCTTCACGTGTTAAGTGCTGAATATTGATCTAAAAAATAATTCCATATATCCCAATTAGGCTTATACTTGTTTATCAGCTTTTTCTAAGGTGGAGAGATTGGTTTTAAATACTGCAAGTTGGTCAGATATTCATTGGTAGCAGGTGTCAAGATAATTAGAGAAATGTTCCCCTCAGTCTCTAGCCTACCAGTTAGGGTTCAGAAAAATATTGATATTCCAAAAAGTATCTGTACTCAAACTTTGTATGCAGACAGGATACGGATTCACCATGTTATTCATTGAAACCAAACCCAAGTGCTGCTTACAAAAAATACTTTAGCAAATCTTAAAATACTGTCCACAGACCTGTGTTATCTCTGGGTTATTCCTTCTGCATTTATGAGCAAACGTTTTTAATGATCATCCATGGTTCTGGTGAGAAACAATGTTCCATATCAAAGCAGATTTTTTTTTTTTTTTATGTTAATACAATATTATTTATGTTTTTCATTATTTATCCATTTTTAACCCAGGTGGTATTGAAAATTTATAGAGTCAATTGTTTTTCCTGGATATCAATACTGAGTTTGAAATGTTACCTCCACAATAACCCTAGTACCAGCCATGCTAAAACGTTCTTTTCCTGCCCAGAACAGTTTATTGGAGCAAACAAGAATTTTTTTTTCTCCTGTGAAAAAGTGAAAATCTTTTCGCTTCTACTTTTTTGCTGATTGTAACATTTTCTGTCAGCACAGAGCTCATAGCACAAATGTAATATTGTAAAGGCCAGAAATCCCTGCAAACTGTGTCAGACCATAAAGAGTCTTTGGGGCACACAAAACTGACCTTCAGTCACACTATGTGACTAATGTCACACATCTTACTCTGAATATATGGCAATGTGCTGTTACTAAACAACAGCTATGTATATATTAACCAGACAGACACACAAAAAGGCACATTAACCACTGCTATAAATGCACACATAGACATACACGCATCAAGAAAGCCAACCCCCAAACACGCAATTCCTTCATTAATAAACGATGGCTGTGCCTCAAGAGGAGTTCAAGCATGAAAGACAAAGGCATTATGTAATGCATGCATGGAATTCTAAATTGCAGCCTCCGTAGTGGGTTTTCAAAACTGGGAGAGTTGGCCAAAAATAGCTCAGAATATAACAGGGAATGCTTTACACTGGGCTTGTCGTATCCAATCCTGCTTGCCTCTGTGGCATGGACAGGCTAATTTGCTGCCAACTGTTCAGGGAAATTTGGAAACAAACAAGGAAACCCTTTAAATAGATGCTGTGTGCTTTCCTGGTCTTTTCTATGGATCAAGGTACTTAATAATACATTTTAATGACAGCAGTGAATAATGTGCACATAAAGAGGATACAAATTAAGTGTATTTTCCTGCACAAAATACAATTAAAGTTTAAATATTTCTGAGATATAGTTTGACAACACCCAAACCCAACCAAATAAATTTCCATACATATTACTGTGTCATTGGTCTCTATGGTAAGGTGGTGTAAGTCTTTGACTGTAACTGAGGGGATCCAGGTTCCAAGCTAGGTTTTCTTAGGAAGGGCTTTTGAAATTAAAACTTTCCCAAGCCAGAGTTGTATCCACCCCTAAATAATGCAACAGCTGAATTTACATGAGCTTCCAATATCTACCTACCTATCCCAGAAAGATAAAGGCCCAAACATATATGTTAATCCTCAGGTGAATGAGGAGTAACATATATTGTTCTTTTCTTTTCTGTTAAGTGGTACATTTACAATAGCACAAATGATTAAATCCCTTAACATTTCACAATCACTCTTCCATTACGATTCGATTCTAAGATACTTCTTAAAGTGTAACTGCTTTTCTAATATGTTGACCCGATTTTAAAAATTCTGGGTTTGAAGCGCTAAATTGCTTCTATCTATTGAGATTATGTTCAGAGGTGAAAACAGCTCCAAGGGAGTGTAGAAGACCCAAGTGGATTTATCCATTTTGTGGCATGTTAGAACAGCAAGTATGATTTTTATGGAGAGAAAATACAGGCAGAGAAAAAATCACTCTGTCTTTCGTGTGAATTGGAAATAAAATACTGTCTGGCATCTGGATCATTCCAACAGACGTACGCAGTCAAGGTCACTGTTTCACTCAGCAACATTTGTCACACCCTCTAAAGGTACAATTATATATATATTTTTTTTTATTAATGGAGAATCTCTGTTTTTTTTAACAACTACATTATTGTAGAGTTTTTTTTTTTTTTACAAATAAATGAAAGAAACAAGCAGAACATCACCCCAATATTTTAAGCAACTGCATCATTTTATAAGTAAAGAACCAAAAATGGTCATATCAGTGATCATCATTCTTAATGCGAAACTTAAAAACACATAAAACAGGTAAGGCAGCTGCTGCAGCTTTTTGTTTTTCTGCACCACATATGTATGGACAGCAGCATTCAGAGCGAAGCTATTTATTCCACAAATGTATTTTATCACTAATAAGGATAAGAGAAATTACCACGCCTCTGTGGAAAAAGAGTCCCTATACATTCATTAGTGCTAAAGTTTATAAGATAAACTTTTCTGTTTCTAAAAGAAAGAATAGTTACAAGCTACTTTACCACTTCACCTGATGATTGGTTAAAAGTATGCACAGAGATGTGCATCCTCCACTTCTGAAATGAATCAGGCGCCACTGAGCTGAGCAGCACATCAAAATAACTCTTATCTGTTGTAGCTGCAGTGGCGCGCTGCAACGATCTGCTCTGCTTCATTGAGGATTTGGCTTGACTGTTTTTGTTCTTGACATATAGAACATCATTTATTATTTCTCTCACTGTTGTTGCAGACATGGTCCCTTCTTGCTACAACGGCTGCAAACATTGTTTGACGAGTTAGCCCCTGCTAAATATATTATATATAAATATATTGTGTGTATTTAATGATTAAAACTGCATGCCCTCCCAGTATTTTACACATTCTGATTATTAGCATCAGTTTTTGCATATTAAAATGAAGAAAACACTCTAAATGAATTATTCTCAATTATATTAATATCAAAGTTACTTGATTAGTGGATCTGTTTTGTTCACCCACTATCGAGCTTTTAAGTAGATCAGTGCTGTGTCTCTATATCTCCATCTATGACATTTCTTACACTGCAAGCATGACTTCTTCTGCTTTCTTTCTTCTTGCAACCTAAAGGCCAGAGTTAAAAATTTTAGGCTCAGCCTTAAATTCTACAAAATTTTCCATCTGACCTATCCTTCATGTTCCTTGGTTTTTAGCGGGTTGTTTGTTTTCTAATAAATCACCTAAACCTTTAAAGACAAACTGTGCTTTTGGTGATGTCACATCAAACTTGTTGACTTTGTTCATGAATTACATGACTTCGATAGATAATAAGTTACCTCAGGTATTATTAATGGATGTTAGATTAAAAGGCTCAGAATACTTATTTGTTTCCACCACAAGTAAAGAGAATTTAAATGTTTTTTATGCAATGCATATTTGGGCAAAGTAAAAGAAAAACACTATTAAAATATATAATGCTGAATGCAGTTGTATCCTCATTAACTACTGATTCAGTCTTTACCTGAACAATAAAGATGAATGCCACAAATGATCTTTAAGTCTGTAGATTTTCATCCAGATACATTTTATGACAGGAATATTAAATGCCACCTGGCCTTTCAAGTCCCAAAATGAAGAGTCTAAATTGGACTGATGGCAACACATAATGAACACAGAAAATAAGGTTGCCTGCAGCAATTTGAGATGCACAACGCTTAAAGTTTGTGTCTATAGAAATGCACCAATCTTCTTTGCAAGAATGAGGGCAAGGGACTCTGTCTTTTATTTAAAGCCACATGCAACTCATCAGAATGGAAATTGTTGAGGTTTCCACTCAGCTCATACTAAAAGCTTTGTCTCTCACTTTCTGCAAGTCTCGGCAGGGTTTGAGAAAGTGAAAGAGAATAAAAATTGGGGAGAAATTAAGAGAAAAGAAGAAGAAATGCAAGTGTGTGTGAGAGAGTGCAAGTGAATGCAAGGGAGAAAGGGAGACCTCATTTGCCAAGGCAGTTGTGTCTCCAATGTGGTGTTGGAGCCACTGCAATGCACCAAAACCAAGGGGAGAGAGGGTGTAAGACTGAAGGGGTGGGCACAGACAGAAAGATAGAGGAGAGTAAGAGGGAGTCAAAAATACTGAGAAAGGGCACTGGCAAAAAGACGTAATCAAGAAAGGGGAAAGAAAATGAGAAGCATCACTTGAGAATAGAGATGACACGCCAGAAAGATGACAGACTGAGTGAGAGAATCTTAGCAAGTTTTTTTTTTATGATCCATCTAGTTTTAGATCACACAGTTGACAAACAGAGTGGGTTGTGAAGCTCAAATGCAAAACATCAGTGTCTCACCTCTCCTTTTCTCCTCATTATTCACCAGGATGCTTTTGATCCTAGCTGCTTCAACAAACAAACATTAGAAGACTCTTCAGCTGAACACATACAAATTCTTAAGTCCCAAACTAGCTATCATTCTCACCGTTATCAGAACAGGACAGTCAAACATCTATTTACACTCTAGTTATTTTTAGCATCCATTCAGAAGATCGGACAAGCAAAAAAAGCTCCAGGCTTCATGAACATCATACAAGGAGAGAAAGGACTTGATGAAAAGAAGCTATCTGTGAAAATCCTTCTTAAAAATGACTGAGAGCATACAGCAAATCCCTATCAGGTGGGTCTGTGATAAAGACAGATGATGCACGGAGCAGAGCTGTAATGTCTGCAGTTTACCTGGTGGAGAAATTGCATATGATGAGAAAACAAATGACTGTGAGCCAAGGGGACCATAATGTGCCGTTTTTTAAAATAGCTGTCATTAGAGCAACTTCAGAGGCACTTAGCTTTGGAGGCACAAAAAGCAAAGGTCAGACAGACAAAACGAAGGAGGGGAAAATATGAACAAATATGTATTAAAATATAGAGACAGAGAGGATTAGTCAGCCATCAGACCATATTCTGCCTCTATTGCCCTCATCAAAAATAGCTAATTGACAGTTTTATAAATTAACTCGACCTATTTAAGAGCATCCACTAGAATGGATGGAAGATAGGCAAAAATAGGAATTACCCTCTTAATATTACTATATTTGTATAACCCAAAGATTTTTAGAAGTATCCTTTAGCTGGTATACATATTCTACAATAATGAGCATCCATCCCTAAAAAAAACAGTTTTTGTTAAGTTTATGCATATATTTGGGTTTAATTAACTATATTAGAAAAAAAAAAATCTTGGACCTGGATTATGGTTTACAACAGGTTGTAAAATGTGATAACAAGCTTTTCTCAGTTTCACTTAAAATGAATCACTCTAAATTTATCGCACGTTATGAGTGTTAATGAGGGAAAAGAGAGTCTAAATATCTCAGCTTGTCTCCAGAGAAGGGTTAATGTTTGCCTGGGGAAATTTGAACTCATCATGGCTCTGTCAAGCTGTTATTGGAAAAAGGAAATCCTGATCTGACACTCTTCCTGAGAATCTAAGGACCTGAAGAGATACGAGCGCTGTTCTATATAGATAAAACAGTCATGACTTTGATCATAGTAACTTATTTGCTCTGGAATCATTCCAACGTGATCCTGTAAAGTCACAACATACTGTACATTTCTGCAGAAAACTGTATGAACTTTTCACCAAGATCCTATAGAGATGGTAGAATGGGAGTGCTTGGTAGATAAATCTCTAAGTACTACTCTGTGGGGTTTAGGTCTGCACTCTGAGAATTATGTCTCATGCTCCTTGAATAACTTGATCACTATGTGAGCATGATATATCTGTACATCTTAGAATATGTCCTTTCCACTAGGGAAGAAGGAACTCTCTGAATGTTCAGGTCGATCAGTATTTTCACATGCTTTTCTAACATGGTACATAAAGTTCCTAAATCTAGATGTGGCAGCGTTTCCAGATCATAGCATTCCTCCCGCATAAGAATTTCACAACCAATAATTTTATGAATATTCCTTTTTTTAAATTTGTGTTTCTTGATCAGTTACGGTATGCGTGTCATTTTAAGGTAGTTAGCTAATATTAACCTCTCAGGGTTGACTGACAAGATTTGGTTACAAAAGCAACGAAAATATAACTACGAGAAAAAAACTTATTTTCACTTTAAGTAAAAAAAAATATTTCCCTTTTTGTTAAAAGAAATTATTAAAAAGTGTCAGATAAGATTAAAATAATTTGGGACCGCTGTACAAATATGAAGACAGACATTAATATAGTTGATCAGTCTAAATTTTATTTGATCCTGAGTTTACAACCAAAACTTTATAAAGTGAACCAACCTGAATAGAATTTTACACCAAACAGAGATTCCTTAAAACTGTTTTTAACTTTTGTAAAAACGTGTATTCAGAATATTCCCTGAAAAAAAAAAAAAAAAGCCATTTCAATCATTGTTTTCTTGTCTGTCAGACCTGAAGTGGATATTCTACTCTGATGAAAATCCTTGAAAAAACAAAACGTGTGACTTTCAAACCTTAATTTAGATGTGAGAATAAAAAAGGAGATCTTGATAAAGAGTATTTCTGAACACTAAATCCTTATGTTTAAACACACCCTTAATTCATGTCTTCCTGCTCGCCAGTGGGAAAAATATGATTTAATATTCCATTAAAATCTCCATTAGCTACGCTGCAAAATGAAATAAAAGCAAAATGCCATTCAAGTAAAGCAAATGTGTCTTGATCTGCATTAGTCTGGAAATGGCTACAAGATAAAAGATATTGACCTAGACTTGGACAGAGTAGAGTCTGTCATATTTAGAATGTTCAAAACAAAAAGGAGTGTGACAAACAGGGCTGGACGAAGACCTACTAATTTATTACAGGACTAATTTATCCTGTAATCAGGTACAATGTGGAGGATGCTGTATCATATAAGAAAAACTCAAAGCTTGAAGTCAAAATCATTTTTATATCTTTTCACAGTGGGATTATGCTACAGCAATGACAACAAAAAATGTAATCTGAAGCTTTTCACAGATCTTTAAGAAGTGCTGCTGTATTCGAAGCCATTTCTGAAAAAGCTGTAGCTCAACAGCTAACTTGACACTACCTGCATGCATGAGTGCCTCACAAAAGATTATTAGCATGATGATGACCTGTCACCACTGTCAGGTTCTATTGTGTATTTATACATGTCTAAATAACTAGGTAACACCTGAGGCAAATAGCTTTTCATTTCAAAATGACAATAAAAATATATCATTTAGTTTTCTGCATCTTTTATACAATTCCAAACATGTAAACTCATCTGAGTAGAATTATATCTTTGAAAACAATATATGAGAATCCTTCTTAAAATGAGTTTTCCATTAGCGGAGACACAAATAAAAAAAAAATGGGGCTTAACAACACTGCCTCAAAGACAGGTTTGGACATAAAGTATCTTTAATTATTAGTACATTCTACCAAGAGAAAACGAGGTAAATCATGCAGGTAATCCCACATAAACTACATTTCAAAGAAACCATGACTTTGGATATTGGTGTGACGATACAAATAACAATTAATTCAGGTTTTCACCACAGTGATGCTGCCATTCCTTCCCAGAGCTTTGGCATATGAGATCAACTTTTGGTATAAAATGCAAAGATATATTGTGCTAAATCAAATAATATCCAGATAGATATTAAAAATTAATAAATAAAAGAACACCGACGCAGCTTTACAGCAAATCCTTACTTATTGAGTCTATGCAGCATTAAAAACATAAAGAATTATGTCTAAAGAAAAGAAAAACAAAATGCTGTGGAACGGTTTATATAATGACTGAGGCAGTGAGAGGTGAGTCTCAGAGAGATCTAGGAAGTTTATCAAAGTTTTTCTTTTACTATTTTTCATTCAGAGGGGAGAGAGGTCTGCTGCCCTTACCTGCACTGTCTGCTCCTCATTATTTAGTTTTTTGTGAGGCTCACTATTTTACTTTATAACTTTTCTGTTCTTCTGAAGTTTTTTATTTTCTTTCTCAAGGAGAGTGACTAAAACTGGGCTTTCTGTCCGTCTTTGCTTTTGCAAGGCTCAAAGAGAATCACTACTTTATACGTTTTCTGTCCTGCTAAACTCCTTTCATGTGTAAAGGATTTTTTTTTTTATGTTTCATTGATTTTTTTTCTGCACCAGTCTGTCCTACTTGATATATATGCCAACGTTAGACTCCAAAAGTGACTGTTTTCTCTTGCCATTGACAGATTTTATTGTGTATTTTCCCTCAAAGCGGATGTGTTTTAATTTGTAACCAAATCACTTATCCTGTCAGACCCATGAAATTGCCACTGAATTACTGTGTAGTCCAATTAAAATAGACCTTGGATCTATCTCAGTCAGAGCTACGCAAGCCCCCTGCAAAAAATCATGTCAGATGTGATCATCCCCGTTGACTCTCAATGGACACTAAACGCCACAACCTACTCCAACGTGATTTTCTGTCGGATCAAACGCTAGATCGGATTAGGTGTGTTACGGGCTTTATAGATTATTTGTCAAACAGTTTGTGCAAAACAAGCTGTTTTCAAAAACTGTTTCAGATTGAGGGCAAGTTGCATTCATCTGTCTGACATTGCACCACAGTGGCGAAATGTTTGCTGGTGGTTATAGAATTTATTCATTTAATATAACAAATAGTGTTGCACCGATACAAGTATCAGGCGGGCCCGATGCTGCACTAAAATGGTGGTATCGGTATAAACAAATAGGGCACCGATACCATTTTGAGAGTAAAAAGTTTATTCAACTATTGTCAACCATTTAAAGTAGGCAATAAAAAGTTCAACTGGATTCACTTTGTATTAGTCTTTTTCCTGCTTCTCAAAGGTAGGCAGCAGCTTGACAAAGCCCTGATGGCAATTATTTTACATCCAAGTAGTATGCAGTTCTTCATATTTACACACACACATCAATTTCAAACAGATGGTATCGGTATCGGCCAATACTGCACAGCCAGGTATCTGGTATCGGTATCGGGGCCAAAAAAATGGCATTTGCTTGACACTAATAACAACCTGATCAAACCCTTAAAACTATGAAACAGCTCAAGTTAGGTACAATCTTTGCACTTTGCCCTTAACTACCCTGGTAACTAATGAGCTAAAATATTAATATTTCTAACATTAAATTTAATCAATGTACAAATGGATGGATGGCTAAAAATTTGTTCAGTTTTGAAGTTATAGAGTGCCTGAAATATAATTTTACAGTTCAACTTTTTAAACTCAACCTATGCTCAGCACAACTCACAGCCCTGAAGTGTTCCCCAGCTGGAGTGAGACAGACTCTCATTGAGTACAGAGTAAACAGCAGTCCTGTGGGAGCAGAAGGTCTGCTGTAATTTCTGAATACCAGTCCAGCCCCTTGGGGATCCATGACCTGCATCTCAGGGCCTCTGCTCTCCACCAGCACCAGCTAATATAATGAAGCCTGAACTAGAGACACAAACACACATAAAAACACAAGACTTGTGTATTGGGAGCTCTATTATTATGGGGAAGGCTCTTTATTAGGCCAAGCCATATGGGTTTAATGACAATGGTCTTCTAAAATTAGTACTTTAGTAGATAAATAGATTTTGCCCACAACATTGTGTGACCTATCTTTTTTGGGATCAGCTATTAACAACAAGCAGAGCAGTCAGCAGAGCCTTAGACAACATTCGTAACTAATGGCGTTATGATGAGTGAAGAACAACGCTTACAGGACTGACTTTGTTCTGGCTTTGACAAAGTCTGATTTTAAGTAATTGTCCATAATCGACCAATGGACACTAGACAACAGCAGGTGGCTTTTTATTCCTTATGTTTGATAAGATATCATAGTTCATACAAGCCAACTGGAGAACAAAGAAAAACATATTAATAATCAAAGTGATCAGACAAATATTTGCAGTCAAGCAGACATATGTTACATTTGGTTTATGAAAGCAGGTACAACAAGGAAAGGGATAGTAAGGGGGAACAGCATTTTAAAAGTATCATATATACTGTATATTGAGATAGATAGATAGATAGATAGATAGATAGATAGATAGATAGATAGATAGATAGATAGATAGATAGATAGATAGATAGATAGATAGATAGATAGATAGATAGATAGATAGATAGATAGATAGATAGATAGATAGATAGATAGATAGATAGATAGATAGATAGATAGATAGATAGATAGATAGATAGATAGATAGATAGATAGATATGGTCTTTGTGACTAAATATATTTGTATTGTAATTTTGTGAAGCACTTTGTGACCTCTATGTCTGTGACAGGTGCTATATAAATAAACTGGATGGATGGATGGATGGATGGATGGATGGATGGATGGATGGATGGATGGATGGATGGATGGATGGATGGATGGATGGATGGATGGATGGATGGATGGATTGATTAATACCTACTGGAGGTAAGAAGCCTTTGTTTTAAAACATTTTCATTTATGCTCCGAACGTTCTTTCTGGGATTTTTCATGTATCAAACACACAATTATAATTGTTATTAGAACTGTATTAGTATCTTTGAAAATTTTATGGCAAATGACATGAATATTTGTAGAAAATATGCATAACAGCCAAAACCCTAACCAGTAATCATATAGTATAAACAAGAAAAAAAAGTTTATTTTTTTGCTTTTTCATTTGGTGATGTTCTTGCTGTCCTTTGATGAAAATAAACAAACCTTCAGAAATAGCATTAAAAAATCTAAGAATGATAACTTCAAACAGAAGATGAAACGAAACCTTAATTGCAGCGGCTTGGAGAACCCAAGCCTGGGATGTATGGTTGTAAATACTGAATGCTGAAGAAAGAAAATAAGCCTCCTGCTCTGAGGACCTGTGATGGATACATTGGTGGAGGACAATGCTAAACCACTTTCTGCTCATGTTTTCTCTCCTCTGCCCTGTTCTTTCTTTGTTAATGTCACAGAGGTCTGCCCCGCAGCCTGCCTATGTGTGAGGAGGATTTTGTCACTTTCTATCAATTATACCCCATCACACTTTCACATAAACACACCCCCACCTCCCGTGTTTGCAGACATGGTTACATAACAACACAAGGATATTTGGGCTAAGAAATATTTCGATTCTGCATTCCTTTTATCTTCCCTCTCATTTAGGATCCCGGTGGCTTTGCTCTCTTCCTCCAGCAAACAAAAGCACACCCACACCTTCCCTCTCTCCTGCCATATGCTTGACAAGCACCTTCCGTCATCCACACGACACAGACTGTTACGTAATTTACTGGGTTCCTGAACCCACTCTCATATATGATTCAGATGGGTGAGGAGAGACTGCAGCTGGCAGGCTGGTTTAGCATAACACAACTGCCCCCTGTCGTCTTAAGAAAGAAATGCACAAGTTTAGGTTGCTGCAGAGTGAAAAATTTCAGGTTCCTCGGAAAAAACACATATATAAATATATATTTTAATTAAAGATTAATGTTTGTTTTTATGTTATATCAAAGATTTACAGCTTGACAAGTTTAGCTATAGATTAGTACTGAGACCCTTGCTGAGCAAGAACAAGTCAAACATTGAAAAAAGGAAGTGGCTGCCCTCTGCTGTCTGATCAATGTCACCACATTTCTTCATACATCCAGTTTTCAGGCCCTGAGGAAAGTAGTGGAATATGAGTTTATTGATCTACTGTACACATTTTTTCTGCTGACAGAAAAAGCAATTATAAGGTGATTGATGTTGCAGAGGCTAAAATATGTAGTGTCAAGGTATATTTCTAACCAGTCACTAAGGTAAAAAGGTAAATTGTCCACCATTTATTGGTACTGAAGTTAAAGAAGTACTGGTGTGCAAAGAATATGATATACACTATATTGCCAAAAGTATTTGCTCACCCATCCAAATTATTGGAATCAGGTGTTCCAATCACTTCCATGGCCACAGGTGTATAAATTCAAGCACCTAGGCATGCAGACTGTTTTTACAAACATTTGTGAAAGAATGGGTCGCTCTCAGGAGCTCAGTGAATTCCAGCGTGGAACTGTGATAGGATGCCACCTGTGCAACAAATCCAGTCGTGAAATTTCCTCGCTCCTAAATATTCCACAGTCAACTGTCAGCTGTATTATAAGAAAATGGAAGTGTTTGGGAACGACAGCAACTCAGCCACGAAGTGGTAGGCCACGTAAACTGACGGAGCGGGGTCAGCGGATGCTGAAGCGCATAGTGCGAAGAGGTCGCCAACTTTCTGCAGAGTCAATCACTACAGACCTCCAAACTTCATGTGGCCTTCAGATTAGCTCAAGAACAGTGCGCAGAGAGCTTCATGGAATGGGTTTCCATGGTCGAGCAGCTGCATCCAAGCCATACATCACCAAGTGCAATGCAAAGCGTCGGATGCGGTGGTGTAAAGCACGCCGCCACTGGACTCTAGAGCAGTGGAGACGCGTTCTCTGGAGTGACGAATCGCGCTTCTCCATCTGGCAATCTGATGGACGGGTCTGGGTTTGGCGGTTGCCAGGAGAACGGTACTTGTCTGACTGCATTGTGCCAAGTGTAAAGTTTGGTGGAGGGGGGATTATGGTGTGGGGTTGTTTTTCAGGAGCTGGGCTTGGCCCCTTAGTTCCAGTGAAAGGAACTCTGAATGCTTCAGCATACCAAGACATTTTGGACAATTCCATGCTCCCAACTTTGTGGGAACAGTTTGGAGCTGGCCCCTTCCTCTTCCAACATGACTGTGCACCAGTGCACAAAGCAAGGTCCATAAAGACATGGATGACAGAGTCTGGTGTGGATGAACTTGACTGGCCTGCACAGAGTCCTGACCTCAACCCGATAGAACACCTTTGGGATGAATTAGAGCGGAGACTGAGAGCCAGGCCTTCTCGTCCAACATCAGTGTGCGACCTCACAAATGCGCTTCTGGAAGAATGGTCAAAAATTCCCATAAACACACTCCTAAACCTTGTGGACAGCCTTCCCAGAAGAGTTGAAGCTGTTCTAGCTGCAAAGGGTGGACCGACGTCATATTGAACCCTATGGATTAGGAACGGGATGTCACTTAAGCTCATATGTGAGTCAAGGCAGGTGAGCAAATACTTTTGGCAATATAGTGTAGGTGATATAAGCTTTTTTTTATTATAAATCCTGGCGCTTGTAAAATTCTTGTTCCCTTAGTCGTCGTCTGCTGCTTCATCCGGGAGCTGGTTGCAGGGGCAGCAGTTTCAGTCGGATTCCCAGACTTTCCTCTCCGCAGACGCTCCCAGGCAAACCGAAAGACATAGTCCCTCCAGCGTGTCCTACATCATCACCTGGGGCTCCTCCCGGTGGGATGTGCCTTGAACACCTCCTGAGGGAGGTCTCCAGGGGGCATCCAAAAAAAAGATGTCAGAGCAACCCTGCCTGACTCCTTTTGATGTGGAGGAGAAGTAACTTTACTCTGAGCCCCTCCCGAATGACCAAGCTCCACACCCTAACACTAAGGGAGGGAGCAGCCACCCAGTGGAGAAAACTCATTTGAGCCACTTGTATCCAGGATCTCGTTCTTTCAGTCATGATCCACATTTCATGACCATGACTTAGACTTAGACTTCTTTATTTGTCATTTTCAAATTCAGAACGAAATTGCGTTACATACAGCTTATGAACATTGCATTGATATTTCCAAATGGCACGAGTTGTACAAAAAGTGCAGCAGTGGTCAAAGTGTGAACAGTGCAGAGGATAAGAGACAGTGTGCAAGTTGCAGTGGTTCAGTGCAAATAGGCATTTGTGCAAAAAATGCGTTATTGAGAATAGAAATGAGATGAACAATTAAAGGGCTAAAAGTTAAACGTTCAGCAGCATTGATGCCCGATAATGTGGAATAGGTGCAGAGTTCAGTTTGTGGATCAAAGGTTCAACAGTCTGATGGCAGTGGAAGCTGGGTTTTTGGACATGATCTGGTTTTTGGACATTGGGAACCAGTGTCCATATGTCATCTTGACATGATGACCAGAGAAGAACAGCTGTAAGATCTCTGCAAACCACCAAGGAAGGCATGTCAGCGGGATAGAGGAAAAACTCAAAGTATTCCTTCCACCGTCCAACGGTCCCCTCTTCCAGGGTCAGCAGCTCCCCACTACCACTGAGAACAGTGATAGCAAAGCACTGCTTTCACCTCCGGAGGCGCAGGACAGTTTGCTGATACTCTTTCTCCATGGCCTCCACCCTGACCTCCCACCTGATGAAGACCATGGAGCACCTCATCCTAGCCCACCTGCGCACCATGATGAGCCTCACCCCGGGCCCGCTACAGTTTGCTTTCCGACCTGACTACGGAGTGGAGGATACCATCATTAATCTGCTGCAACGGGCGTTTACCCACCTGTAGACCACCGGGGACACAGTGAGAGTCATGTTCTTTGACTTTCCCAGAGCTTTCCACACCCCAGAGCTGCTGAGGGGGAAGCTGGAGTGGACAGACATCTTGCTGCCTAGACCATCAACTACCTCACCAAGTGCCCACAGTACGTTTGGCTGCACAGAATGCCTTTGTAGCTGTAGCAGAGCACTTTTTGAAAACCTGATAATACTTATGATTTCTGTTGCGTCTTTGTGCATGCAACAATTTATATGCTAAAAACCATAACTCAAAAGAAATTTCACCATTACAACTATGATCTAGAAACAGCTTAGACCAACAATTATGCCTATAGACATGACGCTGTAGATCAGCCACATATTTCAGCAAGAACTTTAGTTTTTAATTTAAACATTTCAGAAATAGAGCTGTATGAATGTGATCATATTTCTAAATTATTTGCTTTAGAAATGGAAAGCTTTTATTCCTTAGAAAACTGTGCTCGTAATTATGAAGCGCAAAGATGTCTCAAAGATATAGGTCAACGTTGGCCAGCTTAATTAAGGAACTTCTATAACTACTGCAATACAACGTGTAACCGCAAAAGTTGAATTGGGCACAGACATCAAGCAGCCTCTGTGTAATCCAGAAAGTCACATTGATAATGTGTAGCATTCAGGTTTAGTTAAACACATTATTAATCTGGGACTGCTGATATTGAACAGTAAAGGAGGATCCTTCTACAAAACTTTCTGTTCTGATTTAGCAAAGCAAAGCCAAGCGAGTCAAGGTAGTAAACAAAATAGCAGCAGACACCATGAGAAACAACACCAGCTTATGCTTTTACAATCTTGCTCTCCCTCTTTGAAAGATGAAATCCTTTATTCTAACAAAACAGATGTGATAGCAGCAGCTATGCCTACATCCACATGCACTGCCATTTTTAGTTTTATTCAGGTTTGGACTTGGCACTACTCCCTTTCATTATGGCTATATGTACCGCCTTAAACCATAATGCTACAACATGACTAGCTGAAAATTTTGGGCTTTAAGGATTTAAGCTGGAGCGTACAAGCTGGATTCACGAATACCTTGAAAATTCAGTTTAAAGGCAAGGTTAGGCTCTGCGAGCGAGAGATAACTTGTAGGCATTTAATTAAGAAATGTATATAGTGGCCAAGCCCTGATTTTAAACATTAAGCATACTTCACGTATTTTGATAGTGATGATGTTCCTAATACAAACATTGGGGTAATATTTACCTCCTAATAATTATTTGTAAAAATAAATAAATAAAATTACATTGATCTCAGTTAAGCAGTAATTACACTGAAGGCTGAGTATGGCACCTAAAAAGAGCCTTTTGGACTCCATACAAACATTATAGAAGAAAACAAGTATGAGCCAACAGACGTTTTATTTTCACCCAGCTTCTGAAATTAAACCAGCAATGATGTCATTCAATAAGTTGTTGGTAAACTGTAACCAAAGGTCCCATTAAAAGTGTTGACAAAGTCTATCCGTGACTATTAGAAAGGATTGTTGTCATGGTTATTTGGTCATGTGTAACGGGCAAAGATTGAGCTAAAAAACACACATGAAGGGAAAGTGTGTGGTAACCTGTTATGCATGGTTTTACATATCTGACCTTTGTGTCGCAAGTTTTACAATCTCTTTGGTATGGCAAACTTTTGTATAAATGCTACACATTCTATTATGCATGACACCCCAGATTCTATATCATCTGTTTATGATTGTTATTTAAATTGGCTTTATTCCTTCCATTTTCAAAATAAAGAGAGACTATGTTTTTATTCTGATGTGGAATATTTTTGCCTAACCATTACCGTCCATGCTAATAGTCACTTAACCATGCACTGATGTGGCTCCCACGCCTGCACTTTCTGAGCTTCAAAAGACAGTGGTACTATACTGTAGATGCATAATTGTCACCAGCATGTGACAACATGTTACCTGAGTGTGACCAAGGGACAAAAGACTTAACTTTTTTGGAATGAATGTAACTATAGTAAGATTCAAAGCAACCGATCTTATTGCCTGGACTTCATCTATTTTCGTTTGTTATACTTAACATTCCTCTATGTATATTTATCATAGTAAATATTTATAAATGAAGATTCGATGGATTAATAATGCATTTAGAATTTTGATTTATGCAGTATCTTTGGGCATTCTGTCTCTTAGAATTATATGACAAGTATTTATCTCTGATAGAGACAGGCTGCAGATCTTAGAGGTACAGTTGATTTCTGGGCTGCTCCCAGCACATTAATCCGATTTTAACAATTGCTGATTGTTTGAAATTACAAAACAGGTTGGAATAAGTTAAAGTTGGGTTGTCTTACATTTGAACATGTTTTGTTTATTTGGGATATTGGCATGGAAAACAAAACTTCCTTTCAAAGCTGTATCATAATGTTGATGAAAATAGGCCAATTGGCCTATTTGATATATTTGTTGCAATTTTGCCATTAACACAAATTGAACCTGATGCACTACAGACAAAACAGATTACCCCAGTACTTTTGATTCAACAGCAGTTATACTTGAAAATAAAACAATAAACCTTTGTTTGAGAGTTTCATGACACCTATTTACGTTAAATACTCTAAACCCATCCTTTACTTCTGCAATGCCAGATGGATAGTTTTAAAGCTTGTGTGTGTTGACCGTAGGGCTGCAACAACGAATCGATAAAATCGATAAAAATCGACTTTTAAAAGCGTTGGCAACGAATTTAATCATCAATTAGTTGTGTCGCGCGATTAATGTGTCATCCGCGTCCGCCGTCATCCGGGGGAAGAAAAAAAAATATGGCGGAGCGAGTCAGCGCCGCAGTTGCAGTGTTGCCAACTCAGCAACTTTTCAGACCCCTCCAGCGACTATCTTTCAAAAAAGCGACTAGCGGCAAATCTGGCGAATTTTTACGGTGTCACTGGCGGCTTTTGCCTGCCGTGGGGCGCCTCCCCCATCCCAACCCCTTTCTCCCTCTCCCACAGGAATCCCTCTCAGCGTGCAGTCAGAGCCGCAGGATATTAGTGAGGAGTTTACCCTCAGCGTCCAGACTGCAAATGAAGCGCGCATGCGCCGGGATTGACGGCGCAAATTGATCACAATAATTAAAACAGCCTGCGCTTTGTAAAGTGAAAAAAGTCGTAACATGCAACTTTTGTAAAAACAAATGGACATGGCACAGAAGCACCACTGTTATGACGCAACACCTGAAAAGAAAACACTTTGGAGCCTTCGATGGCAGTGAAGAGAGCTGATCAGCAGGATGAGTAACCATGTTTGTTTGGTTTTAAAGTGGGGAAACGTAACGTTAGTTTCTCAGGTAGCTCATCTGATGCTTTCCTTACCGTGTTAGTAGGTTACAGACAGGGATAAGGTTGGCTACTTATTTTACTTTTAATTTCATTTGAATTAGCTTAAGCAGCGTTTATATTTTCTTTATAAATAAATTAACTTGCAAATTATGAGGGCAAGGCTTTTAAAGTTTAAATCTTCTGGCAAAGATAAAGTAAAGATGGTCCTGCAATTTATGGAAGTAAAGCAGAATAAAATCCAGCAAGATCAGTAATATGTCAATTAATTATATGCCACATTCCCATGTAAATATCTGTCTTTGGAGGAAGTGTTTTTTAGCACCCCTAGTTCTCTCATTTTTATTCCAAATACAATTTATAATTTGAATCACAAGGCTATTTTTATCTCTATGGTTCAGTATTTTCTCAAGTAGCAACTTTAACTGCTATACTTTCCTGTCTTAAAAGGCAGAACTCTTCTAGTCTAAAAAAACTCATTAGTTGAAATGGGGGGGCCTATTTTTTGAACCCCTTAGGGGCTTTTAAAAACAAAAATGTCTTTTATTGCGCTTTATGAAACAAAGTACCCTATATTTTGTGGATGTACAGCTACATTTCTCATGTAAGTTTGCGTAGTTTTAACACAAACATTTATTTTTCATATTGCACCAGTACAGTTAATGAGCAACCTGTACTTGTGTGCTTGTTTGTTCTGTCTAAAATGTTTATTTTGGAATAAAGAGGTTAATATAAAAAAATATTTTTGTCCGATTCATCGATTAATCGAAAAAATAATCGGCCGATTCATCGATTTTTAAAATAATCGTTAGTTGCAGCCCTAGTTGACCGAATCAAGAAATCCTCACTAACTCTATTTGTAAAACAGTTTTCTTATTCCTAGTATGCATAATATAAAATAAATTTTCCCATTTTCATTTTATTGATTTGTTTATTTATTGATTTGTTAATTTGATTATTTGATTTTAGATTTCTTTTCTTAACAAGAAAGATTTTTAGGGGCTCAGTAGATAATTTCATACACTCCTATTCAGACAACCGCTAAAAGACACACCCATCCGACTCCTTTTGTACAAGAAGAAAATCAACAGTCATCCACAATAGGCTTTTGTGGCAATATGTGCTAACCATCAAACTAATTCTTCTACATGAAAGAGCTTGTCTGTTATTTACATTAGAGTCATTAAAGCACACGGACATAAAACTACACAATAAACTCACAAACAATCCTCTGAGGGATCAGCCAAGATTCTTTTATGATGGAGACCAATTGTTTTCAGTCAGTGAGAGACAAAGAGTTTGGCTAAATCTGGAAAATATTTTTCTTTGTGAAAAGTTTCAAGTTTTATGACCAAATTATGTAGGTGCAAAACAAAAATGCTTCTTGAAGTTGCATACACTGTAAAACCTGCAGTTTTTATGAAGCTCAACATCAGTTCTATCTTTTTATTTCTGTTACCTAGACTTAAGGACACACAATACTTATATGTATATTTTACACCAATCTATAACTTAATTACATGATAAAACTATAACTTATTATTTGTACTATCTTATGAGAGTTCTGAAGTACTCTACTTTCCACTGCCATGGTTCCAAGTTCCTTTAAACATGTTGTTCTTGAGCCATCATCAAAATATTTGGATTCTACTCAGTATAATAATTTCCAGCCTATTTCTAAAGTCCCTTAAATGTCCAAGCTTCTTGAAAAAGTGGTTGCAGCACAGCATATTTATTTCATAGGAAATATGTCAACTCTTTGAAAACTTTCAGTTTGGCTTTTGTAACACCAAAAACTGCATTACTTAAGGTTTCTAGTGAACGACTTACTCTGGGGTTCCACTTTCATGCTTCTCCTGAATCTTAGATTTGTTTATGATTCTGTTAGTTCAGCATTTTTAATTAACAGGCTCCACAATGTAGTCAGTCTGTCAGGACTGGTTCTACCTCTCCGGGAAAACATTCAGTGATTTTTCAAACCAGTTCCGTTAAGACATGGCCAGCTATGGGGGGTACCCTAAGGTCAGTCTTCCCCTATGCCAAATGATCAATTAGTTTTTTAGGTATGTCTCCTAGCTATGCTGATAATATCAAGCATCATTGCTTTAAACTAAGTGAATATTTAAAGTTATCATTCAGAATAAACCAAAACCATAAACCAAAAGGCAATCACTATATGTCATCAAACAACATTCATGTAGTACCAAAATAGACTATATTTAAAGTTTCTCATTTAACAATGCATTATTTGACAAACTATCAGACATTAGCTACTGATGCTATTAACCTGTCAACAGGTTAACAGTAGGTATTAGGTTATATGTTTTTTCCCATTTTTGCAGCCTCTCACTGCCACAATAGGGCTACTAATTGCCTTTAAAACAGTTTTATTTGGCAGACTAAACCCCCAGTGTCGACTGGAACTGCATTTAACCAATCCTGTTATGAAATAGGTTTCTCAGAACTAAAAACCAGACAGTGTCAGGTAGGGCTGGGTATTTTCGCCAAAGTCCTGAATAGATTTGATTTTGATTCATACAGTTCTAAATCGATTAATTTCAATTCGATCTGTTTTTACAATAATGAAAGTGGTTCAACTGTGTTTCAAAATAATAATGTATTTTATTTTTTTTCCTGTTACATTAAACAAAGTGCAAACTTGTAAATCAGACAGTTTAAACTTGAGATGCGAACAAAACTGTCTCAAAAGTGCAAACTTGTTTATGAAAAGTGAAAAGGCAAAGCCTCACTCGAGCAAGCAGACGTGACACAGCGGGGACACAGCAGACATGCATGAGCTGCATTATCTTCAATGCACAAACCATATTTGCAGCGTTGTCTGTAACAACTACAGGGTGTTTGCTGGTCAGCCCCCATTTGTTAATGTATTCAGTAAACCTATTGGCTATATTTGCAGCTGTCTGGCTTTAAGTAATCTTGTTGGTCTGTAGCACGAGATGCAGGGCACCATTCATTATCAATGTAGTAGGAAGTCACCTTGATGTCACATATCCAGCACATTATCTTTAGCTGTTTTAAATCCAAAATGATTCCAGACATCAGACTTCAGTTTCGACAGCTTGCTGAGCGGTGTGTTACTTGGGTCGGCATTTGCAAATGCCTGCTCTTTTGAATGTGAACGTTGCGCGTCTCACTATAAAACTAATCAATCTCAATCCCTAGACATTGCTTTTTACAAAAATGTAAAGGAATCGATCCAAAATCAATTTTAAAAAATTTTTGGCCCAGCCCTAGTGTCAAGTAGTTTCCCTATACATGCCTTAACCTATCTACAGTGTTCTGACCGGTCAAATCTGGGGCTAAATTTAAAGCCACAGGTGCATAGTCAATAAAATATCTGGCACAGCATGGATATAGCACCTTGGTGTCTACTTTGACATTAATCTATGAACTTTCTGCATAATTGGCCTCTCTTCCCTGCATAAAAGTCAGAATCTGCTCGCTGAAGAGTGAACAGTGTTTAAAGTAATTTTTCTCACCAATGGATTGTTAGACAGTTTCAAAACAGGATATATTTCTTCACTGCAATGACAAAATATTTTGCAGTTTTTACCATTCAAACCCACCCTGCTCAGTCTGTAGTCTGACCATTAAATGTTGTTGAAAATTACCCACTGTAGGTTTAAAACTTTCACTCTGTTCTAAAAGCAAGCAGGACTTTAATAGGAAGCCTTCATCACCCAGTCAGCTGACAGCTGGTTGTGACTACATCAAGGAAGAGGACAACTCTATGATTATCAAAATACTTTTGCAATTACAAGAATAGAATTGAACAGAAAATCCCTTTATTGTCCTACAATTGAGGCAAATGTGGTGTTTACAGCAGCAAACAGATTATACAAAAAATTGGCACACAAATGTGGAATTTAGAAAGATGAATAAGAATAACATAATAGTGTAGAGTAAAAAGATAAACAAATAAAATACTGTGCTGTAAAGTCTTTTTCAATATCAGACTGTGTACCTGGAGAATAAATAACGAATATACAGCTATGGACATTTTTACAGTAATGGATATTTGAAAAAAGCAGCAACATCAGAGTTGTGTAAAATGACAGCAGCATGTTATTCAAATGAATAAGGTAGAAACTGCAAAATCAGCATGAATGTAACAACTTATTGAGGTTTTTGGGAACAGTGGTGGTTATAGAGTCTTACAGCTGCTGGGAGGAAGGATCTGTGATAACGCTCCCTGGTGCATTTAGGTGCAGTAGTCTGTCACTGAAGGAGCTGTCCAGTTCTGCAACAGCTTCATGCTTGGGCTGGGATACATCATCTAACAGAGATGTTAATTTAGTTAGGATCCTTTTGTTTACCACCTCTTACACTGAGTCCAGAGGGCATCCAATCACAGAGCTGGCTTTCCTGATCAGGCTATCCAGCCGCTTCCTCTCAGCTACAGGTAAGCCACTGCTCCAACAGACAGCACCATAGAAGATGGCTGATGCCACAACAGAGTTATAGAAGGTCTTTAGGAGCGCCCCCTGCACTGCAAAGACCTCAGTCTCCTCAGCAGAAAAGAGTCTGCTCTGACCTTTCTTATACAGAGCCTAGTTCTTGTGAGTCCAGTCCAGTTTGTTATTTAGATGAACACCTAGGTACTTATAAGAGTCCACTATCTCAATGTCCGTTCCCTGGATGTTCACCGGTGTCAGTGGAGTGGATCTGCTTTAGCAAAAGTCCGCCACTAGGTCCTTGGTATGCCCTGCATTAATCAGGAAGTTGCTTTGCTGGCACCAGACCACAAAGTTCTGGGTCCACTGTCTGCACTCCAGTGATCAGGCAAACTATTGCAGAATCGTCAGAACTTCTGGTGGTGGCAGCATTGGGAGTTGGTGGAGAAGTCTGCAGTATAAAGGGTGAAGAGGAACGTTGCCAGTCCTTTGGGACCCCCGTACTGAAAACCAAACTATTTGAGACTCAGCCCGGTCCCCTGATATACTGTGGGCAGCAACTGAGGTAGTCCAGAATCCACTTGGACATGTGCTGGTCCACTCCTGACAGCTCCAGCTTGTCCCTTAGGAGTCCTGGCTGGATGATGTTGAAAGTAATGGAGAAATCACAGAACATGATCCTCACAGTGCTTCCAGGTTTCTATATGCGAGCCAGAGCTTGGTGCAGGAAGAAGATGATGGCATCATCTGCCCCAATCTCAGAAATGTTGGCAAACTGCAATGGATCCAATGAAGTCTTCACCAGGGGGCAGAGATGGTGTAGCTACTGAGGTCCTTTGGATCATAGAACTTGTAATTAATCAAACTTTCCTCACATTTCTGGCCAATATCTTCCACCGCCGCAGCTTTCTTTAAGCTGCAGTTAATTATGAGATAGTTTGGGTATTGCTCACCAGGCAGTTGGGGTAATATTGCCCCTGTAGACCAATTGTTGAGCTGTATGTAATTGAATAGGCACAGCTTTACAATATTTATAAATTATTTTTAGGTAACACTTGTTTATGTTCTGTTTTTTTTCTTTATAATGACTGTCAAAAAATTTTGTGAGAAGTCAATGCTGAGAGAATATCCTTCTTTTACCTTTGGAATATTGCTAAAATTAGAAACATTCTGTCAAGGAAATAAACTGGAGAGATGATCATGCATTTGTTACCTCAAGGCTTTTCTATCACAATTCTTTACTATTAGAAAGTCCACAAAATTGAAAACCTTTAGCTAATTCAAAAAGGGTAGAGTTCTGCAATCATCTTATTTCAATTAATCATACAGTGTATTTTTCTTTAAAGCACTGGGTGGAAAACTGTTTCCAGAAAGGGCCGTGTGGCCTCTGGTTTTCTTTCCAACCAAGCAGTAGCACACCAGACTCAATTCATCTCATTAAGTGATTCCAGTCTTAACATGATGACTTCATGAGAAGACTGGAGTGATGTGTGCTACTGCCTGGTTTGAAAGAAAACCAACAGCCACACAGCCCTTTCTGGAAACAGTTTGATACCCCCATAGTGCCCTTTTGCCACTACAATGTAATTTTCTTGTTTTCATTAACAGCACTTTCGAAATGCTTGCCCCTGAAATATGCTACATAAATAAACTTCCCTTACCTTTTGATAAAAATGAAAAAGTGAAAAGATATTTATTCAATATTAACTGGCTTGCTGTTAAATAAAGGATTTAGTTTAAATGTTTTCATCTTGCATATTAGGCCTCTTGATATCCAAGTTACATCATATATTGGACCTGATTGCTCTTTGTGTTCTTAACAAAGCACTTTACTCCCATAGTGCAGGATTACTGATAGTTCCACAAGTTTCTAAAAGTTGAAGGGAAGGTAGATCAGACTCTTTGTCCCCATAACCAACTTCCAGTTTTTTCATTGAGACTAGGATTACAACTTACTTTTTTTTATAAAAATTATCATTATAATGATTCAGTTTATTCTAAGCTATCTCTGTAGGTATGCTGTTTTAGGTTAAGGCTGCTGGAGGACATAAAGACCACTTTCCCTCCCTTTGCAACATTCTGCTTCCATTCTCCAAATTTTGTCAGTTGTTTGAACTGGCGATCTCTCTTTTTGTTTCACCCTTTTTTTTTTCAGTAGTAGCGCTGTGACATCTTGGAGGAGAAAATCGGCTACTGCTACCAGCAACTTAATGAAATAAATACCGTAATTTTCGGACTATAAGCCGCGACTTTTTCCCCATTTTTCGACCTTGCAGCTTATATAACAATGCGGCTTATCTATGGACTTTTACAGCTAACAGCCACTAGGGTAATACCTAAATCTATGCATTTTACCATTCACCATGTTGGTGTCACATTTGCTTCAACACACAAGTACGGTAGCTGCACGTGCGGGAATGCAGAGGTCCTCCGGAAGCAGATTTCTACGAGACAGAGCGACAGCGAGAAAGACGGACATTAAACATAGAAAACCTGCGGCTTATAGTCCGGTGCGGTTTGTATATGTAAAAATCATGCAATTTAGCTTCTGTGGCTTATATTTAGGTGCAGCTAATAGTCCGAAAATTACGGTAATACAGTTGGCTCTGTTCTTCAGTTTTTATTTCTCTTTCTCTCCTAGAAATACCGCTTTGCGGAGGTTTCCCTGCAACTAACAAGGAAAAGGATGTATCCTTAACATGAAAAGTAGCTCAGAGGTCATCTGTTTAATTTTGGTTCTTTGTCATAGACAAAGACCCCTACAAAAGAAGTCTACAATAACCTTGTGTAACAAAGAAAGTATTCCTGAATCCGTGCTTCTGTGTTCCTTTTTTGAGTATGCTCTGTCTTCTAAAAATGTTCAGTCAGTCATGGCAGATGGTCGTTCACACTGAGCCTGGTTCTAGTTCTGCTAGACTTTCTTACTGCTTAAGGTTTTATTCTGCACTACATTAATTCTGTGATATGAGGCATTGCAGCAAAGGCAACAACACAATGCAAATTACTGTCCACTGTCGCAACATGCTCATCCAATTTCTGCAAAAGTCAATAGGTCAATGGAATCAGCTGGGTTTCCTAAGAAAACTTTTAACCAGTCTGCCTGGAAGATTCGATGGAAATGACTCTGCAAAGTGCATTGAGCTTGCATGTGTTGTAAATTGATGTTACATAGAAAATTACACTGAATTCTAAAGTTACCCAATAAGATATTTAAGAAAATTGCCTTAATCATTGAGATTTCTGAAATAACCTTTGTCCACACAAAGTAAAATAAGGTGATCAAGGAGATTGATTCCATAATGGTACTTTTACAGCCTTAAGTGTTTTTCCTCTCCACAAGTCCATTTGTGTTACAAGTTCAGGAAAGAGGTACTGATCACCATGGTAACCACAAAAGGGATGCAGGGGCACTCTTTCTCCACTAGTCAATGCATTTATTAGACTGCTTCCTTCAGAAAGGACCTCAACCTCTAAAAATGGTGAACATATGGTAAGATTTGCTCTCACTGAGCCGTGCTGCCATTTTTCTGTTCATAGGGTTGTTCATCACACTGGAACACTTTCAAGGAAAAACTGCTGAGGAGACATTATGATTCTACTTATGGGACTAAAGCAAAGAGATGGAATTCTAATCTAAAGCTTTTATTCACTTACTTGGTGCCCTGCTGCTTTAATTAATGATATTTACAAGGCTTATGGAACCTTGGTAAAAAAGGTCATGTAAGCAGAAACCGCTGCAGTCAAAAGTTTCCATGAAATCAGCGATTTATTACCCAAAACAATCTACAGACAAATAAATCTTTGATTGGCTTTCAAAAACAGTGTGTCTGTAATTTCTACATTGCTAAGCCTCTGTGTCTCAACCTAGTGGCAGCTAGAATACTGTAAGTTAAGCTGCATTCAAGAGAATAATACAGAAAATAACACTATCTAAACTGAATCACTGATGAAAAACCAGTGATTGTTTATAAAAATGTATGTAATCTATCAATCTGTTGCTCACTCCATATTATAGAAAAACGTACAGAACAGCTGTACAATGTGTAGAATTTGAAATACTATAAAGCCTGTTGTAACATTAAAGCCATTTCAAATTTTAGAATTTAGTTTTATTTTGTAAAAAAAACAACTAGATGATAGTTTAATGACAGTCAATCAAGCGTATGCAAGTAGCAGACATAATTCTAACAAGTCCTATGAGGATGAGCAAACAACTGACTAAATTACTTAGTCTGAATTTAGAAGAAAAGTTTCTTGTAAGCCATTATTTACTTAAGGTTATTAGACATATTGCCTGACCAAAAACAAAACACTGGAAACTGGAAAATATGACAAGTCATTTACGTGCAGGTTTTGAAAGCACTCAGCAAATTATGTAAGTACAGCACACACACACACACACGTATAAACAGGGTAAAGAGTAAATCCATTCCCATCATCCTTTCTATGAAAACCACCAGAAAACTCAAATACAGGGCAAAAACAAAACAGAGCTATACTCTTAAACATAAAAATACCAGAATTACTCATCAAGTAGGCCACATAGGAACTGAAGAAATATCTACTGACATAAGCTTGTCACACATGTATAAGCTGCTATAATCAAAAAACATTTTTAATATGCCTCTGTCTAGCTTTGCTTATATTTTATATGTAATGCCACTTCTATAATACCATAAAACTCCATGACAAGCCATTCTGCTTCTGGTGAATTCCACTATAATGAACCTTGAGGGTCAATAAAGAAGAGCTACACAGAATGTTAATGAGATTTTCTACATTTGTACGGAGAAAAAAAGGGGGGCACTTACAAATGAAAAGAAAAAAGCATCCCATATAATTCTCTTTTAAGCCATTTGAGGGAATTCACTGAAAATAATTAGCAATTTATGGTAAATATATTACAATTATTTCAGGCAAATAGCTTAAAAATGTATTCTAAAAACACATAAAAAAAAAAATTTTTATCATTATTTCTATTATATAGTGCTTTTAAAGTCTTAGGGAAGTATTGCTGCAGTTCTGAATTTTCCCGAGAGGTGCACAACTTTACACGAGTGAATAAAGTGAATGTGATTGGTCGATTATCAAGGGGGCGGGTTTGTTGTGGTGAAAGGTTCACAAGATTTTGGTTGTGTCCGGTTGTGGCTGGTGTCTCAGAAGTCACTAAATTGGCGACTTAGAAACTACACTGTCAAGGAACACTATGGACAGAGGAAACATGCAAGAGGAGGAGAGTTTAGTGTCGGAGGTCGTGGATGAGTCTCCTCCGTCATACATTTTTAATTTAGAGCAGGAAAACGGGGACGATGTTGTTGTGGAAGAGGCAAAAGCGGCAGAAGCTTGGTTTGGTGTAGAAGGCTTACAGCCGTACATGTTTGAGCCCTTGCCTCGCAACGCTGCCAGTTCTGTTAGCTCTACGCCTGCTGAAGACACAGACGTCCATCCCCATGAACAATGATTCTTATTTCAACTGTTGCGTATATTAACTGGAATATATGAATCAAGATGCTATGACCGAAAAAATGTGATTGACAGATGACTGTTGATTCATGATTGGCTGAATTATGGTGTACAAGCTGACATAAACCTAAGTGGCCTGTATAAAATAACAAAATAAAAAAAGATTTTAAGACAGGATTTTTGTTCTAAATCAAAATGTTCTAAATTTTGGAAAATATGGTCTGATAAATAGTACATTTACATACATGTTTAAGCCAGAATCATTTGACATTGAAATATAATTTCCCTACAACTTTAAAAAGTATTCATGTTAAAGCATACAGTAAACAAATTGCTCAAAAAATGTATTGACATGCTTTGAAAAAACTGACATTTAACAGAATAAACTACTTTGATTCAAGAGTTACATTTTACCGAATTATATTTGGAAAAATAAATAAACAAAGACATATCTCTCCACAGATTGACAACCACCATAGGGAGATGTCTTTTACCTAATATGGGTTCCTTACCACTGCATAAGCCTCTCACTAATGCTTTCTGTTTATAAAAGTGTTAAACTACAGAAAGTCCATCTCAACTGTAATCATACTACCGATCCCCCCAAACTAGATTATTAAATTGTATTGGTCTCACAATAGAGAAATTTACTTGTGACATCAGCTCTTATAAAAAACAGAAGTTGCACAAAGGAGCAAAAGGTGCATAATGTACAGTGTATCCAGATCTATACAGTGGATGATACAAAAATAAAGGAAAGAAATTAATGCCTGTATGTGAAATTTATAGGAGAAACTGCAATAAAAATCTGTACGTAAAAACTTTTACATAGGAATTGCTACATCTTATCAAAATTATGCACATGCCAGTTATGCACAACATTTCAAGCTAACTTTAGATTATTTCTTTAAAATTCCTAAACAAGGGCCTATTTGTTTCATGTAATATCACTTATTGAATAAATGACTTAAAGAAATAAAATTCAGTCAATAAAAGAGACAACAGTGATCCACTGACCTGAATACATCCATGAAAAGTGTTACCATGCAAAATCAGCTTTTGGGGCTTTTTAACATGTTATCTTCTTTAAAATAAAACACAAATTAATATTCTACTTTAATAATGCAATAATTATCAGGAATTCTGCTGTCTGAGGAGCAGCCTCTCACTGTCCTGGACAAATGAGCGCCTGGAGAATAATAACGTAAACCCTCCCCCTTCAGTAAGCACCTACCTTCACTGCGCTGTGCCTGCACTGTAAACAAATGCCCACTTTTTCCATTCAGGGGTGACATGAGGCAGAACACGATAATTCTGAATCAAATTTAAAATAGAGGCTCTTTTCAGTACTAAACTGCGGAAAACATAAATTTTTCTTTTTGAGCTAATGTCATGAAAATCTTTTTTTTTTTTTCTGGCCAGACTTTGTTCAGCCTTTAGAAGTAGCGTTATACGACGACATCATCTCCCAGAAAGGGAGGGTTGGCTTCGCTTTGAAGCAGTGTTTTTTTTCAGCTATATTTTATAACAAAAGAAGCATGTTATATGATTTTTTTTTTAAATATGTAAAGTCTGTTTAAAAAAAGGAGCTGGATCAAAAACTTTTCTCTGTCAAATCAAAACTAATTCATGAGATTCCTGAATCTAACACAGGCCTGATATTGCTGCAGAAAAGGCAATTTTACAGCTTGAAAGAAGCAGGGGGAAAAAATGGCTACTGTAAACTACTGGCCCTGATTAAGCACTGGAACCACTTAAAAGGGAAAAACGTTAATTATAAGTTTGACAGCTTTTTTATGCTGATAAATCCTTTATGTGACTAAATGACTGAGGCTAAAACACTAAGCTTTTTTAACGGCATGAAATCTTAGAGGATTTATAGCAATTTATAAAAATGTTTCCATTTTTTAAAGGTCAGGTATTCTACAAGTTGTATGGATTCCTATAATGAATTGCAAATCCTTATTGGCACTTAGTTGGACCTGAATAATGGCGCTCTTTAAAATGCTTATCATTAATAACGGAAAATGGCCTTTGTTCTTGAACAACTGTGAATTTCAGAGACTATTTGTTCTGCACTGCTGCTTTCGAAGCACACATTGACTGATGAGACCTTGGTCATTTCAATAAGGAGAGCAAATGAAAGGGTTGAGGCACTGGTGCACAGAAGAGCCGTGCAGAAGACCAGACTGTTACTACTCAGAGGAAAAAAACAAAATGACTAAAATGTATAAAGATTTTTGAAAAAAAGTTTGAGAATCTTTTATGTAGCATTAATCAAATGCAAACCTTGAAATACAACAGGGGAATGTGTATAACAAACATTGTGTATAACCCAGAAAGAAGAGAGATAAAAGACAATCATTCTTTGTTGAGTCCAAGATAACATAAAGACTTTGACACATCTACAAATGGCTTCTGATAAAAAATGTTAAGCATGGTTAGAAATAAATAAAAAACATCTGAGAGAATAGCTTCAGAGAAACCCTAACAGAACAATAGGTTAGTGTGGAGATAAAGTCCTGACACTAAAAAACTAAAATTAAATAAGAAAATTAAATAAGAAAAAAGATGCAAGCTTAGTAAAATACTATCATTTTTTAAATGTTGCATATAGATGTATGGATGCATGTTTATATGTTATAGAAAATCACTATTAATCAAAAATTAAAACTACACATAAGGCAGCCCATTCTTTATCATGACCAGTGCTCATGCAGATGTTTCACAGAGGGGGGCACATCTGCACCCCTTGTAGCCTCTGTCTGTTTTTGACCAGACCTTACCCTTAGAGCTTATTAGGTATTCCAGTCACACACTCACACAATGTGGTATCACTAAGAGACAGTGTTCTAGCCACCAGCTAACAAGCTGCAGTGGGAAGACTGGAGTCTGTTTTTGGTGACATTAACTGGATCTCCTACCTTTCAGCACCACAACCACATCCTCTGCATCTGCAGGAGCGGCTTCCCCCGCAGCATCACTGCAGGCTGACGGCTCATCCCCCTCAAACAGCTGGTTCACCTCCCCCTGGATGTCAGAGGGGCGCCGGTCGCTCTTGGAGACGGTGAACCTCTGGCTCATGGTGTCTGTAGCTGATGAGATAAACCGCGGCTGTTCTTCCCCCAGTGCGCGGCCACGCAGGCGGACAGAATACCAGCCTCTAAACGCGCTCTTCCTTCCTTCTACTTGGTTTTCTGTTACAGCCGAGGTTTTTTCTTTTTCGGCTGACTGTCAGGCTTTGGGAAAAAGCGTCTCTTTGTGAGATGATCAGCCGTGAAGGAGCGAGTGGACCATCGCATCAACCGGTGTCTGCAGGCTGCTGCGCACCTGGGTCCTAAAGCCGATCCGAAAAGGCGCACTGAAGCTCTGGCACCAGGAGCTCACATATTCATCCATTAAAATGCTTTGCTGCAATGATTCTTTTACCTTTAAAATGTTTTTAAAAGGCGCGGAAAATAATTGTATTCAACGCTAAATGTGGTTTGAAAGAAATTTACCAAAATCAACCTGGTAGTGTTTTTTTTTTTTTTTTTTTTTTTTTTTTTTGGCCATTAAATGAAATCAAACTGCTCTAAATGCAAAAGTGTCAAAAGTAAAGTACTCACATTATTTTCTCAAATAAAAATACAGTTACCTTTTTGAAAAAAGATGATATTTTCCTACTTTGTTCACTGTGTTGGTGGCAATGATTTAAAATATACTGACTTAGACTGGTTTTGTTCTGAATTAACATTTTAGAACAGGAAAATATAGATTGAAGTCCTACAAGGGCGGCTGAATACTTTAGAGCTCAAGTATTTGCAGCATTAAAGTTGCAATCAGGATTCAAGTTGAAACAAAGCATATTCAGCTTGTATATGAAAAATATATTAAGGTTGTAATCAATGGTGTCAAAAGTACACACATTTGTTACTTAAGAAGAAGTATAGATACTGCAGTTTAAAAACACTCTAGTAAAAGTTGAAGTATCAACTTGAGCTCTTTACTCAAGTAAAAGTGAAAAAAGTATGTGCTCCAAAAACTACTTAAAATATAAAAGTATAAAGTAACCTTTAACAAAAACAGCCAGATGCCACTATATGAATTGAAAGCTAAATTTTTCGACTACTTTGAAAAATTCTCTGAGATAGGGCCAAGGATAAGGGAGTACTTGTTGGTCTCCGTCTTCATCTCCCGATACGCTCTCGCCTGTGTCCGACCTTTCAGACATTTCAACATCTTTTTCTGAATCCGACATTGTAGCATGGCATAGACAATTCACTTTTGCAGTTTGAAGAACACCTGCTTGCTTCTGATGATTTCTTTTAACTAACCAATGAGTGTTTGAGTTATATGACTCATCCAATTACACTAGTTTTCACTAGATGTGGATGGAGCCAATGATCTGCATTGGATGGTGCACATGATGTAAAATAAATATTTATAAACATAAAACTGAAACCAAGAGTAATGAGTAACATTTATTTTACAAATGTAACATATAGAAAGTAAAGATACTTGTGAGAAAAAGTAATGAGTAAAAGTCAGAAGTAGGAAGAAAAATAAGTAATGGAGTAAAGTATAGACACCTAAAAAGTGTACTTAACTACAGTAATGAGGTATTTGTACTTCGTTACCTGACAGCTTTGGTTGTAATGGATAAGGAATGTCTCTTAGAATTTGATCCACAATCCTAAATTTTCTGCCCAGTCATTAAAAGACCCTTTTCATATGAAGTAGCAAAATAACTAGATACTAATAGGTAAGTCCTACCCTTTTGTTAATAGTAGCAAATGAAACATAGATTTAGTTGCAAGTAAGTAAGTGTATCCAGATTCTGGACATTACAATGTGCATATGTGTCGGGATGTAACTGCTCTGCTAAACCATTCGAAACAAAAGAACCTTGAAACAAGTAAACAGTCCTAAAATCTAACTCCACATAAACCATCATACACTAGTGTACTGAAAAGATTTTATGTGAACAGAACTAATCTTAAATAAGTACACTGCAAAAACAATCTAGAAACTAGAAAATTTCTAAAGAAATTTTGAGGGGGGCCACCTACTGCCCGTCTGGGTAACTGGGCCTATACGGCCCTGGCAAGTGACATTGGGGCTCCCCAGACCAACTGCTTACGCCTTTGAGGGCTGCTGAGGGAAGGAAAGAGGGCTAGGTCATGGGCAAAGAGAGCTGTGTGCCACTTGTGCTGAAATCTGGGAAATAGACGTGCACAGCGTATGATGCACAAGGGTAATATGGTTTGTCCATATTGAACCGCAGTGGGTAAAGCGCAGTTGGCGGGCTCTGCCCGCCTGCTAGGAGCCCTTGCAGCGATGAAAAAAATCACCAATGGCGGGCTCCGCCCGCCTGCTAAGAGCCATTGCAGTGATGAAATCACCATTGGCGGGCTTCGCCCGCCTTCTAAGAGCCATTGCAGTGATGAAATCACCAATGGCGGGCTCCGCCCGCATGCTCAGAGCCATTGCAGTGATGAAATTACAAATGGCTATGAGCAATATGCCAGAATGTATGAGCGTGTATAAGGAAGAGGCTTTTATTCTGTAGAGTCCCTGTAGTGTTATTTTGAAAGTCTATCATGGATGTGCATCAAAAGATGGGTCATGCCCAGCAGTGATATAGAATCCATTTCCAAATGTTAAATCACTGGTTTTCCATGTTATTAGGTGAATAGCTGCTGTATTACAGAGTAAATGGGAGACTTTTATTGTGAAATTTGCTCTGGGGTGTGTTTTGAAAAGGTCACTAGAGTCTAATAAAAACAACCTGGAAGAGTTTGGGTCATAATGTTGAGCCATTTGCATCAATTATTGCATTAGTATAATCTAGAGGCTTTTATTTTGTAGGGTCCCTGGAGTCTTATTTTGAAAGTCCAACAGAGTTGTGTTTAGAGAAAATGTTCAGACCCAGCAATGATAGTTGATGACTTTCCAATCGTTAAATCACTCTTTTTTCCATGTTATTAGGGCAGTAGATGAAGCGGAAATGGGAGGCTTTTATTTTGAAATTTGCCTTAGGGTGTGTTTTAAACAGTCTCCTAGAGTCTATTCTCTAAAATGGGGTTGTGTTTGGGTCATAATGTTGAGCCATATAGGGCAATAAATATATGTAAAAAATATAGAGGCTTTTATTTTGTAGGGTCCCTGGAGTCTTATTTTGAAAGTCTATCAGTGTTGAGTGGCAAGGGAAGTGTCATGGACATCAGTCATATAGTATCCATTTCCCAATGTTAAATCAGTGCTTTCACCCTCCATTAGATTAATATGTGCTGTTTTAAAACAGAAG